>NC_134293.1:7678181-8279318 GCF_949628215.1 Phalacrocorax aristotelis | reverse complement strand
GCTGAGTTCTCCTCTGTCATGAAATGTTTTAAAAACAGTTTTCCCAACAACAAAAGCTGCTGTCTAAATGAGGCACAACACGTTTTCGCATTATGGCATGAATTGTGCTTGGTAACGTTTTGATTGCTGGGATGAGTGTTTAGCATCCTGAATTTGCTAAATAAAGGATGTGTGGGAATCAAATCTTGTACCTGAAAGCTTTTCTCCCTTTTTGACAGCTTGACCAACTGTTTTCTTGGCTTCGGGATGCCCCTTCTATTCCTCCCTCCCTCCCCCCCTCCAACAACCAACAACAACATATTTCATTATTAAAGATGAATATGAAGGCAGAGTCCTGACATAGTTGATACCATGAAATAGAAGGTGCTTCAAAACCTGCCTTTCAAAAGTATGTGCCAGATGAGGCAGCTCCATAGCAGGCTCTTGGCTAGAGCTCGCCACGCACACAGAAAGGAGCAGGGTTTATGTTCTCCTGTCTCCAGAGCTGACTGTGCTTTATTTCCCTGGATGCCATTGCAGTGCTTTGTCATCTGCCAGTGTACCTAGGGTGATTTCTGATGCTTACGCCATGTGCTGATGCAGTGGGAATAATGCCCCGCTCTTGAGAGCCAGGCAAGCAAGAGACTTGGGGCCACTCTGGAATTAGATCTCCTGTATTTCTGCTTTCAGTTTCGACATCAGTTTGCTGGCTGGCGCCAAACTAGTCAGTAAATTCAAAGGCAATAGCAGGGACAGAAGCCCTAAAACCGATGATTTCCTACCAGCTGAGGTTTTTATTTCAAGAAATGTTGCTTTGCTTGGATGGTATAATTTTTCCTGATTTTATAAAGTTTAAAGGGTGCCAGTATCGTGACTGTAAATCCAATGTCTCAGCTTGTCATTTCACTGTGCATTAAAACCTGCCATGCCAGATTTTGGCCCTGAACGTGGGCATTTGTTTTGCTGTTGATGGTTATTGTTACTTTCTTCAATGTCATCATCATCATCATCAGGTTACAAAGAAAACATGTTATAAAATGTGCACGGCCCTTTGGCCTTCCAGAGTAGTCAGGAAGTGGGGAAAAGCTGTTCAACCTGCCAGTCTGCTTTGGTAGAGGCATAATTTGTAGATGTTCGTGATATACAAGGACTGTATCTAACCTTTTTCTGTCCTAGAACAGACAACAGAAAATATCAGAAAACATTTATGTGACCTGTCTTGGTCTAAGAACAGAAGCATTGTTTGGTGTGGTGCCGAAGACAGAGTTTATAAAGCTGCAACATTATCCTTAGATTGATAGGGATTAGCTGTATGTTAGTGCAATAACCATGCGAGAAGTGAAATTTGGCTGATCATTTGTCTTTGATAGCTTCATTTGCATTTGCCCCCCTAAGCCATTTCTCAAGGAGTGGGAGAACTCCTGATACTCCAACTCTCTGCATGACTTGTCATTTAAATGACAAAAATAACTTCCCTCAAAAGCCTACTTTTCCTTCAGGAAAATCAGATTAAATCCAGGGCTGAGGGTGTTTTGGTGAATGGTTTATGTCCAATATGTTGCATGACTCTAGATGTAAAAGTAAATGCACTGGAAAAGAGAATTCCCTGACTTTTTAAGGTCACCTTCTTTTCTGAAAGGCCCATGGCTTCAGTGGACCCTTTTTCTATAGAGAAAATACTTCAGAAACCTCTTCATGAGCTCTTGCATGAGGTTCAGGGTAGCTAAGGGACTGTGGCCTGTGTGAAGCTAGGAAGATTTCATGGTTTCTTAAGCAGTTTGTGCCTGTCCCAGTTGTGAGCAGTATTCTCAGAGCATCGTAGGACTCTTAGTTGGAGGGGATGTCCAGAGGCTAACTAGGTCTCACGTAGCCCTAAAAATGGGTCTTTAGCACCCACACTAGGTCTGGCCAGTTGTGCCTTGGAAATCTCCAAGGATGGCAAATCCACCTTTCTCGTGGGTAATCCGCATCAGTGCTGCAGTGCTAAACGATGCAGCATCATGTTATTGTTTTATACCTCTTACAGATTTATTTCTAGCTGTAAGTGTACTATGAAGTCACTGCTTGTGCCTTGTCAGTGCAATACCACAGCAAAAATAGGAGTCCAGCTTCATGGCTGTGCATGAATAATACAGTGTCCTCTGCAAAGTTAGAGGATTTTACTCTTTAGGCATGCACATAATGAGAATTCTGAGAATTAGGACCCGAGGGAATGGCAGGAAGATGTGCCAGGGGAGGGATAGGTTGGGTATTAGGAAAAGGTTCTTCCCCCAGGGGGTGGTGGAGCCCTGGAACAGCTCCCCAGGGAGGCATCACGGCACCAAGCCTGACAACGTTCAAGAGGCACTTGGACAAGGCCCTCAGAGACAGGGTGTGAATTTGGGGTTGTCCTGTGCAGGGACAGGAGTTGGACTCGATGGTCCTTGTGGGTCCCTTCCAGCTCAGGGCATTCTGTGATTCTAATTTGTAAGTGAATTAGATCCAAACCAGCTTAAAAGTGGAGCCACTGAGAATTTTATACAGGATAGATATACCTTTGTTTTCCTAAATTATCTTGGTTGCTAAGTAAAAATATGCTATAAACTTTCAGAGTGATTCTGTGGGCAGTATTGTAATGAATTTTGTAGCGCTAAGTATGTTGTAATTTGGAAGAAGAAATGTTGAGTTGTACAGAAACCAGTGAATAATACTGTCTTCTTCAGTGTGGCTCAAGTCAGAGCGCTCTTGAGAAAATAATAGATAAAATAGACCTTTTACAAAATGGTGACACTCTTAGTTGAAATGATGGTCCGAAGTCATCTTCCTTTAAGCCTAGCTTCCATTTGTGGAAATTTCTTTGGCGTAAGTTCAGAGGAGTAGCTGCTGTTTAGGTAGATAGAGGCATTTACTTCTAATCGCATTAGTGTTTCAGCTGAATTACAAGATTGAAGGCGTTCAGTGCTCACCCAACATCGCTACAGTTTTGTTAATTAATACAGTTTGCAACAGATACAGGTACATGTCAAACTGGAAATGCAGACCTGTTCAAAATGATTTCTAGGTATACTTTTATTTTAAATCAAAGCTACCATAAAATGTGATCAGAATTTAAGTAGTATTTCAGAACTGAAAACAACGTTAGGCAAAAACTTGACAATGACTTGTCCTTTCCAATTTTTCTGATGAAATATCTCGCTTCTCTCTTCTAGGACCTGCGCAAACAGGTAGCTCCATTACTGAAGAGTTTCCAGGGAGAGGTAAGAGCTTATGCTTCTCGTGGTGCTTTCGATATTGCTTCACATGAATCTGATGTGCTGGCAGTCTTTCAGCGTGACCCGGGTGGGTACAGAGCCCTTGCACAGGGGGCGTTGCAGTGGTTCAGCCCTTCTGCATTTTGCTGTGTGCGGGATATGTGTGTGGTACGCTGGATTTGTGCTGGACAGGCTAAACTGGTCCAATCACTTTGCATTCAGCATACCTGAGCATAAGCTTTACCGTTGCAGTGACTCAGGTGGCACATGCTAACTCGCTATGCCTCGGTGACTTGGTGGTTTGAACGCTTAATGAACACAATGTAATATATGTATACAAAAATATGAAGATACTACAAACGGTTCTCACTGTAAACCTTTTCAGCTGTAAAACATCGTGTTCTAGAGGGCTTGATGGAAAACCTTAAGTTGGCAGGTGTTTGTTGGAAAACCAACGGAAAGCGTTAACAGCTCTGGTGCTGGCTCTTACTTTGATTTCTCTTCACACCACTCCACTAAGAAACACATGATTAGAGCGATCCCAAGTTTAAAAGCCAACTGTTGTTATTTTGAAGAATTTCTATAGCAAAAGGCAGCTGGGCCAATTACGGAATTTTACATTTTAGCTGTGGACGCACTGAAGCGCTCACTTCACGTGAGTGCTTAGGCCAGATGGGAGCTGTTGTACTGCCTCTAGGAAAACACCATGTATGAAGTTTGCAAATTATATTTCTCCTTTCAAAGATCAGTGCCTGCGTGGGGTGGTAGATTTAGGTTTTAGCTCACACTCTGTTACATGTTGTAGAGCTCTGCTCTTAAAGATAGCTGTGTTAAAGCAACAACACTTTTTACTTTCTCGTCTGTAAGTTGTTGGCTGATTTTTATACTGTTGCAGTTCCCATCAGAGCACAGAGAAATTCAGGAAGGTGTTTTCAGAAGTCTCCACAGGGAACGAGGTGCACAACTCCTGTTATTTGTAATGAGGGTTGCATTTCTGATTACTTGTACGTCCCGTTAAATACAGATCCCAAATAGGCAATAATTCCTCATGTTAAAAGCAGTATGATGTTGTTTATTTTACAACTCAATTTCCCAAGTATTGCTAGAAATAAATAAATAAACAGGACAACTTTGTCCTTGATATAACTAATAGTAATTTGTGAGAACAAAGAATGACTTGTGTGAGTCTGTTTGCCAATGGAAATTTACACTTTAAAATTGCTCCGAGTGGATTGCAGTGCTCTTAAAACCTTTTCACTTTAGTTTCAAACTTACAACACACTGACTGAAAAGTGTATGTGTGCTTTCAGCACTGTTCTATAACGAAGGCAATGTCTGAGGATCAAGTAAGAATCATAAATCCAAATTTGGCTACAGTGAAGGTAGATTCTCTCGTTAGCTCTTGCCTGTTGGAGACAGCTCACCGTTACCTTGGTATGGCTCACACACGCTCTTCTTCTGGAGTTTTGCTTCACTAACGTAAAAGTGAAGTTTATGTTGGTGTAAATTCACCTCACAAATTACAAGAGTAAAATGTGATGGTAGAAATCCCCTCTTAGGTAAATGAAGCACAATTACAAGAGTGTGCTGCTGAATTTCTTAGCTGGTGATTCCAGTCTTCCTAATCTAGACAGGGTTTTAGGAACCTAAAAAACCCTGAACTAATCACGACTGACTACAGAAGTGTAGAACATTAAACTGTGAATTGTGGTATTGGATTATAGCTGTAATTACTGTATCTTGTTTTGGAGACAGACCAAAATACCAAGAATATTAGCCTGTTCTGTTGAGTTGTATTTTATGGTTCAATATATAGATTTGGTTTCTGTTTATTGTTAAGTCTGACTTTATGAAAGATCATGAAATGAGTGCTCCAGGTAGCTCAAGAACAAACTGTGGTAAGCGTATAGGCTTTTCTGCATTTCAAATCCACTGGAGGTGCCATGTCTTACTCTCCCCCGAGACGGCTCAGCAAGCAGTATATCTGGGGGCAGGACACCCACCCCTGAGCTCCACAAGATTGCCTTGCACTAGCATGAGTGTTACCTGTTAGGTGATAGCTAACGTCCTGGGAGGTGGTGGCAGAAGGGCCTTTTGGTCACACAGTACCAGCGCTTTGGGACACAAGCAAGGAGGAATAGGGAGTGATCTGCTCATAAGAGGTTCCCTGCTTCTACTACAAGGACTTGTTATCAGCCCCAGACTAGGGTAGTTTTTAAAAAATCAACAACAGGAGTAAGTAAATAAAAGAGAGGTAAGCAGAGAAGTAGTGAAAAACAGATGTTTCTAGATTGTCTTCTGCTGGGGGGAGAGAGGGTCCTAGAGCAGCAGGTAGGGAATGCTGTAGGAGTGCTCTGGTTCACACCTCTGGACACTGTGGTTGGTACTACTGAACTTCGGAGCACCACCGCCTTCTCATTGCTTTCTCATGTGGAAGCTAGGACACAAGATTCTTGCCTGATGCAGCTTCTCTGGTTACTGTCTCCACCACATTTTTGCCTCTGACTTCTATCTCCACCCCTACTTCTATTGCCCCATCCTTTTCTTGATCCCTAATGACAGCACTAAGTCGGTGCTTTTTGCATGTCCACGTAATATTAAATTATGAATCTGCCTCAGCAGGGAGGCAGGCTTTTGCAAATCCCGTGTGGGATGACTGTGCTTCACAGGGCTCTGGGTACTAGGGAGGGTCAGAAGATCAGAAAGGACAGACAGCTCCCTAACTGAAGGTATTTGAGTACCTTTACATGGATATTGCTGTGTCCCTGCCTACCTCAGAACTGGCTCCCCGTGTCCTATCTTGCCTCAGCACTTTTGCTAGTGTGATCCCACAGTGAGCACAAAGTTTTCTTTTTTCCCCTTTTTGCTGGCTTAGTTTTCTGCCAGGTTGGTTCACTGGAGCAGCTCACGGCAGGCGCCTGCTGGGCAGGGGAGAGGCCAGGAGAGCAAAGCCAAGGGCAGGAAGAGTACAAATGTGCCAGCTTAGGTTGACTTAAACTGTCCTTGAACTGTACCCTCGGTGAGCCTGACGTGACTTGGAGAGAGGTTAACTTAAGCTCACGTATTTAAATATCCTCCCGAGCATGTTTTATGGGACATCTGCTTGTAAACCTGTGGCTAGCTGACGTTTTTTAAATAAATCCACAGGTCACTTTAGCCAATTTTATTTTTCTGTTTCAGCATGGATATTGATACTCCCCTCCCCCCCATATTTTCCCTTTTTATAATATGAATTTATAAATAAAACCGCTGGATCCAGAACATTCTGTATTCCATAGATATTTATCTTGTTCATTCAGATGAAAACTGTTCCAGTTATCAAATATGCAGTTTCCATTAGTAGCCGGAAATAACTTTTTTTGCATAGGTCTTGGTGCTTTAAGTAACTTGGGTTTTTTTATGACAGTTAAGGTAAAAGCATTATGACATGGAATTTAGCATCCTACAAATTTTAAAATGCATTCCTAGTTCAATGTGGGGCCCTATTAATTCGTCACTGGAGTATAATTTTGTTATAGTACTTTTTCCTTATTTAGGATTTTAATGGAAAATTGAATGCAGGTTTCGGTGGGTTTGGTTTGTGTTTTTTTTTAATTATCAGAACGTTGTGTCTGATTCAAAGCTGATGGTACTGTTCTTTTGATTTTTGTGGGTAACTTCTCTAGCTTTCCAGGAGGATTTAAGGTCTGGATGGTGCAAACAGGCTATTGTGAGCAAGACAGTCAGAAGTCATTAATTTAAGAGGTGTAAAATTCCTGTCGTTTCTATCTTAAATCTCTCTCTTCCCCCTTCCCCCCCACCTTCCCATTAACCTGAGGATGCAACTTATTAATGGTTGGTTTACCATATGCTGGGCTAAGCACAGGACAGAATCAGAAAAGGCTAGAGAGCTTTATCATTCAATCATAAAATGATTATATATCATTTTCAAGTTGGCAAAGCATTCCTTCAAGCAGCCATCTAAATAATCTGTGTTCCAAGTAGGTCATTGTGCTTTACCATGTTTACATCAGTGGATGTATATTTGTACATGAAATATTAAAAAAAAAAAAAAAAAAAAAGTAACGTTCTCGAGCTGTGTTAATTTACAGAACTAAAGTTGTGGTATGGAAATCTTAATGTTGGAATCCGTATTTGTGAAGTCATCAAATAGATATTTTAAGGCTGGGAAAGGATTTCCTGAGGTCATTAGCATTCTTTTCATGTGGCATAAGAGTACTGTCCAACAGTAATGCAGTAATCCCTCATTTGGAGAACCCTTTAAGGCACATACTCCAAAACAACACACTGGACTTTATTTCTGTGAAAACCATTTCTCATATTCTTCTCACAAAGTAAGTACTTTTAAGGATATTGTTATTCTGATGAGACTACTCTGGCTCCCCACTTAGCTGAATTGCTCTTTAAACTATTAATTCGGTCAGTGGAGTAATTTAATAATCTTCAATATACAGACAACAGAAGCTGAAAATCAGTTTGGTGTGCTGGAACTACTAATCATGCCTTTGAAGGAGTACTCTAACTTCAGACCTACTTTTCTTCTGCATTTTGAAGGAGTATTCCTGAGCTGATATTCTTTTTTTTTTTACCCCCTTTAATTTCCTTATGTTAAATTTACAAACCTAATTAATACAATTTCTTTCCTGTAGGTTCACTCCATGATGGCTCAATTAGAGTAGCAGTAGAACTGTGGTTCAATATTCAGGCCAGCTTCATAATTGAAAACACATTTTCGTCTCAAAAGCTGCAGCTGGTTTGGTTCTGCTCATGCAGAAAAGGATATAACCTTGCATAACATAGGAAATGAACGGTTGAGAGAGAAGCCAAATTCAATTTCAGTCAGATATTTTGAGGATAAGTCCATGATCTATGGAAGCAAGGGAATGAAAAGTGTGTGTATGTGGAAAGCAGCATATTCAGCACTCTATTAATCACGGCTAGCCTGGGTGCTGTTGTGTGCTGTTGCGTTAGCACTGATTCTAGTACAGAGGCTGGAGAGCAGCCAAGCACTCCAGAAGTTAACCTCTTAAAGACCCTGAGCTGCCTTCTGTTGAATAAATGTAATTTTGTGGTCAGAAATAAATGCTTGTGATGTAGCAGGAGCTTTGAAAACAACAGCGTGGCAAAGCTATTACAAATTGCTCTGTGTTGGGGAAGTCAACAGCATACATCAAAATTCAGAGCTCGCGTCGTGCTGATTTAGGCCCAGAGCTTTCCTGCTTTTCAGTGAAAGTCCCGTTAAACCACTCCATGTAACAAAATGGAGAAAACGTAATATTTTTGGAGGGTAATTGTTTTCTTTTAACGTCCACTCCACAGGGCGTGGGTGGTGGGTAATTTCCTTTGTATAACAGGAGCACGGGGACAGTTTTGTGCTTCGTCTCCATTCTGTTCCCTGATGCTAGCAGGGAAGGGCGCACAGCGTGCTTTTGGGGTAACAGCGGCACAGCAGCGTTTCATTTCTTTGTTTACACAAGTGTGTAAATGATTATTTATTTATTTTTGGCTGCCTTGATTGCAGTTTAAACAACATCTTTCCTGAGGAAGGTGATTTAAATATACTTCAGCATCTCAAAAGCAGATGCGCCTTCCCTGATGAGCATGTAGGATGTCTGCTGCTGCCACTGGGCTGTGGGGTCCTGGGTCAAAAACATCCCTAAGAGAAGAGAGACAACTCCAGACTGATGGACAGAACTGTAGAAACTCTCAAATACAGTCAGAGCTGCTCCTGTGCGTACCTCTTTCTCCTTCCCATACTGATACATTCCTGGGACAAACCTCAGCTCTTGGGATAACAGGCAAAGTCCCAAACCTAATGTCCACAAGCAATAGGCACCATGCCCCTTTCTGAAGCTCCTGCAGGTTCACTCCATCCCATACAGTGTGCAGGCAAGTCGTACTGAGACAGCAGTTACTACTAGGGTAACTTTAGGGAGGATCAGCCCAAATCCTCTTATTTTTATGTAATTGACAAAGTGCTGAAATTTCTGTTGGCAGCTGGTGGGCTGTCTATATTAAGGCCCGCTATGCCGCTGCCACGCGTTTGCTAAATGCTAACAGTGGTGGGAAACTATTTATGCAAAATTCAGACAGGCAGCACTGTTTCAGTTCACAGTGTCAGGAGTATCTTCTCATCATTTTAAAAAAAGAGAGCTTGAAGTGTGCTGGAAGAAATGGGGATGGGAGGGCTGTGCTGGGTGCAGTGTTCTACCAAGCGTCGTTATAATCCAGTCCCTGTTTCTCCAAATACAGAATTATTCCTGTATTTATTACAATATTACTATGAGGCTCTATACCAGCCAGTGTCTGGTCTTGCGTTGCTGTAACAGAGAAGCAAGAGGATAAGCTCAGTATAAAATATTAGCAAAAGGTTATGTTTTGGTATTTATGTGCAGGTGGATTTTGCACAAAGGCAGTTAATGAGCTCATTCTTGCAAGGATTCCTCTGCCCTAATTTTTTAAATACTTAAACAAAAGTTTGGATCATCCATAAGGCAGAAAAGCAATTGTGGGTTCTAGCTCACTGATCACGGAGGCAGGAGGAGAGGCTGGACAGGTGAAAGCACCCCCTCACTTTACTGCGTAGCTCCTTCTCCTGCTGGGAAGCTGGGGGTGATGTCAAATAGCACAGGCTGCTGTGACCTGGCAGGAGCACCACTTTCTCTCCTTCCTCCCCTGCCCCAGTTTCCCACACCAAGCGTGGCTGGGCTGGCCCCGGCAGGAGATGTTCTCCGTCCCACCTTGTGCTCTTGCGGAACCCTGAGGATCAAAAGTGGCAAGCTCTGCCATCTCCCTGGTTAGTGGCGTAGTGAATAATTGGCTGATCTATTCCCTAGAAAGATGTTCTTTCAATTTTTGGGGAAGTACACGTCCCCTTTTTGGAGGTCATCTGTTTCTTACTTCCTGCCATGTGTTTTACCTTTTTTTGCATTAAAAATTTTCACAACTGGCCTGTGCAGACTGAGGAGAGGGGCCAGGATGCAAAGTATAGAATTACAAGGGTAAGTAATTATTTATGTGCATGAGGTGCCCCAGCCAAATTGGGGCACCCAAATGTGGGTTCACACAGAGTTCTTATACCCATCAAATGTTCGGGTACAACACGATTTGACCGATCACTAGCACCCACACTACTGATCAGAGAAAACTTTGCAAAATCAACCCTATTTCTGCAGTATTCTGCCACTTGTCAATCGATCCAGATGTCTCTGGAGTCAGTCTTGCTAGGGTCACTTATCTACGACACCAGAAAACACTGGGAGGCGTTAAGTAATGTTAGGAGGGCTGGGATGCCAGCATTATCTTGGTTGTCCAGGGGTATCCTCTGACCTTCATGGACAGCTCTAAGTTTCCAAAAAGCAAAATCCTTATTTCCAAGGCTAGGCAGTCCTTTAGTTTGCTTTACTTAAGCATGAACAATACCAAAGTCTCCAGTAAAATTCTACTACCTCATTATGTTACACTATATATTATGAACTTATATATATATATATAAACCAAAGTTAATACACTTTTATACTATAAAGACTGATTGGTAGACTATTTAAGGAAGGGAATTTTCATAACATTTGGCACTTTGACCCTCCTTTTGCCATCCATTTTTTGTCACCCTGGTTTCATGCCATACCCAATCCGTGCCAGTGCAGGACTGATGCTGGTAAGTGTCCTTGCCCCAGCCCTGAGTGCCCACCTCCTCCCTCGTGCTGAGTCTAGCAAATGCACAGGATGAGTCAGTTCAGTTTGCCGGCATGATGGAAAATAAATTCTTTCTCTCCTTCATTGCTTAGTTTTTCATCGAGTCAGCGAGCTGAATCATGCTACAACAGTGCGATTGCTAGAACTGATGCAAGAGGAGCAGGAGCCTGTGGCCTGAGGCAGGAGGAGAGAGCAGGGCTGCTCCGTTTGGTGCCTGCCTGACGGATGGATTAGGAGTCGAGTGAGAGCAGGAACTGAGAAAGGCTGCTCAGAAATGCAGAGGAGTGAGGAGGGAGACGCATGGGTTATCAAAGGATCCAGGAGAGGTTCAGCAGTGATAGCAGACCGACTGCCGCAGCGATCTGAAGGCAGGGTGGCAAACAGTAAAAGCTATTTGAACAAAGCTGTCATTCTGCTGTCAATATCTTGAGGCACATGTTGGGCTGGCTGTTTTGCTGGGAAGGAAGATCAAGGGTTGGAAAAGCAACAAGAAGCTGTCCTGTGAGAATGAGGGAGCTGAGCTTTCCTCAGGGGATGGCAGCGTTGTTTGTCTGGGAAAATCAGGATTTATCTGGGCATGAAAGGAAGAGAAGGTTTCGAGGGTTCAAGGTTGCAGCTGTTTCACAGTGGAGGGAAGCAGAACTGAAAAGCTGAAGGATTTGAGTTCTTCGTAAAGCTCTCTTAACTTGAGGTTAAACCAACAAGCTGGTGAGGCAGGCATGCTCTTCCCAGGCTCTTTCCTGGTAGTGTACCTATGCACTGCACCCAGGCAGCTTTGTGAAACAGATTGGTATTGTATCCACTGTGAAGTCCTTATTTTTGTTAAAGAATTCATAGCACAGCCAAAATGTACGCCATATGCTTTAAGCAGCTGCACAGGAATAATTTCTTTTTAATTTTGCTTCTAAAATCTTTTAATTGCAGCAAAGATAAAAATAGTATCTTTACTTCTGTCAGCTGCAGAATAAAGTATCTGGGATGATAAACTATATCTTTTTATTAATTTGTAAAATTATAATGTAATATTTTTATTAATACAGATATCTGTTGGTATTAAGAAAGTGAAATCAAGCCAACTGCACGCACACCCTGTGTGCTTCCAAATCCACAGGCACAGAGTATGTCGTAGGGCTGTTGCAGTGCACCACCTTAGCAACTGATGTACTGTTTTGTATGAAAGAGGAGCCGAACTCTATTGTAATGGCTTCAAGGAAAGGCCGATGCCATCGCGTAGGATTAATAATGCTTGCTATAACAGCCATTTGATTCCAAGGCAGAATATAGCATGGCTTAAAATAATGGTGTGTTAATGAGTTGCTATCATGCTTTTCCCTTTGTTTAATATGTTTCTTACAAGTCTTAATGGCTTTTTGGTAGCTCAAAGTAATTGAAGACAAATGGAAAAACTTTGTGATGCAAAACAATACAACAAAAGATGTGTAAAGGAGCTGTGCGTATGAAGGGGGATGGGTGTCTCGTTACGGCATCTATTAAAAATCAGAACAGAAAAATAACTTCTGTGTTACTCGATCAGTTCCAGATTGGGTGCAGGACAGTAAAATACTTACCTTTTGTGTTAAGATGGCTAATGAGAGTGAGAATAGGAACTCAAGAACAGTGAGGATGAGTAGAAGAGTTAAGACTACAAAATTCATGTTTAGCATAGTCGTGTTAGAGACACTTGATATGCAGTTAATTGTACTGCAAGTAAATCACCAATACTTCGGTAATGCCGTACAGACACAGAAAGCAGTGTCATACCTTCACCAAGGCGTTGTCTTCGGGATGCCGAGTTGTCTAACAACAAAAGAGAAGCACAGCAGTGCTGAGTGATCCCAGTCGACCTGTCAGGAGCAACACATCGTGGCCATGTGCCCGTCTCGTGCTCTGCAAATGTGTTAATGTGCTGATATCTATAAGTTCAGAGAATTTAAGTGTTGATGCAGATACGCCAGCATCTGGCAGTCCCAGCTTTCTTGCAGTGAGCTTTATCTTCCTGATTCATCTTTAAATTCAGAAGTACAATTGTGCAGCCTTCTATCTGACTGCAGTGGATGAGACAAGACCACATGCAGTACAGCACGGAAGAGCATCCCACTTCTGCAAACCTGAATACAGAATCCAGGTGATTTGTGGGGCAGTAGACATCAGACTTTAATTAACGAAGAAATTTCTTAGTGCATAAAGAGTGACAGACTCCAAAATAAAGCCACAGACTTTACTTCTATGTGTTTGAACTTGACTGGACCTAGCTGAAGAGGAAAGAGGCAGTGTTCAGACAAAACTACATTCAGCATCTTCCCTGACGCAGGTGGCCGGATTTATGGTGCTTAGCTAAATGTGGAGATAAAACCACCGATTTCATTGACAATCTTCTGATTTTAGCCAGGTGTAGTAGATATTAGACTGTGACCAAGCATTCCTAAGATAGGCTGGCTGTGCTACAGGAGTAGCACACCAGCAGTATCGGGCAACCAGCTGTCGTTCTGGGAAGGGAGAATAGGAGCAGCCCAAGACAGTCTTCCTAGAGAAGCTGGAGATAGATGATTATGGAAGGGAGGGGTGTCATTCAGCCTCCGGGATGAACTTGGTACCCTGAGCAACAACTCATGAAAGCACCTGACCTGGAAAAATAAGGTGGGTAAAGGGAGGTCTGCTCTCAAACCGGCATCTTGCTGTGGCTCCCTCCATGTAGCTCCGGTGATATTTTAAAGGTGAAGAGTGTGCTAAGGAGGGAGGATTCCTAGTGTTTCATTTCTGTTATCTCAGTATAGCGCCAGTGGTATTATCAAGACAAATAGGATGCCAAAACTTAAAAGTGAACATATGTTTATGGGGGTGGTGGGGAATACAGAGGTCACTGTTGTTTCTTTCTAGTCAGAGAAGACATAATGGGGACTAGTTTAGATAAATTAAGATTTGGAGCTAAGCTCATGTCAAGACTATGCTAGTGTAATTATAAGTTGGCTTCTTTCATGGTCCTTGAAGTTTTTAGAGTCAAATAAAATGTTCAGCAAAAGTTTTATTATGTAGTTCAACTGTTCTAATGTGAGCTGATTGCAGCTCATCCTTGTTGGCTCCCGAACCAATTTTACCTTGATTTGAAAAATTTTCAGTGAACTTCCAAATACTTACTTCCATGTAATTTCAGTGCTCTGCTTCCTCTCTTTCTGGACTTCATTTATACTTTGCTATTTTCGATGTCTTTTTCATCCCATATTTCCTATTTCCTTACAGAGCTGGAAGCTGGCAGACTTATTTTTTTTAATTCCAGTTAAACTTGTCATGCTTTTTCTAAATTTTATTTTAAGATAAAAATAGCTGCAGTGCTCACTTTCAATAAAACTTTAAACCAGACAGATTGATTTTTTTAAAATTTTTTTTTTTAACAACTGGTGGGATCATTTGGAATTCTGGTTCTGCACTGGGGGAGGGGGGGTAAGTGTGAAAGTTCCTGTGATTTACTAACTGCTTCCATCAGAAAGTCTTTGATCTCCCTGGAAGATGTTGTTTCAATTCTGGTTTATATTTCAATCACTATATAACTGGTAAGGAGTGAACAAACCATACCTTTTGTAATACTTAGGGAGAATATAAGTACAAATGCCCGTTATTAAAACAGGAAAAAAAACTGTAATAGGAAAACAAATCCATCCTGTTATTTCACAGAAATGGAAGCATTTTTAATGCTTTGGTTTTCGTCAAAGGGGCAAATGAATTTTTCAAAATACAGTACAGAATTGGTTCTGTAATGCTAATTGTATTTAATAATAGTAATTTAAATTTGGCTGTACTCTGCTGAGCAGCAGAGAGAGAAAATTGTAGGTGGGAACGTTAAAGTCCAGAAGTCGAACATATGGTGCACTTTGGCCTTCAAAGTCTGTCTTTATGTACCCATGAAATATCTCAACTGCAAAAGTCTTTCTGATGGCTGCCCCCTCCTTTCTCGCCCGTTCGCAAACAGTGTTTGATACTCCCAAGCATTGATTTACACTACCCGGTGCCTCTCTGTCTTTGGCAGGTTGTTCCATATTCTAATTTCAAATATGCTTTGTGTGAAAACGTTCTAACCGAATTACTTATGTTCTCATTACCTAATGAGCATCAGTCCATCTGTGATTGCTTGAATTCAAATTAATAAATGGGTTATTCACAACCATCAATCCGTTGCTCTCCAGCACATCATATGCCCTGTGAGATTCCAGTGCCTTTCTGTAGCCTTTCTTGGTAAACTCTAAAAGACAAGTATGGCCAGCATTTCTTGCGAATTTGTATCTGCTCTCCACATTCTCAGTCATTTTGGCCTCTGCTGCTTGTTTATCAACTTTCCAATGCCTGCCTTTTTTTTTTTTTTTTTTTTAATTGATAAGAGAATGTTGCAAATAGGTCAGGTTTCAGTTACGCTACACCTCCACCATGCTGCTCCAGACTCTAATCCACATTCTGGGGGGAGGCAAGCAAAATGGGAATTCGGCTTGTTTCTCTAAATACAGTCTTCTCTTGTGGTACAACCACTTGCTTCTTTACAGGCACTCGCCGTACCTCAAGATTTCATTGCTGCTGCCAAACGCTGTCCAGATGCTTTCCGTGTCCTTATTTTCCCCCATGACCCCTCCCCTCGAGTATCTTCTTGGGCTATACATTGTATATTGTGCTTCTGTGTAATTTCTGTGATTGTCCTTGTCCTTTGGTTTTCTGGCCTTAATCCTCTCTGTAATGATCTCTACAAGTCACTTACCAGCCATAAGACTAATCTATACACGTCACATGCCGTTCCTGTGCACTTCGCGCCTGACTCCCTCCATTTTTTAATCATCTACGTTGTAGGATCCCCGCCCCCCCCCCCCCCCCCCCCCCAATTCCTTCCCTTCGCAAAGTCATTTTCATACAAAGTAAACAGAAGTGGCACCAAATCTGACCCTGCAGCACCCTCCTGCTTATCTCTCCTCCTCCCTGCGCCGCTTCCTTTCCCTGGCACCCTCTGCTTCCTGTGCCGGAGCGCTCTGCAAACCACTGCAGCTGGGCGGGTTCGTAGCACGCTTTCTAATTCTGCAAATCTCCCTCCCCTGTAATAAAATATGAGATACTTTCCTGAAATACAGATACAGTAAACTCTGTCTATTGTTTCTGCCTTATCTACCAAATCAATAATGTAGTGAAAGAATTGAAGGACGTTTTTCAGACAGGACCTTCCTTTTTTAGTACATGTTGATGTACACACCTTTCAGTGGTTTCATAATATTAACTGGTTTTCAAATACATAGAAGAATTTAAATCAGGCCTTTGTATCCGTAGTTCTTCAGATCCTTCCTTGCTTTTTATTAAAATATGGGAACGATAATCTCCATACTTCTAGTTTCCTGATGTCGGTGAACTGCTGCAGAACCGTGTCGGGCTTTCCTGTTTCCTTTCTGTCTCTTTCTGCTTCAGCATATTAATTCAATGGGCCTGGACTTGGGTTGGTTTTGTTGTTTTTGACAATATTTAGTAATTGTAAATCCTTTGTTTTCTAGTACATTGGGAAAGTATGTGTTACCAAAAAAAGCTGTTGTGGAATAAGTAATTTATTCTCAGAACCATAATGCTGCATTTCCTTCTAAAATGAAGTCTTAGATGAAAATACAGATTTAGAGGTAAATCACAGGTTGTATGAGGTAGTGGTTTCTCTCACCTGGGCAGACAGCTTCTTAGATTAGCATTGCATGTATTACAAAATACAAAGAGAAGCCAGTCAGAGGAGCATGGCTTGAGCTCGCAAGTGCAAGACAGTATAGACTCTATGGGTCTGTGCCTAAGATTTATTAGAAAACTTATTTGCATGTAGAAGATTCACAGTTGTTCAGTGTAAAGTATCACAGGGGACCCAACAAGTACATCTTTTCATCCTCTCAAAGGCTTAGTGGAAATCATGGAAAAACATATTTGCCACACTGAAGGCAGAGCGTGCATCAGAAGTGCACATGGTTCCCATTTGTTGTGTTAGATCTTAATAAGCGGTAAAGGAAAACAGTTGTTGAGGAGAGAACCTGCCTGGCAAACGCCATGCTTTGTATAAAGATTTAAAGTAAAGAATCACAACAGACAGTAGTGTTCATAAAAATATTGATGCTTGCTATTGTGCTGAAACAGGACTTTAAATTATATTCAGTACAAACGTACCAGAAATATTCTTACAAGGCTGCTTCTATAGGAGCTGCACACAGGAGACTCGAGTTCCCTTTTTGTGTATTAGCTAGTTTTATATGAAATATATTCATTTATTTTTATAGCTTGGAGTGTAAGATTTGTATTGAAATAAGTCTAAAAGCCTTCTTCTCTCATCACCCCTTTTAGATTGACGCATTGGGTAAAAGAAGCAAAGAAGCAGAGGCAGCCTTCTTGAATGTTTATAAGAGATTAATTGATGTTCCAGGTAAGCAAATTATTTCCTTATTCTGAAAAACTAATGGCTTATGTTTGTGTGAGTGCTACTGGGCATTTTTTTCTACCTTTGATAAGGTAAATATGAGCAATGGCTTTATTCTGAAACTGATATGCTCCAGCATTATTTCTAATGGAAAGAACTATAACTAAGGCACATTTCATGACTTCTCTTAAAAGCGTTCATTGCATTTACATTTTAATGTTTGTATGAATCATTATATTATCACAATATTCTGTGATTCTCAGTAATTTGTTTATTAGAGGGTTCAGACATTTTTAACAAAAAATACATCATGAAACTTCATCAAGAAGCAACAATATTTGTACTTTCAAAGGACAGAGAAAATTTTTCATACCTTCCAAAAAAACCCACAAAAAACCCAAACCAAAACAACCAAACGCTTACTGAACAGTAACTCACTACCACATTTCAATTCTGTTCAGTGTGTGATCATAAATTTTATTCAAAGGCCTTTATTGTATGTGTTTTTAGCTTAGGTTTGGCATCAGAAGTTTCCAGTTCATTTATTTTTACATCTTGGGAGTTGATTTTTTTTGTTTTTCCCAGTGCTAGATAAATTCTGTCTGAATAGGTTTTTCTTTTTGCAACTGTACCCAAAGTTGAGAGGGAGTTAGGAGTCCAGGTCTCCGCTTTCAAACCTTGGCCTGACTGAGCTTTTGGCATATGACTCTGTGTGTGTATGATTTTATACTTTTATAAAACGTTGACATTATATATAATCTTTAAAATACTTACCTCAAGAGAGGTTTTGAGGTATAATTAATACTTCCAAAGGCTTTTAAGGCTTCACTGCAAAGTGCACCTTAGCCTTTACTTCCTTTATCTTTTGAGGAGCACGTTTCATGCACACTTCAAATAAATTAATTTTATAATGTTTTGTTTACAGCTTAACAGGTTAAAAGGTCAGTGTTTTTCAGATGCTGAGTCAGAGCTAACATGTATTTTTTTCTGCTTTCACATTTATAGTCGAGTAGTGCCCAGTGGCCAGTTCCTGCTGTGCTAAGTGCAGCATACGTAGAGAGATGCAGGGGCTTGCAAGGCTCATCCTAGACCGCAGTTGCCTCAGAAATGTGTTTAGGTTCATCAGCTGTGGTCTCTGAGTTTTCATTTACTTGTTTCCTGCTCATAGCCTTACTAACGTTCCGTAGGTGAAGAGCTTCCCTTGCCCGTCTGCTCGTGCTGTGGGAAGAGGCGGATGACTCGGAGAGGCTCCTGCCCGTTGCTTACAGGGTGCAGGCAGTTTGTACTGGCACGAGCGGCGTAGGCATGGGACGGGCTCTCACAGCTCTGTTTTGTAAAGGCAACCCCTCCGTGAACACACACCCAACATACCTGCAGCCTGCAAGTCCACCATTCAGTGCTAAGGAGAGAAGCTGTAGCCCTTCCATCTCCATACTAACACAGCCCAGGGTACTTGTTCCCTGCCATAATTTGGGAGGCGAGTAGGTTTGATTTCTAATGGTCTGTTTTTTTTCACGACTGAGTAGTTGTGTCAAACAAGAGCTGTGTGGGATCCTTTGCGTGCTCTTATGCAGAGGCTTTTTTCTGAAGCCTGGCATTATCACAGGTGCTGGGATTTGAACAGCAGAGTCAGACTGAAGCTTTATGCAGAAGGTTGGACATATATCCCACCCACGCTGTAGGACGTAAATGGTGAGGGACTTCGTCAGTACTTCTTTGCAGGAAAAAGAATCTTCTCCTTTCCTTCATTTGTAAAAGGAAAATTTACACCCCTTGTTGAACACGCCACAATCTCTCTCTTGTCCAGCCTCCCCCTGCGCATGCCTTATGTCATGTGTTGGAGAAATGTTTCTTTGATATTCTTCCTACATGTAAAAATTTCGGCCTGGCTAAGTTGTGAGTCTGATGGAGTCTGCAGGATTAGAAATATCTACACATTTTAGCCCCGTGCTATATCTGCAGAGCCAAGAGGCACACGAGGAGTGTACTCATGTTGCTAAAAGCAAATTCCACGGTCTCGAGCACAAGTCCGGCCAGTCTCCTGTAGCTGTGTGCAGGCGTAACGAATACTCACCATTTACAACACATGCTGCAACGGAAAGGAAAACAGTCATTAGGAAGGTATGGCACTGGTATTCGTCACCTCCTGGTAGGGCTGAGTTAGGCATATGCAGTTAGGGGCTTGCTTCATTGTATTGGCGTTTTTTATTTCCTTCTCATCGTGTGTAGACTTGATGTTGGATATGTACCCATGGAGGGCTTTCTTTTATAAAAGACCATCAGTATTCATTTATCTCATGTGCTGTTTTGCCTCTGTGTGGCTTTACATATCTTTTGACCTGTCCATTTGGTATTTCAAATATTTAGGTATACTTTTAGCTCCAAAATCCTGCTATGTTTTCTTTTCGGTGTGAGAAGGGAGCTATGATGTTTTGAGAAAGGTATGACTGGAATGCTGCAGAGTGGTTCTTTAGCATTAAGCATCACTGTTACATGACAAGGGTGCAATTTTATCAGGCTTTCAATATCCTTTATAGGACCATATAATAATTGCAGCTGAAGTCTAATTCCCAGCAGCCAATTTTATGGTTCTTGAGGAAAGCATGTATTCCTCTCCTCAGTAATAATGTGCACATTTTATATAATTAAAAAGGGCTTCTATTTTAATTTTACTATAAAATGATCTGTATTGAAACTCCAGCTACATGCTTTATGGATTCAGCTAAGTTTAATGATTTTCTTCCCTGACTTACCAGAGTTTTCACTCAGGCTCACCAGTAAGGGATTTGTGGGAAGGGGTGGTATTTTACTTGTGAATTTTCCTATATGCAGCAGGGGGTTTCGCTTTAAATGATAAACCAGACCTCTTCATATCTCTCTTCAGCTTTATGATACTGTTAAAATAGCATTATCAGTGGTTTGTGCTGCAAAATTTATCCTTCCTGAAATAAAGTACATGTCAAGGAAAACATTTTGGTTTATGTACATTTATACAGCTGTAATTCTCACTCAGATCATTCTGTCTTGCTTGAGACTGAACATTTTTAATTAATGGAATTAATTTTCTCATTTAATTGCCTTATTTTCAGTATGCAGTAGAGAGCTAGAGAGAAGTGAATGCTGCCACATGAATTGCACTAATCAACAAGGTTGTCACAACTTACCTTTAAAAATAATGTGAATATATTTATTTTGAAGTAAAGGGAGGTTGGGGTTGTATTATGAGGAAGCTTTCTTCCATCTGTACAAGATTTCTTTCTCTCTAGTTTTACAAAATAAGCGTATTATGTTAACACCCTTGGCTTTTAGGGTCTTAATCTTGCAAACACTTCAAGTGAAATTGGAGCCCTGTTGTGTAAGTGCTTGGAGGAGCAGGGTTGCCTTGCGGTAACAGTATATTCATAACACTGTTTTTCTAAAGCTTTAAAAGAAAAACATTAAGAATTAAAAATACTAAAAATTAAATATTTTTCTTTTAAAAAGGAACGGTGTTCACTACTATTTTTTGAAACAAAAGTCACTGTAATTTTCAAGTAGAAGTTAAAACGTGGAGAGTTGAATGCCAGATGACAGTATCTGGATAAACTGGTTAAACAGAATTTCACTTTATGCTGTGTCTTTATTACTGTGCAGTTACTGCACAATGCCACAGTTGGATTTGCTCAGTTTTCAGTATTGCTCCTGCTAAGCACAGCTCCTGTATAGGCAAAGAAAGTATTCTGCCTTTAAACAGAAAATTTGCTGTCTTGATGTGCCAACAACTAAACCGAGTTTGGGTTCAGTGGCTGTTTTCCTACAAAAGCTTGATGGCGTATCTTCCGTAATACTGCTCAGAGCTTGCCACCGAAGGGGAGTACCTGAAAGCTCATCTCCTTCCCGCTTCTCCCTTTACTCCAAGGTAAAATTTGCATTCCCCGGGCTGTAGGTGCAGCAGTGCCAGCCCCAGCCGTGGCCAGGCACCCAGCGCGCCCCGCGCTCGCCGCCGCTGCTCCACACGGGCTGCGCCTGCCTCCCCCCCCCGCGCTCGCCGCTGCTGAAGCGCACTCCTGACCCTCTCTCGCTCCTGTGCTGCCTTTCCGCTCGAGGCACGGGATTGCCTCTCGGTTATGCCCTGTATATAATACATATGATATAATAGGAAAAAGTGTTGCGCTTTTTTAGCATATACATGTTTGAGTAGGGTAGATTAATGCAAAACATTTGCTCTCAGTTTGGTGGGGACTCTGCAGCCTTCTAGGATTGAGCCATAAATGGTATTCGTTTCTGCTTAATGGGAATTTTCTCATCAAGAAACTAAATGACTTTTGCAGTGTAAAAGGGGATGTATGCGTGTTTTTATTGGAGAGCTTTCACAGGTCTCTGTAGTGATCAGATTTGCCATAAGTTTGGTGCTATATAATGTGCATGATGTGGTTTTTTTTAGCTCAGAGGACCCACTATCTAAGGAAAGTATAAAATAACAGAGAGGATAAAAAGAATAATTTTTTTTTTGTTAGAGTGCTCTGTCAAAACAATTAAAAGCAACAACAGTGAAAGATGGCCAAAACGGAAATTTTAACTTTCCCTTGCTCCTTGCCATCTTAAATTGCATGCCCTGCCATGGGGGCTGCATCTTACTAAGGGATTTGAAGGAGGAGCAGGCTAGTTCCAAGGGAGTTTTCCACACCCCCATGTTAACATGTAGTACTTTTGTTTACAAAAGATCACAGTTCAGCCTACCAAATTGAAACTGCCCTGCATTGCAAAAAGAAACCCTAAGAATGATTTAGCTGAGGAAGTGCAATCGTCTTTTAAAGTAAATAATCAGTAAAGCGCAAAGTAAGTGTTAAGGAATTACTTCTAAAGGCAGAAATGAAAATTTGTTTCTCACCTGAAAAGAGAGTTTCATTCCTTCACCATGGAGCCCATTAGCAGCAGTGTGAGATGCAGTGCTTGCTGCTATCATTCCGTTGGCTTGTGATTATTTACAATTTTTAGCAACACTCTCCAGACTTGTATTCCCATTTGGGCTAAGAGAAAACTTCCATTTAAAGTGTATTTGATCAATGTTCTGGGGTTAAAGGTGATACAAGAGAAAAACAGGTTTGATTTTTTTTCCTCCCCCCTTCAGAAAAATTATCTGGTGCTTATGTTGGAGGTGATAAATGCATATGAAGTTGTTGTATTTATATATGTTATGTGACGTGTTTGGATAGTTTTGTAAAGTGTAAAGTTAAGCACAAAGCATAAAGGTTAATGCCAGCTCTGATAGCAGAAAGCCTGTATAGGCTTTTACATACCCCGGTGACCAAGAAGTTGCACAATGCGCTGAAACTGCAACACAAGCACATTCAGCCTTTTGTGCTGGTAGAGAAGACCTGGTTGAATGTAAATTTAAGGGAGATGTAGGGGAGAGAAGGAAAATAGGTTCACTTCAAGGGACCGTTAAGCATATCCCTGAACTAGAATACTAAAAACATAGTTTGAAAAAGTTAATAAAGCACTCTTCATTGGGCTAATTGCTAATTGTTTGGCAAAACTGTCTAGCGAGCAAGATCGGGTTATAGCATACTCTGAGTTTGTGGTGTATCAAGACTGATCAGCACAGACAATTTTTGAGAAACGTTTGGTGTCATTACAAACAGTGTGAAAAATTTTAAGCAGTTCCTGGTTGGTTAATAATATATGTCAAAATGCTCACCTCTTTCCAAATAAAATATATTTGAATAAAATTGAAAATAGACACATAAAATGAAAAGGCTTATCTTTTTGCTGCCCCTAACTTTACAAGGGAAACGAATATTCTTAACGTGCCTTTTTTCAACCTTAAAGGGAAAAGAAAACAATATTACGGTGAGTACTGTTAAGAGGAAAGGAAGGAAAATGAACTTGCTTATGGACAACAGAAGGCGCACAGACACCCCCTCAAACAGAGCAGTAGGGTATTTTTCTAAACACACTTGAAAATCTGATTAATTAAGCAGAAAATTGAGCATAGTTAATACCTGAAAGAGTGAAAAGCGATAAACCCCTGTGGCTGCAGGCAGTGATTTAGCTTGTGACTGTATCCCATTGGAAGACAAAATCCTTGATGCCTTATGAGCATGTTTAGACCAGGTAAAAAAATGGAGTTGCATAAACATATGAAAAATGCCCCAGTTCTGGAAGAGATGTCTGTACAGTAAAAAATTAGGGTTTGTAGGCATTGGTGATTATCCCCAAACTGTTCCGCACACCTGTGCACAAGGAAATGCCCGAGGTGGGGGTCAGAGTTTAAAGTCCAGGGTGCAGACTGGAGATTTTGAGCAGCGGTTTGGTAGAGTCAGCAGCTGCTACTGGTTTATTTTCCAAAACGGTCTGAATCGCCTGGGATGCTGCTCCAGCCTCTGGGTAGTCCAGCACTGAGGAATGTAGAAGTATCTCATAATCACTTCAGCCTCCTTCCCTCTGGGTTCGAATTCAGAGACACAGCATAAAATACAATTTCGGATCTGTAGTGGATGAATGCACGCTGGTAGGGCATGCTGTTAGCATTACAAAGTTATTTCCAGGTGAAGTGCAAAGTCCTGGCCAATTCTCGTCTTTAGTATTCATTGACTTTATCCTTGTGTTTTGAAACTGATGTCAAAATAACTAAAAATAGCTCCGTTACCTGAATATGTGGCTTAAAATTGGGCTTGTCTGATCACATAATTTTTTCTTTTGTTTTTCTCATTGAATTAATAATTTGATAAATTCCTTTGTAAAAGCTGGAATAAATATTCGAAGGAAGAAATATCCCTAAAGCACACACTTTAAAAAATTTATTGTGTGGTTGTCAAGCCCTATTTTACTTGGTAGGCTGGAGGCACGGAAGGAAGAGGGGAGGTGCGGGTAGGGGGGAGCATGTGATGAATAGAAGCAGGAAGAATGTGCGGTATAAGAGAGAAGATACCCCTGCGGGCACTGGTTGTGTTCACCTAGAGGTTTTAACTGCAGCACCCTTTGAAAGCTGTTGCTTCAGGGAGTGGAGTTAGAGAAGCCCTAACCCCGGTGACTGCAGCAGTGCTGCACATTCAGAGCAAAAGAGGCAGGTGGTTGTGATGGGGAATATTGGGCTTTCCCTTTCTCGGTTGCAGGAATGTGCACTGGAATTAGGATAAACCCCAGATTTCGGAGGGTTTAGTGCTAAGTCTATTCAGAAGCTTTTAGGAGAAAGAAGGGATGATTGTGGCAGAAATGCTTTCAAACATAGTGGAAGGTTTTTGTTTCTTTTATAATCTCAGAGTAGGAGAAATGGAACTTAGAGTACAAGTGATTTTCTATAACTGTCCTTTGCTTTGCACTGAGCTCATTGTGCAAGCAGTAAATTCCAATGTCTTCAGCCATTATTAGAATATTAATGATCAAATTGGAGTATTTTCAGTTGCAGTGGCTTCTCTTGTAACTCATTAGGTCCTTCTTCAGCTGACATATTGTAGTGGCATAAGATATTGTATCACCTATTATGCATACCCCACTTTTAATATTGAAAACTTCTCTGAGGATTTATTTGGTAAGTCCTTTGAAAATACAGAGAACTGCAATGCAGTTCATTAAGGAGTCAAATCATATCCTCTGCCTTATATGACATTTTTGGATACTTGAGTAGAGATCCAGCCCATAATCTGGGGCAGGGCCAGAGCATCTTTCCAGCAGTAGCCATTCTAGAATTGGTAGATAAATAAAGGATGTTTTTAAATAATAGCCCATGAGATCTAAGAACCACATTCTGGTGAAGGCATCTATATGATTGTGGTCAAATTGGCCATATACCATCTCACATTGTTTTGCTTAACCCTGCAAGCACTGGAGAGTGCTGCCACGGAGAACTTTTGTCGTGATTAATGGGGAGGAAAGGCGCCGGTTTGCTGCAACGCCCCCCCATCCCCATACGGAGGGGTCGCTTCAGGATTGCTTTGCTGCTTTACTGCTTCCAGAGGTCAGCAGAATTTGGGATTCTGCTTTTTTGCTGGTAAGGAAAACGAGAGTCCCTCACCCTTTCGTGAGCGCTTGGAATTCACTGGTACAGCCCTTGCAAAATGCTCTGACAGCAGGAGGGTGAGGAGAACACTGTAAAAAGCGGGAAAAAATAAAAGGAGGAGAGAGATCCCAGTCCTGTGGGATGGGGGAGTAAGAAAGTATGTATAATTCTTGATTGAAGGAAGAACCTTTTCATGTTTTTTATGAAGTGAGGAGTTGGAGAGATGATGAGCTTTGTTTCAAGCGGTATTACGGCTATAACTCTTCTGTCCCTGGGCTACCAGAGTCATAGGGGAAAAGGAGGAAAGCTATCATTTATTCCATGAAATCTTTGTCTCAGTCTCTCTAGGCTATTTCAATTTACCCCTGAAATTTCTGGGGAATAATTAATGAATTAATTAAGTATGCTGTGAGGTGTTTGAATATTCAAAAGCTACAATGTAATTATTATTTTTTCTAAAACACATTTTCAGGTTATTTTCGGATACGCAGCCTCCCAAGAAAGCACTTACTGCATCAAAAGCTAATAGAGCTTTTCCTGCTCTTCCTGCCTGTAAAGCAGAGCCCGTTCTCCAAGAGAAAGGCGCGTTGCGAAGAGCAGCGGTAGGGCTGAGCAGCGATGCGTTCACAAAGTCAAAAACTTCTTTTACTTGGTGAAGAAAGTACTGTGACAGCCACGCTGAACTTCTGGCTTTTTAAAAAAGTCAAATCACGTTGATAAAGTTGTGTTGAGGATGACTTTTTTCTCCCCCCTCCCTTATCATTTTGTGTGGGCGTTTCTTGTGAGCGATAGCGAAGAGAGCTTTGCTTGCAGTGTGGTTTAGTCAACAGAAATACAGTCTTGTTGAAAGAAACGCATTGCCTTCGATAATTATTTTTAGATCTGAACCTTAGGAAACACATTTCCAGTGATATAAAATATTAATTGCCCCTGTAGTTCTGGCACTGTTTCATAACCGGCTTTCTTAACGTTTCCAGTGTTACAGGCCTGTAATGAAAAGGGTGGAGGGGGATTTGGGACAAGTCCTTTGCTTTGGAGGAGCCTCTTCAGGGGCTCCACTTTAAGGTAGGGGCTGACACCCAGTTTGCGGAGGGGTGGCGGAGCGAGCCCGCCGGCCCGGGGCCGGGGCTTCCGCAGCACCTGGCGCACCTGCCAGCGTCGCGCCGTGCCCGCGGAGGGTCTGGCTCTGAGGGCGCTGCCCTCCGTGAGCGGCCCCACAGCTGCAGCCCCCACCCCGCGCCGGTGCGGGGCCCGCGGCCGCCTCCCGATCCGCCCCGCGCGATCCAGGCCGGGCCTTGCCGCTCTCCAGCCGCGGCCGGTGCCCGCCGGCGGGCCCGGGCAGCCCCGCCGCCCCCGCTCCCGGGAGGGACCCGGCCGGGACCCGGCCAGCGCCCCCCCCTGCTGCCCCGCACCCTGCCCCGCACCCTGCCCGCCGGCCCCCGCCCGCCGAGCGGCGCTCCGCGGTGGCGGTCTTAAAAACTCACACATCCACACGCGCATGTGGGGAGAGAAGAGGGTGATGGGCCAGGGTGCTCTGCAAATCGTACGTTTAAACAATGACATAGTTTTTCCACTTCATTTGGCAAATTCTCCTCCCGCAGCCCATCCCGCCATCAGTCTCCCCGTATTAGCCGGCAGGTTCGAACGGCAGCGGGAAGGAAGCGGATCTGGTCGGCGGGCAGCTTCCCGCCTCGCACGGCAACAGCTACGGCCGAGGGGTTTTAAACCTCAACTTGCCAGACCGAGCTTATTTTCCTTGAGCTGAGGTGGGCTCTTCCCCCCCACCCCCCATCTTAAATAACGAGGGTGGTCCCAGCATACTCTATATCGAGACAGCTTTTCATCAGTTGCTCATCAGCATGCTAATTGCTGTATGACTAATTATGCCCTGAATTCCAGTTGATTTTCTTAATGAGACAGCTGGGTTAATTATGTAATCGTATGATTACATTAGCCTAGAGTGCCCTGGCGAAAAGTAACGCAGGCAGGAGCGTGATGTCATTGCACGAGCAGCGCTCACAAGGGGGTGCATTCATTTCTGCCTAATGACAGGGGAGGGCAAGGTACCCACAGTGCTCTTTGTGTAAACACTTATATTGAATTATTAAGGTCTGTGTCTTTTTCCAGCTCTCAGAATGAGGGAGGAACAGGGTTTCTTAAACAAAACTCACTTTGGAAATTCAGCTGGTCATGGATAGTCCTGTTTTATCTCCTGGGTTGGCTTGGAGCAGCGTGGGGTTGCGGGCGGCGAGGTGCTGCCTCTAGCTAGCCATGTAATGCGCTCTTTTGGTGAGATGTCTTTGTGGTCCTTTTAAAATTATTTGTAAAATATGGAGTTTGCGTGCATGCGCAGCAGCAAAAACACCCTGGTACTCTTGCGCTGCTATTCAAAAAAGGTTTATCATCAGGCCATGTATGTGGCATGAGAATAGTTTGAGAGGTGTTATTGCGGCTGTGTTGCACTAACTTGTTTGATGTGAAGTATTAACTGCTATAAAATAATGTTACTTTTGTAACATTAATTTTTTTCACATCTGTGTTTGTTGAGACGTGTCCATCCACCTCCTTTTCAGGAGGACAGAAGCTCATCTGTAAGGGGACCTGTGTGGTGTGTCCCAGCGGTGAGCACAGGGACGTGCTCGGGGGGCTGCCCGTGAAACGGCACCGAAAGGGCAATTCGTTGGGAAGTAAAGGCAGGAACGGGCCTTGCAGATATTGGTTTTAAAATATGGCAGTTATTATTTCCCGTATGGTAGCGTGGAGGAAGCCTTATCGAGGATTGGGTCCAGACATGCTGGGCTGTGTACAAACCCGTGCTGCAAAGGGCTTCTTTATGGGTATAGTATGCAACAAGTGGGTTAGGAAAGTAGAACAGAATGGGAAGCGATAGGAAAATACATGCTAAATTTAGACATCTCAATTTACTCTTGGGCAGTAATGATCCTGCTAAACACTTTTTAAAGTTCTGGATGACCAGATTCCTTTGACCAGTTTTCTCATTCCTTATTTACCTTGTGCCTAGCAGGGATTCTGAGCTTTTGCAAGCTAGAGAAGATTCAAACCAAGAGAATAATTTGTGATGAGTTTTCCACATTTCAGTGTTAAGTGAGGTGATTTTTCTCTTTTACAGATTACAGAAGAGGCATTTCCTTCTCTGCCTTTCTCCATAAGCTAGTACCGCTTGATCTTTTTTGAAATGTGTATGCCTGTTGTTTGTGTAATGAATCGAAAGTTTTGGTCCATTGCTTGTTTAAAAATTCAGTGACCTCCTGTTAAATGACATGAAACACACTTTGTAAGTCTGGTTAATATAAAAAGGTATGCTTTTTCATGCATGCATATGTTGGGAAAAGGAGAGTATTTTTATTTATTTTTAAATCCACTTCACTCAGGTAAGAGAGAAGTCATTCTGACTGTAGGGTTTATACTTGTTTCAGAATAGTTGGTGTTTATAAATACTTCAGAAATCGTGGTGTTTTAGGGGGGTTGTTTTTTGCCGTTAAAGAGCATGTTGGGGCTTGCCATGAGAAATGAAGTATTTCTCTCTGCCCAAAACGTCTTGGTCATTTTATTGTCATGCAGTGATTAGTTTTCTTTAATGCAGTTTATAAAAATTAAGTCTAAGAGCTGCTCCAGCCATGGGTTTTTTTACATGTCCTTAAGCAGTATTTAGTGGCTGCAGGCCATTAGTCCTTCAAATAGGCTCTAGTAAAGTTTGAAGTTTAATGCACAGAGACTGTTTTTACATTTTGTTTGTTCTGCCACTGTTTTGCTACTTGAACATTAACCTTTAATAGAGCTAAATTAAATATACATGTCTTGATGAATAATGATGAGATTGCAAGCATTTTCATTTTGTACATAAAGCTTCTCAGGGATTGCAAATTTGACTACAGGTTTAGTCATTATTCACTTTATAATGCCTATGTTATTTTTCTCTTTTAATTCTGTGCTGATTTAAATATAAAAACCCCTGTGTATTTGGAGCAAAATACCTCTTGCAAGTGTCTTGGCTTTTTACAGCGGGCATGTTAAACCGAGGGGAAGAAAGATTCAATTTCTTTCATTGTGGCATTTTAACGCTATTTTCTAGAAATATCATAGCTGAAGCTTAAGATCCCTGCCTGATACGTTTTGTGGTTCCTGTAACAGCTTAAGATGCGGATAGATTGAGATGATCTAGCCTTTCTTTATGTTCAGCAGATGAATGTCCTGGGCTAGCTCGTTTGGAGAACTGCTGAGCTGCAGAAGTGTGACAAAACGGTCATTCCAGATAATGGTCGGCAGACCTACATGGGAGGGAGAAGGGTGATGTTGTGACAGCCCGTACCTTAATTGGACCATACATAAATATTGCAGGGCCTTTAACTGGTGCTACTGCTGTGACTTAAACTTTATATTTAATTCCTTACCTGTACCCCGTCTCTGCCACAATAACATTTTAAGTTTGATTTATTATAAATATTTTAATACAGATAATAATAACGAAAAGTATTTGGCCTAAAAAGCATAAATGAAAAAGCTATGTAGTCATAAACTATGTATGTACAGAGAACAGATGACAAGCAACCTAGATTTTGTATTATGAACAGGGTAATGCCATAAGCTGTTGAAGAACCGAGTAACAAAATGCAGCAGGCTGCTACTTATAATGTCTCTGAGCTCAACATAACCCAGTACTATTCTTCTATAAACTATGAAACAACGCTGGCATATTGAAAAAACACACAAGCTCATGCTTAATGTGTTAACAGAGGTACAATAGACTTATTATGTGTTTCCAGAGACTGAGGGTGGTCTGAAAAATTAATGACTGTAGTGGTTGAAAATTAAGTGAACTCCCTAATATATACTGTTGTTGATCCACTGAGTTTGGTGTTTAGCATTCCTCAACAGGAGACTAAATCTTTGCAGCCATTTCACAAGAGATGCTGGCGCCCATAACAGAAATGTATTCAATAACCTTTTATAAGTCCATCAGACTCCAGCGTTTTCCTACTCTGACTGGGAAGAAGTCCCAGAATAAATCACTTGTGCACAATTCAGGTGTGTGTTAAGGACTGTCTTTAGCAGAAGGGGACGAACATCAGGGAATTAATACTGAGAGGACATTCAAAATTATTTCCAATCTCTATTTGATTAGTAGTATAAGAAAAAAAGGGGAAAAGAGTTATGAAACCCAAGGTTCATGGAACTAATTACATGCGTACAATATTTTTTATTACATTATATCTATCAGTTAGCCAAAGTATAGCTTGGATTTCCATGATCAAATAACCTTTTTGAGCTCAGCTGTGCAGGGAGGCAGAGTTTGCTTCAGAAATTCACTCCCACAGAAGCAGAGGTATGTGAGGGACACTAGCTGTCAGTAAACCATGCAGTTTGGTTGCCTTTTACCCCAAAATTCTCATTTTGCAAACAAAAATTTGAAACATAAGGCACTGGCATGCTTTCGTATGATGACTGGCTGTACCCAGGGACATTGCCCTGGGATTAACAGCAGGATGAAGGCCGCACACGCCAATTTAAAGGGTAACATAGATACAATGAACTAGCTCTATTTTTTGGAAGTTTGCATCGTACAAGGTGAGGAACATACAGGAACAGTATCTCAAACAAACCTAGGGCCTTACTGGCACTTAAAGTGGGTATTAATGGACAAAAGAGGACACTTGTGCTCTGAACTGTGCGAGTCTCAGAAGCGTTCCTATTATCTTACACTTTATTTTACTGTTTCTTTTTCAGATCCGGTTCCAGCCTTGGATTTAGGGCAGCAGCTTCAGCTGAAGGTTCAACGTATGCACGATATTGAAACAGAGAACCAGAAACTTAGGGAGACTCTAGAGGAATACAATAAAGAATTCGCCGAGGTGAAAAATCAGGGTAGGTTGCAAATGTATTCATTTATCAGCTTTTAATGCATACTGAAATTTGAAGACTGGGATTAAATTCAGTTTTATTTCTTACAGGTAGGGTTGGCAGTAGCATTGAAATTCAGTAAAGAAAGTATAATAGTCCCTTATAGCCGCTTCTGTATTTATGTGAATACGTATGACTTTGGGTAGACTCTCTGGATTTCTTTAAAGGTTTCGTCTTCTGTAGCACCAACTCAGAGAATGGAGCTGTGATCCTGCATGTTCGGTTGTAGCCTTCAGCGCTACCTGAAAATCGCACCCCCGACTGAAGTTATATGTAGACGTTTTACGAGAGGCGGTGCTATTGCCGACAGCAAGCTGAATGTATGTGTGGGTGCGCGTAGCACATACCGTTTACGCAGACACACACAGAAATCTAGGATTTTATACACACGTACAAATCTGTACAAAACGGACCTTTGTGTGTGCTCTGTTTTTCCTTGTCTATATCTGAAATGTGTTACTAGAGTACATTCAGCATACATGCTTTATATTTACGCTGGAAACTATTCAAAGAGCAATGTGAATACAAGCTAATACTGTTTAATTATTTAAGTAAGTTTTAATAGACCAGAGTACATGAAAATGCATGAAAATCTCAATGCAATTTAAAGCCTGTTGTACTTAAGACTGTTCAAGTTTTCTTGTAATTCAGAAAAAAGTTTCCTGCACCAGGAAACAAAATCTGCTCGGTTGTACACCTGCTTGCCTATTAGTTCTGGTGGCGGAAAGGTAAATTTTCTAGGCGTTTGGGAAAATGTTTGAGGTGTTTTTGGTTTGTTTTTTTTAAGTATTGTGGAATTGTTGCACTCAAGTGGGTAACATTTGAAAGCTGTGTTAGCAACTGAGTCGGTTCTGTTACATCTCATTTTCAGCAGAAGGAGCATATATGCAGTTATATATTTTGTTTTAACATAGAGGGTGTGACCTATGGAGAGGACAGGTATCAGCATGCAAGGATTCAGGCTGGACTGTAAAAGATGTCATGTGGGAGCCATACGCTCTAAGCCTGATGGTATTTTTACTGGTAACGTACCATAATTGCAGGTCACTGTGCAGAGTTTCCCTGAGGCTGTGCATCCTGTATGTCCAACATGACATAGGGGTTCATCCCAGAAAGAGGAACAGATCTTGACTTCCAGGGTTTTTTGCTGCATCCTCTCATCCACTGGCATTTTTTATTTTCCCCGGTGTGCACTCATTTCCTTTCTGTTTTGCCACTGTAGCCTTTGCATTGTTTTTCACTCCAGTGCAGTAGTTTTACACTGTATTTCAAACAGGGATTAGTAAGATATCCAGGGAAGAGCCTGTTGTTAGCTAAGGGTGCTTTGATCAGTTAATCTCTTTGGTTGGAGGGCTGTGTGAGAGCTATACAGTTCCTGGAAGAACTTCTTCCAAAACTGATATAAATGGCAGTGGCTAACAAGCTTTAGCTGACCTGAACAGTAAAGAAGGCACTTGCTTCTTCAAGCACTGTAAAGGATTAAACTGTGCTTGTCCAATGCGTCTATTGTTAGGTGCCTAAAGGTAAAAACAGATTTTGGCACAAAAGTAACAATTTTTTCCCCCTATTTGTGCGCTTCTTGCATTCAGTTTTGTAGCTTTGTTTCCTACGTTAAAACCTTGTCAAGATACAACTATATGCATTTCCATGAGACTGTTTAACTCTGTGCTTCTCCATATACCTGAATACTTCTGCAGATTTATGTCTGAAAATACCTGGAGTAAAGGCGTCTCCAGTACAAAGAGTACATCCTTTGTATGTATGAACGAGCATCCTTTTGTCTGTGTGAAGGAGCATCCTTTGCTTATTCAGGAAAAGATCAGAATTTTTATTACTTCCCAGATGTCAGAGAAGAATTTCCCTTTACTTTTCTTATTAACAAAAAAAAAAAAAAAGAAAAAAAGAAAAAAAAGTGGTGTGTCCTTTTCACAACCTATTACTCAGTGATGAGCCTCATCTGATTTTTGCATGGCTAGCAAAATCCTGCTCCTGTATTCAACAGTAGCTGGTTTGCTGGTAATCATTTTTACCACTCTTCCCCCACTTTTTTGTGGTGACAGTGGCCCAAGCTGCCTTTGGTGTAACTCCCAGACAGCGGACCTTGTCACCGGCTATCTACTGTCTGGCTTTACAGTTCTCTATTCAAAGTCTAAAAGTCTAGAATTTGAAAGAATTTTGCGTGGTTCTTTGTGGTATTATTGAGATTTTCTTCCCCAAGTCCATAGGCTTTACTTTTCATAGTAGAGTTGTCTTTCTATGATGTTTCTGCAGAATGAGAAACTTCTTTTGCCCAAAGGTATTTTTTCCTGAAGTATTGGTAACGGCATCTGCTAATAAGCTGATGTCTTTAAACCACCTCTGTGTAAGTACATTGAAATGTATTGCTAGCTGCGAGTCTTCTGGCAGTCTAACACTGTTCCAAATTCCATTATTGTTACAAAACATACTCTGGTGAACGTCCTGCTTTTCCTCTTAGGAGCCCTATAAGGATTCCATCCTTTACTGTGGGTAGGATCAAAGGGCTTTCACACAGGAACGGATCAGGGCATGTAACAAGGTGCTGTCCATCCGATCCTGCGCCGTAACTCTGCAGGTTTCTGCACCTTCTCTCATCCATTATCAGGCACAGTAAATGCAAGATAGCTTCTTTATCTGAGAGAAGGGTTTCTGCAAATTCCCTGGAAGGCTACACGTGCATTCAGAAAGTTATAGTTAATGCTTGTGGGTAAAAGCCAGTGTCGATGACAAGGCAGTTAGAGCAACTAGAATATGAAGGGCTCCAGAGTGTCTGTTGAATCTGATCTACTGTTAATACAGCAGTTAAATCTTAACTGCCGTGTTTTTCATCAGTTGTGAAGCAGAACGTAGCTGTATCCCCGATACATGTTCGGTCAGTGCTAGATTGCATCTGTGCATGAACCATAGCAAAGCTGCCTCTTTTTACACAAGCACAGTTATGTGAATTAACTGTCCTATGTGTAAATGCGTACTTAAACCTACACTGGGACTTTATTAATCTCCACTCAGCAGCGAGCTAATTTGAGACTAGTCAATAAGGTGATATTATATTTTACAATTGATTTTCTTTTTTCTTCTTTTTTTAAAGTCATGTTAGAGGAACCTTCCTCGCTCTGCTTTCCAGCAAACTCCATTGATCCTTCTCAACCTAAACACTTAAAGTTCAATTTAACATTTAGGGAGTAAAAGGTCTCCAAAGGGACTCATATCCATTGATTTTGTGTCAGAGTTGAAGAGCTGAAGTTTAAAACACACTGAGCCTACAGGGTAAAGAAAGCCTTGTGTTGTGGAACCACGTGGAGCTGTGTAAACTCATTCATCCCCTATTGTTTTTCTGTAGAGGTTACAATAAAAGCACTTAAAGAGAAAATCCGAGAATATGAACAGACCCTGAAGAACCAAGCGGAGAATATAGCTCTTGAAAAAGAACAAAAGTTACAAAATGATTTCGCAGAGAAGGAGAGGTGAGTGTGTGCGTGCATCTGTAGGTGTTGTAGAGGAGGAGGGATGTATTTTTCTGTATAGCCTTCCCAGCCAGGACTCTCTCTTCAGGGTACTGAGACAGCTCATATATTGAGCGATTCTGGTGATTTACGTGTTTGACACGGAATTATTTGATATTCAACTTTGCACGGAAAAACAATTGTGAAAGTGTGAAAGTAAAACAAGGACAGATTGTTTCTTCGTGGTATTGTTGGGGGGGGGGGGGTCATGTTCAGAAGGGTGTAAACCTGCTTTTAGTCTTCACTAGCTGTATTGTCCTTTGTGACACTAATCTTTCTCCATTAGCTGACAGTGTAATTCAGTCTGCTGTGTCCGCTTTGTGTGTCACAGTACCATTGTACAATCTGTACAACCCTGAGCTGTTCAAGATGAAACACTGTACCCAAGAGCCTGGGTGAAAGATGCATCACCCGTGCTCCTGTGGTAATGTCTGGGGGGGGGTGGGGGTGTGTGTGTGTTCCCGAATTACCCTGAAAACGCTTGCATATTCCTACATGACAAAATTAAGAAATATTTTAATTATTTATTACTGATTTTTGCAAGAATCTTGGATGCATTTCTAATCTTTTGCAAATGAGTAGGGAATTTTTGAATCATGTAGGTTAGTGGGCAAACAAATCAGGCAGGACAAGACCAAGGGTCTTAAGAGGGAGTTGTTTCAGGCTGCGTTCCCCACCTTGAGAATTTATTTCTCTCATGGAGTAGTAACACTGAAGCTGCGATATGTTCAGCTTGGTGTGGAAGCCCTTCAGTGTACATTAGCTTTTTAGTTGGTGGGTTGTCTGTTTAAATTCAGGCCTGAGTGGGAAGAATCTACCGGTGAATGCAAAGCTTTTTTTAATTCATCAATTCATACAAATGATGAATTTGATAAGTAGCATGTAAGCAGTGGCTTTAACAAGTGCAATTTAGATATGCTTAAAAATAAAATAAAATGGCAGGTCATGGGATGCAAATAAAAGTGTTTAAGAGAGGGTTTGAATTCTCAAAGTATACCATTTGGTACGAAGGGACCTGACACATGGTTCTTGCTATAAATAGTTATTAACCTGGTCAGCAGTGTTGGAGAATAAATTTATGCACCCTACGGAGTGCAAGTAGGACGCAGGTAGTTTCATAAGCCATTTCGCAATTCTCAAATCTGCAGAATATCTTAATGTTGAAAAAGGAGCAACTCGCTTTCAAAAATGAGTTTTATAACTCCTATAGTCTAGCCTTTAGCAAAGAGCGTAGCGACTGGATGGCCAGATGATGTTAAAACATGTATAACTGACACAAACAAGAATATGTTGCCTGTGGATGTAAGAAATGTCACCATGTTAAAGGTTTGCTCATGTTGTATAGAAAATACCGATGTGAGATTTGTTTTGAAATACATGGGTTTTTTTAAGAGTAGCTAATAATATTACTGCATTTGACACCCATTACAGCTATGATGAAACAGCTGCCGCATCTATTCGCTATATCAGTTATGGCAACAAATTTCTTCATTATGACAGTAAAATGGAAATGTATCATTCTTTTTGTACTAACTTTGTACAACAGAGGGTGCTTGATGACAATTTTCTTAATGTGTGTGACATTTCCAAAACAAATTATGCTCAAGAAAACCTTCCACTAAAGTTGTCATTTATATAGCAGTCGACTCTTGTATAATGTTCACAGCTTATGTTATGAGGTGGCTACACTGTTAAAATTTTAATAAGTGAGACTGCAAAGTATGAACAGTATTGCAATGTGACATGATTTATGGGTCCCATTGAAGCACCTTGTAGTCTGTGTGGTGTTGTCAGTTGTCTGATTACAGTTGAGATATTTAATCACTCTATCTTCCAAATTTGCACAATACAAATAAGTTGTTTAACGTGATTATAAGCTCTGTTCTCGCCTCTTTTCTTCCCTTTGTAGAAAATTGCAGGAGACACAGATGTCAACAGCTTCGAAGCTGGAAGAAGCCGAACACAAAGTTCAAGCTTTGCAAACAGGTTTGGCATCGCTATTCTGATCTATACCAATGATCAGGCTGGAGGTGAGAGGATAGAGATCATTAAATGTATCAGGACTGTGTGTGAACCAGCTCTTGCAAGTGCAGAGAGATCCAACAGAGCTTGAAAGTGCTTTGTGAATCGGAGCTTCTTTTGGGCTTCACACCTTAAGTGAATGCCTGTGCTGCAGCCAGTCTGTTGGTAAATACAGTGGACAAGGCCAAGCAGGAAGCGCGTACAGCATTAGAGCATCGCTGCAATTAAAGCAGGCTGTGGAACTTCTCCTCCATGTTGTGTTTTGCTCTGGTTTCACGCATTTCTGAACTATGATAAATACATGTAGTGATCTGGGTTCAGTATGAACCGAGTCTCTATTAGTGTGTCTTGCCTGTTGCTATGACTTGCTTGCCATTCATTTTCATCTCTGCGTACTTACAGATTCCAGGTCAGGCCACATTTGGTTTTATTTACTGTGAGAACACAAGAAATTTTATTCACTAAATTACTGCAATAAGTATTTCAAATGGATAAGCACTTTAGTCAGCCTGATAAGAAATTAGTGATGTCTAGCTTTTTTAAGCAGAAACTGGGAACTTTTGCATTGTAAAAGAAATACCATAAGAAATTTTGAAAAAACAAAAGGTATGTTTTTTCTAAGTTATAATGGTTTGCCTAGGTAGAAAGATGAAGCAAGGAATTTTTCATCAGGAGGTGTAGTTTTATTTATGGCTGAATAAAAGAAAAACAAGTAGTCTTTTTGCTTTTCACTGCTGTTACAGTGCTGTAATGCTTCATGTTTATGCCTTTTAGCCTTGGAAAAAACCAGAACAGAACTATTTGATCTGAAAACAAAATACGATGAAGAAACTACTGCAAAGTAAGATTTCACTGTTTTCTTTCTATGTCTTCCTTCAGGGTATCACTGCTTTTTTGTTTTGCATCTGTCTGTTGGAGACAGACGAGATGGAAGAGGTTCAGGAGTCCAAATTTGTTGAAAAACATGGTCATAATTTGGCCTCCTATAGAGAGATTATTAGTTTTCATATTTTCTTCCACCCACCAAGACGCTTTTCCTGGCACACATGCTGCTTCATTCCTGGTTTCATTCTCAGGTGCTGCATCTACTATATATCTCTTATTTCTGAAATTGCCCTATTTCTAAATAAAATATAAGATACTTACTGTGATCTTCCAATCTTGGTGAAAATGAAGTTTAGTTTAGTAAAGGATTTCTGTTTCACTGTTAGGCACCCTGGTTCTTTCTGCTTTTGGGGTAGCAGTCATCACTCTGTTAAATTCACCCTAAATTAGAGAGAGTAGCATTTTTGGCAGGTTTTTCTTGGTTTCAAGTAGAACACGAAGGTAGTCTCAAAAATATATATCCTTGTCTTCTTAATGGCTCCTGTTTTCAATTATCCCCTGGCTTTATTAACCATCCGTGCAGGCAGGAAACAACAAAAAAGGGAGAGACTTCTACTGTTTTTCTTTGAACCCTTCATATTTAAGGAAAGTTAGTAATGAGCAGGAATTCTCACGATCAGCAGTTTTAAGCCCAAAGAATCGTTTCTGTGTCTGGAAATGGGATGGGAAAGAAGCAGCCATTTCAGATGGGTGTCCCTGGCCTGCTGTAAGGGCAGAGGGTTGGAAAATGCACGTCACAGCCCTGTGCCCACTGCCTGCGTCCCACAGAGACCCAGCTTCACCTCCGCTTCCAAGTGGGCAGGTGATCGGGTGAATGGAGAGGAAAGCCCTCTCTCCTGCCCTTACCACCCTTTCTGGTCCAAGAGAAATGGTAAAGGAAGGCTGTTGGCAGTCTCCGTGCTGGGGCAACAGAAACTCGGCTTGGTGGGAGGAATGACATGCTCTTGTTTTTGTCTGTAAGTGCTTTCTGGTATGGCTCATGGCAGTCTAGATAGTACAGGTTTTTCAAAAACAGTCGAATTGGCAACAAGTTTTAATTTCTTAGCATGTGGTTCTGTGAGAGTTGAGGATCCGATTCCCCACTGAGTACATGGGGAGCCTGGAGCTTACAAAATTCAGTCCATAGCAGTTAAGAATCAGCACTTGGACTTGAAACACCTTTTACATCATTCAGGATAATCTTTTCAGTAAATTTTGGTTTTGCTCTGTAAGTCCAGTTTCCTGTCAGTTCCATATAAGGTGATCAAAAGTATTTTTGTTCCCTCATTGATTTCATCCTTCTGTAAGAGATGCATACTAATGATGGTGTTTCTGATGAAGCCTTAAATTACTGCAAGTCGCCTTTGTACTTTTTTTTCCTGCACATAACTGATGCTGGCAGCTCTGTTGGTGTTATTTTGTCTTGCAGTTGCTTCTGCGGGAACAGTCAGAGATGAGGGCTCAGTGGTTGTAGGCACTGAACCTAATAACCCCTCACCCTTTGTAATGTTTTTATTTGCAGAGTGTTTGCTTCATTTTTTAATACTATTTCCCTAAGTACTGTAATTTATCTTATATTGAGCAAAAGATGTACTCTAAAATGTTTGTTTGCATTTGTGTTTCTTTCAGAGGCATTCGGGTGGAAATATTTTCATATGATCCTGAATATGATTCATACCTAATATATAGACAATTACATAAAATTAGTAGCATCTGCAGTAACAAGAAGTTTATTGTGTTCTGCAGCAGAATGATTATGAAGGCTGTCCGTAGAATATAGCCATCGTGGAGCTGAATCCTGAAGCAGACATTAAATATGTACTTTATCTCCCAAACTAATGTAAAACAAACTTGTAGGACCTAATAACAGCAGAAATATTTTATCATTGTTTTTGATATTTATGGCACGAATAGTTCTTGCATAACAACAGTCATCTGTGGTGTTTGTAGTCCAAATTTTGCAATATGGAAATCTAGAAAAACATGAAAAGCGAACGGAATGTAGACAGTGAAATTGAGTCATCTCTTTTAATTGTAAAAGCTGGGAGAAATGTTGAAAAAACACCAATAAAAACGGTGAAAGACAGTTTGATTCTTTTCTAAGAAGAAACCCTCTTTTGATCTAAGTCTGAAAAGCTACTTGTATTGCCAATTTTAATTTTATGTTTTAAAAACATGTGATTTTTATCTTAGGCCAGAATTGTTAGTTTTACAGACGCTTATTTGATGCAGATGAATTGGATTGCCTTCAGGAAAAAAAAATATAATTGTCAATTTTTTAAAGTTAACAGTGCTTTTAAGATTTTTCAGTTTTGGAGTAAAGCTGTCTTTCAACTGTTTGTAACTTTGAAAATATTTGAAACAAAAAAAAAAAAAAAGCAGCAAAGAAATACACGGTAAGGAGTGTTCAGTATCAGCATGAAGGAGTCTGGATCTTGTCCTGGTGACTGGTTGTTGTGATCTTAAAGTTGGGGATCATTACGTCAACTTGTTTGTTTGTCTTTTCAAAACGTCCCTGTTCAAAGCAGTATGTGTGAACTGAGCTACAGAGGTACCATCTGAACTTGATGGTAGCAAGGCAACTTTAAATGGGATCAGTTGCTGAGATTAAAATCTTCGGTCAAATTAGCTGCTGTCATCCCAGTCTCTAAACCCCCCCGTTCCCTCCGCCAGCGAGCAGGTACCGGGCATACAGCGGGGGCGGCGGTGCTGCCTCTGCCCCTTCCCCTGGCCCCTGCGCCCCGCAGATACCCTGCGAGCGGGGCGCTGAAGGTGTTAATGGCAAAAAGAAGTATATTATGTGCAGTCATTGCAGTCTGTCAGCTGGAATATCAGAAGCTGAATTTGACAAGATGGCAGCAGCAAAGTTTTCCATGTGTAGGCTTGAAGTAAAATGTAATTAGCCTTTATGTGCAGAACAAGGATCCATTGATGAATACAGCTGGTCTTTGTTTTCTTCTGTCATTGAGTGTGGGAGGTAAAAGTGTTCTTCTTCATGTTTATTAATACAAGATTCCTTAGACAAATGGCAAGCACAGTTTAATATTTGTTGGAACACAGAAGGGCTTGCCAAAACAGTTGTTGTGTAAGAGGATTTCAAGGTTTTCAGATTATAATCATCTCTGGGTTAAATAAATGAATGATTACTCTGCCTTTTTCAATTAAAGAGGCACATCCTCTCTCGAGGCCTGATACTGATTTTGTTTGCTGTCCCACATGTTTCTATCAGCAAACCTGGATTTAAACAACACTAATGAGCTTGATCTGGAGATTCTATCGGAGCTGGAACTGAAAGGCAAACTCAGACTTGAGTTTCAGGAAAATTAAAGAATGTTGGGGTTTTTTTTTCCTAGTGCAACAGACTGTTTTTTTTTTCTTCCTCCTCTGTGGAAAAAGAATCATTCTTGTATGCATTTCCTTCATTTTCTGGGGACAAACTGTTCTCCTTGCTAGCGCTGCTCTTTCACTTCTGGTTCACTCCAGAGTCTGAGCAAGTGTTTGGGATTCCCAGCTGAGCTCTTAAGGCTCCCAGCCAGAATGGTCGAATTCCAGTTTTAGATCAACTCCAGAGCCACCTTTTTGCTCTGACCCCGCCTCTCCCCCAGCCTAAATGAATTCTAATTGGAAAAGGATCTTCCCTTGTAGCACATATAGTTGGCTTGTTACATTACTGTTAACATGTGGGCTGGGGCTCCCTGCCTTTGATGAAAGAAAATATAGAATTTCACTGAAATGCTACGTTTTCACCAGTAAATGTTAAGTAGTCTTGTGAGGATTTTAGGTACTGCCCCCCCTTCTGCAATAAAAAGCCTTCATAAACAACACAAGGCAAAAGATGTTTAGGTTAAAGTTGTCAGTCAAAGCGCTCTGCTACCAGTTTTGTTACCCATGTGGTTTTCTGAAAGATGCAGACATTATGTTCTTCTAAAAGTAGCGTATGCATAGAAAATGCAGTGGAGGAGGAGGTTTTCATATTTACTAGAGGAGTCAACCTAAAACAACTACTTCCAATAACTTGTAGAAAAATATTTTGCCTTCCAGTATACCAAGCAGAGATTGTTGCCCTTTCATAGATTAGACTGATTATTATCTTTTTTGGCAACACAGCTAAGGACAACACAGAGGGCATATTGGTGTAGCGTCATTAAGACTGTGCACTGGTGCAATATTGCAAATTACTCCACCGTATAGATCCAGCTGATTTATTTTAATCCTGGACTGCATTTTAATGAAAACTAAATCTGGAAATGAACAGAGTGTGGTTGATGAAAGTGTGGTCTGCGAGCTGGCAGTCCCTGCTTTACAAAAAGGAGAGTTTTTTATTGTTTTGGGGCCTGAATCTGTGAAGGTGACTGACAGGATTTCAGTATCGGTATTTAATACTTCTTTTCTTGCAGTGGTGACAGACCCTGGTCTGCGATGCTGCGGCTACCGGGGTGGGCACGGTGCACGTATCTCTTACAAAGGCCATCTCTGCCCTAAAGAGCTTACAGCATGATATCATGACAACGTAAAAGAAGTTAATGAAACAAATAGGTAGAAGCTCAGGAGTGGGAGGACAAAGTAATGCCTGTTTTCATCCCTATATCCTGCTTGAAAATAAATCCTCAAGTAATCTGCACAAAGTCAGAGGTGGGTGACAGATGGGGAGTGCTGGGGCAGAGGCAGGCAGGAGAGCTGCTGGGGAGGGACCGCGGGGAGCTCAACAGCTCCTCACGTTACCTGCACACAAGTGCAAGGCACTGGAGTCTCCGCTTGTGGGGAGAGGAGGAGGTTTCATGGATTATATGCCAAAAATACAGTGACAAAGGGGGATGCCTGTGGTTTTTGGCTGTTTGGGTGAAGGGTGCTCCTCTTCCTTACTCGTTATCAAACAGATGTGTTCTTCAGGCATCGGTCTAAAATAAAATTGTGAAGGTGTGGCTTTCTGTGTGGAAGAAGTGTAGGACTGGGCTTAAGGACAGAGGGACCGGTAGTTAGAGAATTCATGAGGAATTATTTCTGCCTGAAGTTACGGGACAGAATTGGAGTTCAAGTATTCAGGGGAAATCTTCTGTTACATCGGGGCAAATTTCAGTTAACTTGGACTTCAGGGGAAGAGTTCCCAATATATAGCGAGAATTGAATTTGGCCTGTGAATTATTTACTTTAATTTTTTAAACAAATCTTTCTTGTTTAAGTGCTGGCTGGTACCAATATATCACTTCTCAAATGTTTGTAGTCTTCCATTTTGACGGTGCTCAGGGTCAAACTGAATAAAAAATAAAGTCATGCTCCCTCCAGCGTCACATAATTACTGTGATAGATGGTCTCCAAAGCTGCTTCCCCCCATTGAGCATGAAATACTGTAGTTAGGGTGGTTGTGCTGTACATGACATGAAATAGCTTCTATTTGCTGTGCCTTTAAGGTCTTAAAGTTTCCTATTTCCTGTTCTTTTGATGAGTCATTAACTTCTAATGCTCGTCTCTGGAATTATTGCTGTATTTAAAGTGATTTCCCTAAAAACAGGAGGTGGAGAACTTCAGAGGCCATATCTCTTACAGCTTTTTTCTCTTAAATTTCCTAGTCATACTGCCATCAGTGAAACCCCAGGAGCAGTGGTAATGGGGGATGAGAAACCAGGGAAGATGCTGCAGAGAACTAATTTTTTTCTTAAAAAATGAGGTAAAAAAGGGAAGAAAAATCGAATGTCTTTGTAAAATGCAGACAGAGCTTTCTCTATTTGAGGTAGTTGTTAGAAGTTTTAACTGTGCCTTATGCAAAGCTCAGCAGGCTGAAAGTCACTATGTAACAGGAATATTTTTCTTAAAAACCTAGAAATGAAGATGAATGAAAATACTTTGGAGATCTGCTGCTTATTTTGATCTAAAGCTCTTGTGTGAAATAGAGCTTGCAAGCCCGTGTGCAAAAGAGCCTTTTTTGTCAAATTTCTAGTTCAGCCTACAGTCAAACCAGAGAAGTTGCAAGGTAGTATGCTGTGGGGAGTGTATTACAGTGCTACCGCGAAACACTTGCCTTGGTGAAATGCTGAGTGCTTGTTTTGAAATGTTGCCTTGACTTTTGGGTAGGGAAACTGAGGCGTGAGGAGTGAGTATAATGCTCAAAGCCAACAAGTCTGATCTTGGCCGGAGTCTAGAAATATTTTCAGACATGACAATCATAAACCACGAACTGGCAAAAATATTTTATTATTATTATTTCAAAGGGTGCATTTCTGAGAACTCCACATAAATGGAGCATTTAGAGTTTGTAGAAGTTAATGCTGTAGCTGGGCTGCATTGTCTCTTTTGTTAGACTTGTAAGGCTTGCAATTAGTTAATGAAACTTTTTGACAGCACAGAAGTGCCCTCGGTCCTTTCAGGGTTGTTTTTTTTGTTTGTTTGTTTGGTTTTTAACCTCAAGCGAAACTGTTCAGTTCCTTTTTCTAGTATAGCCTAGAAGCTGGCGTTATTATTTAACAGGCCAAAGTAGAAAAAAGTAGCTGTAGGGTATTCCAGCATATTCTAGTCGTCACCCTGTTATCTATAACCTTGGGTTGACATGAGATCCTTAGGTGGAAATCTTTAAATAAATGCAAAGTACTGCATCAAAGGGTCTTAGGCTGCTGTGCCAGCCATGCAGTTGGTCATCCTGACCATGGCTGGAACTGTGGTTCCTTCCTGGGCGTGAAACCATGTGGAGGAGGCTGCAGCATCCTTGATGCATGGGTCTGTATGAAATCACAAGGGGCAGAAGCATCCTTGTCCCGTCTGTTCTCACTTACACTTGCTGCAGCCAAACCTCTTCAGGCTATTGCAAGCTGTCTTAGTCCACTGGGCAGAGGGACCACGAGCCTGTTCCTGCAGTCCCAGTGTGCCAGCCAGAACTGGCTTTCCCTGCGAGTCCGACAAAAGGGCAATCCAATTTTTTGAGCCATCTTGCCGTGGTAGCTCATTTTATCTGTAACAGCTAAACTGTGTAACATGCCTGGGAGAGCTCTGTGAGGAAGAAGAGGAGCGAGTTACAGGGAAGGATTACACTTCTCGCAAAGGCACTTATGCCCGCAAGCATAGGAAAGGTCCTTGGGCCTCTGTGTCCCAGTCAGCTGACCTTGGTTTTCACGCAGCCCTTTCATGTATGTCTACAGATTATAATAGTCTCTTTTTTTTTTTTTTTGAAAGCAAGTAGCAAAGCAACAGAGCTTTTTTGGTACAGTACCACTTCCTTGTGAGATCTTGTCCATGAAAGCAAGGAGGGCACGTGGTTCTGCCGTGGCTCCTTCAGCACAGCTACAGCTGGGCTGGGATCATGGGGAAGGCAATCAGGATAAATCCTTGAATCATCAGAAACAAATGGTTCATCTGTTTTCAATCAGGACCTGCCCTGTATAGTATGCAGGGTTACTTATTTCCAATCGCAAAGCAAAGCTCTCCATCAGGCTCTAAGTTAAACTGGCAGTTACTGCAGTAGTTGTCTCTACCTAGCCACGTGTTTAATGTGTAGGTTTTCTTTGAAACTCTCCCTATGCTCTGTAGATGGATTCCAGCTGTTTTTCCCACTCCCACGCGATGACAGCGCAGGCGAAAAAATGAGTCATGTAGTGTTTGTTGTGCTCCCTCATTTAATGGAAAGAGATGGCTGTCCTGAATGAGAGTGGAAGTTGAGGAAACTTTGTAAGGTCCCAAGCACCAGAAGCCTGTATCCTGAAAAATGGTCTCTTGCTTCTGCCTTTATCTTCTTTCCCTTTGGAAAGCCATGCGTTTGCCATGAGAGCTGGTGGACCTGCTCCCCCGTGTGCCCCGTTGTTTCATACAGACAGCTTTCACATTCATTCAGTGCTTTCATTTTATTGTTTGCCTCTTCCAGGAACAGGAAGATGTGTACTGTCACTGTCAGTGGCCATATCTGGCACAACCTTCATAAAAGTATCCCTGTGCTGTTGCCTCATTAGGCAGGTTTGTCAGCATCTCATTGAATGTATACCCAAATCTGTCTGATCCCGTCCCTGCCTGCCTTAAAATGTTACTACGACGCCACAGCTAGAAGCCACCTTACTACAAAAACAGACATTATCCTCTCCCCAGTTGCTTTAAAAATAAAAAAGTATTTCTGTTTCGTACTGCCTATATTAGTACTGCTGACGTCAGGAACTTTGGGGCGTTCATGTTACGCAGGGTAAAGGCTGCAGAATGAAATCCTACAGCTGCATTGCTGTACGGGTCATCCCTGCTGCCTTCACAAGGACTTTAACACTTCCGGCGGTTATTTCTCCTGCCCACTCCCGTGTAAATCTTTGACTTCCATTTTAACCCTTATCCTCGATGCCTATGGCAGAAGCAGAGCTGGGAGGGAAGCGTCTCTGCTGGCATCAGGTGCAGGAGTCACCCTCAGCACTTGCACCTCTGTGTCTGCCCCATGCCCTGGTCGCAGGAGAGGAGGGGATTTTGGTCTGCAGACTTTTAGAGGTTTTGGCAGTGATACAACATGGGACGTTTAGAGGGACTATCTCATGAAGTGGCCCAGAAACAGTGGCATTTCTAGTAAATCAAAGACTTTTGTGAGAAGCAGTTGCAGCTTGGAGCAGGTCAGCGTGCGGCTTGGCCGTGCTACGTGCGGATGTCAGAGCCGTGCATCCTGGCTCGTTCAGCCCCTTCTAATCATCCTGGAGGCATCACTTAATGGGACCTAAGAAATATTGTCTCATTTACATATCATCTGATGTCAATTAAAAGACAATAACGCCATGTGGGATTGCAGTTTTGTATGCCACAGAAAATACCTGGCATGATGAAATTAAATCTCATTATTTTGATGAATTTTTTTTAGAAATATGTTTTAATGAATGCATTTTTTAAAGTAATATCTTTGAATAAGAAACTAAGAATCCCAAACATAAGGAGCTAGGAAGCAGGATTGAGCATTAATTCAGGGATTTGGGAAAGCAGGATGTTGGCCAGCTCGTGGAACAGAAGGGATAAGGCAGTATGCTGCAGACACTGAACCCAAGAAAAACAATAGACAACATGCAGGCCTGTTAATAACTTCATTAGCATTCATGTAAAGCATTAAATAAACAAATGCATTTGCAGTCCTGTAAGCCTGATATTATTAACCCTTAATGTTTATCTAGCATGTTACTGCAGGGGCAGATCATAGCAAAAGGCTGTGATTTTGCGCCTGTCACAGCCTTTCCTCCCATTTTTTTAACATGTTGAGAAATTGAGTCGCAGGGAGGTTTGTCAGGGACACGGAGGGACACTGTTACAGCAACAATCAAAACTAAGAAATCAAATCACTGGAGAGAAGAAAGAACTTCTTCCCTTACTTTGCTTAGATACAGCTTCTTGATGTGCAGAATAAAACCTAGCTGATTGAATTGTGATTGCAAGTTTTAAATGCCTGTTTGTAACAAATTTTGAACAAAAAATAAATTTGACTGAAGCTCTGCCTTAGGGATACTAATCTTTTGTAGCAGTTTTTCAGTGGCTTGTAATGGATGATCTTCGGTTACCTGGGCTCACCAACTATACAACCTGTCTTCATTCCTTCCCTCAAACTAATGAACTTTCAGTTGAATTGTGTTTTTTTTTCTCCACCCGATAGAGTATTTTATTTATTTGTGAGGCTTTTTAGGCTAGTCTGGACTTAATTTGTTTTGTGCTGGCTACCAGGCATAAATCTCTTCAGTTCCCTGTGGACGGAACCTGCTAGATGGTAAACCTGCCCTCCTGCACCTCCTTCTGGATGAGCTCATGGTTGAACCGCTCATAACCTGGATTGCTGGGTTGAAGTTAGTCTGATTTCCAACTCCATAACAAGCTTATATGTTCATATACATATATATATATGAAAAGATAATACCCAGGGAGTGCCACGGCAACTTTTATCCAATGGCTTCCATTTTCTTCCTTTTCCTTCCTTTGATTCAAAATTCAGCACTGGGAAAAGTGAATCTGTCTGTTACGGTTGGTGCTAGGCAGAGTTGCCCGGGAGGGTAGTGAAACAGGTAACTTTCTTTGCACGGTTTGCTCAAGAAATTACATTTACTCATGTTTCATTTCCTGTGTATTTTCCCATTTACGGTATGTGGATTATTAACCTGCCTGAATACAGAGGTTACACCAGGCAGATAAGCTGAAGGGTGCATACGGCTTTCATAAAAATATAACACCCATTTCCATCATTGTGAATGGTGTCATCTGCCAGTTGGGTTGCCATAAATCGCTGTGAAATACACACAGCCTTAACCAGCAGTGAGGAGCACACACCTTAACCATGGAGTAACTAACCATGTTGATAAATCTAAATTCACTCTTTGCTGGACACACTTTGGGGAAGTGGAAACAATTTCTACAGCCTGTTATCCCACGTGGTCAGGGTAATGTAAAGGGTAAGTAGAGTTGTTCTTTGGAGAGATTCCTATCCCCTGCTCTGCGTTCACCATCTATGTTTGGGAATCTCTGTCTCATGTAAAACAAATAAAAAGCACTGCCAGGCAGCTGGTTTTGCAGCCAGAGTGCCCAGCATCCATGTTCAGGGCCATCATTAAAAGATTTCATGAAACAGCCTTAAAAATGAAAAGTTTCCTTTCTGAGAGAGAGAGATAATTGAACTCATTGATTTGTTTCACGGTTTGTTTGCCCTTTCATTCCCTTCCTGAGGTGCTGTTTGTTGAGGAATGTCTCCAATTGCCAGAAAGACAGTGGGGTGTCTAATATTTCCCCGCCAGCTCTCCTTTCAGCCAGAGCAGAGTACTGTGGCAAGCCTGCGATATGAATTTTTAATGCAGAACTTTATAACATAGCCCTTGCAGCACGGCTGCCCTACTCTCTTGAGCTTTCAGATTTAATGCTCTGATGAACAGAGCACAGACTTGGGGCATTCGACAGCAGTCAGAATTAACCCCTACATTACCAAATGTGTAGCAGTTAATTTCCCTGTAGATTAATATAGACGTGGGGGGAAAGATTCCAGATACTGCTGTGTTGGAAAAGTGTCAGAATAACTTGGGATTTTACTCCCAAAGTTATCTGTGGCATAAATTCCTTCTTTTGCTAATAATGGGAATTTTTAAGGCTATTTGCTTGTCCTGGGCTCAACAATGGTGCAGTCATTATGTATCGGATAAAAAGGCGCTGTCTTGTCCACTCTCTTATCTCCGATAATGACCCATGCTGGTATGCTAGATGTCCAAAAAGCGGAAAAAATAAATTAGCTCTGTATTGCATCATTGTAGATTAATTTGCCATAGGAATGTTCTTCCAGATCATATCATTTAGTTGTTTATGCCGTGAATCATGATAGTTTATCTGAGGGGATTTTGCACTGTTTGGAGTATGATCCTAACTAGGTGTGGATGTTCTTGTTAGTCCATCGTCTTACTTACCTAGCGAGAAGCGTAGAGCCCAGCAGTGGAGGTAAGTAATCCAAATGATTACTCTTCAGGGCATTAGCACAGGTTTGTCAGCGTTGAATTTCATCTGTCGTAAAGCTGCCTGTTCACCTGGCTTGTTCTAGTGTCTGGACTTTTTACTCCTCTGCAGTCTTCATAATAATAATAATTCTGCTTTACTGCAGTTAGTGCCACTGTACCGTTCACTGGCTTTTCTAAATCATCCCTTTACTTACTAAACACCAGTCCTAATGTATTATCTGGAGGAATATTGCTCTCAAAATCCTTTTAAGTCTGTTAGTATAGCCTTTGGGTCTTTTGTAGCTGGTTCATTTTGGTAGCAGAATGTGTCACAGCCAGGACTGACCTTGTCAGGGATCTTGGCAGGATTTTGTCAAGAGAAAAATGCAGCATTTGTACGTTTAACTTCAATAATGGAGAAGGAGTTTGATATATTTAAATTGTGATAGGACTGGTGTAAGCCATAAAGAATTAGAGGGGACACAGAACATGCAGAGGTGTTAATGGCATTCGGGGAAAGACTCTGTGAGGAGTTTGTGCTCTGGTGGTGTTAAACCGTTTGCCTTAAGCCCTTGCGAAAGAGACACGCAAGTCGTTCTTAACTGATACCACAGGACTGCATTTACACTTTTTAACCATAAATCAGCATCTCTGCTTTGGTGAGACGTTTACACGTTTGTTTCAGATGAGGTCTTTTAAGCAGCTTGTCTTATTGATTATAGATCCAAGATCGTCTTTACTTCTTCCACTGTTATTACCGACTCACGAGATTAAGGTTTTCAAGGCTTGTTACTAAACGCAGAGAGATCCCGTCACTTCATTCAGTAGTTGTAGGCATCTATTAACTTTACTTCTCTAAAAAAAGCACTGTATTTTGATAGAAAATTTAGTTTAAGACTTTGTCTTACAGAAAGGGCACTCCTGTTTTCATGCACTGTACTAGTAATTAGGCGTACATCTTATTTTTGTTGTGTCAAGCATGCTACCTAAAAGAAGGCTGATGACTCAGTTTTGCCATATGTAAAAAGGGCACATGGGGTAAGGCAAGTCCTTATTAATGTGGATAGTCTTTCAGTCCTTGGATAGGAAAGTGGAAGTGCTGTTCCAATGCTTGCATTGTAGCCTGTAAAAATAAATGTACATAAATAGAAGCATATAAAATGCATTTGCTGACCATTCATTTGAACAGCACCATCCATTAGGTCATTCTGTGATGAATGGAAATATTCTTCTTTCCTGGAGATCACACCGAAGGAAAAAAGATGCATACGGCATCTGTCACTGTATAATGCTGTATTACCACTGATTGCCCCATAGCGTGGGCATTATAACTCACTGGAATGGACAACTTTAATCATTATAGCATTTTTCATTGTTTTACCTGTGTGGTGCTTTAATGTGGGAGTCTTCTGCTTTTACTGAGCCAAAGTGGAAATATTTATTTAATGAGTTGTAGCAGATTTTTATATGCATAGTGGTAGAGTTGAGGAGCATGACTCATAGGAAGTCAAAAGATCAACAAATTCAGTGAGTTTAACTGTTTCGAGTTTCTCACGACTGCCCTTCCCATTTTGGGGGAAGGGAATGAAGACTGCAGAGGAGCAAGAGGCAGAGTCTCCCAGCCTGAATTCCAGAGACATCTCTGCCTGATGCTCCCTGTCTTGACCCAAATCCTAGTGATAAGCAGAGGGCATTCTAGAGTGTCTCAGTTTAGGCCCTTTCAGTGATGCTCACTTTCTGTGGCTTTGAAGTTTGCCTGCGTGGCTGGAATGATCTTTTCCTGTTACTGACCTGAGATAAAAAATTGATTTTTTAAATCTTTTTTTTAAACTGCATATGATCAGAGGAAAGTTGCTACTGTAGTAAGTTATGCTTTTTAATTACAGATTTTGATGCTGAGATCTGCAGGATCTGAATCAGGAGGCTGTATCTGAACTTGATTAAACTTGGGGTTCAAAGCCAGAATTAATATAAGTTCTACTTTTAAAAATGCAAGTAAATGACTGGAGTGGCTTATACTTTAGGGCAGAAGTTGAAATAATTAAATTGCAGCAAAGTACATGATATTGGTGTCTTTAAAGGTATGGTAAGAAGGTATTCCTCAGTAATATACAGTAGCACTTTTAATAACTTCACAGGCCTGGGTGGTTTAGATTTGTGGAGCCAATAGGGAAATGTGCATTAGCATTGCAGCTTGCCATCTGAGTGTGACAACAAACAACTCCTGCTATTTGAATGCTAACAACTGACAAGTCATTTGGTATAGCCGTTTGCCAGTTTAATGGCTTAAGCGGCTTAGTTTTAATTAAATAGCAGCTTCTGCGTATGGTATCGGAGAAAATAATGTTCTACTTAAAGCTGAGTTTAGTGTTGTCCCTAACTTGCTGAAGATACCAACAGCTTCCCTGTTTCAGCATTCAGCTGGTGCATTGTCTGCCATTTCATATGCAAAATTTGGTTTTGACAAAGCCCTTTTTGGGGTATGGGTGAGCCTTAATCTGTCAGTTAAGTGCAAACTCAGCATTGCCTCTGTGGCAACAGTTGTTCCTCGGGCAGGAAGAGCTTCATCTGTGGACTTCGTTTCCAGATGTGTTTAATCCCAGAAATACATAGGCTGGGAGATTCTTCATCCCTTTACTGATGTGCTCTCTGAGTAGAGGACTGGGAGCTTATTGATAAAGGGGTAAAATCCATGCCTCCTGTCAGAAGGTGCGCCTAACATGAAGATGAAGCGACTGATAATCTGTGGTAGGAGGCGTGGGGGTTTTTTGTGGTCTATCTGAAATTCATTTCATAGAGAGTGAGTGCCTGTCAGGAAAAACAGTCATGTCCTTTGCATATGATGCCCTAGTACCTGGAAGCTAGAAAGCAATTTTTGTTGAAGAGTTGTACTGGACGTGATAACCTTGTCATCTTCAGGAGTCATTTTACTTGTTCCAGAATGAGAGTTTGGTGCGGACAACAGAGGCAGGTGGCATTGCTACTTGCAGACACAGTTCCTTTTCTTAATCATGCTGCATTTCCACTGGTATCTTTTTAAAAAATCCTTTTTTATTTTACAAGGAATATGTGGTGTTGGGATCACTGTGTTCTTTGGCTGATGTTCCTTTCTTTCTCAAAGAGAATGGTGTAACGTGAACTTCTGCACAGCAGATGAAGACTTAACACTTAGACTACTTAAGATTAGACCTGTAACATCATGTGTAGACAACTGATTATAAACGACCTGGATTTTAGAGTTGTTCCTTTTGACTTCTGTTATCTGAAAATGTTGGCCACAGCACTCGTTTCCCTGTTACCTGATCCCTCCGTGTGCCAAGAGCCGTGAGCTCTAAATAAGTCAAAATACTTTGCAGGAATTTTTCTGTCTTCTTTATTTTCCCTTTTCATTTCCCATCCCTTCCTTTTCAGTCCTCAAATACTACGAAAGCCTTTGAATCAGTCTGGCAGTTTATGCAAAATCTGTAATTCTGATGTTAGACCCATGTTAACAAAAATAAGGAGGCAACAAGAGGTTTTTTGAGGTTAAGAAGGTAATAAAAATCCAGAATGCACACGGTTTAATTCAAGTTGTGCTTACTGGGGCAAGTATTTCACATCTTGAACTAGAACCTCTTGAGACTGATACAGCCTAGCATTGTCTGATTTATTTAATCACATTTACATGAAATCAGATACATTCATCAACAGAGAACATCGTGAGCAAATTGAATGAAAGCATTACTCAACAGAATTTCTGGTTTTGATAACAGAAAATATGCTGTAAGTTTAGCTAGCAGAGCTGCTGCGTTTAGCTCAATAGCAGACCATCCACAAAGGAAATGAGGGCCAGAAGGCTACTGCTATCTGTGACTTCTCCGTTCATTCCCTGTTTGATAAATAGGTGTCCAGAGTCCCTGCCACTGAGCCGTAAGGACATTGCTCGTTAGCCCACAGCAGTGGGAAGTGCCTAACCGGAGGCAAGGAGGAGTGACCTGCGCTGCTGTTTGTTTAGGAAGATAAGTGATGGTCTCCATGTGGGCATGTTTGGAGAAGGAAATGCTTCTGTGTTCTCGCTCACTCCAGACTCGGGCTGGCCGCCGAGCTGTCCTGCCGGTGGGGCCCACCCTGTCACACTCCAGTCTTTGCCGTAACATGCACAGATTGAGGCAGAAATGTCCGCTTTTAACAAGCAGCTTAAAACCTGTAACCGGTGCCTACTCAGTTACGTGTACTAAGGCTTCTTTTAGTTGAATAAAATAAGCGGCAAATCAGTATTTGTTTACAAGACATGCTTTTGGGTGAGTGGATTGATTTCCATGCTCCTATTTCATTAATTATTTGGGAGAAATGCTGACTGTTTATTAAAAGTAGAACTTGTAGTCACAGCGAGGGGGCGGGGATTAAAGTCGTATTTGTGGCTATTGCTGGTAAAAAGTAGGCACACAAAGTGGCAAATAGTAAATAATTAGATTTCTGTTAAAATAGTAAATAATTATACTTTTGTTTGTTATTCCAATTTGTAGTCACTTAAACTTACCGGCAGTCGTTCCTTGGCTTTACGTATAGCTGACTGTCCTAAAACATGTTACGACTTTTTGTGCAGATAGAAAAAATTCAGGCATCGCTTCTCATCCTTCTACAATTTGTAAAGATACAACATTGTTGCTCTATTCAACTCTATTGTTGCAGGTATTTGGAGCTCCCACATTGTGCTTTATTGGTCTTTTGCCACCTTGGCAAATCAAGATGATGTTCTTGTTGCCAGTCACAAAAGGAAGATAATACAGAGACTTTCTCAATGTCATGTGCTTCAGAGCTTATGTTATAAAACAGTTTATCCTTTTTTTCCCAGAGCTATCTACTTTTAAGGGCTTTGTTTTGTGTGCTGTTGTGAATACGTTTGCTGCATGCATTAGTCATTTACAGTACTTAGATCCTGTAACTATTAAATTGTTAACATTTGGAGCCAGCTATAATTATCTTCTATTATTATTATTATTTTTAATGGGCATAGTGCTTTCTTTCCTCTCTAGCTTTCCTAAACATTTGAGGGATCTTTAAGGTATCTGTTACACTGAAGCAGCAGTGTTTGATTTCTGTATATACTGTTCTCTTATCTTTCTAAAATGCTGTGATCACTAAGAATTTTTTGTCTGCATGAAGTTTTTGTTTCTCCTGAATGTCTAAAATGGACATCCCAGGGAAAAATATACCTTAAAGGCATGGCCCTGCAGAATCACCGTCTTCCATGGCTTCTTTGCCTTCAGTGTCCTTGGAGAGCTGCTGTGGCTGGACACCCACGTGAGTCAATCAGCTCTATAAACCTGATGCAAATACCAGTTGATATAGTTGCTTGTTATTTTTGATACCTAAAACAATACAAGAAATTATAGTTACTAGTGTTTTTCGCTGGCTATTCTATTAAACATTCTTTTTATCCATGTTCCAGTTAAGAACAGGGGGTTTTCTTTCACTTTTGTTCAAGTCTGGAAGGCCTATAAACCAGCTCTTAGTTTAACTGTTGGTTTTTCTGACGCCTTATTTGAATTTTTCCATATCTGAAACCATAAATGCTAGAGGTGCTTGACTTCAGCATTAATGGCGGTTTTTTTCCCAGTGTTTATTGTTTGGTGGGAAGCTGGAGGGAAGGAAAGACGATTGCGTTGATGATAGTGGTGTTCACATTTGGGGGACTATCCATGGACAGACATTTCTTTGAGCTTCTAATTAAGATACTGTGGATCTTGGAAATGATGGAAGGCTCTTAGCAACGCACAGTGTGCCCAGTCAGGCTGCAGTAGTATTAAGTGAGCTCTGTGTTGATGGTCTAGATCAGTGATTTTCTGTGTGTTCTGCAAATTCCTGCAATTCCCCTGGTTATTGCTAAGAGATCACAGAAATAACTGTGAAAGGCAGCCAGTCATAAACTGTAAATGTGCTGTACTAATATTTCATCCTTTAATGGAAAACTCCAGTTTGCCTGAAAGTCAGAAAGGTTAGAAATCACTGTTGTAGATCCCCTGGTGTGTAAGTTTTAGCTGGGACTTGATCCCTTTAACCCCATTGGATAACTATCCACAGGACAGCAATGACTTTCTTGTCTATTCCCTATTCGTTGCCTTCATACTGTCATAGTTGTTGTTGCAGTTTTAAATATACAATATCTTGATGTTAAGTATGTTGGACCAGCTTAACTCATCAGAAAACCATTTCAGTACAGGGCTTGTAACTGATAATGGCTGTACTTTCGCCCTCTTCACTGAGAGACAGTGGCCACTAAATATAGCAGAGCGAGCTATTTTTGATTATGTAACATCTCTATCTGTCTGTGCTCTGATTAAATAATCTATTTTCTTGGCAAAGGAGTACGAGTTAGTTTTCTGTTATTGATCAAAAACATATTTTAGCTGTGATACAGATGACTTATTTGTCTTGCTGCCTGTTGGATTGATTTTTGTCACTGCCTCGTCGTCGGTGATGCTGTGGCGCCGTGTTTGCGCGGAGCGGAGCCAGGCAGTTGGCTGGCAGCGGTGAGACGTGCCGGGCACATGCCGGTTCTCACCCGGGTCAGTATTTAACAATCTGTCTGTGTAATGTATGGTAGATAAGCCTTCCTCTTTCTCTTAATGCTTTTCGTTACTGTTTTTCTGTGAATATATTCTCTGGTGTCTGTATTAACTAAACTTTTTTATTCAACATTTCCCCCCCCAGTACTTTTTTTCTAGTTATTCCCTTTTCCCTTCTATCTTCTACCTACATAGCATTGGTATCGTAGTAAGGTCAGCTGTACCGAATACCCTAAAACAAGCTACATGGTCAGGGCTCGTGGAAGACTTCATTATTGAGCATTTCTGGGAACAAATTTAAGGGGGGAAAAAAAAAGTCCCTGGATTAAATTTGTGAGCTCTACAATGTATTCATGCATCCTACCCATACAGACCCTCCCCTCCCACACCTCTTTTGTGTGTGTGGCAGCAGGGTGGTCTTACTTGTGATATAACATCAAATAAACTTTTGTTGCACACTTTAGCCCGTCGCTTGGGAAGATGATGCAGCTACAACAACCTGCAGGCGAAGGCAAGGCGGTGGGGGAAGGAGGCAGAGCTGTGTGCAGCTCGAGGGGCCAGCAAGTCTGGCCCCATCCTCTTCTGTTTGTATAACACTTCAGAAGCAAAGTAAGGTTCCCTGAATTACTGATTTACTACTTAATGCCATAAAAGGAGCTAAGCCTAGAGAAAATAGCAGAAGACTAGATAGGCTTTATTTGGAAAGTTGAAAACTTTTACACAAAGAGTGCAGGAACTGATGACACAAACTGTCCACTCTAGGGTAGAAGGGGAAATTCCTCTGCTCTGTGGCCATGCTCATGTACGACTTTGTGCTCCAGATAAGCACCCAACTGAACCCAATGAACCGAGGACAGAGAAGCTGCATCTTTGCAAATAGCATGTCTTCCTGGGGTGTCCCATCAAGCACAGAGCCTGGTGTGTAGGTCCACACCTAGCTCACACCCAGCCCAGGTGTCCAGCTCAGCAGCTTATGGATCAGGCCGGCTCATCATGTCTTGCAGGTGGGACCACAGAGCTGGGCAGAGGATGTCACACCTGGAGAAATGTGGGTGCTGCAGCAGGAGGGAGAGGGGAGTGAGGTGGAGGTGTGACACCTTGATTTGGTTATAGGCTTACCTTTACACCTTCCGAGGTTGGGGAATAACCAGGGAAGGGTGTTTGGCCATTGAAGGTCTAGCCAGTGTGAACTTGCTCATTAAGCACATGCTGGTCTTGTGGCTGTTAATTGGTTAATAGAGTTAGAAGTGCATTAAAAGATAGGCAAATCCAAAAGGTACATTGGCATTGTCTTACCTCCTTTCTGTGCTGCAGTTGTTTTTTATGTTTATAAATGATGGTTTTCATCCACTGAAGAGGCTTCTGACATCACTGTATCTATTGGATATAGTAGAAATGTTGAGGAGTTGTCGTTAGCAACAGAAAACTTACTATTTCCAGTTCAAAGTCCCCTTCTGTAGAAATACTAAATCTGTTATATTAACTGTTGAAACAGAATAATGAAATAGTTCCATACCACAGACTACAATGTTAGTCAAGCCTGAAGCTGTTTTACTTTAGCAGTATTTTAAAGGCTAAAGAACTGTTGAAAGGGAAATAGAGAATTTGAAAAGTGTTTCTGCAAATAAAATTGTAAAAAGTTAAAAAAAGATGTCCTCCAAGGGGTTGCAGTAGTACCTAGTGTTGTTGGGTTTTGCCACAAAGGATTATTTAAAGTAATTTCACTGTCTAATGTATATCTAGCTTGGATTCTGTGTAGACAGGCAATCTGTCAATCATATTAGTGAGCATCTCTCATCATCCGATACAACTGGAGGCTTAAGTTAGAAAAGAATTGAGCAGCTTTATATATTCAGCAAAGATGTAAAAATAAAATATGCCGGATACAGTGCTGGTACAAGTGACTCGAGTGAAAGTGCGCTGATTCCCACCAGCACAGCATCTAATTGCTGCCAACCTACCATCCAGCTCCTCGACCAAGGAAAACTCCTGAGGGCAACTGGAGGCTGAGTCTGCTTCTCGGGCTGCCCCACAGGTGTGAGAGCAAATCTAGAGAAGGGAAGGGAAAATGAGGAAGGCAACTCTTTCATCTGAAGACCGGGAGGTTTTTCTGTGTCTCAGGCATCAGTCTCCATTAAGTAATAATGAACTGGTGCTTGTTGTGTAATTTAGACAATACCTGCCTTTTCTCCCTCCTCCTCGTTTTCTCTATTCTGTTCCCTCCTTTGTTTCTTTCTGCCTGGTTTTTTGCAGCTTTGTCACTCAGGTCAGCAAAATTCATGCTATTGATAGCTATAAACCGAAACTGCAAAATGGTGACATGATTGCAATTTGACAGAAGTAGTGTTTCCATTCAGAGCAAAGCTGGAACAAATTGGGAAGAGAGAAAACCATATTGGTAATTGGATACATTATTATAAAGATAGCAATCATCCTGGTTGTTAATCTTCAGTGTAGCTCATGGGAAAGGTAAAACCTGCTCAAAATGTACAGTAAACGCATCTCCCATCATGCTTTATGCTATTTTCAGTCCATTTATTGGATAAAAGGACGTCAGTTGCCTTTATCAGAGACCATGTAATGCTGTTTTCTTCAATAGCCAGAAGGAAATACTTGCTTGAGTAGCTAGCAGAGAATAGGCACATCACCTATATTCACTTCTAAAGCCAAAAGCATCTAAAATATTCCCCAAATACATCTCCCACTTGAATGCTGTGTTGCTGCGGAGTCAACATTTAGCTTTTCTTTTGCACAATGTGCATGCCCTTTACATAGATAAAGGCAAAAGGTTAAAATAAGTTGTATTTTTATCCAGATTCTATCACTAAGTAATTCCTTTTTGTTGTCCATCATAAAGCACTGACCAGATGCTACACATACATTTGACAGTGTAGGGAAGCAGAATATTATCATATGTGGGTGCCTCTTAGTAAATGTGCTTGGAGGGATACTCAAGCAGCTTGGTAAGAAATAGTAAATGGGAGACTATTGGCCTTGTCGATGTATTTGTCTTGTCTCATGGCAGTAAATCCTTCAAAAGGCCCTGTAGGATGTTGACTTATACTCCGTAGTACCAGTTACCAAAGTCAGACTGGATAGAGGGGACAGGTAATTCTGAGAACTTGAGCTTTTCAGCTAAGATTGAAATAGGTATGGATTTATCTTCTTTAGTCTGTTGTATTTACCCTAATACATGTTCAGGCCACTGGAAAATTACAGTTCTCCACAAGGTAGGAGCTGATGGTATGTCATTGCTGTGGTGGTAAACAGTAATTTTCCCTTGATGTATGCCTGTGGAGTGACACCTATACATAAAATTGCTTACTGTAGTGTTTTGTTTTCAAACTGACTTAGATCTGTTTCACTGAATATAGACTGAGGTAAGTTGAAGAAAGGCATTTTATAGGTTCTTATAGTGACGGACAAAGATACTGAATAAGTAAGAGGAGAAATCAATAGATAACTAGATTTTTCCAAATTACTGAGCTCCTCAGCTCTTTCTGCAGTTAAGAAGAAGAGGTGCCAACTGTCTCTGGAAGGAAACTCTTAAAGATGAATCTGGAATATGTATGTTGCTGTAGTAAAAACTGAACAGTGCCCAACTTCTGAGGTTATTTTTGGTTTAAAGAAAACAAACATACAGAAATATGTGATTTTAGCATTGCTGTAGGATGAGGGAAGAATGTTCATTTTGGGATTGTAACTACTAAAAACCTAGTGTAATGTTCCAGGTGTGACATGGTGATTCCTTAAAAAAAAAAAAATAACCAAAAAACCCATGACCTTGCCAAGATATGTATAGTGATTTTACACATTGTAACTCCAGTGACATTGTTAACATATTTGTGTGCATTTTTAGAGGATCTTTAATCAAAGCACAGGCAGTTCTTCCTGCTGATCCTTCACAGTTTAAAGTATTGCTGTTACAATAAAACAGAATGACACCTGAGATGCCTGCAATTAAGGTTTCTAATTTTGGATAAATTATCTATTTTAACTGCATCAGTAAAAATAAGTAAATTGTTGCAGGTGCTGTATTTCCAAAATGCCAAACCATCTATTATTATTATTATTTATTTAGAGAAACAATTATAAAACAGCTTATGCAAGTTGTAGAGCAGCAAAGTTAATCAGTTAAGACTTGGTCTCTAAGGAAGTTCTTATTTTATACTTTGTTATACATTTTTTCCAAGTAGAGCACAAAATGGGGAGTTCTGCTCTTGTGCAGTGGGAGCAGAGCCGCCTGTCCGTGTGTCCGTGCACATGTAGCCAGCAGCAGCACTTCATGGCCACAGCCTTTAGCCTGACTTCCGAAGGAAATGAGGCTTCCATGAGCTTGTGGTCTGTTTTACTGCCAGCCTGCATGGTGATCAATTTGCAGTTCGCCAGTTCCCCTCCTAAATTAACTTGGGAGCTGATGATTGACTTCAACAGTAATTAGAAATCCACAGCACAGGGAGCTCTGGTGAATCTTGCAGGAATTGCGAATGGATAGGAGAGAGAGACAAATAATCCATTTGAGTGGAGGGCTGCAGGTTGAGAGAGGAGCAGTTGCCTCGCCACTTGCTGGGTGATCAGCCGTGTATGTGTTGCTGGAAAGCATCCATGGTCTGTATTTCCATTCGTGGGCTGGGAGGTGAAGAGATGACATTTAGGGGATAAGGGAGTGACCTAGAAATATTGCAGGAGGAAGTAGCAATGGGGGGCAGCTACAAAGCACAGATGGGACAGCTGATATTATTACAATAGATACTGTCTAAACAACTTTATAGGAACAATCGATAGGAAACAGTGCTTTATTTGTATTTGGGCTTACGGGAGAATGTGTTGTTTTATCCACTGACTCACCTCCATGCAGACCATCGCAGGAAACGGCGTGCAAGCTTTCAGGGTATCGGGTAAAACTCTGGTCCTACCAAATCAGGTTCCCTAATAGTGCTGACTTATTGCTTTCTAGTGAGGTTTTTGCTCACTGTGGGAATCCTGTAGACTCTAAATCATGAAAATGTGTAAGAGACTCCACCACTTCAGAGGCTGTTGCTTGTTTTCTTCCATCAGGCCAGTGCCAAGCACCTTTTTGGAGCAAACTGGTATGGACCAAATCTTTTAAATTTTGTGCAAACTATAGCTGCTCTGCTTAATTGTGTAACAAATTAAGTGACCTCCAAAGCTGGGTGAGTAGGCTGCAGAAATGGCCAACTCCCGGCAACAGGAGCAGACACCAGACCGCAGAGCATGGACCTGGAACTTTAAATTCCTACCTGCGCTGCAGGGACATGCTCTGAAAGTCAGTGAAGTTTATGGCAGGTGAGAAGGTGTTGGGGTTTACAAGTCTGGGAGTAAATTGAACTAAGCTACCGTTAATAAAACAGCCACTTCCCAAAGAGGCTTGCAAAGGACGCTTTAGATTAGGGTTTCTCACATTGCAGATCACAAATCCACTAGTGGAATAAGTGAACAGAGAGAGGTCCTCTGCATTGTCTGGTATGAGATGCAAGTTCCACCTGCTTGTGTTGGGATCAAAAAGAAATGAGGGGATTGAAAACCTAGGGAACAGTGAGAAACTTCTTTTGTGTATGAGGAGGGCAGCTTTCTATTAGAAAGTCCTCCAAAGCTCATGTTTGGATCCTTGGGAAGCAATGATTTCATCACCAAATCTAACTACAGAGTGTACCCAAAAGAACCAAAATGAATACAATTACAGGGAACATAAGGTTTAATAACGATGCTGCCTTAATGTGATTAAAAAGACTGCTGATTTCCCACGTCTTATCAGCCGACTATAACGCTGTTTTGTATATTTGTTATCTCCATTATGCGTTCTAGTATGGGTAGATAAATAGAAATACCATGGAGGCGACAGGAAACAAAACAAAAATAATCAAACATGTTTATCACTAGAGCATTAAAATGGCTGCTGTGGCAGACACCAGATGAATTATGCAATACATAACTTAATTCTCTGGGCCACAGATGTTTCATTTTTCCTGCAAGAAGATGATTGAACCTTGAATGACAGTTTCAGGCAGCCTTTGATTGCTCTGTGGGTCACATGCTTGATATGACCTGCATTTGAGTTGCTTTCTACATGCTGTTGCTTTATAAAACATGTAAAATTGACATCATGTTGCCTGCTCAAGGCCAAGTCAGGAGTAATTCCATGCTTTTGATATGCTTTGTGTGCAAGTGAGGGAGAGGGAAGGGTGTCTGTGTTTAAATTCTGGTACGTTATTGAATCAACTGAAGTCAGGAGAGGGGAATTGCAGCAAGCTCTTTCAATTTGTAACAGGAGGCACTAGGAAATAGAGAGTTTGCCACATCTGTGTCATCTTGCATTGTTAGAAAATACTCAGAGCCGTAGTATTGGATCAGACAGTGACTCCTGCTACCTAGGGCATAGCACGGTGCAGATCGGCAGTGGCCAGGAAGGCAGCTGGAAATGTTTGTTTGTCTAAATGGGCTCCTCTGAGCATGAATCTTTGGTATAACTTGAACCTGGAGATTGTGTTCCTCACCCTGAGGACTTGATCCTGCAAATCTGGTGGGTTTGTACTGGCGCAGTATCACCATCTCAGGGCATTAATGCAGGCGGGATTCAGGCATAAATAGATCACAAAATAAACATCAGGAAGTTCTTTCTCCTTTTCTCCGTAGTCTCTAAAGGCAGGTCAAAATGATTACACCAGAACTGAATTGCAGGGACTCCTCTCTCTGCCTGCCAGTAGTAGAACCTGCGTGAGCTCACAGCTCGTGAGGTTGCAGACTTCTCACCAGCTCATGTTCTTCGGAAGTTAGTGGAAACTGATTTTTAGGTCCATCTAAACAAGGTTATTTGTTTCCGCAAATTTCAGGTGCAGAAATTATCTCATTTCTCAACAGCCTTCTTTGAACTCCTCTACGGCCCAGAGGATTGTCGCCAGTGGTCTGAGTTGGGAGGAAACCCAGAATGATCCAAATCCGGGCGCTCCTAATTCCGGATTTTAACACTACGCACAGGGCTTTGCAGAGTAAAGCAAAAACACATTGTGAAAGAGGACGTGTTTGATGAGACCAGGATAAAAAGGATTTATTGCATTTCTTTTTCTTTCTGTAATGGGCAGCATGATGGCTGGACACAGAGTTCTCAAGAGACCTGTTCTTGTGGAGAGAAAAACACAATGAAAGTTGAGCAAGAGGTGTTTAAATGGAGGACCTAAGATTCATGCTGGCTGTGGCGCAATATATGTGAATATGTGCCACATAAGAAAATAGTGTTGTCATCAAATAAAAAAGATGTACCATCTGTGTAATATTGGGCCATTATTTAATACCACCAATATTCCTTTTCTTTATTCCCGCTGCTTACGTTAAGCATTGTTCTTTGGTTTACAAAGTGTGCCAAGGTCACGTGTGCGTAACACTACGGGAATTACAGCTCTGGGGTTCTATGAGTTGATGCTGTCTGTTATATATAATTCTTACTTTTGCTCTTTATATTTTATTGAACATATCAGTTAGTGTCACTCATACCAATTTCTCTCTGTAGAAATTATTAAGAAAACACTGCTGATCTTTAGAAACTCTGCTCCCTAGTGTATCGCTGGAATAAAGCTGATTTCTGTTGTGCTTAAAACTTTATAATTGCAAACATGATTTTCTTATCCTTGAAATCCTGACTTAAGCCATGAAAGAGAAAACAAAGTGCTGTGGAGGTTTTCTTGGAAAGCAGTTTTTCTATGGGCTGAAGGATATTTCATTCTATAGGGTCTTTTCCTTCTACCGATCAAGATGATTGCTGTCCTGTCCAGGTATTGCCCAATATCTTGGGCTTTATAAGCAGTTTCTTTAACCTTTATCAATATTTGATGATCACTTGATATCTTTCGTGCACCTAGGACATCGTTTATTTGAAGATCATACCTGCAGCTGGTGCAATTGCTTGATCCTGGTACTTACAATACTCACCTGGTGTGCTAAATGAGAAATCTTTCTGTGAGATTTAGTTTGTTTTCAGCTCGGGTCTGTATGTGGTGCACTGCATGGATGAAATGCTAGCAATGAGAGGAAGCAAGAATTAATTCTAATAAACCCCCAAAAAACTGAAAAAGTTAGCATTGAGTCTTTCCCCTTTTTGTTACGGGAGAAACTTGATTTAGCGTAGGATAACTGCAAAGAGGGGTCTGGACAGTGTACAGTGGACATTTAACCATTCCCCAGATTAATCCAGATGACGTATTGTGCAGTCGCTGGAGCACCTGAAAACAGCGTTTCTTTGATCTCTCAATTTAAAGCCTTCAGTGTTTCACTGCTTAGCAGAGAGAGAATTTTTTCTTCAATTGAGTTCCTAGGAAAGGAAACACCCAATTCATTACTAATGTTGGTGGATTTATGAATCCCTGAACAGAGAAATTCTTTTACAAGAGGCCTGGATTTATATGACATTGGAAAAAGGATTATCTGATCTGAAGATCCTTAGAGAGTTGCTGTGAAAGAAAATATTAACCTATAGCTCTTGCAATTTGAAAAGTAGATTCGAGAACTTAGTAGTAAAAAGCATGGGAGTTCTTGCCCTCTGATGTGCTATACTGGTTATGCCGAAATACCAATTTTTTCTTCTTTCTTTGTACGACCCTTGTATCTATAACTTTTGGAGGCTGTATTAGCAATGCAGGTGGGTTTATATAATATGGTTGTTTGTTGGATTAGAATCATTATGAATTCTAAAAATGCCTAAACTATGTGTACAGTGATACAAGATGCAAGAAAAATAGAATGAGTGCTTTTCTATATTACCTTCTATCGGAAACTTTCTAAGAGCTTCAGAGAAAGTGTTTGGTGGTTCTTTCTTTCCTAGAAATGAAGCAAGCCAGCACCACAAGCACCTTGGCATGGTCACTGAGGTGCAGGGATTAGATGAGGGCATCTACCAGCAGAGCTTAGAAAGAGTCTCAAATTTGGGTAGGAAATCTGTCGTCCTTCTTTTTTGCTTAAAGAAAAAATGAAATTGAATATTCAAATGCTCTTGTGCCCTGAGTCAATGCCATGATCATTGGGCTGCAGGCAATTCTGACGTTGTTTAGTGATCTGAAATTACTTTTAGACCCAGGAACCTTCCCTGATAAAAATTTTATTGAAACTTGAAAAAATTCAGTGCACTGCTTGCATTTTTTTTCTCTCCCCTCCCCCTTGTTTTTAACGCTCTGGCACTTCTTTTCTTCCCCTCCCAAATGTCCCAAATAACTCTTCACATTTTGTCTTGTGCTAGCAAAGTACTAGGTTATACTGCCTCTAATTTTAAGAGGCTAAGATGCTTACCTAATTAGGCCAAAATCTGATCTGTGACGGTCATAGATATATGTTACAAGTAGGTTTGGTTTTTTTTTCTTAATTAAACATAAATGCACATTAGTTGATAATGTATGCTTTTAGTTCGAAATTGCCTGCATAAATGTTTTAGTAATTAGAACATTTTAACAAGCCCCAGTGGCTCCATATACTGTTTGCTCTGACCAATAAACTTATACATGTTTTTAAAGAAAATAAATGTGTGGGAAAAAATGTTGTTTGTGTTTTGCCAAACCAAAACATTAATCTGCCCTGCTAGTGAAGTTTCTTGGCCATGCCACTGACTGCAATTTCAAAAGTGTCATCTGTATTTTTCATTTCTTCCATGTATAAAGAATCCAACAGCCGTTTCCTTCAAGGTTCAGTAAGTTTGAATGTTTAGGGGGCTGTAGCCACAAGATTTGGCAAACCATTCACTTGTCATGTTAATAGAAAAGGAATTGTTTCTGCCTCTTTAAACTAGTATCTAAATGAAGGAGTTGGATCAACTGGATTTTAATCATAAAGTCCAGATTCTTCTTGCTTGCAAGTGAAGAGTTTCATGGTGTTTAGGGTTTTCATCTGATTTAATTTTATTTAGAAGAAGAACTGAGCTTCTTCCGTGTTACCAATTCTTGAATTTGCTTGCTTGTTGTGCTGTTCAAACCTAATCGGTTACCCTGATCTTAAGAAAATTGAGCCTTTCTGCAGTTTTTATTTCCCAATTGAATTGAAAAGTGGGGTGATTGGTTTGGTTGATTTATTTTTTAAACTCCTTAAGTTGTTTTTTTACTAGATGGCATGTTAGCTTTGAGGGCTCTCATGACTGGTAAAAGCTTATACCTTGTAAAATCTATAGCTTTTAATGCATTTTGTTTTTCACTTCAAACACAGTAGCAGGAGAAGAAATAATAGAATATTTCATGGTCATGCTGTTTCAACAGTTCAGATCCTTTTTACTTGGTGATGCTTATTCTGTAGATCCAAATGCTTGGGCGTAAAATTTTATTTCCTAAATTGTGTAGCCTGAAAGTGTTGAAACATCATCAAGCTATCTCCAATACCGACTGAAAAACTGTCTTGCTTACATGATTACTTTTGCTCTAACACAGAGATTATAAGGAATTAGATCAGATAAATGATTATACTAACTGCAATGAGAAAACACAGGGTAGATGATATTAGTTCCTGAAAACAGCTTTTACCCACTCTTTTTTCTTATAATCTGTTTTAATGTTAAGAAAAGTTGACAAACCTTGAATAATGTTGGGTTGCAACACAGAAATCTGCTGTAGAACACCATAAATATCAGTGTATTTTAGCAAAAGGTCGTATTGATATTAATTGCCCTCACTCTCTGTACCTATCTGAAGACAGACAGAACTTTGGGGGTTTTTCTGCTTGCCTTCAGCTCTTGGGGTAATGGGAGAATCCAGGCACTCACAAGAGGCCAAGTTGCACGTTGCTTCAGGAACGAAGGAAGTTAAAAGTAAAATCATCAGATCTGTCTCTCTTGTAAGTGGGTTGAGTTCACACAGAATGACTTTGGTCAGAAATTTAGGGTCAGAATAACCACAGATTTGCTAAACGTGGCCATTGTTCCCTTCAAGGTTCCCACCAGACTTCCAATGCAAACCTACAGGACAAGGTGCTGGCAGGCTTGAGCTGGATGGTGTTTTGCCTGTCAAGTAGTTCCACTGAAACAAAGAGAAATAGATAGGAAGAGCTGAAAATGAGCAAATGTGGCGGGCGGTGAATCCATCAAAAATTACCTGTGTGGGACTAATTCAGTGAGCCAAAGTGGAGTTTCCTCGTACCTTGCAGGTTTGAATTCGACACGGTGCTTTGTAAACAATAAATCAATGCAAGTTGTTTCTGTGAGTGCATAAAAGGTGTGAGAACTGTAATTTATTTTATAATAAATACTTCTGCTGAGCAAACAGTGAATGTAGCTATTAGAGACTTTCTCAAATAAGTGATTTCAGACTGCTGAGTGCCAGCTACTGATGTGGTAGTTGAGCTTTTAAAATGAAAAGACTGAATTCCTTTTGAAGATTCTTCTGAATGCTGTTGACACTTGTGCTAGGAAAGAATATAGAGTAATTTAATTCATTACTTCACTTAAATATAACATTTATGGTTGCAGCATTAACCTCCATTGGTGTGCAGACTGCTAGGCTGGAGATGTTTTGCTTGAATTTTTTTTGGAGATGTTGCATCCTTGTATTAGGTGTGCAGAGACAGGTTGTGTGGAGAAAAGCTAGGTAGAAAAAACATGTGAGGGAAATGGGAGTTCAGGATCAGTCAGCTGGTATGTCTGGATACAAGGACAAAGGGACAATTTTGCCCTTGGCTACAGTTTGACACTTCTGCTGGATTCAGTCAGAATTATCTGTGCACGCTGAAGGGCAGAAATGTCATTTTTATGGCGTTCTATATCCTTGGTCGCTTTTTTTGGTAATTGGCTGCGTATGCCAGTGCTGTAATAGAGCTCTTAAATCCTGACCCCAGCCGAAATGGCATACAAATACCGGTATTAGTACCTCTGTCCATTTTAAATGCAGGATTGTCCTGGGTCCTTCCACCTCATTTTTCAGGCACCGTCCTGTGTTTCAGCCTGTTTTACTGGTAGCTGCGCACCTTTCCACTGGCCCGGGGTTCTCCTCTGCTTTACTGCTCTTGGTCCCATCTCCCTTTGGTCCTCTGACCCTGGGCATCCCTCTGTTTCTTCTCTCGCTCTGCTGTCTTCATCTGTTTTCTTACCCTTGGCTCCCTTCACTTGCCTCTGTGACCTTTAAAGGTGGTTGAGGGTCCTTTGATGGGTCCAGACCCCCTTACAGTTCTGTCCCTGCTTATCTCTTCTGCATCACTCACCTTTTTTATTAAAAAAAAAAAAAAATAAAACAACAAAAAAAAAACACACCCCACCTTAGCTGAACTGAAAAACAACCCTGCTCCCAAAGCAGGGCGCTCTTCCTCTCCTAGTCTGAGGGTTTTGTGCTTCTGAGTCCTTTGCTCTTCTCAGGTTCTGCAGTTTTTCAGACTGTTGGCTGATACCTGGCACCCTCTTTTTGGGAGGAAAGGCAGTGATTTTATTGTTCTCCAAACCCTACAGAGAAGCGAGCGGAAACTGAATTCACTTAAGCTGTAGCCAGCGTGCTGGGATGGGACATTCCCAGCTCTGATCTGGGAGGCATGTGACATAATCCAGACATCATTTACTGGCTCCATATAACCTGAGGCATTCACACATAAATTCAGCCTGAATGCATAAGCTTATATAAAGAGGATCCTTAAACTATCCTGGCTAAAAATATTTGTAAAATGCTGGGAAACTTTTTTTTGTGCGCGTTAGGATGATCTCTTCCCTCTTATCTCTGTTACAGATACAGAATGGGGTCACTTGCATGTTCTTAGGGACATCTTTTCCATGTGAAAGTGGGTTCACAAGTATTTGGGGACTGGAGACTAAAACAAAAGATGTTTCACAACTACAGAGGCTAAAAAGATCAGAATTTTGTTATCATAGGCTTATGTTAACCTGCCCAAGTTAGTCTTCTGGCTACTCCCTGCACACTTTGAGTCCTTATTTGCCCAAGGAGTGATTGTTCAATTTAGTAACTAATGTCTATTATTTATTATTAATTCAAAACATCGTGTGCATGATTTCTTTCCAATGTAAGAGCACATTAGCTTCTCCGGCACAAGAAAACACATGTTAATCTGTTTTCCATTATTGTCCAAAAGGTTTTTTCAAAAGGCAATTCATGTTGCCCCGACAACATTAAAGGCTGTAATTAAAAATAATTTTCCATTAATTTATATACATACACATTTACTTATTATGATCTTTTACTGCATTTCCCTAAGTGTGCACACAGAAACCTAAAATGCTGTTGAAGAGTAACTCAATATTCAGGGTAATGATCCAGTGTCGAGTGTGCCAGTACCCTGATGTATTTCCATTAACCATCTTTCCCAGCAAACACCTGCATAGAAAAATGGATCTTCTGTGGGATCAGCAGAAAAACAAACCCTGACTTTTCTGCATTGGCAGAGGAAGGGAATTCCAGTATTTCACAGCTTTTACTGATAATGATCTGCTACAGATTAAAAACAAAAAACAGACATTATGGTGTTGGCAGATTGCAAAAGGACTTGCTGGTTAAAGCTGCTGTTCATAGGAGATGAGGATAGTGTTTATTGCTTCCATATGGTCCAGAGATACAAGACAGGCAAAATGTCTGGAGAGAAGTAATATGTCTTATTATATTGATACAGAACATACCTTTAGGTCTGTAAGCCCTTTTCCTGGTACCTTTCACAGGTGAGACCATGAGTGTGAAATATTTGCCCATGATTCAGCACGATGATAAAAAAAGATTGCTTAGGGGTTGGATCCATTTGTGTGAGCAGTCTTAGAAGTGCTGGGTTTTTTAAAGGGTCAGGGCTGGTAGCTGCCACCTAACACACATGTCTGAAGGATCTATTTTTCCTTGACTATTTGTATAACTTTCAATCCTTTGACATCCCTATTCAGCTTTGTAAAGTGCATTAAGAGCCTGAGTCTAAATTTAGAGTTTCATAAATTTGTGTTTTAAAAAAAAAAATTCCTAATAATGTAAAATTAAATTTCTTGGTCTCGTTGACCTCATGTTATTTTTTTAGCCAAATTGAGAACCAAACTTCTAGGCATGCTGAAACAGAAGAGTAACAGGCTACTTCTGTGTCACATGTGCAAGTAGTTGACTGAAGAGCTGTAGTCTTTGACTTCCCCACAATTATCACTTGTGAAGAACCTTTACGTGTGGGCAAGACGATGCTGCCCTTCTGCAGAAGATTGGGGAGTAAGATCTTCAAAGATCTAACGAATATGCTCAGATATCGATAAGCTTATTTCATTGCAAAAAGGGAGCAGGCAAAGGAATTGGAGACTTGCAAACCAGTCCACGGAGCTGAAACCCAGGAGGATTTCACCAGTCAAAAGATTAGCTGATCAATCTGTGTCCTTTTAAGAAAATCCTGAAAATTGGTATTGTTTGTATGAATGTTGCAATTGTACTGTGCATGAACTCATATAGCAGGCATTCTTCATATGATAACAGTACTTCTGCTCTCTTGTTCTCCCAGGGCTGATGAAATCGAGATGATCATGACAGACCTTGAAAGAGCAAATCAGGTATGATTTTAAATTAGTCCCTCATAAAATCCGAAGTGTGACTGACTCTTTTTTTCCCCCTTCTCTTTTGGATTTCATGACAGTTCTTTTATATGCACTTAGCAGTCGTAACTGTGTAGAGTAAGAAAATATGCAAATTTAGAGAAAAATACAGCTCTTTAGGGATACTCTGTAAGGATTGTATGCACAGTAGAATAATGCTTGCCATATATTTACCTTCTAATAATTTAAACTTAAGTTTTCTGCTATAGTTATTCTTGGGTTTATGTTTCTAAATCCATCATGTTGGCCCCTATTTGGACGTGCAGGTAACTGGTTTACCCAAATTAAAGGGCTCTGCCCTGCAGCAGTGGCAGGGCTGCTAACAGCCTAGCCTAGGGAGGCCCAACCTTCTGCGGCAGCTCCAGCTTGTGTGGACTTGTCTGGACTTCTCTTTTTTCTTCCTTTTCTGATATGTTATATTGGCGTATTAATTTTTAGCAAGGGTTGGATCAGACTGTGCTGTGCAGGAGAACAAAGAAATTGTAATTTGTTCCTGCAGATGCTAATTTGGTAGACTGTGAAATGTCTCTCCCACGTTCCCTCACAGTGCATACACTCCTGAGAAAGTGGCACAATCATATGGAACTTCTTAAAATAAAAAGTTTCAAAAACCCCAAACCTACCACCCAGGCAAAGTGTTCTCCTGGTCCAGTCTGTACTTTGAGTGACTACTTGAGGTGATGAAGGAGATGTGTATGGACATGCAGGATTCACGGGTGATATATGCAACAGGTGATGGTTTCACAGAGGGAAACCTCGACCAGGCATTTGCTTATCAGTGAACTTCATTAATCAATACTGTCTGGTAGGATCAGAGATTACAGATCTCGAGTCTCTCAGGTTATGGTTTTATAATCCAGCTGAAGCTTATCTAAGAGCATCTCGCTTCCAGGAAGAGTAGTTGCACCTCCTTCCCCACCACACAGTCCTGCTTCACACCTTGTGCTGTCAGTAGTGATTGTCGAGCTGCACCATGAGCCAGATCAGGTCATTGATCCTGTTAAAAACTATCCCACTCTCCAGCTGCTGTTTTGTTTGGTCCTTTTCCTTTTGCTAGATCAGCTTTCAGCCCCCACGCTCCCCTGGTGCAGCTGACAAGTATATCAGGTATATCATTCCTCCTTCATAGAATCACAGAATGCCCTGAGTCGGAAAAGACCCACAAAGATCATCGAGTCCAACTCCCGTCCCTGCACAGGACACCCCAAATTCACACTGTGTCTCTGAGGGCCTTGTCCAAGTGCTTCCTGAATATCGCCAGGCTGGTGCCGTGATGCCTCCCTGGGGAGCCTGTGCCAGGGCTCCACCACCCTCTGGGGGAAGAACCTTTCCCTAATGCCCAACCTAACCCTCCCCTGGCACATCTCCCTGCCATTCCCTCGGGGCCTGGCGTTGGGCACCAGAGGGAAGAGACCAGCCCTGCCCCTCCTCCGCCCCTTGGGAGGGAGCTGCAGAGCGCCATGAGGCTGCCCTCGGCCTCCTCTGCTCCAGCTGAACAACCCAAGGGGCTTTAGCTGCTCCTTGTACAGTTTCTCCTCTAAACCCTTCCCCAGCTCTGTGGCCCTCCTCTGGACACTCTCCAGTAGCTTTATACCCTCAATGTCCTGCGGCGCCCAATGCTGCCCGCAGCGCTCGAGGTGAGGCCGCCCCAGCGCGGGGCAGAGCGGGACAATCCCCCCCCCGCCCAGCTGCGATGCGGGGCTCGGTGCCCCCCAGGGCACGGCTGGCCCTCTGGGCTGCCAGGGCACGCTGGTGGCTCGTGTTCAGCCTGCCGTCGGCCAGAGCCCCCAGGTCCCTCCCTGGGGAGCTGCTCCCCAGCCCCTCGTTCCCCAGGCGTCTGTACATCCAGCGTTGCCGTGCCCCAGGGGAAAAACCCGGCACTTGCCCTTGTTAACTTCACACAGTTGGTGATGCCCAGCTCTCTAATTTGTCTAGCGCTCTCTGCAGGGCCTCTCTGCCCTCAGGAGTGCCAACAGCTCCTCCCAGCTTTGTGTCATCAGCAAACTTAACTAGTATTCCCTCCAGTCCTGCATCCAAGTCATTTACAAAGAGATTAAAGATGCCAGCCCCAGGATGGATCCCTGCAGAACCCCACTAGTGACTGCTCGCCAGCCCGATGTAACCCCATTTCTATGACCCTCTGAGCCCGACCCGTCAGCCCATTGCTCACCCCCTGCATGACGAGTTTATCCAGCCGCGTGCTGGACACCTTGTCCAGGAGGACACTGTGAGAGACCCTATCGAAAGCGTTCCTGAAATCCAAAACGATCGCATCGACTGGCTTCCCTTGGTCAGCCGGGTGGGTGACCGTGTCATAGAAGGAAATCAAGTTTGTTAAGCAGGACTTTCCCCACATGAACCCGTACAGGCTGGGACCAATGACTGCGCTGGCTTTCAGGTGCTTTTCAGTAACTCCCAGCATAATCTTCTCCATAATTTTACCAGACACAGAAGTGAGACTGACGGGCCTGTAGTTACCAGTGTCACCCCTGTTGCCCTTCTTGAAAATTGGGACTTTTGCCCAACATTCTTTATAAATTGAAAAAATACGAATGAAGCAGAAGGCAGTTTTGTGAATTGTTGGGTTAATTATTTAGTCAGTAAAAGAAAACCGGGGTTTGCACAGTGGGTTTTTAGTTCTGCCAAAGAACTTTTGTAGGCAGCATTAAATATTTGTGAAAGTGCTAGTAATTATTTGTAAATCTGTAGACTTTTTAGAAATGGCGTAGGTGTTAGATGTTTTGGTAGAATTATTTTGTATTTTCTGCAAAGGCAGTACACTTTGCAAAGTTATAGCAATGATTTACCCAGTAGGTTTTTTTTCTCAGAGTAGAAAGGTAGTTAAAGAACAGGTATTTCTCATTCCCTCATTGCCACACTAAAATGGAAAATGTATAGAGAAATGCTAAAGATATTTTCCTATCCAACTTGAACAAACCTGCGAAGTGGGTTGTTTTTTCTTTTTTACTTTATTGTTGGTTTTGTGTTGGTTTTTTTTCTAAATTAGTCAAAATTTATAACTGCTTAGGTGCATAACCCTTAGTTTGGCTGTAATTCAGCAAACTCTGAATCTGTATGTAAACATCAGTGTGCAATTCATCTGAGCTGTCGTAAAGCCAGAAGAGGTGATCCTAGGTCCCCTCTCCCCGTTTCCCCCTCCTCTGCTTCCCCCTCCTGGCTGCTGTGGTGCTGTCCCCTCCCTAACAGCAGCTGTTGCAGCTGGGAGACCCTTCGTTGCCTCCGTGGAGCTCAGAAACTGCAGAACAGCCTGAATTTGGGGTGAAGGGACCAGGGTAGTTTTCTGTGGGCTTAGCAAATTGAGGCAGCTCAACAAGACATTGGAGGAGTGGCGGTGCCGAGATGAGGGACGCGAGGGGAGCGGGTGGTCTCGGAGGAGACAGGGAAGGAAAAGTTCACCGGTGGAGGAGCAGGAGCAGCGAGCTCCTGGACTAGCTCAGCTGATCTCCTGAAACATGCCCATAGTCCTTGTCTTGTGAGATGCTTTACCTTTATAAAACACTTCTATAAATTATAGCTAAGTAATCTTCGTAGCAGCAATTCCTGTGTTTTACATCTTTACAGTTGAAAAAAAAATTGGAAGAAATTAAATCCATTGCACAGGTCAGAAAGTGAGTTTGCATCAGGCTGAAGTGTTACAATTGCAGAAACAAGTACTTAACATAATTATGTATTTAATAGTTAAAGTAACATTTCCTTTTACCATTTCACTAAGTACTTACTCCCTATTATTAAGGCTACCTTTAAAGAGTAATGCTCAGCATGACTCCTGCTTTGAGGATAGACTGCCTTGCTGATTTTGATGTGATGTTTTGCTGCTCTGGAATTAACACTGACCCAAATGACTGGGATTCGGAGCAGAAATTTACAGCAAAATGTTTCCACTGAAAATGTGAAAAATATTTGCTGTAAATTTTTAAATATCTGATATTTCTTGAAAATCACTTTCTCAGTTACTGCCCTTTTTAAATCCAGAGCTGGCAATTCTGAACTTCCCTTACTTCATGTGAGGACACCTCTCACTCCTGAGAGGCGGGAGTGCCGTTTGCCCCTCTGAATCTGCAGTAACAAGAGGGTCGGTGTACTCAGCATGGATCCAGGTGTCCGTATTCTGGGTGATGAAAGCCATGGGGACAGAGTTGATGTAACTCCCACCCTTGTGTCCTGTCGGGTGAAGCATGGACCATTCTTCTTAAGTCATCAGCCTCCATCCCCTCTCTTCTCCCTCTGTTTTTTCCTCTTTTGGATCCTCAGATTGTTTCATGCAGGAGCTTTCTGGGCTTGTTTGTGTGCTATCATCCCCAGAAGAAATTACAGCTCATAGAAATAATTACCTTTAAATACCAGTGAGCTTTGCAGTTTTGTCCTTAGAAAGAAAAAGGCGTTGTGGCCACAAAGCTCCGTTTCTCTCCAGTGTGTCGTTAAGTCAAGGTATAAACTGAATTTTGCTCCAAACCTTAACCCTAACCAATGAGAGAAATAAATCCCTCACTTGAGCAGAGCAAGCTGGGGCGGAGGGGTTTGGAGTTGGGTGCTGGAGGGAGCGATGTGGTGGCAGCACGGCTGCTGGGATGACAGCCCTTTCTCAGCTGCTAATCCAGGCACTCAGTGCAGTTAATCCAAGAGTTTGAGTGGGTGTTTGCAGCAGCACTAGACTCATTTAGGCTCACAAAGCTCTAACAGAGTAATTTAAGTACACCAATTCACACGCTCTGTTAGGGTCAGGCGGGTCCAGCTGGGAGGTGGGTGTCGGCGGTGGCCTTGGGAGTAACCCTTCCACTTTAAAGACTTGAGAGGTATAAACCAGTACAAAAAGGACAAGAACTGTACATTAAAATGGCTGGTCTACCAATGCCTGCCTCAAGAAGAGCCATTGGTTCCATGACATGTAGCTTTAGCAGGGGTGTAAAGTCTGAAGCCGATAGCCCCCTCTTGCTTCAGCAGTAAGACTGGACTGCACCATCTGCAAGACAGCAGAATTGCTGTGGGCAGCGGGCATCCGTTGTCCCTCTCTGTTTCCCTCCTCATCCCCGAGGTTGTATGACTTGCATGGCTTGAGTATGTAAAGGGCTGAAGTCAAAATAGAACTAAATGCAATAGGAATTGCTTATTTTCACTTTACTGACCTGCCAGCTCAATAACAAAAATAACCTAAGAGTTCACCCTCGCATTTCCATGAAGATTTAATAATCCTGCAGTTTGGGGAAGGGACTTGTTTTATTAAGATTTCATTTTGCACAATAAATCACTGCATATTTTCTGATATGCTATGAAGTATAATAATAAATAATTAAAACTAAACTACCCTTACTTGTCAAAATAAATGATTTATCATAGTTTGGGATATAACATCTTTGAATTTTTTATTGTTTGATTCCCAGAATATTATAATTTCCAATCAGTGAAGTTAATGAAGCTCCAGTGTACTTTTCTGCATTTGCTACGGTTACAGTTGCGTGAATGTATTTTTATACAAATATTTATGGTTAGCACTTTTCTGTACCATTTCAAGTTTACACCTTTCTCATAAGTGTTTATGGCAGTAAGTCACAAATCTTTGTGATCACAAATTTATTCAAATGAATTATCCTTGTGTTTCTATACTACATGTAGCAACCTGGAATCACCCAGATGTGCATGAGAAAAACTGAGGTTTCTGTTGAGAAGAATAATTGCTATGCTGTGAAAACAGAAATATTTTTGAGTGTTAAATTTTTTAAAAAAAGAGAGGGAGGCTCATTTTAAGGTCTTAATAGTGAGTCTAAGTTTGTGGTTTCATGTCGTTGAGGTATCCAGATCTGTTTACTGGCTTTATACATTCAGTTCACACTGTTTTTTTTTAAAAAAAGAAGTCTAATGGGCTTAGTAATTTAGGGTTTCCTGAAGTAAAAAAAGTGCATTTTCACTTTTAACAGAGAAAGAGAACAACTTCCGTTACGGTTGGTTGGTCCTGGGTTATTGTATTTTAATCTTGAGGAAGAGGAAACAGATTTGAAAAACAGACTCAGAGATAGGTATCCTTAGATTTTGGGAGCAATTACAGAAGGAGAACATGGGACTCTCTCTCTTATCTTTTTTTTTTTTCTTTTTTTTTTTCTTTTTTTTTTTTTTTGTGGACTATGTTGTGAAAGATACAGAAAAATAATTAATCTTTTTTTCTTCTGTGTCTATGCTATGTTATCCTTTAGAAAAGCAAAAAGTTTCCATTGGCTTTCTTCACATCTTCACAGTGCTGGTAGCGCTCCCAGATTTCTAATTCTGATTTTTTCTGGGGAAAGAAAGTCCAATATAGAAACTTGTTATCAATAAAACAAGAACTGTTCTTTCTGAAATACATAACCTTTTAGTAAAGAATCTAGACCGGAACAGTACTATTTATTCTGCAGAAATGTAGTCTTAGATTTTAAGATCTGCAGAGGAAGAGTTAGTGAGTTTAAGCATTTTTCAGAACCAAACTACTGCTAAAACACATAGAACAGTGTCTGCTATAGAAGCAGAAAGAAGATCTCATCAGGGCACTTAGCAGAAATGCTGTTCTCAAGATTATTTTTTTATTTCATTGAGTATGGTACCTTTCTATCTCTAACAAATCACATTGGAAAATGGTTTGAAAAGATATTCCCACTTAGTGAGATTGCTATAAAATATGTATGTTTTTGAGCAGCGTATGGAATAAATTCTCCTCTTCCACTTAGCAACACAAAAGCAACACACTCTAGGTAGTGCGAGTGCTGCACTGACCCACCCGTGGTAACAACACTGGTGAGAAGGCAGTCCTTGTTTTTATGTTCCCACAGAGAGGGGTATTCGTCTTGACGTGACTCCTTCGTCTGCACCAGGGCCAGCACAGATACTGCCCACAAATGCTGCCAGAGTCTTTGCTTTTTATTTCTGACTCCCCTTGCAATGAGCGAGATCCTCTGCTGTCGTGATGTGCCATAGCCCCGCTGAATTCAGCAAAGTTACGCTGCTTCGTAGCAGATGAGGTCATTCACTTAATCCTGTGATTTCAGCGTCTGTGAAATGGAAATAATAACATTTACTTTATACAGTGCATTGAGATCCTTGCATGGAGAAGTGCTGTATAAAGGCAAAATATGGTTAATATTACTTTCATACAAACAGGAGTTTCCTGTAAATGCTTGGCTTTCAGTTGGGAATACATTTATCTGGCAGCCTTTCGGTGCGCAAAGGAAAGCGCAGTAGCCTGAAGACAAGACTGAAGACAACCCAACCTTCTCTGTTGGAGGTTTTTTTCCCCTTTTTTTTTTTAAATGTAATTCTCCATTGCTGGAAAAAATAGGCGTCAGAGCCCTGAAGAATCTTTCATGTCACAGATTTTCTGATAACGTTGCTGTTGTTCTGTGAAATCTAGGGTCATTTAAAGGTTTTAAAATAAATTCTTATCTCTCAAAAGTTAGAAAATTAAAGCACATTGAACCAGCGTGCTTTAATTGATCTCGTACTCCAAGAAACACAGCTTTTGTGGCAGCTTGCAAGTAAGAATGTCAGCTTCAAGCACTTAAAACCAAGCATGGTGATTACTGCCATAACCGGGCTCATTAACTTCAGCAGAATTAGTTGTGATAATATACACTCCTAGCCTACAGGAAGATTTTTGCCATGTATAGCGCTGAATTTAGCATGTAATAAGGAAATAGAGTTTGGATAGTGGAACTTTAAGAGAAAGGTTATACTTTTTTACTTGCAAGTATCTCATTTTGCTATTCACACCACTGGTCTTTGATCAAATTAACATTTTACTGTAAGTAGAAGAGCACTCAGTTCATGCTATTCATTATCCTGTCAGGAAACAATGAGAATAATTTAAACTGGAAATATTGTGCAAGGCTTTTTTCTTTCTTTTTTTTTTTTTTTTTTAATTGGGAAGCGCATGGCAGCATTACAGTCATGACCTACTGGCTCCACTGTGAACAGTACAATATTTACATGCTGTATTAAGGAGAATGAAAGTATTTTGAAATATTTTGTTACCAGAGAGGTAGCTTGGTGCTGGAAAAACAGTGGTACGGAAATTAGGAGGAGTTGTGTGACTGAGCTATACAGAAAAATAGCATTTTTAGACAATGTGGGGTTTGTGTGATCTCTATCAAGGCTAATAGCATGACTTTCACTGGTCGTCATGGTTTTTCTAGGGTGTGCATTGTAGATTTGGAAGTAAGAAACCAAGAGTTTTGACTTATGAAAAGCAACTGCATTATGAGATACATATTTCTTAGCCAAAGTGGGATAGTTTCACACAAAGAAAAGGTTGCATGAACTTTCCAGTGGCTCCAAGTTGTGCAAGATTGCTAGGTTTTAGCCATTTTCCATAATGGGCGTCTGTCTCTGGCTGCACTCTTTTCTTATTTCAGGAAAAATTGTTCAACCATTTCTAAGAACAAGATTAGGGAAAAAAATACAGTTTTCCCCACATGTTACGAGTTGGTCTTGCTGTTTTGGTGAGGAGCCTGCTGTGCCCGTACTTAAGAGAAGGGGCTTGGCACTCGATGAGGGAGGGTTTGCGTTTTTCTCAGGGTTGTATCTTCTGTTGCTTCAAGAGGCGAAAGAAAAAAAAATGCCCCAAGTTTGGCTAGCCTATAAGCGTCTGAAAAAAAAAGCCAAGTTCACACAAACTCAACAGAATCTGGTTTGAATTTGTCAGCTTTGATGTCGGTGCCTGTCCCAAGCATGCTGCAGTCTATCACTGCGCCAGCTGGGTGAACATTAACCAGCCAGGTTTTTCTTCTCTTGGTTGTAACGTAAGGTTCGGTGCCACTTTGAGGGGGAGCACTGGGAGGGGAGATGCTCCTCCAGGCTGCCACTGCCGCGACGGGGAGACGGGCAACAACATCGTGAGAGCACGGAGAGCGGGAAGTGGAGAGGGGGCTCGTGGTGGGGAGGGAGGGAGGAGAAGGACCAGGACGGGGCTCCTGTGAGGACATTTGGAGAAGAAACAACGAGGGAAAGAGGAAGGAGGAAATTGCGGGGGTAAGGCAAATTCTGGAAGTTTGTATGTATTCGTTAGGTCGTGCAAGGTACGAGCTTGCTTTTGCCTCTTTGAAGCTAAAGGCACCGTGAAGCTCGGGGAAGACAGAAACAGTGCTTCCAGTGGCCATAATGAATTGGGAAGGGGGCAAAGTGACAAGCAGGGAGGGGTAGGAGTCAGGCAACGCCAGAGGTTTCTGCAGAGGAGCAGCACCGTAGCCACTGTATGGGGTGTCAGGTGCAGGCGAGTGGATTAGAAGCAGCCAGGCACAGCCCGAGCCACGCGGTGGGGTTGTGGTTGACACTGCCGTGCAGAGCACCTGAATGGAAATAGGCTGGGGGCTTGGGGAACCCATATAGCTCAAGATGAGCGTTTGTGCCAGTGCATTCATTAACGCTTCTGAAGCACTTAGATCCTTTGATGGTGGAAACCAGAGCACAGCCCGTGAGGAAGCGATTAATCCTATCTGCAGAGGAGGGTGGGATTAGTTTGCAGTAAATAAGCCACAGAGGTCACACACAGAACAAGGAGGACAAAGGAAAATATTCACTCACTGAGCAGTATTCATCCCGAGAGCTGAATGAAGCAGGGGGTCTCGTCGGGAAAAAGCAATAGCATGTTACTGCGTGGTTCCCGCCTGCCTCCTGAAGCCCTGCGCACGGGGGTGCCGAACGTACCTGCAGCCTTAGGGTTGGCTTTTCAAAACTTTTAAGTGTAAGTGATTTTGAAACTGCCATTCTTTTAACAGGTCTTTTCGTGTAATTTATAATTTATATTGCAATAGCACCCAAAAGTGCTTTCCAGACACTGAACACATCTATAATTCTGGCTCTAAAAAGCTTCCATTCTGGAAAAAAAAGAGAATAATTGACTAGTATTTCCCAAACAGAATTGCCCAAAGTTTCTGTTGATGTATTTTTAACAATGCATAGCATGAAATCTTGTCTAATATTATTCACCGGATTACAACAGGTGTTCTGAATTGGCTGGGGAGGCTACGCAGAAAGGGCAGCTGACAGCTTACTGTATATGCAGATGTAACATCTATTAGAAATATCCTCTGTGGTTTGCTTGCATGCAAGCTGAATAGATTCTCAAAACAATGCTGCTGTGAATGGAAGCCATCAGCAGAATTGCTTAAGGCTGCAAAAGCCATTACTTATGCAGCAGTAGATGCAAGAGCGAGCACCACAGTGTAGCAACTTGTCCTCCTTTGCTGCAGTTGTTTAGCAGTTATTAGATCAATATATGTACATCCACATCTAATAAAGCGCAAGAAAATAATTTATCTCAATCGGTGTTGGTAGCTCAGGTTTTTATCTTAATATTATCCAGTTGCATAAACAACATAAACTTTATTTTTGTGCCTTTTTAATGCTGCTACCATTTTTTCCACGCACAGAATACGTTGTGTCCCATGCTCTGATTATTAGAACCAAGTTACTGTACGTTTTACAATTACATTTTAATTACAGCTGTAGAACCTATGCAAAATCATTTAATATAATGTTGTGAGCAAATAGCACAGATGATGCATTTAGTGTTTGATTGCCGTTAGTTTACTGATTGATTAAGCATGCAGGCAAGGTCTCTGCTTTGACTAGTCAAAGGCCATGCACACACACAGGGGTATAGGCTTTATATTCACTCTTTCAGATGACTTGGGTTTTCAAAAGGATTAGCTGAAAAAGCAGGGAGTCTGGCACACAGAAGTATGGCAGTTTTGGTGGCTTAAAAATGAATTTATTATTCAATAAAAGGGCGGGACCCATCAGTGTAAAGGCTGGTCAAGAAAAGCTTTGACCTTGATTGGTGGCAGTTCATGGGTTTGGAAGAGTTGACGATATGTCTTGGGAGTGGAGATAGAAAATTATTTTCTGCTGAAAGTGCAGGATGATTTGCATGGAGTAGCTCAGGTGAAAAGCAGTCATTACTCAAGGAGGTAAGCAATGTGATTTTGTAAAAAAACTTCAGATTTTTGTAAAAAAGAGAAGAGGGTCTGACCAAGAGGAGTGTATACTGTAAAAACAACCAGGTTTTGTTCCACTTTTTTAACAGAAGGTTATACACAGTTATGGAAAGGACTTTGCTGCTATTTATTGCCTGAAGTTACTGATCCATCTGTCTCTACCCAAACTCTTGTACAGACAATCTTTCCTCATAATTCTGCCGTTCTCCTTTCTATTGTTATTCAATATTTGTATGAGAATTATGTCTGGTAGCCAAGTCACAGGCTTATCAGATATTGCATAAATCCTCAGCAGTTGGTAACTGATCTGTGCAAATTTGTCAGTTTAGGGTTAAATATTGTTGAATAAATAGACCTGCTGAAAGAACAGAATCTAACAATTCATGTTTTGGGAAATAATTACTGAAGAAAGACAGCCCACAACATTGTATGTGTGTTAGAGAGAATGGTCAGAATATCTTTTAATTCAGCATTTGCCCATGAGAATTATTCCCATGAGGAACCCTGCAATAAAATCTGCTTGGTCTATGAGAATAGAAAGAAATTGAATAAAAAGACTCCATTTCCACTTGTATTTATTCAGTCTGGGAAATTCAGTGGGCCGCAGCATTAGTATCAGCAGGGGATTCCTTGCTCCTAGCGTTAAATTACTGTCATAATCGCTCAATTATTTCTTCCTTGTACTGTTTAAAATAAAAATCCATCACATTCTATGTTTTTTTCTAACATTTATTAGGTTGAGTGTTTAGGAAAATCAATTATATTCAGTCAGGCATGAATTGATGAATGTTCTTGTAATAATTGTCAGTTGTTAAACTGAATGTACTTTCTCTTTTCACCCCTTTTCATTTCCTTCAGAGGGCAGAGGTGGCTCAGAGAGAGGCAGAGACCTTAAGGGAGCAGCTCTCGTCAGCTAACAAATCTCTCCAACTTGCTACGCAGATCCAGAAGGCACCTGATGTGGTGAGAGAAAATATTTACTGACTCTTACAGGTTTCTGACATTCTTGCAGTACAGCTCTTTCAATTTATGCTCACAGCTATAAAAATATCTGTTTGGAGTAATATTTTAACTGCAATGGAATTGTGTTCCTTTGGGATTGCGGTTTGGTTAACCTTCTAAGGAGGCTGGTGGCTGCACAAGACCACGGGAAGGACAGAGGTCGCTCTGCTCCATGGTGACCAGTGCAGTGGTCCATAGCTCTCCACGGCTACCAGTCCCAGCAGATAGCAGCAACTCTCAGAAACTATTTCACGGTGGCAAGAGTGTCAGCAGAGGAAAAAAGAAAGGCAGCAATGAGGTATAATGGAGAGTGCATTGGTGTGCCTGGAGGGCACAGCAAGGGCGTGGAGCTTCAGACCAAGGGGGCCTACTTTGCCCAGAGCTGGTTGTGTTAGCGGGGACCCGCTGCCTGCACATTTCTGGGTCTTGTTATTCTTAGTGCATGGGCTGTCAGAAGAACTAGAAATAAATTCTGTATCATTCCAGTTTTCATTGAATATATCTAAACTGAGAATTACACCTATAAATCTAATAAAAGAAGCTCAGAAAAGTGAGGCGATGTCCTGTACTCAAGGTTTGGCTGCTTGTTGCCTTCTCTGTGTTTCTAAGTAAAGCAGCCACCATTCTTTGGGGAGGTTGGTAGTGGTGACTCTGCTGATCGGACCTTGCGGGCACAGGGTGCTGTTACAGGACTCCAGCTAGTCCTGGGTTAACAGGTATCACAGATGAGCAGACAGATTATTTTGATTTTTGTTTGCCAAAGGAGAAATAGGAGTATTTAAATGCAAATATGCAATTAAGTGAAATTTAGTCTACTTCTAAGCAGCAGATTTAACAAACAAAAGAAATCACGCTCCTTATATTGCTTTTTCCTTGCAAGCCATATCCATGCTCGACACTGATATCGGAGAAATACATGGTTGCTTTTAAAATACATTTGCAGAGAATGAGTAACAAACCATAAGTCCTCCAGACCTGTTTGGTCGCCTATTAATACGACCCAGTATTTTCTCAGAGAAGTCAAAAGATAGGCAAGCAGGCTGCAAAACAAAAAATAAAAAAACAGAAAGCCTGAATATCACTTGTAACTCTGAATTACCTGCCTCTTCCTATCTCATGTCCTAGTCTTATCATTATTTTAACATTAGGTCTTTCTTGTATTTAATAGTACTTCTGCACTTCATTTATATTTAATATGACAACTACTGCAGGATGAAAATGATCATTATCTATCTTATTTCAGACTCTACGTTCTAGTCTCAATAGGCACAAGCAGCAGATGATTATACAACTTGTGATGTTTCATGCAAGCAAATTAGAGGTTTTTTCAAGTTAAAAGTATAATTCAGTGTAATAGGAGAGCGTTGTTAACTGCTGTTCGTACATGTAGCTTTCTGTGAGATACAATGGTAGGTAGTCACTGAGAATCAAGCTAAGTGTTTAGAAGATATGGAAAAGGTATTTTGTTGTGCCAGTATTTTCCAGAAAAGAGGGTATGGAGTATATTTCAATCTGCTGCAATGTCAACTTGAATTGTAAGGAAAGCGCTTGGGTGACAGCAGCAGTGGGTTGAATTTTCAGCTGTTTCACTGTAGGATCTTTGGTATAATGCTTACGATCATTGTTTCTCTCAGTAAATGGATTCTTTCCTACTTCACTGGTGTTTTCGGAGGAACAGCCATTAACCTTTGTAAGACATGTTTTAGGCTTTTTAATGGAACGTGCATTCATCATTGGGCTATCTTGTGCTCCCCAGATCTGCACGAGGATTTCCTTACATTCTTCATGGAAGAGAGGTTCAGAGCTCTCCAGTGCATTATAGCTATTGATCTCTTAACACAAAGGGAGACAAAAGAGATGGTACAATTAATCTGTATTATCTTTTCTGAATAGATCTACCTTCTTCTTAACTTCTCTGTCCTCTCTTATTTCTTGTCCTACTAGAAAGCTGGTCTAGTGAGGAAGTTTCAGACCTGAGGACAGATTTTTCAGCTGTGGGAAACTGGAAGAAGAAAGATCCTGATTTAGGAAAGGGAATTTCTGAAAGTAGAGACCAAAGGGAGAATGGCCTTGTCTGACAGCTGCCACATCTATCTTCATCTCCATGGAGGAGAGGCTTTAGTTGCCAGCAATAATGTTAACAGCGAACAATTTTCATGCAAGGAGCAAGTTCATTGGAAGTAGCAGTTTGGGGCATTTTTTTGACAATTTTGCCTGAAACGTGCAGTATGCATGCGAAGAGCCGAAGGCACATGACTCTGTTGTTCCTGATTAAGAAATTCTGCTCCATTACTTCAGAATATTTTATCTGATTAGTATTTTGTAAGCACAGATTTTCATAGTTGTCAGAGCATTTGGACTATTAATAATAAATAGATCTAAATAAAATCGTTTGACTTTCATGGCTGAGTCTTTCCAGTGCACTTATGAAAAGGGAAATTTATTCTCTCCATTATCCCTATTTTACCAAAGAGCTGGGGAGAAGAAGGGTTCATCTTCCAGATTCATGCGGTCAATCTTGGTAGTTCCAGATTTAGAAGTTGTTTCTGTTTCTCATGCCACGCAATGCCACGCTTGGTCCTTACCTAACGGCCCTGAATGCAAGCTCGTTGCCTTTTTTGTATTTATGTGTTCTAATACATTTTTTTCCTATTAGGAGCAGGCCATCGAGGTGCTAACACGGTCCAGCTTGGAAGTAGAATTGGCGGCAAAGGAGCGGGAAATCGCCCAGCTCGTAGAAGACGTCCAGAGACTCCAGGGCAGCCTCACCAAGCTGCGGGAGAACTCCAGTAGCCAAATCTCACAGCTGGAGCAGCAGCTGACCGCCAAGAACAGCACACTTAAAGTAAGGCTTGGTTCTGTGCTCAGCAGCTTTCAAAGGATATAACTGATGTACCAATATTGGGTTTTACTGATGGAAGCTTTCTGTGGTTCTTAGAGGCACCGTAAAAGCCATTGACTTCTTCAGGATGCTGTTGAATTCTAGTTTCTGTGACATTTTATTCAAAGTGATCACGGTTCTCTTGAAATTTAATTTAGCTAGTTCTCATTGTTGTGAAATTTGTTTTTGTAAAGCACAGCTACCTTTAGAATTAAAACCACTAACAAAACCCGACCTGTATTTACCATGCTTGTATATGTATGGATATGTACATATATGTACATTTATGGATATGTAGTGAAATAGCTGAACTGAAAAGGCACAGAAAATCCTTCTTAGGTTTTAAAACTTTTAATTCCCATTCCAGTGATTGGACTTGCAGATTTGCCAGGAATGTTTATTGTACTATGGTCTGTCTTTGAATTTACATGCTACCCCCTCCAGTTCTCTCCACTGGAAAAGGGAAGTGTATCATTTAGAGCATAAAACCAAGTAAAATCAAGACACAGAGAGGCAGCTTTTTAGCCTTAATAACCATTTAAGTTTTTTTAACTGTATATTTGCCGCACCATAATTCCCATTTATAGTTAGTGGTCCAGTCCTATACTCGTTTGCATACGAGTTGCACTGCACTAAAACCAGAAGAAACATTTCACAATTTTGTGAGCGACCCTTTTACCTTTTGCTTCAGCAGCTTTACTTTCTTTGTGCGCTAGCCCACACAGTTTTGATCTATCAGTAAGCATGAGAAATGTTTCCTGACGTGCGTTATGAATCAGTTTCCTGTAACTCCTGTCTCTTTCATTGTTCTACCATCTATGAGCTTCAAAGTGTAAACAAGATAAATTTATCTATTCCATTAAAGACTTCATAGTTTTGCAGGTTTTATAGGCTGAGAGTTTTTTGAAAGCAGGAGGCTGATAGTACCCACTTAGCTCTGACTGTGGTGTGGGTAGCTTTCCTCCATCAGAATGATTTAATGCTCAATTGAAACTCTTACAAATTGTTCTAATTCTGACATTTTTAGAGGTTACCAGTTTTGCTCTGGTGTAGTAATTTATGTGGAGAAATGTCTGTTAGGGATGAAAGCTGAAGTGTTGCCTTCAGTATGCTTTCTGCATGTTTTAAGACAGCCTTGCAGAATTATTATGAAAATTCAGTAGAGCAAAGGAAACCTATTTGGTTCCTATATTGACAGTATCAGCCTCTGCCCATCTGTCACCATGTGGGCACCACTCTTAATGGGGGAGGAAGGAGCTGGCCTGGTTTTGAGGGAGACATTTTGCTGGCTACATCGTGTTAGAGTTGGGGATTTTTTTATTTTTTTTTTTCATAAAGCCTGATAGAAAATATCTTGAGTCCTTGCACTTGACAGATTTTCTTGGAATAAAGCGTGTTCCTGGTGAGGTCAGTATTAGTTTAGCCATTAACTTCAAAGGGAATAGGATCATAGAAATGACAGAGCAAGTCTTTGATTTTCATTTCAGTAATCTCCTTCCATTTTCTCATAGGCTTGCTGGCTAATGCTCTGTATTTAGGTTCCTATTGATAATGTCTGATGCAGTGACTCTATTGATAAAGTTTTAGTCATTTCAACCCTCTTTAACCTTATTTGTTGCACTATAAAAATATTTCAGAATACATACTTTTACCCCAAATTGCTGGGAAAACCTGTGTCTGTGATCTGTTGTACAAAGAACCAAATCTCAGTGGTGATGTGTTGATCTCATGTTTGATTACAGAGGAATTGCTTCTAAAATAACTGAGATTGTAATGGTGCCTCCACAAAAAATGAATCACAGTTCCACAAATTAAAGCAATGTTCTCAGACCATATCTTGGGGGAATTCTTTAATACTCTATGACTTAATGAAACAATACAGAAATACTTTCAAAATTATTGCTTCTTTATCTTCATCTGATCTAATAATCAAAACATGTCCTCTAGTAACAAGACTTTTCTAACTATAATTATATTAACCCTTTGTTGCTGGGAGTTAGAGCTACTTAGCAAAGAGATACATCAGATAACCTGGGTTAAATATGGGCTTTTTAGTTTATCGCTCTAAACTAAAGTATGATGTTAGTCCAATGGGGTTTTTTAAATGTTTTAAGCCCCTTAATACAGCCCATGCCATTTACCTAAGACACTAGAGTTAATAATACAGTAATGACTTCTTTTTTAAACAACTTAAGAGGGGACCCAATCTATGCATGCTTTAGAACGGGTTCATTCATACAACAAATGCAAGACAATTCTTAACATGGAATATTTGCAAATTTAGTGTGCAGGAATGCCACCAGTCCGTTCCTCTGTCCTTTGGCTCCCTGCATTTTGGTGTGTTGGAGGACGTTAGAATATATTTTGTCTGAATTAACCAGGTTGATATTTAGTGCAAGATATTAGTTCCTCCAGATTGTCTCACAGCTTGAACCTTTGTTATACCATGTTCTGTGCATTTTACAGGGTTCTTTGAGACAATTACCATACTAATACATTTTAAAACAGTCATTGACTGGGAAGATGCCAAGTGCTTAAATGGTCTGCTTATATACAGGCATTGCATTCTCAGTTGTTAGTTTATATTGTTTAGTAAAGTATGCATTTAGGTGCAGATTTTCCATGGCAACAATCTCTATATTAGGTACTTGGGAATGATGGATGTATGTGGGTTTTATACAATTCAAGGTAAAATATTGCTGGTTGCCATACTGCTATAACAGCATACAAGTACCTGAGAGTCCGCAACAGCTTCATGCTGTCAACATCTTTTTTTTTCTTTTTTCGTTTTTTTTTTCACCCTGACTGTATTTTGTACTTAAAATTTCCAGAAATACTTTCAAGGTATATAGCATATCCCTATACAGAATGACATTTAATGTAGATTGCATTCAGATGGGAATCATTAGCTTTTCTGTATTTTATATCTGTTTCTACAAAAGGCTTTTTTCTTAGCATATCCTTGCATAAGTAACTAACATATTAATCCAGGTTATTTTTTGTTTTATATTTATTCCAGTACTTTTTATACTGATGACTAATGTAAATAGCCAGTTATCCCTACTGTAAAAAGCGATCTGCTGTAGACCCAGAAACGTAACAAGCCGCAAGTTAAGGAAGAGGTGAATTGCAGTGTATCTTTACTTTAGGCTGTAGAGCAGCAGAAAGCAGTGAGAAGCGGCCAGCAGTGTGACATGGCCCAGGAGAGCTGAAAGATGTCGCGTGGTGCTCGGCAGGGTCCTCCCGTTGCCTGCATCGAGTTTTGAAGCTGTCAGCCATGATGCTGAGTCTCCTCCCCAGTACGGAGGGCTCTCTGGCTCACTGGTTTCATGTAAAGATCCCTCTCCAGTCTTACTGAGCCTAACCTGGTGCATTAAAAAGTCTAGCTGAATTCCTTGTTAAAGTAACTCTGTTTTGCTCAGCACTGAGCTGTAGCTTGAAAAGCTGCCTCAACTTGTGGCATGTTGTAGCTGGCCCGCCTCAAAACTTGGAGAACTGAAGTGACATCTCAGGCCCAGAGGTTACGTAGTACCTTTCTATAATGAGATTTCAACACATGTTGGAGGTTATCAAAACCTCAAGCATCTTTAATATTTGTAAGATTTTCCTAGTCACATCAACCAGAATTTTCCTAGGTACTCCCTGTAATTGCAGTTAGTACCTGGACTTTGGTAAGGCAGGACATGTCAGAAGAGATGACTAAAACTTGCCCTGTGTTTATTCAAGTGAAAAAAAAAATTAGCTGAAATAGACTTTTTTTTTTTCTTTTTAACACAGTCTGAATGACTGCACAAGTTACTGGTGGGTGAGGATGTTAGGACACAAGGACTTTTAAGAGGCTGCTCATTTTATCCCTGTCCCAGAGGGTGCAAATTCCACACTTAACAACAGTTTCTGCTTTCCTGCAACAGCTGGTGGTGGTGGTGATCCTTTAAAAGTTGCTTGTTGAGCAGCTGCCAGAGCAGGGGCTCATGTATTACTGCCGGGAGATGCCTCTTGTCAGCAGTGACTAAGGATTGCGGATTATGGTATCAAAATGCAGAAAGAGGAATTTAAGAGGGCTGTATATTGATAACATGGATGTCCACTTTGTCACTGCTTTTTAATACGTACTAATGGCAAGGCAGGAATTCCAGCAATGCGTGAGCTGGAAGGGGCATGACAGGAAATCCTTTAAAAGACGGCAAAACAGCTGGAAGTCCAGCAAAGCCCCATCGTGCTATTGTTGCCATCTGAAGAAGCCTCATTTAAATTATTAAGATGGCTTAGATGATGGACTCGCTAATCTGTGGGTGCTGTGTAACACGGTGTTTAGGTTTGCTGCCTGTACCCATTGGATAGCTCTGAGATGGGTGATACCTATGCACTGGCTTACTTGAGAAGGCAGCATGGTTAAGAGGTTCCCACTTCTAATTGTTCGTCTGTCCCAGCCCTGCTATTCACGCACCCACAACTGTGCTGGTGCTGAACTTCATGGGGCTGCGTTTTAAACAGGTTTGCTAAAATTATCCAAGTTCACAGTGGCCCTTGGCTGCCTTCCTCCTGTGTTCAGCAAGCAGCCCAGGAGTGGGTGTAGGATCTTCGTGAGCTCACTTCTCCACTGAAGACAGCCTCTCCCAGACATAAAGCCCCATGTTTCTTTTTCATGTCATATATTCCTTTCCTCTGTCTTTGAGGGTGGTACGTCCTTGTGTTATTTCTGTTTCCTGTGACCTTTGGGATTCTGTGCCAATTTTAACACCAAAAATTAAGTGAAGCAGAGCTAGCCTGAATCCATGGAAGTTGCAGGCCGTAAGTTCTATTCTTTCTTTGCTTAGATCAGGTGTGCCTGTACTAAGCAAAGAAATTGTTAGTGGGAAATTAACGTGGCTTCTGCAAGCAATGTAACGGCATCAATTATGTATCACTATGTTTTAGGCCTCCTGAAGCATTTATCCTGTAGTGATGAGCACTGTTGTTGGGAGCAGGGGCTCTTGGGTAAGGTCCAGTTGTGTGGTATTGCGTTATGGATTGTGTTAGGTTTGTTTCAATGTTTGTGGCATCTTCAAACCGAAGAGAAGCCGTTGAGACTGCCTCAGGTCAGGCAGACCTGAGCAAAAAGGCCTGCTGAGTTGGTCTCAGTGCTTCCTCTCCAGTGTGTAATCATATTAGTTATTGCAACAAGTAATGCTTGGAAGATGACTTGGTACAGCTGTTTTGTTGGGCACGAGGCACTGTAGAAGTCTTACAAGCCTAAGGCATTCCAGTCAACAACAGCTTCTTCAGTCTTCGTTTCGTGTAGATAAGGTTATCAAGAGCTGCCCTATTAAGAATACAGTATGTGCCAAAGCATCCTGCTTGATTACTGAATTTATCAGTTTCGTAAAAACATCAGCTGCCCCATTTCTAATACCTTCTTCCCCGATCTCTCTATTGAACACATGACAGTGACATTGCAAACAGCCGAATTGGGACCTACTGAATTCTGTAATGCTTGGCACTCTGCAAACAAAGGAAGAGCGCGGTATAATTGTGTTTACATTGAATTGGTTATAGTTTGTTTTCTAATATATGTAAATTAGGTATGAGTCATTAACCCTCACTTGTGCGCTGCTGTATATATGGAATAATTTAAAGATGATTTTGAAAGCTGGCAGAAAAAAGTGTAAATAATTAAATCCATGTTCTTTCTTTTAAAGCAACTGGAAGAAAAACTGAAAGGACAGGCTGATTATGAAGAGGTTAAGAAAGAATTAAAGTAAGTGTTAAATGCTTACATAATTTTTTCACAAATTCTAGTTTAATAATGCTTGTTAAATGAAGCCACAAATCTGTGTTCTTGGAACAATAAGGAATTCAGTCAAAACCACAGAGACGGGGAAACTGGGAATATTGGCAGAAATTGCATCCAGAACCAGTGCAACTGCTGTATCTGAGAGTAGTCCTTTATGTTCCAGCAGAGTATTGCAATGGCAAATAATACAAGTGTCCATGAAGAAAAGGCACTAAAACTATCAACCACCTAGGGTAAAAGTTTGAAAATCTGTGGTATTTTAGGTGGACCACTCTTTAAAAATCCCCAGACAACAGCTGAATGTAACGTGGACCAAGAATTTAATGCAGGGCCTTTGGCCCCAGTAGCTTTTCTATGATTTTGCCAGCTAGTGTTCAGCAGTTACCATTTTAATACTGAGCCTGTTTCGCTGTATATTTTTGCTAATATATTGTAGTTTTAAACGAAAGCCACAAACAGCCTCTTCCTATTTCAAGGGGTTTTTTAAGAGACTTAAAAGAGCCTCATTTTAAACTATAACAAGATAAGCTGTCAGGTTCAGAAGAGTTGTTTTTTGACTGGAAATATGTTTAGTGTCAAGGTTTAAATAACTGCAAGAAACTCCATCTCTTCTTTCATCATTGTGGCATTTTTGTGTGTATTTGAAGAAGACGGAAAAAATGTTACCTTGTTTAATGAGGTATTTCAGATGAGGCTGGTAGTCATGTGCTTTTGTTTACGCATCCCTGGAGAATATGGAAAGCAGGTTTGGTTTTGCAAGCCCGGTGGCTGCCCAGCCACCAGTGCTGCTACGTTCAAGCCACGCTGGCTGTGGTTCTGGTTCACTGCCAGCTGCAGCACACCCCGATACAGGTGTATAGTTTCAGTCAAGTGAAATGAGTTGTCCATTTCTTTGATCATTATACCTGAATATTAACTGGTCTCAAAAAAGCTTCATTGTTTTAGTGATATGGGTAAATATGTCCATGTGCTCTCCTGAGTTAAGGAAACACAGCTTCAGATTTCAGCTGGTTTATGCCCTCATATGTAAAGTAGCAAATGGGAATTAGGCTACAGCCTTCCAGTTTGCTACATGAGTTCCTAAATGTGAATGGGCCAAAACAGCAAACGGGTTTTAAATCCTACCTCGTTTATTGCCTTTACTTTAGATACGAACTCATTTAGATCCCGGTATTCCTGGTGGTAATGCCTTTTTTTTTGTTTGTTTTAATTTTTTAACCACACAGACTTACATGAGGGCAGGGATGGGAAGGCAGATAAGAGGTCCAGGAGAAGCCATGACACAGCAGTGTTCATAGGGTATTTCTGCCTGTCCCTGTTATTTCGAGATGAGTCTGCAGTGAAATAGATGGGGGAATCTCCAGGAAGTGGCTCTTGTTGGGTGCCAGTAAATTAACTCAGTGCTCCTGGCCGTTACAGCTTTTATATCCCCTAATTTGTGGGTAACATTTTTATCTGGGCAGCCTGACTTTGGAGGGACAGCCAGCTAGCTAGTAGGTGGCCTGGGGTCCATACACCGTCCTGCTGGATGGTGCGGCGGGTTCAGGCCCTCCGTGAGAGCACTGTAGGTGTTTGCAGTGCTGCATCATCACAGCAGCTCGTTCACGCCACCCTCTCTGCTCCCATCTGGTCCAAAAGATTTGCAAAAATCTAAATGTGCATCACCTGAGAGTGACAGTCTGATCCGAAGGGAAACTATGAAAAGCTTTTTGCTGTAAATCTGGTATCCCTTAGACTGAATCCAACTATACCTGCATTTGTGTCCTGAAACACTGACAAAAATGAGCTGCTCATAATGCACATATGCACCAAGAAAAATGATATCTTGTCAGTAAGGAAGAAAGAGAATAAACTTCTGAGTTGTTTTGGCACTGATATATTTTCCTTAATCCTCCCAAGGATGTTAGAGGCATTCTAGGCTGAGGGATCTCAATATCAGCCAGCTTTTAACCTTGGAGGAACCAAACTGCGTCCACGTCAAGATCTGGGATGGGAGGATTCCTTGCTTTCTGCATTGGCTTTTGTGTCAAATGGCTTTTAAACCTATTTTTGACATCTGAGCGCTCTGTGTGTCCTTTCAGTTCCATCTCGAGTAATATGACAGTGCTAACACTCCACCTTTGCAGTCAGGATCATACAAACAGAAAGTCGAGCTCTCCCAATGCACATTTTGCTTTAGAGTAGGATCTTTCAAGTCATTGTAGATGTGCGGATTCAAGTCACAAGATCATTCTTTCGAAAAGCAGATAAGTGATCTTGAGCAGCAGAGTGAGTCGAGGCCTCATGGGCAAAGATATTCCCGGAACCCAAAGGGGAAACATTTTGCTTCATCAGTCCTAAGGAAAATGTCTCTTTTGGGATACATTTGGAGAGTCATTTTTGACATGTTTAACTTCTACATTTTTTGAAAAGATGAACCTGCTGTAGTACATATACCTCCAAGCACAATTTGAGATCCCATCAACTCGGTTTTTAGTGTATTTTGTGCTCTAAGTGTATAGGAAATTACCTGTGAAATTGCCAGAAGGCTATTTCAGGTAGCAAAGAATCTGCTTTAAGTAGGCAGAGGTCAGTAAGTTTCCAGCTGAGGTCTGAATATGCATGCCTGCTCCAAGCTCGCTGGAAAATGCAGCTGCTGTAAGGATCAGGATCCTTTCCGAAGGTCCCAGCTGGCAGCAGGTGCTTGGAACCAAAAGGCATTGGCAGAGCAGCCTGCGCAAGTGGAGGGCACACCAGGACCAGGGCTTTGAAGCCAGACTTTTGGTGCTGAGAACCCAATATACACACTAAATACTTTCAGGCTTACTTTGCACTTCCGACTGGTTTCGGTCTGGCTCTGTAGGCAGCACAGTAGTGGTCAGAGCACATCACACCCACTCCTTTGAGATCGTACGGCTTCTTTTGGTTTAGTCTCCCCCAGAAGGAACCTGGTTGGTATTCTCCAGGACTGCTCTGCATGGCGAACCGAAGCGTGGTAAGTGGGAGACCTGCATCGCAAGTGTACTGCTGATCTGAACTGAAATGGGAGAGACGCCTGTGATTTGCCATGGGAAGTTTGCCACATGATAACTTGCTGTTACCAGTTGTTTTCCTTAAACATTCAGATGGGTCTTCTTATTTGACCATCACGAGGACACACGTTACTACTTGCTGTCCTTTCAGAGGCCATACCCTACAGGGTCCATGGGAGGATGAAAACAGTTACCTACCAGTGACTGGGGTTTTCCCTAGATGAGTCTCTGTATATTTATCTCCTCCAGTACCTTGGGGTCCTGGTAGACAGAGCTGTGCCTCTGAAGCGGTGTCCCAAGAAACAGTCGCTTTCAGCAGTGATTAGCAACCTGAGAAGCATGCCTGTGATGTCAATATAATGTCAGGATCTTTAAGAACTCGAGACGTTAACGCAGAACCTCCCTCCTTGACTGGCCTGACTCCGTTAATAGCAGAAAAGAGGCACTTTTGCATGTGGGTGAGCTGTTCTGCCCACGTAAAGCGGAGTCATAACAGCATTACTTCATGTGCTTGTGTATTGGATGATGGCTGTGATCTGCAGTGATTCCTGCTGACAAGAGGTGTCATCCAGTGGCGCCGTATGATGAAACTGATGGGCAGAATTTTGTGATTTTATTAATTGTTATATTTGTAAGAGTGCCTGTCAGAATTAACACTGTACGTAATGAGTATGCACAGATGCAAAGTACCTGAGGTTTCTATCTCAGAAGGACTTTTTTTTTCTTGGATTTGCTATGACTTTGTGTGATCTTGAGTGAGTCACTGAGGCCACTGATTTTCAGAGTGCCACTTAATGGACGTGTAATTCTGGATTAATGCACGGACAGATTTATAGAGGAGCTGGACGCCACGTGGTCTGCAGCAGTTAACGAGTGCTGGGTTCCTGGCTGACTCCTAGTGGCATCCTGAACTAGTCTCTACATGTTAATACTGGCCTTCTGCTTTTTTTGACTCGGTTTCCACATTTAATACATGCTTAAACATATTCTCCCAGCCTCACTAAGTTCCTGGTGCATTATACGTGAAAAATGCTATATAAACACTATCTATATCTGTTTACGTATTTTTCTTCAACAAATGAATGTTGTCTTTGTACAATGAGAAGCTGAAATCCTTTATTGCTTCAGTCTGAGGAACTCAACGTCCTGACTGCAGCAGGCCTGTATAAAAAAAAGTTATAAGTTTGTATTCCTGTAAGATTCTTGTTTGCCAGATGATACAACTCTAACTGAAAGACTTTGGAGGGAGGCATCCTTTGACTGCTCGGTATTTATATAAAATATTGACAATGAGTCTATCAGATTCTTCTCTTAATGTACTTATAAATATTTGGATCTTTCACATTTCTTAAGAAATATTGTGCCATTGTGTCTTCCCTTTGCCGTAGAACTAGGAGGTTATTAAAATGAAAAACTGCCCTTTAGCCTGTAGCGTCTTGGTCGGGAAGATTATTTGTGCATATTTTCCTTGATATGTGAGCTGGTGTATATTATATAAAATACTGCAACTGTGGTGGTGATTCCCCCGTTTTGTTGCTTTGCTACAACTTTTTCATTCCCTTCAAGCTTCACAGATAAATTTATATCACTTCTGACAGCTTAAAATGTTATATCCTTATTAACCTTTAAATTTACGCTTTAAACTGGCCTGGTGGGATTGCATATGGAATGATTTAGATGACGCTCGAGAAAATTTTCTTATCCAGTAACTAGTTTGAATAGTTATTCTGTATTCATTATGAGGCTGTGTTACTGCAAGGAAAGTTGTTATCACTTGTGGTGTTGCTGGAGAGTAGGAAATGGTAAAGTAAATGCTCATTAGTGCAGTTGTTATGAAAAGAAGAAATAGAAAATAATTTTTTTTCTGCCTTCCACAGTATATTGAAATCCATGGAGTTCGCACCATCTGAAAGCTCTGGTGCTCAGGTACTGAACCTACTTTTGTTTTCTTAATTACTTCAGCAGTTCAGTTAATTAACGCAAAATTTGTCTTGCAGTTCGTTGTGTTAGCATGGAGAATTTCCTGTTGATGTTGAGACATATGGGTTGATCATTGTTTTCCTGATGTTTTCTTATGTAAAAAGCTGAACTGAACATTTTTTGCCTATTCCTTTTAAGTGGTCAAGGACAAAGAATGACGTTTCAGCTGTGCTGCAGTGGATAACCATAATGTTGTGAAGTTGAGTCTTTTAAAGATACTAGAGTCAGTGTACAGCTACGCTGAGATTTGCATGTTTCTTGTACTGACAGTATGCTGAGCAAGGATTTTAGCATTTTTATGTCTTTGTTAGCCTTGAAAATAATGTTCACAAGAGAAAACAAACCTTTGCCTACTGAAAAAGCAGGAGAAAGCTCTGCTATTCCAGCAAATTAATCTTACTTAAGTTTAAAGGTTATGAATGAAACTCCTGCTTCCGAAATCTGAACTGAATATCAATATCCTGGGATTCATTTTCAATATGTTTTTTTTATGATCAAGGGTTAGATATTTAGTGGGAGATAAATGGCAGGTTTCTGTAACTGATTTTATTTTTGAACAAACTGTTTATGCTGAAACACAGCATTTCAAGGAAATGCTTAACTTGGGTTAGTTGACCTAGAAGAAATAATATAATCTTAACTCCTGTTTTAATCAGATTAAAAGAAGTCTACAGCTTTTAAATTGAAAGCTTGCCAGTACCATTTTAAAATAAGTAGGATTAAGAAAATGTTCCGTTACACGTTTCAAAATAACGCAGAATTGATGAATGATTTACAATTAAAATTAAACAGTGAATCTCTTCTATGGCTCACGTAGGAGCACTGAGTGATTCCTGCAAATATATGCATGGTGAATTCCCTAGCTGCGTTCATAGCAGAGACGAGCACTTGTTTTCTTCTTCTGAAATCCTTTTTAGTGCCTGAGTGAGACTCTTAATGCTTTTAGAAACAAACCTCCCACTTTGATTTTCTTTAGGATGCATCTAAACCGCTGGAGGTGCTGCTGCTGGAGAAGAACCGCTCCTTGCAGTCTGAGAACGCCACACTGCGTATCACAAATAGTGACCTGAGTGGTAGGTTGACACGATTTTCAGCTATTCTGGTTTGTTTGCTGCCTTGTAGAGGGAGGGAGGGCTGAGTGAGAGATGAATGTCTGAGCTAGTGCATGGCAGACAGATTAAGAGGCAGCAGGAACACTGAATAATGTTTGATTTCTACAGTTTTATAGGCTGGATAATAAAATAAAACTTGGAGACCTCAGAGAGTCTTTAAAGGTTAGGAAAGAGAGGCATTACAGGATGTACCAAGTGGTAGCGTTTGAGGCTGTCTTCTGTTTTGGGAACAAATTCATCCGTGGCACCAGAAGTCTCTTCCCCCACACACAATGTTATGCAAAATGTTTGCATGTAGAACACAATAATCTTCCTGTCTGATATACTTAGATATACTACCAGCAGGTCAGCTTGGAAAAACAAAATACTTTCTTTTTAGCAAAGTGCGTTTGCCGTTTAGCTTTCCTAATGTGGGCTTTTTACATCTTGTGTGCACATTTTTTAAATGGAAAGTCATGGAATTTCCAGATATTTGAATGCTTATGGTTTTTGCAGCTGGAAGAAAGTTAAAAGTTGCCACTGGCCCTGGGATTACTGAATTCTGAAGCATTTTATGACTTTAACTGAGTGATCTTGGCGCATCCACCTAATGGTGATTCCTTTATTCAAATTGGTTTGTTCCAAAATGTAAATGTTTGCTGCATTTGGGTTCAGTCAGGTCCAATGAGTAATGTCTTGAATGAGAGACAACAAAGAGACTTGCTGTCTGTAACTGCATTTATTTTAAATGTATAACTGCACTTCATGTACTTGTTCTAGTTTTAATGTTTGTAAGGGGGATTCTCCAGGCTGCAACATACAAGAAAGGTGCAAACATGAAATGCATGTTGTTTGTTTTGGGGGCCTTGTTTGGCTTACTGAAATTTCAATTATGAAAAAAAAAAAAAGAAAACAAACCAAAAACAAAATGAAAACAAAAATCCCACCACCACTTCATTGGCCCTTGTAAATCTGCACTTTTTCCCTTTGCGGGGCAAACTTTGCATTTTTTTATCTTGGTTTTTCCCTCTTTGATCCCCCATAATGCATTATGTTTGACCTTCCTTGTAGGGTCAGCCAGGAGAAAAGGGAAAGACCAGCCTGAGAGTCAGCGTCCTGCAACCTTGCCGGCCTCCCCTCCTTCTCAGTTGCTCCGCAACACGGGGGAGCAGGCTTCCAATACTAATGGTACACACCAGTTCTCACCAACGGGTTTAAGTCAAGACTTTTTCAGCTCATCCCTGGCGAGCCCCAGCTTACCCCTGGCCTCCACAGGAAAATTTGCACTAAACTCTCTCCTCCAGCGACAGCTAATGCAGTCCTTCTACTCCAAGGCAATGCAGGAAGCAGGAAGCACAAGCATGATTTTTTCAACAGGTCCTTACAGCACAAACTCCATATCTTCCCAAAGTCCATTACAACAAAGTCCGGATGTAAATGGCATGGCCCCGTCTCCCAGCCAGTCAGAAAGTGCTGGGAGCATCTCTGAAGGCGAGGAGATAGACACAGCCGAAATTGCACGTCAGGTGAAAGAGCAATTGATCAAGCACAATATTGGACAGCGGATATTTGGACATTATGTGTTGGGACTGTCGCAAGGGTCTGTGAGTGAGATACTAGCCCGGCCAAAGCCATGGAATAAACTGACTGTCAGAGGCAAGGAACCATTTCATAAGATGAAGCAGTTCCTCTCGGATGAGCAGAACATCTTGGCGCTTCGCAGCATCCAGGGCAGACAAAGAGGTAAGCGCTTGCCGGCTGAGGGTCTCGCCCTATTTTCCTGTTAGTTACAAACGTTAAAAATTGGAAGCTTCGCTGTATGGGGTCGTTTGTGCGTTGCTGCTGGTTTCGCCTGAATCAGATGTCAGGTACAGAAAGTACAGCTTTCTGACTCCGCTTTTCAGCACTCAAGCAGGTTAGTATCTTTGCTTGTGCTTTTTTTAGCCGCTGACTTGTGTTTGTCAGCGGGGGCAAGCAGCAGGGACACTTAGATCCCTCCCTTCCCAGTAGCTCCGTGTCAGAGCTAAATACACAGTGAAGAGGGTCAGTAGCTACTGAGGGTATCAGCCCTCAGAAATACTTGAAAAATTTTATTTAGGGTTGTTTATTGAGACCAGACTTTTGTTGTGTCTTGTGTGATTTTTTCCCCCCCCCCCCCCAAAGTGTTTGGACAAAATATCATAGGTGATGCATGAGACGAGTAATTAAAAACAATCCTAATTTAAAGCAGCTTTGGGTATTTAAGGCAGTGATTTTAAGAAACAGCATGCATTTCATTGTGATTCATCTTAAGCGAAGACTGAGATTTACATTTAGAGAAACTGAAAAGTAGGTTGTTTACAGTCAAGAAATATTGGAAAGGACAGGCAGGATTTTCCTAGATTTTGTTTAATTGAAAGTGCACACTGTTAGATTTATAATCTGTTCTTCCTTTTGATGACTGTACTTGAGGGGATTATCTGCCCATCTTTAACCTCTTCATTTTTGGTATCTCTAGACATTTATTTATATCTGTCTAATCTCCTTTCCGAACGTAGCTGTAATCTTTATTAACAAATCAGCCAGCCTTGCTTCTTCCAAAGTAGCCAGCTCCTCCAGCGCTCAGACAAAGGCTCGAGGGGGCGAGGAGAGCTCGAACCCTCGCACTCAGAGACAGGCTGCTAGCTTCTCATGTCACACAGCCCATGATGTCAGAGCAACCATCCCCTGATTGTTTTGTTCTTACCAAACTTGTTTTTCAACAGAGAATCCAGGCCAGAACCTGAACAGACTATTTCAGGAAGTACCGAAACGAAGAAATGGGTCTGAAGGTACGTCACAGGCAGGTGTTTTTCTTTGCAGTCAATACCTAGGAAGTGGAGTGTGCTTTAGCTGTGTGTTTCCTTAAAACTGTGCAGTTTGATTCTGGCCTGGAATCTGATAGAAAAACAGACAGTAAGTATAAAACAAACCATGGGTTAGACGAACACTTTGCTTGTTCTAATTCTGCTGCTGCTGTACTAACGTAACCCTGTTTGGATACTTTTTCCACTCCCAACATCACTGCGTATGCAGATCAAAAGAGATAAGTGATAGAAGTGGCTTTATAAAATCATCAGATCTATTGAAATGCTCTCTTTGCTATTTTTGTGATTTTGGAGGGAGAAAGTTGCATAATTACATAGAATCCAACATCAGTCACATACAGCTTCTGCTCTAGATTGACTTCTTTCTTCTCATGGGGCTTATGTTGACAAATACCCTTTAATACGCTTTTAAATTAGTGTGATACTTATTTCAGTATGGTGTATGAAACAGACAACAGGATAAGTGAGCATCAGATCGATAAATTATCACTGAACAGGAAGTACGAACATTTTTCTTCTTTATAGATTAGTTGCAGATTTTTTCTTTTAGCAAGACGAGGAAGAAGAAAAAACAAAATCAGGTACCCAGAAAGTCTGCAGTTCTTTTGACTCCAGTCAGAAATTATCTAGCTCACTTATAAATTACAATCTCGTAATGAAAAATGCAGTTACGTGCAATAGCATTCAGAGTCATAGTTTTCCCTCCTTTTCTTCCCCTTAGTGGTTAAAAAACCAAAACCAAAACCAAACAATCACGTAATAGCTCTTAGCTGGAGAGTACTTCAAAAGGTATCTGCGCTTGAATAACTGTTTCTCTTAATGTATTAACCTCTAGAAAGTTAAAAATTATTTTTATCTAGTTACTTTTTAATTCTGTTTTGGGCTGAACGTGTTCTCATCCTACTTTGCCTAGCAGCTGATGCAGTTTTTAAGGTGATTCCTGACCTTATGTTTTTAGCTTTCTTCCTTTCCCCTCTGGTTCTTTTCCCTTCTTCCCTTCCTCTCCCCCTCCAAAACAAAGAAAAGGAAAGAAATAGATCTGTATGTGTTATCCTGGAAAAGGAATATACGACCCCTAGTTCTGCCTCTGATGATGTCAGTGTTCTCATCGTTCCAGTGCAGCTAGTGGGCAGGCTTTTGCACAGCAAGGATATTTTTCTTCTGTTAAGTGTGTTCTTGGTGTTATAATGTTGGTAAAGGTCCTATGTAAACTTTTGTCAGGTGATGCTGGTGGTTTATCAGTATATGCTGTCTGTCTTTGTGCTGAAAAACCAAACAAATAAAAGTTTTCCTGGTGTCATTAGTTTTGTTTTCCTCTTCAGGTAACATAACCACAAGAATCCGAACCACAGAGACTGGCTCTGATGAAGCCATCAAATCCATTCTCGAACAAGCCAAAAGGGAGCTGCAAGTACAGAAAACAGGTATGGTCTCATTTTGTCTCTTGCTCCTTTTATTCCAGAATTTAATTAAAACAATTACCATGAGCTTTCTGGTCAGTTAATTATATTCTTAAAACCTTGAATGTAGGTTTGAAGAGCTGCTCTTCTTTATTTTTTTTTATTTTTATCTTATTTAGTGGAGTTGTTTCCACCTATAAGGCAGCTCAAGTTAAGGTTACACGTGTCACGGCTTGGAGGGGTCTCTGCTCGGTGCTTTGCCTGCTGTGCTCTGCCCTCCTCCCAGGGGAGTGACACTGGGAGATTTCTAAACACCTTTTTTCCCAAGTGCAGAGCTCTGCCTTCTTCACACCACTGCAGACCTGCAGGCACTCACTTTGCAGGTTGAACCTGCAAAATCCTTTCTTCTACCAGTTTATTCCCTGGAAAGGGAAAGACTCCTGCTTTCTCTTGTCTTGTCTCTAACTGGGGCCCCAGGGACACAACTGCATGGGAGAGGGAACTGAATGGATTTGGCAGGGTGAAGGTCATGATCTAGCCAGCAATTTCCAGTCACATAGTACCATCGTACTGTGGACATCATGTACTGAAATTACAGTATAGGCAAACTCAGTTCTAATTTTTAGATGACTTTATTTTTGGTAACAGAATGTATTCAGTGAATAAACTGGCAAATCCAAAAAGCATTTCCTTTCCCCAAAACGTCATTAGTTTAACAATTTAGTCCAAGATAAGTTTAATTTCTCATTGTATGCTGTCATGTAGTAAACATTTCTGTCTACTCCGTAGCCCTCCCAACTTTCCAGCACTGTTAAAGGGTGAACGCTGAAGTAGAGAGTACTGTGCATTACTTCTGTTTTGGTTTTTAAAGCAAATACTGATTTACAGTTTGGGATAGTTGTCTTTTAAATGAAAACTAAGCTAATCTCATGGCAAAATATAAAAGACTAGTTAGTATATGATTTGAATAATATGACATTATACAAGTAATGATTACATAGAGGAAAAAATGTGGGTTGTGTGCAGGAAACAGCAAGCATGTTGTTCAATAGCATGTTTCAGCTGAGAATCTCAGACTTCCTTTCAAATATTAATTCAGTCTCAAAACTCCCTATGAAACCAGTAGATGAAACAGAAAATATCATCCCACTGTCTTTTTTCCCATTTCTTAGGTTTTCATGTGTTTTATAGTGTGTGACAGGAAGGAATGTAGGGAGGCAAATTCGGAAATGTGTTCAGATGAGGCATAATATTACTAGGATAATATGCAGCGTGTTTGAAATCTTTTTTCACTTTGAGGCCACTTCTTGCAGTGTGTGGGTTCCCTCTTACTATGTAGTGCTTCACTTTCCTCATTCTTTGTAGAATAGCTTTCAGAAGAATTGGTTTTCAAGCACTGGGGACCTCAGTGGAGGCTAACTTAAATGGAAACAGATACCAGTGCAAAAACCTCCTGGCTCTGCAGAGATAATTCTACACACACGTTCCAATCTCTGCTCATCCCTGACCGCTGCAGCACAGCCACATGAGTCCTGGTTCACTGCTGAAATACTGGATTTAGGTGTTATCTCTTCTGAAGGCACCCATGGTTCCATTCTAGGGCTTTGGATAAGGCAGAGGGTGATGGCCAGGCGTCAGCCTGATTTTTGTAGAGTTGTTTATTTCAGTGGTTGGGACCATGGAACAAGAAAACAGGAAGCAGGAGCTATTTAACTTGTCACATGAAATAATGAAGTCTCTTACTAAAGTTCTTGCTTTGTTGTAATTTGTATGTTACATTTTTGGAGCTAAAAGGATTCACCTTATTTATATTGTAAGGGGGTATTAAAATAGTCTGTCCAGGTGAATGCAGCTGTGTTCAGTTTTGAGCGTGTGTTATGATTCATTTGTGGAGATAGAGAGACGTGAAATGTTAAATAACTTTGTAAATAGGACTGTAAAATGTTATTGAGCACTTGGGGTGGGGGAGGAAGAGGAGAAGGCTTGATTTTCAAAGGCATTAATTTGCAAATTTTTAGAATGGTGGGTAACATGCGAGTAGTACTAGACTTCTGCAGTTGAGTCTGTGCGTGCAAATGTCCAGCACTTTGGCAACTATGAAAATTTTCCAGTGAAGAACTTTGTAAAACTTACCTTATTTTGAAAAGTGCAAATCTTTGCTTAGTGAAAACCCCTCCCTCCCATCCAGAAATGTATTGCAGCCCTTTTTCTGACAGGGAGATATTTACAGTAGCACGTGTTGAATATAAAGCATATTCCTCTGTTGCATTTAGTCTTTTGGTTGTTTTTCATAGCTGAGCCGGCTCAGCCGCCTTCTGCATCTAGCAGTGGCAATTCTGATGATGCTATTCGATCCATTCTGCAACAAGCCCGACGCGAAATGGAGGCACAGCAGGCTGCCCTTGAACCTGCCTTAAAAACACCACCTTTATCTCAAGCTGACATTTCTATCCTGTCCCCCAAACTAGTATCTACACCTGCAATGTCGTCGGTTTCCAGCTATTCTCCTTTGGCCATATCCCTGAAGAAACATTCATCTGTCACTGATTCCAGTATCTCTGCATTGCAGAACCTCTCTGGGCTCAAAAAGGAGCCTCAGGAGGCACCTGTTTTAGAGCTTCATGGAATAAGTGATTCTGCCCAGGGTATGTTGAGGCATGTTAAAAATGAGTTGGGACGTGGTGGTGTTTGGAAGGACCATTGGTGGAATACTGTGCAGCATGAGAGAAGAAATACAGCTCTTCCCGAAGATATAAAAGTTGAGGAAGCCAGTGGTGCGAAAGAAAAGGTCAGCAATCAGACTAGGCCAGATCGTAGCCAGCTCCAAGGACCATCTTCTTCAGAGTATTGGAAAGAGTGGCCAAACGCTGAATCTCCGTACTCCCAGAGTTCTGAATTGAGCATGACTGGGGCGAGTCGCAGTGAGACACCACAAAATAGCCCCCTCCCTTCATCCCCTATTGTGTCTTTGTCAAAGCCATCCAAACCTTCAGTTCCTCCACTGACACCCGAGCAGTATGAGATTTATATGTACCAGGAAGTGGATACGATAGAGCTAACGCGGCAGGTCAAAGAAAAGCTAGCAAAGAATGGCATCTGCCAAAGGATCTTTGGGGAAAAGGTAAAGAACTGGTTATCTCTTGTTCCACCAGTATTGTGAATGTGCGTTGTGCTCCTTACGTTGGTACAGAGCTCAGTTTAACGGAGGGGGATATGCCACGTATGTCTTGTAGAAAAATGTTTTTGCTTCGTATGTTAAGTATTTAAAAAATGAGCTCACAAAGGAAAGTATTAGTTTTCCTGTATTCTGTGAACTGTGTAGGTTTTTATACAAAGATTGGTTTCAGCCACTTGTAATTAGAAATGAGGCCCCTGAGTTTAGAAACATTGAAAGCTGAAGCAAACATTATTGAGACTCAATATTTCATGCTTAATGTAATGAATTCATGGAATATTTGAGTAATACCACTGTCAGGACTGGAGAGTCTCTGAATTTGTTGTAAGTGAAGATTATGGACACAAGAGCATTTTTCCCTTTTTTTTTTTTTTTAATATTTGGAAATGTGCACAAGGGTATTTAAGCAAACACATGGAAAATCCCCTACCTCTCCTTAGGCTCGAGTCAAGAATTCACGGTCATTTCTTATACCTGGTGCTTGGTACCTTAGTGTGCTTTCAGACATTTTTGAGCAATGTTTGATTACAGATACGCAATGCACGATAAGGCTTTCTGAAGTTCTGATGTTGTGGGCCCTAAGTGTTGAACATGTGGGATTTCAGGAGGGTCCCCAACCACCAGAACACGCTTCCCAGCCTATAAGACGTGGTGGACATCTGGTGTTTCTTCTTTCTATAAAGAATTGCATCAATATAATAGTATAATAGGAGCTGGCATCGTGCTATTACCTTTTCACTAAGATGTAAAATGAAAAGCCTGACCTCTTGGGGTCATTAAAGATGCCGTGGCAGCTTTCATTAAGTATGATTTTTAACCCCTGTACCTGTGCTGAATTCCAGGCAAGTAATTTCATTCTGCCTGTCTGAAATTCCCCCTTTGCTGCAGTCGGCTGTATTCTTAAATATTTACTTATGTGGAGCAGCCGCTGCTACAGGTGAAAACACACATCGTTATAATTCATACCAAAAAAAAAATCAACCAAATATAGGCCTAGTCTCAAAAGTCCCAATTATTTTTGTTTGAGAACAAAATACATGCCAATCATTTCCTGTTTCATCTGCCTGTGTGTGCCTGGACTCTGTGTTTTTCCTGTTAGAACTGATGAAACTATTTGACACAAAATATGAAAAGCATGCAAATCTCGTGCCATCCTTTTGCCATTTGTGCTGCTGCTCCACTCCTGCAGGAAAAAACCCATGTTCCAGAAGGAAACCACGGCAGGAGAAAAGCATTTCCATCAATTACCTACCAATGTCATTTTGCAGTTTTACTAATTGTCCATATAAAAACAATTTGAGAGATGTAGCAGTAAAGGAAACCAAAGTGATTTAAATTACTCCCCTTTTCACATCAAATGTGTTAACGTGCCGTTCTTGGTTGCTTCACTTCAGGTATTGGGGCTGTCCCAAGGAAGTGTCAGTGACATGCTCTCCAGGCCAAAGCCATGGAGTAAATTGACCCAAAAAGGCCGAGAACCATTTATTCGTATGCAGCTCTGGTTGAATGGTGAGCTGGGACAGTGTGTCCTGCCTGCACAAGGGCAGCAACAAGGACAAGGTAATTAAAATTCCACTATGTTGTTTGAGTTGAGGAGGAGGAAATCTTTTTTTTTCTTTTTTTAAATTTGCAGTAAGCGAGACTTGCGCCCGGTGCTAGTCCAGGCGTTACTGGAAGTGGCAGCGTCCACCCTCGCAGCCCAGCTGGTCCCTAAGGGGGACGTGCTGGGAATGTTTACGAATGAAGCACTCGTTTATGGGTAATTGATAAGCAGCAGTTATCAAGTTCCTAATTAGGATGATATTATCTAGGCATGAATACGATAGGTAATTCAAAAAATTTTGGCCAAAGAGCTGGAAAATCTCGTGTGCTGTTTTCTAGGGTTGCATAGGGGATTGTTATTGTCCCTAGGAGAATATCGATTGCTTTCTCAGGAGCTGAGCTAGAAGAACTAAGCTTTAAAGGGGGAATGCTGTGTTGCAATTACACTTTTATTGTGGCTTTCTCTTACCCTAATACCTATTGATAGAGAAAGGCCAGGCTAGAGTTTGGCCTTGGTTGTACCCTTATAATGCCACTGACTTAAATGAGCAGCGTGCCCTTGCAGAGATAAGCGGTTTGCTATTTGTTGAGCCTGCTTACTGTTTAGTTTGTGGTTTGGCATCTCCTTTTATTGTTCCCTGATTTTCCTCTCCTCTCTTATCTAGTCCTTCACTCTGTGACATCATTACAGGATTCCCTACAGCAGGGATGTGCAAGCTCAGGTAATCAGCTGGTTTCAATGATTTGCTCTGAAATAATTCTCTGTGCTTTTGTTACGTTTCTTTTGCTTTGATGCCGAGAGGTTTCTTGCGTTTTGTTGTATCATACAGGAGACCCTTCAATTTTTTTATTAACACAGTTAATTCCTCGTTCTCTCCTTGTTGCTATGGCAGATGTAGGGAGTACACATATTTAGCTGCATATATTAAGTAAAGAGGCTCTGTCTGATCTTGGAGATCATTGGCTCTGTAAGGTTTTTTTTTTTTTACCATAGTTCAGCTTATCAACTTGACATGTGACAATGGCTGTAAAACAAGCCTTTCGTTTGTAATGTGATCTACATACTCCAGCTGCCTTACTCGCTGGCGTATTTTTTTTCCGCTTTCATTTGCACAAAATCTGCTTTGTTAATTTGAAGGTGGGGAAAAGACCATGTTATGTCTTTCTTTTTCAAGCTTTGGTAAATATTCCAAGCTGACCTTTTTTTCTGCATCCCCCTACCGTTTGCAAAAAAGCAGATGCAGCAAAGATGAGTGTCAAAGAGAAGAGAATTGCTAAAGGTTTTATAAGATGGCCACGGTATAGGCAGGAGGCTGGAACAGAACAGCTGTGTTCCTGCTGTTAGATACCAAACTCTACCCACACAGACTTTTTACCAATGATATGCTTAACTGATGTAAACCACTTGGGCTGTTTTGTACTCTAGAAAAATACGTGTGCCCTGCTCTCTACTTATGGCCGGGGCCCTGTCGTGGAGAGCTATTGCGTTTCAGGATACAGAGAAGGATGGGTTGTGCTCTTTTTCCACCTTTCTGACATTCTGAAACACACTTTTTTCTGGAGCTTGCTGGGCTTATTCTGAATATCCCAACCAAACGGATTTTTCTCTCTACAGAGAAACTGTTTTGCATTCTAAAAGATTTTACTAGAAGAAAATCCATTATGATATTCAGTCCACGTTTTTCTTAAGAACAGTTGAAAATGAATAGATAAAGCAAAAAAAAAAATTGCCCCGGTGAAAACAAGCCATGTAAACAAAACCAAATGGGAAAAAATTATTTGCAATCATAGGGCTATTGTTACTTATAGCCAAGCACTTAGCGAACATGGAAATTTCCTGTGACATTTTATGTGCTGCTGTTCCTTAAAAGCATGCAGTGACTGCTTTTTTGTAGCATCAGTACTATGTAAGAGTAACTGTTACAGTTACAAGCACCAAAGACAGCATGGAAAATATGAGTAATTAATTGTAGCCATTTTAAGAGGAATTTGAAATCAGAGGAGCTGGGGCAAGGCTGCATTGTTATTGCTAATCATCATATTTATGACTAACTGTAATTATAAAAGATTGAAAGACAAGCCCATAGTATTAAAATCCGACCACCTTACGGATTCCCGTGAGGATCGCTGGTAGCTGAAAGTGATTTCCTTCAGGAAGTTCAGTTTTGCTGCCGTGATATTCTGCTCCCCTCCCACACTCCCAATCTCGTTTGTCAGTTCCTGCCCTTGAGCTAATATTTTGTGAGGCGACACGTTCCTATCGGCTAATAAAATCATATTATTGGTGATCGTCCTCCTTCTTTCCTTAAAGCAGACTTACAAGTGAGAAAATGGGCTCGTGCCCTTTTCTTCTTCTTTTCTGATGATTAAAAATAAAACTCATGTACAAGATGTTCTTTTCTTGGCGCCTTTCTCTGTGTAAAGGAGTAAGGAAGGTTGTGACACCATGCAGAACAAAAGAGCAAAACCAAGTTATTTGAATGAGGAAGGGCAGTTTGGTAATTTTCTTTTATTAGCAGCTGTTCTGTAATTAAAAGCGCAGCAAACAGTTTGGAAAAGGTAATAATAATTATGCATTTGTGAAAGATCCTTCACTCCAGGGCAGGGAAAAAAAAATAAAAAAGACGGCTCCAATTTTCTGGTCTTCTGAGACATTTCCCAGGAAAATCAAGGCAGAAAAGGTTGCCTACTTGTAATTTTAAAACAGAAATTAATCAGAACAATTTTGAAACGAGAAAAGGTCTGGAGCCTTTTCCATGTAATATAATTGGTTTGGAACTTGTTGAATGTATGAAGGGAAAGAAGTGAAATTAAACTAATACATTCAGTGGCTCCTGAGTGCTTTGCCAAGAAGGTCTTCAGTGTACAGAGTGTCAACATGTATAGCAACGTCTCAAACTTTTATTAGCTGTGAGTATTTTCATTACCTTTTGGCACTATTCTATCAAACTAACAAGATTTTCTGGATTTCTGACCCAGTTAGTTACACTTCTAGATCATGAGGTTTTGATTAACACCTCATTCATGAAAATCTGTTCTTTTGTCCAGTAATTTTCCATTGTCACACGTGGACAGATGAACCCATCAGTCTTTTATATGTGGGAATGTATGGATAAGCTTTATAGATATATATCTATATTGCTTAGTGATAGCAAAGAGAAGCCTTGCTTGTTTTTCTTCTTTAAAAGCTATATTTATGAATTTAAAAAAAAACAGTTTATATAGAAATGACAACCAGATATACATCTGTCTTTTCTGCCTGTGACCTTTCATCAAGGCTTTGGTGATTTTGTGCAAGTTTCAGTGAATGTGTTTTACACAAAAATGATGTCTGTACCATAGGTGGTCAAAAAGAGTATCACTGTGCCTTTTCTAACATTTTTTCTCTGTGTATTTCTTTCCACCTAAATGCTCTAATGCCCTTGGGTAAATCTGCCTTTTTTAATGATTTATGTGTCAAAAGCACGGACCAAATCACATGGAAAAAAAAGTAGAATTAGTGTCACCCAACTGCATCAGCATTTTTTCATGATGAATTTGGCCCTTATTTAGTTCCATTACTGATGATCAGAGCTGGGCTGGGTTGGGACAGTAGCCATGTGCCGAAAGAAGGTTTATGTGCTTGGATATTTTCCTAAATACTCGGACTGTATACGGCTCTTATTAGTTTGTTTTATTTTGGGGGTCTCGTGTCTTTACTGAGCATCTTTGTGACATTAAGACAAAGTTTCTTTTTTGGTGCTGTTGATTTCCTAGCTACTCCCAGGAAAGATGAATTTTGATTCACTTTTGTATTTATCCTCTGTGAAGGACGTATACTCTCTATATACTACATTAAAGACTTGCAAATACTCAGTGGGAAAAAGACGTGCCTTTTTGGTATGTGTTTCTGTAAGGGTCGTCTTATGACCTAATGTGGAAATGTTCATTTGCCGATACAGCTGCGGGTGATCTCAGGGGATTTTGAATTTCCCTTTTGTTTGTCTTCCTTTCTGGGTATCATCCATCATTCCTAACCTCATGCTGCTTAGCAATAGTAACACTCATGGGAGTTGAAGAAAGGATTATAGCAGCATAAAATGGGGAGCTAATTAGAGCTTGTTTCAAAATCAGAATCTAGCTTGAGATAATTGCATATTATCTGGTGATTTAAAAACCCAAGATCTACTGTATTTAGATCAACTGAAATATGCATAAAAGCTTTATTTTCACAATAAAACATTTGTAGCAACAGGGAGATTACTTCTTATCATCCCTTGGGAAAGAAAATCTGAAAAAAAATCAGAATGCAATCTATGGTTTACTGTAGTTATGATATTAACAGGCATACTGTGGAATGATGACAAACCCAGGTATCTGTTATATTTTTATTTACGTAATACATATTCCTGTAGTATTTTTCAGTACAGAAGCTGCTCAGCGGGCAGGTAGTGAACTGTGTGCTGGGTAGATCTTCCCATTTACCTACTAACAGAAGGATGCTGTCACACTGACTGCGCTGAGAGGAACCAAGTGGGGAGAGAGTGTATTTCGGGCTTGCAATCCATATGCAGGATTGCCATCCTGATGTGCTTACGGGAAGAGCTCACTGGCCACATGGTGGCAAGGGAGACGCTCTTACCCCCAGTTTCTCCATGGTTCATGATTATTTCTTTCACTGTACTGTTTCGTTCTGAACGGGCAGAGCTGTCTGAGATGGTGCTCCAGAGTACAGCTAGGATCAGCATGGGGAGAACTGGATCCTTAGTACCTTGGAATTATGTCATACCAAATTTGAGCTATCAAAAAGAAGAGAGAGATTGTTTTGCAGTCATTTGCTGGCATTCCGGGTTAATAAAATTGTATGACGTGAAATGTTTGTGGTTAATGTAGTCTATAAAATGGGAGAGACGGGAGATCAAGTGGCTTTTAATAGCTGAGTAGTTGGACTGCAAGAATTCCTTGCATAGGTGGTTTGTGTTTGAGGACCAATTTTAGAGTCTTTGCATTTGGCTGAGAGGGCTGTCTCCTTTTGTGCTAGGTGCAAATGCACTTTTAAAGTTTGGAGCTCAACAACTAAGTCAGCCCAAGAGTTACCTTCATGCTAATCCTGAAGCACACTGGCGCGTCTTGGTGAAGCTTCCACACTCTTTGTGTGTGGCTTGGGATTGCGGCTCTGAAGCAGTTGGCTGTGGCTGTCTTGATTTCAAACCATAGGATATCAGTTGGCTCCTCATAAGGGCAGCTGTTGTAGTCTGTCTGTAATGTGTGTGATCGTATTCTGTGCCATTTCCCTGACATTTGGACCATGAAAACCTTCCTGGCAGCCTTTCTGGTATCAATAAAGCTGGGAGAATCGCTGTCAAGGCACCTTACTGGGACCTTGGGGATACAGCGTGAAGTCAGTGTTTCAAGTTCGTTCTTAATATATAAAGTTGGCTATCGCTGCTAGCCATCACCTGGTCATTTCTGCCTCTCGCCTCAGTCTGTCCTCCCCAGGCTGTCTTGCATGGCTGTAGTCCTTTGTCCGTCAGCGATGCTTTGCAAATAGTTGGTATTTGTAGAGAAATTCCTGTCCCAGTTGTGTTCTTTTCTGTCCATTGAACCACCCAGTGATTAAACTTGCAGAAGATGACTCCATCCTCATTGTGGACATATCTTTACTGTTATAAAAATGCTAAAGTAAAATATATAATCATAGAGTGAACACTATTTTCCAGGCAGATATTCCTTGCGGCTGAATTACAATGACAAAGAACCAACACGCTTTTCATATTAACATGGCAAAGAGGAGACTCATGCTGGATTCTGAAGACAAATTTAATTCACTCTGAAGTGTGGTTATGGGTTCATAGCATTCGTTTTGGAGAAGTTACCCAGTGAAGTTGCAGCTATGTTTTATTTCTGTGGTTAATTTGGGAATGCGGGTCCTTTATGCTCACTCCCTTTGGTGTGTGGGAGAAGGTCTCCAAGCAGGGGCTCGTGTGCAGCTCTGCAGTAGCATTTAGCCAGGCACACTAATGCCTCATTCTCAAAGTCTTAATTTTTAAAAATTAGAAGTAATGAATGAATATATTTTTAAGCTGTATGAAAAAAAGAAACTTTCCTGACCATTATTGCCGCTACGCTTCTCAGGTAGTGTATAGGAGTACCAGTTAGCGTAAGAGTTGCTACAAAGTGGATGTATTTTTGTGACTGTGTGCTTCCACTGTAACTTCAGCATCAATCTGAGCATGGAACTTCCTTGCGCTCTCTTCAGGCCTTGTTTAAAAGAAACCATGGCTGTTGAATATTAGAGTTCCATAAATTGCACTCTTCAGCATTTCATTACTTATTACCTCATTTCATTAATTACCAAGCATTCTCTTTTCCCTCTGCTTGTGCATTTGGAGATGAGCAGCCTCCTTTGGGGAGGGGGCCCACATTACCTCCCCTCCCTGCTTCCAGGCACAGGGGGCTTCTCCTGCCAGCTGCTCACCACAGAGGAGCTGGGTGGAAAATCATGAGCTGATACGTTAGAAGGCCAAATATAAAAATAACTGGAGCAGCACTGAAATGACTGAAACGCGAGCGAGGCCGTCGCAGTCGTGCCGCGGCGTGGGAAGACCAGGCAGCTCCGGGGAGGGGGTGTCAGGAGCCGGGGTGATGGCCGGGATCTGTCCCCTGTGGGCTGGCAGCTGCAGAAGGGGTCGGAAAGGCTCTTCTCCAAAGGGAGCAGATATTTTTCTGTTGGTAATAGGAGGCTCTGGCAGCTGGCAGAAGCTCATGTTGGTCTTCTGGTTGCTTGTGGGAAAAGGAGGGGGCTGCAGGTCCAGCCCCCGTGGCCACGTGGCTGCCACCGGTGAGATGGAGACAGCCATCACGCCCTCAGCCATCCCGGGCAACAGCCCAACCGCTGCTCAGCAGATCACAAAATGTTCCTCCGCTGGATGAAAATTACCTCGCTTTCAATTCAAAGAACAGATAATAGGCTGTTTTCCTCCCAAAATACTGGAAAAAAGGTGTGCTAGCACTGAACACCATGCGAGTTGTTATTCCCATCTTATAATGGGGATGGAGCTACGAGGCAGCAGTCTTCTCCAGCAAGTACCTCTGAAACAGGGAAATAAACAGCCTGTTAGACTCTAACAATGAAATCCTCTTCTGATTTGAGAGTTACATATTACTTGATAGCAAATAATTCCCAAGTAGGGGAAAAAAAAAGAAAATTACCAGAAAATTAATATCTTCTAAGTTACCTTGTAGCCTGACGTTCGCATTAGGGTAGGAGGGAAACTGATGACTTTGTCTCACCCAATTTGATGGGTATTGGAGGTTTTTAAATTTGCCAGCAGCCATCCAGAGAAACGGCAAATGAAAAAATCCAGTGATTATTTTAAATCTGATGAGAAACACAAAAGCAAAGTGGATTTGAGATCAAATTTAAATAAAAGTGAAAATAGAAAAATATCCAATTAAAAAGCCGAATGAAAGGAGAAAATGTAATGACAACAAGAAACGTAAAATAGGGCTGATAGTACATGTCCCATATTTATACTTGTCAAAGATAGTGCTGAGAGCAACTTGCAAGATACGTGTTTCTTTGGCTGTATCTGTGATGCCCTATAGTGGGGTTGAAAAGAGTGATTGTTCCCCAGAATAGTTTGGGCACTGTTTGATACTACTTATTGGCAAAACCTGAGCTTGACAAAATACCCCCATGTTGCTGTCAGTGCTCGGGGTCTCTCTGCTGAGCCCATCCCAGGGCAACAAGCTGCTTTGGAGAGTAACGTCCCTGCGAGGTGTTCTCACCAGCTCTCCTCGCGGGAAGCCCGGCCCCACTGCAGAGCCTGGCCAAAACACCCTTCTCTGTCGGGTGGCGTGAGATGGTCCCCTCCGGTGTCTTCTCCTGAGACATCCCCCTTTCCTTTTTGCTTGCCGAAAGGAGGCTGGGCTGGGTGCAGAGACGGGAGCTGCCCCCTCCGGCTCCTCTCCGCCGGGGTGGCACAGGTGAAGGAGGTGTGAGAGCAGCTGAGTGTAGCCACGGTTGTGTTTTATGTCTGTTTCTCTCTTTCGCCCCTCTGGAACTTGGGTCCTAAAAATAGTGCAAGTTTGAACTGGCAGATGTTTCATTTGTCCTTTCCGAGAGGACCAAAATTAGCCTCTCATGTGGCACCTAAATAAAGCAGCTTAACTGCCTTTATGCGAACTTTGCAATTACTGTCTATTGAAGTTGCATCGTTTCGTTGTGTTTGGTGGGGAAGGGTGCTATGTAAGCAACACCGGCACCTAAAAAGCCACCAGGCCTTGACAGAGAAAGGGTGAATAAGAACCAGCCAAATTGTTTTGTTTGGGGGTTTTGGTTTGTTGGGGTTTTTTTGGTGGTGTGTTTTGTTTGGGGTTTGTGTTTTGTTGGTTTTTTTTTTACTTTTTCTAATCTGAGGCAGGTGGTTTTTTCCCTAATGAAGGTCTCATTTTAAAAAAAAAGAAAAAAATGGCAAAAGTAACTTGGAAATGCTCAGAGAGCTGTCTATTGCAAAGGTAAAAAAAAAAAATCTAACAAAAGGACAGCAACGGTTTCGCTAATTTTCAGAGAAAAATCTGCACAGAATGCCTGAAGCTGGGTTAGCAGTGGGACTCCCCAGGGGCAACAGAAAGATGTTATAATCAATTACCACATCATAACACTGATGTATGATAATTACTGAGTGTTCCTCCTGAGATAGTGCAGCATTTGGCTGGGATGCGGCTCTTTCATGGTCCACTGCCTGATTAATATGCAAATAATAGGCTGATTGCATGATGAATGCAGAAAATGAGTTCGCTGATAACGTGAGCACCGAAGCGGGAAGATGATAAATTACTTTTACTGACTGTCCTACATTAAGTACCCTTTCTCAACAATTTTATCACAAATTAAGTAAAGCAGTATGGAGAGATTATGAGGATGTGTAAAATAATGTACCTTAATAGCTTTTATAATATTGTTGCGTACAATGTAAATGTCATTTTGTTTCAGTACTTTAGCCTGTACTCCTCCCGAAGAGGAGTGCATTTAGTAAAGCAATGTTCAGGGTCACTCTTCTTCGACTGCTTTCTTCTAAGACGAAGAACAACCCACTGTGCCGCGGATGTTACATAGGACTTCTCCATTGGGGAAGGCAGGCAGTCATTAGCCTTGGATCCGTCCCATATGTATCTTGCCCATAGCAAATGAATGTCCACATTGTTTAGGGGGGGAGATATATTTAAATGCAGTACACAGTGCATATATGGATTCTGCTTCATACTCTTGTCTGGAGCAGAGGCGAGGTTAAAATCTCAAAGGAGGAAGAAGAAATACCTTCACACTCAGGCTTATGTCAGAGGAGGTCAACAAACAGTCATAAACATGGTAACACGTTAGTCTCTAATCGCAAGGTCAGCAAGTCAACAAAGACACCATAAACTGCAGCAGAACCTCTAAAAGCTTTAACTCAGTTTTCCAAAAGGTATTGTGCACGCGTTTATTTTGATTATACTAAGAGTACAACTATGTGGCGTTGTGGCACCTTGATTGATTGCTCTCGTGACATATTTGTTTTAATATTCAGAAAATCCCTAATAAAGTTTCTGCACACAAGCTGTTTTAATAATAAGGTTATTGAAAATATTTTCCAGCAGTTATTTCTAAATATTGACTTCTGACTGAGTTACGGAAACACAGAAAAATCTGAATATTAAATAAAGATTAGCAGAATGGAGCAATGTTTTTTAAGGCATCCATGATTTTGCCATTAATCACCTAATTTAAAACCTGAATTCTGTTCAGAAGGGATTTTTTAATTGTTTAAAGGTGATATGTAGAAACAAAAAATTGTCATTCAGCACTCTTCAATGCAGAGACCCTACTTTTGGCTCGAGAAGCTGTGCATGAGTAGGTCGGCATTTGAGGAGATTCTCCCTACGTGCTTGCTGTGTTGTTTACCTTTTCCGTAGACATCCACTTCTGGTCAATGAGACTGGGAGAGGATTTTGCTGACCTGAGCATCGCTCTGGTGTTTCCAGGTGTGTCTCTACATCTAGCAAAAATAATTCTAAAGTTCCTTTTGTTTCCCTTTCATTTGTTGTAAAATAATGCTTAAAATCACGGCTACATAGAGACCTCGTGTTTCCCTATAGGTGTTTCAAAAGTGTCCCTTAACGCTACTTATATGAGAGTTTTATCAGGTGGTGCAGTTTCGTCGGGGTTGGCGTGTCTGTTCCAAAGTCTGATAGATCTCACTGCAACTTTTCATTTTAATTAACTCCAGTTTTATCTTTCTGCATGAGATTCTGGACATCCTGGATGGTCAGACTGCCCTTCCATAGCAACCCGTACTCCCCATCCAAGCCCATGCGCGCTACAGCAGGGTACCAAGTCCTCCTAACTACAGCCAAGTACCAGAGTCCTCCTAACTCAGTAAAAGTTTGATGGTTTGAGTTTGTGCAGCCTTACAGTTGTCCAGCTCCCTGCGAGGTTGCTGAGCCGTTCCTCCTGTGTGAGTACCTGGACTGGCCTCCCTGCACCCAGGTGCAGCACGGTGCATGTACGGTGCGGAACAGAACTTTTCAGCTATTGAGGCATTTTGCACTAGTGGGACACAAAACACCTCTTGGGGAGCGATAAGGCACTTGCTGATTGAACGTGTGGTCTTGAGGGATTTGTATAAGGGGCTGCAAGCGTTCACCAGCCAGGGCATTCAGTGATACCTTCCTGCAGCGGCCAGAGAAAAAGAGGTGAGACCCAGGCGATGGCATTGGCGTCCTCCACGTGGCAAAGGCTTTGGAGGAGGCAGGTGCAGGGAGGAAGATCAGACCCGATCGAAGGTTGTGCGCTGAGCAGTCCCCTGCCCTGGTTCCTTGCGGCATCCTGTCCAGAGGGAGCAGGCATAGATCATGCAGGAGCTAGACATGCCTCTGCTTGGTTATAAAGTTGGTTGGATGGCCCTGGGCACAGGGTGTTCTTCAGTTGTCGTTCCGCGAGCAACACTGAAATCACAAGGCTGCCCTAGGACTTTCCTCATTATGCTAACACTGGGGCTGGCATAAAAAAACCATCCTTCTGCAGATGGGCTTGCACTGCAGATGGGATCAGGAAAGAGGCCCAGACTCCTGTTCTTAATCCCTTCACCCACACTGTTGCAGGTATAGTGGCAGTGGGTGGCTGTGTTTCAAATCTGGTGCACAGATTTGATTCTCTTGTGGTTCAGTGTCAGGCAAAAATGGAGGTGAAGGGTGGAGCCAGGACAGGAATACCTTAAACTGATACTGATGCCAGTTCTTGGCTATGAGAAGTTGCAGTCTTAATCTAGGTTTGGGGGCAATAGTGGGATTTCCAAGACTGTCTGAGGCATTTGTGGTTGTGCTTTCATTGAAAGGAGAATTGGTTGCCTGACTACTTTAAGTGCTTTTAAATGTCCAGCTGTAAATCTCTCTCCATGAGTCTATCGCCAGCTCCCATCTTATTTGCTCTTTTCTGAATTTCATTTGATTTCTCCAGCTCCTTCTGGTTTCTAGGGTGGCTGAAAACATACTTTTTAAATACAAGTGCAAAGCTAACATAATTATTGAAAATGCAGCATAAAATTGCGGCAAAATGTTGTAATTCTTTGACAATATTCAGAAGCAGGTTTTTTTCAGGTACTTCTAACATTTACCTTCATCATTCAGATAGTTTTAAGTGCTCCATCATCTAACATACACTCATATGCAGAATGGGGACCTTTATTTTTAGTATTGCCCCAGTAATCTCAGAGTTAACCAAAGCTGGTTTCCTCCCCTTTCAGTGCAGACACGCATACATCTGCACACTTTCCTAAAGGGGTTTTCTTTGATCCCTCCCCCCCTTCCACATAAAATTTCCCTCTCAGCCAAGACCCAAAATAACATTTTCCCCGGAGTTATAATATTTGCAAAAGAAACAAACAAAATCTCCACGGTCATAGTGGAAATCTATAATTGTAACTATACCAAGCACTTGCAACTATAACGGCACGTACCTACATGCTGTACATCATTATATGTGCGCACTGTAGGGAGGTTTGTGTACTCCCTACATATAACTGTGGGAGTTCATAACTGTAGGGAGGATCGTATTTTCATAAGCCACATTAATTTGCAAATTGTGAATAGGCAAGGTTCACTCAAAGTAAATCCACCAAAACGACTACCTGTGAGGAAGCGTTCAGCTTTCGCAGGTATTTTCTCCTAATTAGTCAGAAGAGGGACGTATCGCAGTGCTGCTCCACAAACGCGCTCCACCACTGTTGGCGAGGGGGGTTGTTACGGTGCTTTAGAAGATCCTGCAAAAAAGCTGTTACTAAAGGAAAATTAGATGGAGGGTTGGAGAGCAAAAATCTCTCCCTGAAACTTTCAGACCCTGGGAAACAGTGTGATGTGTTTGTCCCGAGGATGTTGCCGTTGATCAGCTGCGTGATCAGGTCCTGATTCTCGGGGCAGCACACCCTGGTTTTTGGTCTACAAATTGCATAGAATGGGCAGCATAATCATCAGGAGGAAACAGAAACTAATCCAGTCCCAGTATGAGACACTTTGATCTCAGGCAACCTGCCAGGTCTGTTGTTGTCCATTAACTCATCTGCACGAGGAGGTAAATGCAGGCCCTGAAGTAGCAAATGCTCTTTTAAGAGGTTGCCGAGAAATCTCCTGTCCACATTTGTCTGCTTTCATCTTCCGTACTAATTCGCCGTAACGGGAATGAGCAGAGCACGGGATGCTTCGTTGCCTCCCTGCTCCGCTGTGCGCAGGACGTGGCGACTCTCGTTGTTCCTCGATAAGGAACTTTGAATTTGACTAGTTTGGCAAAGACCCGAAGCCTGAGCTTTGGACATTACGAAAAGTGGTGCATCAAACCAGGCGCCAGTTAAATCATGTTTGGGTTCTTGTCGGAATGTCACAGAGTACCCTGTCATTTTGTTTTAGCAACTTGTCCTTCCAAATGCGCAGTTCGCCTTATGGCATGCCAGCAGTAAAAATGTCACTTACAATAATTACTTTTTGGTGAAAATGCTTGCTGACTTCCTACCTTCAAGCTGTTTTTTACACAGTGGGGAGATAATAAGAAATGACTTTATCCTGACTGCTCAAATGAACACTAAATGGAATTTAGGTTATTATTACTGCAGATAGAGGACTGTGTATTGAAATTTAAATAGTGGATCAGATAAACTACAGAGATTTGTCTCTGAAAATTATAGTGGATCTGCTTTTTCAATCCACTTTGAAACTTAAGGCAGCTGTTGTCTGCCTGCTGTCTTTAGAATATAGTATTTTTCATAATCCTTTTAGAGGCCTCTGAATACCTTTGGTGTTTTGCGTGGTCTTCCCCATCTTCTCCGTGTTCTGTACCTCGTTCCCCGTGAGCCCTTTTGCAGCTTATTAGCTAAGCTTGTGTTTGCAACGAAGGCTGGGCAGTCTTATTCTCACAGCAGTTCCCGAGCTGCAGAAGCACAGTGTGCTCTTTATAGGCAGGCGAGTATGCTGGGAGGAGAGGCTCGGTACGTTGAGCTCTTGTTTTGTGCTTGCGAATTCAGGTGCTCTTGTTCGAGTCTTTGAACTTTTTATTTACAAGCAGGCAATAAAGTCAGTTTGCTGCCGTGGCTGTAGGAGTTGAGGCGGGGTCTGAACAAAAGTGGCAAACCTGCGGCTCTCAAAATTGTATAGGAAACTTCTCTGGAGGAATCTGCCCGTGCTGGCAGACAGCAGCATGATGCCTCTGGGACTGGTGAAACCATATCCATGTCTCAACACTGCTCCGTCATCTAGATACCTCTGTTGAGGGGGATACATCCGGGACTGGTGTCAGGTCACGTTGACATCTGTGATTTTCTGGGGAGGTTGTTGCAGACGTCACCTGCAAGTCTTTGCATCTGCAGCGTCCTGAGCTTCAGAAGGAGCATCCAGCTGAAGTGTGCGGTGGATCTGAGCTATACCAGTGCATTTGTATGGAGGGCCGGGTTAGGTTACTTCCTGTGGTCGGAAGAGTTCCTGTACATCGTGAAAATGGTCCTTCTTGACCAGTGCCCTGCAGTTTTGCAGAATATAATTAAACGTTTCTGACTGCTGAGTTCATGCAGCTGAGCAGGTGACGCTCAGGAGTGCTACAGGAGGGAAGCCCAGTGCAGCCTATGGTTCGTTACACCCTATAGAGATTTTGTCACGTTCTAATGGCAGAACATGATCAGACCTCGTAGAGGAATGTGTCAGGCTAATACTGTGTTGGGGGAAGTGTTTCCAGGTAATTTGCAGGCCACCGGTGGAATAATCATAGTCCAAAATGTTCTAGAGCCAGTGTTCAAGCAATTCAGGACCCAGGATCCAGTACTGGGGACCTGACCCCAGCATGGGGGTGGGAAATCCTGTAGATGGAGAAGAGTAAGAAAATCTAATGTTAAGTTTGGGGAAACCACCATAAACAATTAACTGAGACTAGAACTCTGTTTTCAGACTTTCTCGCATTTTCTAAAACAGTGTCGTGATAGAAGCTATGGGGAAGGTGTAGAGGATGGATGGGACCAAAGCATCATTTGGCTTCATCCATTGTGCTGAGGAGCGCAGGACCACAAAAGATGTTCTGCGTTCACATAATTAAGGCAAGGTCAATTTGTTATGGTTCTCAACCAGTTTTGTAAAACGCTCAGACAGACCCTAGTACTGTATATTGAACTGTTGGCAAAGTTCGTTTAGTTTCTTAACTGATAACTTCTAAGGGGTGGGGAGGGGAATGGGCAAGCTGTGATGGTGGTTGGGGGTTTTGTTGCAGTAAAACGGTCGTTCAAGCAGCAGTTTTTTGTTGGGAAAATCGTATTTTAAAAGAAAACAGAAGGTATTTGTATAATGTTGACTTTGTTTCCATTCGTTTATATATTTTCATTTGAGATTATGCATCCCTCTCTAGTATTGTAGTAGGGAAAAACAAAATAGAAGAATTTCCTGACTTAAGAATAGGGCCCATGTGTTCTGCCAGGAGTGATACGCTCCCAAGTACGGCTCCCTAGCGTTCGCAAACTGCATCAGATGTATTTGTCGTTACGAAGACATACTTGCTCTCAAAGTCTTGAATGCTCCCCTTCACTGTATGGTCATCGCTCTCTCTTAGCTGTTTTCATCAAGTCTGAAATAGCCAGTGTCGGTGTTTCAGTTGTCTTCACGTTTTTGCTATGAAGGGAGGCCAATTGCACTTGCCAAATATTTCAGATTGTTGGCTGATTTATGCAGACATCACTTCCTAGTACTTGATTTGCATTTGATTATTATTTTCTGTGCTGCATATTTGAATGTGCTTTTAAAAATTGGTCGGAAGTGCCTAACATCCCTATACCCTAGGCGTATATTTTGAATTAATAAAGTAAAAAGTGCACAGTAGAGCCTTTGACGTTTTATGACTCAGTTATATTTGCAGCTTTAGAAGATTTGGATCACTTCAATGCATTTATGATGTATCTGAGTCTTTAATGACATTTGTCAACATTAACCCGTAATTTTGCAAAAGTTACACCAGTTTCCCGATTACTTAAAATTGTCATGTTAAACTGTGTCTTCATCACATGCTCGGGACCTAATAGACACCATCTTTCCACCAAGTTAGTTTGGGGAGACCCTGTATCTCCCATCCCCTATAAGGCGCAGGGCATGGCGGATGTCTTTTGTACCTGAGACTTAAAAAATCCCAGGTTCTGCAGTGACCTCGTCGCTGGTGATGCTCATAGTGTCTCCAGCTGTTTACTTCTAGCACCTTATTTTTGAAGCTTTTGGGCTCTTGCTTCAGGTTTTAAACTGAATAGAGGCTGTGGGAAAGCAAAATGCAACACCCCTTTGGTATAGCAAAATTTATCTGGAATTTATTGAAGTAACTTCATCAATCAATGGTGGCCGTGGGGTTTGCAGGTTGTACTGCCTGCTGTAATGTGGTTTTTACATTCATACTGACAAAACGATCTCTTCCTCACTAAATACAAATGCGTAAGCATTTGGTGAACATCACTTATTCACTCATAAGAAACTGGATCGCTCCTAAGTTAGTGCTGTTCTTCAGTGCAGTCTGGGGTTAAAAAAGCAGAACACATCTTAAAGAAATAAGCTTTCAATGTATTATTTTAATTGGAAATGTTCAATTGCTACTTTGGAAATCTTAATATCTATTTTTCAGATGTCCTGAATTTGTTTCTTTGTCCTGTGAGGAACTTGAGAGAAATGAATACAGACAAATTATTTCATAAAACATGCGAAATGGCTGTGGATTGACAGTTAAATCTGTAATAGTGAATACATTCAATTTTCCCCTTTGTTCTGTCAGCAGTCACTTGTACTCTAAATGTCTATTTAATTTTTTAAGTAGATTAACAGGAAATGTTTGCATTATCTGATTATTGAATTGACTTTTCCAAATAATGGATCTTTTCCTCAAATATTTATGTGATCTTGAAAACGTTTTTCCATAAGGGAAAAATGCTAAAAATGAATGGGGAACATATTTTGAGTTATTTGTAGTATATGCGCATAATGCCTCATCTGAAATCACTACACACTTTCCTTTCGTTGGGGGAAGAAAAAAGCAGTTTGTCATCTGTACTGCCTGCCAAAATTAGATTCAGATAATCCTACCTTTTTGAGTAAATAGGCAGCAGATTGGTCTTAAAAATGAAATTCAAGTAAGCTCTTGATATGTGATATAAAAAATAAATAAGCTAATATGTGAGCAACATAGAGCATTTCAGTGATAGATGATAATATAGATTACTTTTGTTGTTTACATAATTAGGCTGGGCAGGGAAAGGAGAGGGAGAAAGAAGCATTAGTAAATGCTTTTGTTTAGTCCTGTGTGGTTGGGGGGGGGTTATTTTGGATATTTTCTGCACTCCGTGTGCGCATGTGGTTTGCTGTGCACGGATGAGGAATTGTATAGGAAATTTGCAGCTGCTCTAGTTATTCAGTAAGATTTGTATAAGCTGGCACAAGGGACAAAATTAGAGGGAACTTGAACGAGCGCCGTGCAGTTTATTAACTAGGCAGCCATAATTTTGACCTTGCTGTGGGTTAAAGGACACAGACCTGAGAAGAAATCTGTTTATCATGTAGGGAATTCATGCCATCCCTGACAGTGTACAGTGAACAAGATGGATGATCTGCCAAATTGGTCCCTCGCATGGGTGAATCAGGGCAAATTTACAGTACAATTCCTTTGCTGCTCCTGATACAAAAATAACATTTGCTGGGTTTTATATTCAGTTGTATGATGACCTAGGGTGAACAGAGAAAAGAAACAAGATTTGTAGGAGCCCGATTGCTTTAAAGATTTATATGCGCCTTGCTTTCCTTTTATGTCTGCCTCTTTTGCATCCTTCATAAAATGCTAAGGAAAAAGTCCAATTGCTTGGTTTGAGAGAGCAACTTTATGTAAGTGTGTCAGGGAACCTCTCTCAAATGCAGCTTCTATTACCTTGAACAACACAATTATACTGTGCATCCTGCTTCATTTGAACCCTACTTCTACTTAAGTAGTATTTTCCTTTAGTATTTGGGGTATGTTTCCGTGCTACACAAGCTGCGTGTTCTGCAATGATTTGACAGTATTCTGGATAACAAAACAAACTTGAAAAAACAGTGAAATTTGCTATTAGCCATCGCTGTGGTAGTGATGGGACCTGACGCCGCAGAGCGAACCGCTCTTAGTACAGTTGTAGTGCTCAGGAAAACACAATTCTGTTAGAGGAACTAAGTTTTTGATGTAGACTGGCCTCAATCTTGTATGATTGAGAGCATTGTAAGCTCCCTCAGAGGTGTTGAGACGAATCCACTGATGTATGAGTTTGAGATACATACGATTACCCGTGTCAAGTAATGAGATGCGAGATAGCAAGGAGGAGGAAGCAGTCCCACAAAAATGGGAAAGAACTGTGAATGGAGAAATCAAATGTGCTCTTTTATCTTTTGAAGGGAATTGTTCTTCTAAACCACATTGTCTACGTGTTGTTGCTTTAAAAAATGTTTAGACTGTACTTGTAGATGTCTGGATTTTCTGCATAAGCTCAGTTGGTACATTCCGTTAGAGATAAACGTGAATTTATTAGGGGAAAACAACATTTTGTACAGAACCTATTTTTGTTGGCAAATTAACAGACTCAGAAAGCTTTCTTTTAAACAAAGCATCACAATAACAGATTTGGGTGTCTCCTGATCCACTAGCTATCTTTACGTCAGATTCTCAAACATGTTAATTAATACAACATAATTACAAACTGTATTTTAATCTTGTTAAGCTATTTCTGGGCAAAGAGAAGTGCAAAAATGCGATGCGAGTGATAAGAAACAATATGAAATCAGTAACACTCTCAAGATATAAAGTTGTATCAGTTACAGAAAAATCCATCCTTGACACTACAAAATAGTGGCTGAGGTTTTTACAAGTCACAGAAGGAGGCTTAAACCAGTCTATAATGGTAGATTTAAGAGTATCCTTATATATGAAAATGTTCTGGAAAGCAAAACTATGAGATTTCCTGACCAAGGAGATTTCTTGCAACCTTAAAGACTATTGCACTTCATTTTTTCCTGATTTTTATTTTTATTTGTACATCTTGTCTTTTTAAGAAAGCAGAGATGACTCAAGATAAAATCAGAAAATAATTCTGTTTTTAAAAAGAGGCTTTTTAGTAACCAAGTCATAACAAGTAGCATTTTGCATACTTAGGCGTTTCTTTAAGAGGTAGAATATAAATGAGAAGGAAAGTTAAATATCCTGCAATCAAAACATTACGATTATGCTAAAATGGGGACTTTTTTCTTTTCTTTAATTACAGAAAGCACTCCAAAGACTTCTGCCAGTTGCAGTCCTGCTCCTGAATCTCCTATGAGTTCCAGTGAATCAGTGAAAAGCCTGACTGAATTGGTACAGCAACCCTGTCCCGCTATAGACACAAGTAAAGATGGCAAATCCCAAGAATCTAGCGAGCCGCCTGCTTCTGAATCCCAATCTACAACACCTTTGCCACTGTCGGGCCACTCGGCACTCAGCATTCAAGAACTGGTTGCTATGTCCCCTGAGCTGGATACGTATGGCATTACCAAAAGGGTCAAAGAAGTGCTAACGGACAACAATCTTGGTAAATTGCTTTATTCTCATTTCTTGACTGAAATAAAATGAAAGTGTTCATACTTTTAAGCGATATTTCAGTAGACTTTTACAAGAATACTTGGGTTTGATTCTTGCCTAAGCTTTAATCTGTTAAAAGAGACTTTTATTTTTATTTAAACCACTGTAAAAACCCCTTCAGGTTGTCACACTCTGCTTAAAATGTCATCATACCCTTGCTCTTCTTAAGCTCTGCTCCTGCCTCGCAAGCCAGATACTGCTCCCACCTCCCTAAATACAGTCACTCAGGCTGTCAAGAAGACCAAAACCCCGAAGCCAGTGAGATCCCTCCTTGAGAAATGCTGTTTTCCCCATGCGTATAGATTCAAGGCCCCAGCATTTTAGGCATAGGTGAAGTAGAGGAGTCTGGCATGATTGCAGAGGGAGGTGCATCACACGCAAAAGCATAGTGTACCTGTAGAGCTAGGAGGGTAAATTCAGACTCAGTTCAGGTTGTAGATAAGTGTGTGGGGCCATTGGGTTATTTTGCTTAGAGATGTGCAAAGCTGGGACTGCATTGGCTTTCACATGAGTTTTTGGGTATCAAATTGAGTGTAATGTTGACATGGCTATATATTTGGAATAGTCGAAAGGAATAACCTGATCTGAGTACGGGAAATCCACACTTAATACTGCCACTATGCCTCTAAATCAGTAGTTCTTCATATGTGTTTAACACTTGCTTCCCTCACAAGGCATTGGGAAAACTTTAGGAGTCCTTTGAAGTCTCTAGTGGGAAGGCAGTAAGGCTGCCCCAGTGTTACCTGCATGTGCTTATGGGGCTTAGCATGGGATTCATCTTCCCTGCATTTAGATGTTCAAATAGATGTCTGAGATCACAGAGTCCCAGGTGGGAGGGACCTCAGGGATCACCTAGTCCAACCTTTCTAGGAAGAGCACAGTCTAGACAAGATGGCCCAGCACCCTGTCCAGCCGACTCTTGAAGGTGTCCAACGTGGCCGAGCCAACCCCTTCCCTGGGGAGATTATTGCAGTGGTGACTGTCCTCACTGTGAAAAATGTCCCTCTCGTCTCCAATCGGAATCTCTTGTGTCCCTTCCCCCTTGTCCTCTCCACGGGACTCCGTGTAAAAAGGGAGTCTCCGTCTTCTTTGTAGCTGCCCCTTAAGTCCTGGTACGTGGCGATGAGATCCCCTCTAAGCCTGGTTGGGATGAATCTCTCTCCAGAAGCAGCAGTTTCTCTCCATCCATTACAGATGAGACCAAAAAGATAAATTTAGATTTAGACTGCTGATAATACTTAAGTGAGAAGAATTCCATCCATATTATCAGAACATTATGACTGTTTAAGTAAAAACTCCCTTATTTTAGTATGTAAGAAAGCCTTTTTTGCAGCTAGACACAGAATAATGTGTTATTATCTTAGATCTTTTTTTTTTAAAAGGGGAAAAATACTGGGATGGGGGAGGTTGCAAGTACTCTTTTAACATAATTTGGGAAGAAAGAAAGTGAACCCTGATCATGGACATACCCTGCGTGAGATTGTGTTCCACTGAACCCAGCAGAACTACTTGCTCATGCACGTAGACATGGGCAGATTGTGGTTGCTTGTTCAGTGGAGATAATGTAGAGATAAAGCCACAAGTCACGGTAAGGGTTTGCAGGCTCAAGCCCCTAGTTTTTGGGCAAAATACTGTTGAGTGCTGTACCTGCTCTGGTGTTCCGGAGAGGTTTGAAAAAGTATTTTTGTTTGCATTTGCTTTGATGCCATTTTTACTTAGTCTTTTTTATTTCCCATGATTTTTGTTTTCCTACAGTGTGGCTGACAAGCCTAAAAAGCAGCAGAAGAGCCAGGAAATGTGCCCCAAACTCTGCATTAGGTGTGGAACCAGTTTCAATGTCTCCTTTTGCGCCCTCAGTGTGCTAGTGCACCAGATTGACTCGGTGCACACGTTTCTTTGTCTTAGGCCACAGGGCCTTGTGAACCTGTCTTAGGCAACTGGTGGTGGCTCAGTTGTTCCAATATCATCAGCCAATAAAGACCACGGTTGTGCAAAACCACTCAAAGATGTGTTTGGCGGGTCTCTCCTCCCATGCCTTTTAGCATTCGTTCAACAGTCACCATTTTAGCAAGTGATGCTGCCAGCGTTAATACTGAGATGTTGCTAGTATTCCTAGTCCCAAATGTCATAGTATTATCAGTGGTTCCCTGTTGGGCAACATATAACTTAGATACAGAGGGAAGCAAATGCAGTGAACTACTGAAAGGTTGCACTGGTGGGGATTTTGCAGAAAGAGCCAGGACTAACCATAAAACCAGCATAATTTACAGAAAGTTTTGTCCGTGAGGAGCTACATCAGTGGGAACAGGCATGAAGGATATTAGGGAAAAAGATGGAGAGAATTAACAGGAGTTTTAGGAAACCTGTGCTTAAAAATATTCCAGTTATTAATAGCACGCTGATGAAGATGGAGTGTGATACACCTGCTACCTCCTGAGAATGATTTCTCACCCATTCCCCATTAGCCTGGGAGTCTTTCAGGTGTTTTATCCTGGCCTGCCATATCCTGGGATAAAATAAAAGACAAAAACATCTTTAGGTTTGTCCTTAACACCTAGAGAACATGATGTTACCTCCTCCTACATTTGCATTTTTGATTTTTAGGCAGCCGTTTGAAGTTCATTTCCTTCGGCAGCATTGCTGGTGCCTGCTCTGGGCTGCTTGTTTCTGTCCTTTTTGCTGATTTGTGACAGTATTCCTGTTCGTGTGGCCACACGATAAACCAGGCCAGTTGGTCTGGGTCAGAAGTGGCGATTTTGTTCTTGGCAGGTTGGTTTGACTCAGATCAGTTCGCTGCTCTGATTTACTGTGCAGCCCCACAGCGGTTGCAGTGGCCACACTGGCACTGCGCAGCAGCTGTAAGAGCTCTCGCGGCCGCTGGAAGAAATGCTGCTCACATTGCAGCCTGAGCACGGCCTGGGATTAGAAACTGTGGGGAACATTAAAGGAAGGTTATTTACAAAGACAAATTAAAAGATTTTTAAAGTAGCTGTCTTATCTGGCTAGTAGGTGGCAGGTTTAAAGGTAGATGGATAAGGCTTTACTGATGTTTTTAAATACAAAGGCAAACAGGGAGTAGGTTAACTCTGCAATACGCATGATCTAAAATTGGCCCTGAATTACATATTTTGTCTGATTTTCCTGATATTGAGGGTAGTTGAAAATCACTTATTACTTGGGAACTTAAGTGAATTCTGAATTCAGGTTTCTGTTCAGTCTGTAAGGACCATCTTCAGGGTTAGTTTTAGAGTGTATTAGCAGGCTCTGTCATGTTAGCCCTGCCCTTGTTTCCCCTTTCTGTCTTTCATTATCTCTGCTGCTTCCTCCAAAAGCTTTGCAGACCCACCTGCCCCATGCATCTGAATGGGGTGTTGTACAGCTTCTGACTGGTCCCACGTGCCCTCCTCTCCCCATACAGGCAAAAAAAATGGCCAGGCCAAAGGTTTTGGGGTGTTTTTAAAGAGGAAGAGGAGATTAATGGAATTAAGTACACAGCAGGGGTTTATGGAGTAGATATTTTCCACAACCTGTTTCTGCCAGGATCAGATGAGGCTGTGAAGGCAAGAGCTGATGGTGCTTTTGCAAGTACAGGCATGTCCTGCAGAGCTGTAGGAGCACAAGTCCCCATGCATCTGCATTGTCCCCTAGGGATCTGTTTGTTGCCACTAGCTAAGACTGCTGGCATTGCTAGGAAATGAAGGAAAAGCGTTCTGCTTTGTCTTAGGGCATTCAAAAACTATGGATCAGACACGAGACCCTGAGGCCTAAACTTGATAGGCACAGAAAGATCTTAGGGTTACCTTGAAAATACATAATAGCTGCACTTCTATCAGAAATCACTGGCGATGACTCAGATGACTTCAGGCTCTGTCTTGTAACAAAAGCTGTTGCATATCAAGGCAGTTTAGCTTAGGAAGAACACTGAAGGGGTTTAGAAAGCCAGCCGTACAGTTGGGTTTGAGCTGCACAGGCATTTTCCCCAGTCCTTGCTAAGTTAGATCTTAACCATGTAAAACTAGTGTTACTCTTGCACATACAAATGCCGTACATTGAAAAGCATACACAGTTTTACCTTGCTAGACAATAGCATTTTGAAAGAGCACTAAAATTAAGTATTCTTAACTACAGGTACTGTAGGGTTGCTGTAAAAAAAGCTGTTATACTGTAAAATGTGATTATCGCTAGCTGGTAAGACACGGTTAGAACACCACAGATAGTACAACACAGAAAATCTGTGCATGTGTCTTTGAGGACACTTACACGACTATTTCTGAATGGGGGGTTGCGTTGGTCTTGGTTCGTTGGTTGCTTGAAAAGTTTGCGTTGCCCTGCTGGAACGAAGCTGTTGCGCTACCCTCCCGCATAAGAGCTAAGTAGCCTCACTGCTCTCACTAGCTGCCTGCTTAGCTAAAAGTTCAGTTTATTTTTAATCTCATTAATTTTATTTTTTGCACACTGTTTCACTGTAAGGTCCCGGTCCCCAAAGGTATTGAGCTCCCATCTTTGCCACAGTCAGATCCCAAGGATTAAACTAAAGCTCAATATTTACACTTTTGTGGGAGGGGGAGAGCTTTTATTCTTCTAAATGTTTCGTTTGGGTTTTCAAGCGATTCTAAAGTAATAATAATTGACGAATTATCTCGTAGACATGTTGTGTCTTTTTAGTTAGCCTCATCTGTTAGCTGAATGAATTCATGCGATTTTCAATTTCGTATTAGGTCAGCGTTTATTTGGGGAGACAATCCTAGGGCTAACACAAGGCTCTGTCTCAGACCTTCTGGCTCGCCCAAAGCCCTGGCACAAACTGAGTTTGAAGGGACGGGAACCCTTTGTCCGCATGCAGCTGTGGCTGAACGATCCCAACAACGTGGAGAAGCTGATGGATATGAAACGAATGGAGAAAAAAGGTAACCTGGAGCAGACTGCTGACTCATCTTTTCCGTTATTTCAAAGATGACCATGCCTTTTATAATTCTCTGTAAATAATGTAGAGGCAGCATTGATCCAGTATTATGAAGGTTATGCAAAAGGACTTCATGACAGCTTTTTCATAGCTTTATTTGATGCTAGCTCAAGCAGATAAATCTCAAAAAAAATCCCCAACCAAACAAAAAACCAATCCCAAACCCTGAATATTCACCAGCTGTCATGAAATCATTGCTATATTCTCTTATAGATTAATTACTGAGGCCCTGGTGTATCACTGATAACTTGCCTTACCAAATGAGAAATGTGAGTTTGGGGGCTGGCTTTGGGTTATTAGTTGATAGTGCTGCAGCTGGGCACAGATGTTGGGCTGGAAGAACTGTGCATTGATTCCTGAGAGAGCTTCTTGCCGGTCCTGCACTGATGGTCACCAGGAGGAAAGAAAAATGCAGTCTTTATAAAGGGGCGTTTGAGAATAATTAAATTTGTAGCCTTTATAGGGATGGGGAAGGCGATTGTGTTAATACATAATCACATAAAACATCTAGGTCTTGAGTATGTACCTGTGAGAGATCTAAGTTGTTATCAGGTCTTAGTAGGGAGTGTATGCTGAGAATTTATCCTACTCTATATTTTAAATTCATGACTAAAAAACAGTGGTTATTCAGAGCCCTGTTTTTAGTATGTTTGTGTGATTTTACAAGAGAGACTCTTAAGTTGCCATTATCATTAACTAATTAATGAGACATACATCTCTCAAGCTATCCCTTCATGATATTAGTGCACGTAGCATTAATTGTGTACACTGAAAGCGCCGCTGTTGACTGATGTCCTGAAAGCATTAACACATTTGATCAAGAACTATGTGATTATATTAAAAATTGCAGTGAGGGAGCTTCTGGGAAAATTCTAGTCTTGCATGCTTTTAAGAAGAAATTCAAATCCTTGTCATAGTAACCAGTATAATATAATGCAGTGCAGTATCTTATCGCAAATTGTGTATGATCTTCCACGGGGAGTAAAATCCACTTGGGTTTCCCACTTACAACTGTAAACCAAAGGGAGCCATGATGGTTTTTGCTGTATTAGAAATATGGCAGAAATAAAATTGTCAACTAGCTGGATTTTTATAGCCTCAAAGAGAATATCGCCCATAATGCGGGAAAATATAATAAAAATAATTTAAAAGTAGTACTGACAATATCCTCTCAAAACTATTTTCTAAACTGGATTCTTATCAAACACTGTGCAATACATATGCTCTATAGATGGCACCTGAACGGAGATAAAGCTATAAATCATTTGAGACTCTGTACTGAGCTCCTGAACTGTGTAAGTGCTGTCCTCATAGCAGAGCGCTCTAAAGTGAATTCAACCCTGTATTCTCTGCAAAATCCTTTCATGCAGGTGAGGATCCTGTGATTTAACCTTTTAAATTGCTCTAGAGCCACATTAAGAATTTAACTTTCCCTTCAGCTAATGTCAGTTAAAAAACAATGCAACTGTATCTGCTACCAGTGAAACATTATTATCAATTATTTCTCTGCCACATTTTATTAAGGGAGTAAATTAATAATTATGATAAAGGTGAGCTGCATATATCTCTTCTTCTGTTCTGCTAGGCTGACATTTGTGCTATAAATGTCCCTTTTAAGAGGTCCTGAAAATTTGCAACGTCCATTAACTAACCTCATTGGAGGAAGCCGGGGGTTCATGCTCACTAGGCTGAGACACTCCGCACCACCTTTCCTGCCTTGGCAGAGTTCACTCCTTTTTCTTAGAACCTCCCAGTGTGTGTGCTGCTGGTAACGTCACACTCGTCACTGAACAGTACAGAAACCTGCTGTCAGGAGAAAATTTAATTCCCTTTATTTCCCCGTTATTTCGCTTTTTAATAATCTTGTTCAATACAGCATAAGATAAAAATGATATTAAAAGGGGCTCTGTTTTACCTCAGTGGGCAGCCACTAGTTCTGCAGTAGCGTCTGCGGCATCTATAGCTGAGCGCATGCTGGGGAGTCTTCCCAGAGGGACACGGTGATGCTGGGATGGCAACAGCAGGGGGTAAAAAGGTAGTGGAACTCAGGGGATAGAGCTGGCCTTGACAAATTAGTCTCAGACCCAGATCTAGACCTTTGCCCAAATTATACTTGGGTTTTTTTCCATAGGTCTCCCGAGGAGTGGAGACCAATCACAGACAAAAATCAAACTTCTCCAAAAATCAAGTGTGTTTGTGACTTGGATTCCAGTTTGAGGCTTGCTGTCACTGCAAATGTGTTGAATGATCTCCTTATGTTGTCTGCACACAGCACATATGTTTAAAATAAGAATTAAAAAGGAAAAGCTTTTATAAACATCATGTAAAGTTTCCAGAGAGCACCATTAAAGCCTAAAGCCTAGGTGCTAGTTCAGCACATGGCCAAGTGCCAGGACTGTGCCTTTGGCCCAATGGAAATTTGTTCTGATGATATATTATCCTCCAGAAAAAAAAAATGGTTATGACAGAGCAGTGGGGCATCCTTTTTGTTTTTCTGTTAAGGAAATATGTGCATTTATAGAATTTGTTCCATTCACGTGAGAGAGCCGCAGATAAGCTCTTGCAACTTCTGTGATCCCAGTGTGGGGTTACAAAAGCAGAGGTAGGCACAGGGCATGAAATTTTTCCCAAGCTATCACAGCTCTGTGCTGTCCTTAGGAGTATAAAGATGGGAGCTCTGAGCTGCCAGAAACGCCATCCTTTGGAGAGCAGAGAAAGCAAAGATTCAGAGCATCCTGATGCATGGGTGTCTCATGGAAAGTCAGTCGCCTGACCAAACTCCAGAAACTTCGGTCAGAGATAGCCTAAACACCTTTTACATACTCCACGTGAGGTTCTGTTTTGTCTCATGGCCTCCTTTAAGCTGCTGCACATTGAAGTGATAGATGCTGTCTTTCAGCCCTCTTGGTTGTGCTGTCAAAAGAGACAAGGGAACCTTGTGTGTAGTTTGGATGTCAATGCAAGTTTGAAATAACACGTAGGAGTCTTTGAGATTAAAGACCTTGTATAAACGTGAGATTATGTTGCTGGAGTGATTAATTCCGTGGTTGAAGGTTGTAACAGTTCTTTGAAGGCTGCAAAAATAAGGCCAATAGGTCACCTTGAAATAATACATTTACCTGTGGTGACTTCACAGTTTTATATCTGGTTGCAACAACTTCAATAGGTGATTTTTAAAATGAAATTTATTTTTAAAACAGAAAAAAGCAACAATGAGATTTGCTTTTTATGGTTATTTCAAAAGCTTGCAGGACTGTATCATGGCAGAGTGATGGATCATGAGCAACTCACGTTCTGTTCCGTATCAGTGATCTTACAGAGTAGGCAATCCACAGGTAATCTGTCATATTCAGGAAAAACAAAATGAGGGCCATGCAGATACCCCCAAAGGTTACAGAGTGTGTTCAAAATTCACTTTGATGATAGTGAGACACAATGTGAAAAGGTCCCTCTGGACGTACCACCGTGTAGAGGACAGGATGCTGAAACCCGCTGGAGACAGAAAACCTAGCCAGTCCTGTAGGGAGCTCTGCCAGAAGTTGGCTTGTGTGAGAAGGGCTTTCAACATTTCAGTTTATTTGATTGCATTGAATTTTTATTCTTTGTGCACCCTCAGCCTAAAGGTAGAGCTGTGGGGAGGGAGAAATGTATTTTTTTGAAGAATTTGGTTGCTGACCGGAGTGACATGCCCCACATTGGTCCCTGGCTTCAGTCAGAGCTCCTGGCTGTTGGAGATTTAGTGCCTGCTAGACTGATGTCAGGCTAGCGTAATCTGGAACTTAATAGCCAAGGTTATCAAATTGCAGCTCTTGAACACCTAAACTCTTAAATATCTAGAAGGTATTTAACAGGTCATTAAATATTTTATTGACAAGATTCATCTATATTTGCCATTTTCAGCCCCCTCATTAGCAATACTTGTGCATAATACTGCCAGGTGCAGTAAATCCCACCTCTCTTTGCCTGGTGTAAATCAATCAAGACAGTGACAGCGTTTGCTGGGACTCTTTCCTTGCAGAATTTGCCAGGATAATTCAGTCCCCGTTGGGGAGGAGAGTGAGCAGTGGTATCAAGGCTTCTGCCATCGGCCTCGCCGGCTCCATCAGTGCAGCAAGAGCTTTCGTAAAAGTATATGCATTTTTGAAAGGGCCTTGCATAGGGGAGGAGGATGCTGTGGGCTGGTTTTCTTTCACAACCTGTCACCGCTATAGCAGAGATCTGTAGGAGAAAGCAGCAAACGCCTGATGGGTTATGCAGCACCTCGCTGGGAACTGTGGGCTCCGGGCGCCATCGTGTGTCGGAGATGGGGCTGTGGCTGCGGCTGCCTTCAGCTTCCACAGTCATATTTTTAATTCGGAGACCTTAAGTGTTAGAGACACCTTAGTGTACACCTTAAGTGTTTAACAACCAAAATAATTTAAGTTGAAATGGAGTGCAACTGTCCTAATCAGGCGCTTATGTTGGAAGTTCGCCACTCTTGAAAGAGTGAATTTTAAATAAGTCGTGTTTACTGAACCTTGTTATTCATGTCCCGCGTTCATTGAAAAAGCATAAAACTCTTGGCAGGTTTATAGTCGATATACCCTCTTCTCTTTCCCTTCTTTCTTCTTTTTCTGCCTCTTGCATCCTCCCCACATTAGCTTTCCTCCGATCTCGGATGATGCCCCTTCCTTTCCGTCCTCTCCAAATAGCCCATCCATGCTTGTACAACCTGTCATCTTCGCATTTGTTCCACAGCTCATATATTCATTGATTTTTACATTTGTATTCAGCTGGGGCTGATCTGATGCGCTTCTCTTTCAGCCTACATGAAACGGCGACACAGCTCTGTTAGCGACAGTCAGTCTTGTGAGTCCTCATCTGCTGGAATAGACTACAGCCAGGGAGCCAGCCCGCAGCCGCAGCATCAGCTGAAGAAGCCCCGGGTGGTGCTGGCACCGGAAGAGAAGGAAGCGCTGAAACGAGCCTACCAGCAAAAGCCATACCCATCACCAAAAACAATTGAGGAACTCGCTACACAGCTCAACTTGAAAACCAGCACCGTGATCAACTGGTTCCACAATTACAGGTATGAGCTCTTCCGGGAGCCCTGCTCATAAAGGATTTATGTGATGCGCTGTGGTGGGGTGCTGCTCTGCTTCAGCAGACTGTGTCTGCTTCTGCTAGCATTGAGTGGTTGTACAAAATGAACAGTTTCGACAGCAGGGAGGTTCTAACTAACGGTAATGCTAATGCTCCAGACTAATTTTAAGTCATCCCTGAGGAACAGCAATATTCACATATTGATGTAAGTAGTGCTTTTAAACAGGCTCGGTTTTGGAGTGGGCGTTGATTTAGAGATGTCCACTAATGAATATTTATAAATCCCGTTGCAGTAAGCCAGACTGGTCTTTCTCACTTGCTTATACGCGCTCACACAGACATACACTCGCACATATATACACACGCAGAGGTGTGCGTTGCGTGTGTAATGCCTGGGTCACTTGGTGGGGAGTGCTTGGAAGTGTCCTCTGCTGGGTGGCATCAGAATTGCACTGCTTCCATCATATCTTTTCCCCACGTAAGAGCAAAAAGAGGATTTTTCTTTTAGAGGCTTTTTCTTTTCTTTTAGCTCTGAAAATAGGCACAGTGTGTGCTGTATTTCTGGGAAGCTCTGCACAGGCGTGAAGGACAGAGAACAGATAACCCTGAAGTCAGATGTGGCCACAGATTTGTTTCATTGTTACGATTAAATCATTGAGTCTTGCTGAAATGAAATAAGATGTTGGTCTGTTTAGTTCCTGTCTCATATTAGAAGGAACCTTCTCCACATTTGAAGCATTGAAGTAGGTTTTGGCCTAGAGACACCGATAAAAAGGAACAATGATGGAATGACTTATAAGAATTATAAGGATTTGAATAAATATATTATCAACTGTGCTTGGGATTGGGAATCTTAATTAGCGCGGCAGACTTTTCCTCAAGAAACTTTTGCTAATGAATATTGAACAGGTACGGCTGAGACGCCAGATTTAATACTATTCTGCCCGTTCACTTGGAGCCAGTAATGTTCCTAATTAGTCCAGACCGCTAAACTTGTTTGTTTTTTAGAAACTGCTGACATTTAAAGGGTATCTTCCACCTTGGCCCTTCTCAGCTTTTAGCAGGGAAGTTGCTGAAGCAGAAGCAGCAGTTTAATGACATATCTCAGAAATATTACGCACAATGGTAAAATAATGTTTATATTCAACAATATAAAATTTTAAAATTCTAACCAACAAGTAATCATATTTACACTGAATTTCATTGACTTGAATTCGCTACAGATGCAGCCTCTTTCACTGCTCAGAATTCTCCAAATGCAGGCCTCTCTTCCAATTCCCACTTCTAGGCAATTATACACAAGTTGGAGGAATGCCTATGAAAATATGTTCCCTTCGGCCTGACAGCAAAATGTGCTGTTCTCACTTACGCAGATGAGTGCGGGAGCACTGGTGGCATGTGTCATCTTCCTCATTATCATGAGATCTCCTGTTCAGGCGTGCTGCGAGAAAGCGTGACAAGTCATGATTGATCAGCGTGTTTAGCCACACCAAGCTATACACTAATGTAGACTAGGTGCTGACAGTTGTATACAAAATAAAAAATGTATAAACAAGGTGCTGTAGGCCGGTGGGTAGCACAAGCCTCACAGCACTGCGTGATCTGGACCTGCTCCCAGATGTGCTGCTGAGTCTCCAGGACTTTAAAGAGATCTTTCAAGCCTGTTTGGAGCCCTGGGTGCTCTGAGCGGTTTCCACCACTGAAAAATCAAAACACATGTCTGTTCTTTTTCTCTGTACAATAACTTTCTTAGCTTTCGTGCATGAAGTACTCCTAAATCATTTGCAGGACATCGCAGAAGAGGTACAAGTTACATGTTCTGCTGGGGGAACAGGATCTGACTGTTCTGCAGCTCATGCATTATAGGAAATGGGTAGTCTTCCCACTCTTCATCTTCTCCAGGCCACACTTACCTTTATTTATCTCTTTTATACTCTCCCTCAGCCATTTTTTTCACTTTTCCAAACTGAAGAGTCTTCCTACAGAAGCAGTTCCACACCTCAGACCATATAAATTTTTCTTTAAAGTAACTTCAGGTGAGGCAGGGTACAGATTTGGACAAGTTTGCCTTCCTGTCTCTTGGGAATCCTCTTGCAATGATACTTTTCCTTTGGGATTCAGCCTCACTTTCCAAAGGTGGTTGGGTTGCTACAGCGCAACCTACCTTTATATCCACCAAATGGGAAGTCAGCACTAGCAGTTATTGTCCGCAACAAAAGAAACTTCAAAAAAATCCTCAGGAGGCAAAGAAATAATTCACTTCAGACTATAAATAGGTATAAAGGATTTTGACATGTGTGCAGGCTTCTCCAAGTCTATGGCTTTGCATCCATACCACTCACATAGCTCTCAGAACATAAAAATAAGGATATGCCTTGCTTTGCATTAGTGAAGCGCATATACAGGACTCATCAGTTTGAGGGACTGTTGTCTTAAGACAACAGACTGTACAAAAGAGTAGGAGGTAGGGATTTCTATCCCACTTCGCTTTCCCATGTGGAAAACTGGCACAGAAACTTGGTTAGGTCACAGAGATGATATCACAGAAGCATCAGGAATTAAAGCAGATTTTCTTGAATTGTAGTCTAGTGCTCTTGGATCCTAAATGGCATTGCTCTTACTGTGGGCATATTTTTCCAATGCAGTGTAGCAGTATGCTTGTTTAGATGAGTTCCTGCAGTTGTTTGAAGGCGTGTACAGGGAACTTCAATGTATATCCCAGGAGATCTCTGATATTTTGTGTTACGCTGATGAATGACGACAGGATGTGTTGATGTTGAGGCCAACACCTTCCACTGGAGAGGAATGCTCTCTGGAATTTCCTAGCTCCTGTCACCAGTTTTTCTTTACTGTAGGGATTTAATTACTGTGTTATTCAGGAGCCAGACTAGATTCCAGAAGCAATATATTGGGTGTGAATTCCAGGGATTTCCACAGACATTGAACCTGTACTCTGTAGGGCTGTGGTCAGATACTCAGTGAGCATGTCATCATTCAGTATCGTCCTAGAGCTGAGGTATTTTAAATGCCATGCAGGCACAAAGCTCTTACCCATTTCCTCTCCTGGCTTGGGGAATGTTATAGAAGCAGCGTGTTCTGGATCAATGTCCATGCAGGGAGATTATAGGCATAAACAGAGCCTGATAATCGATGTTGCAGGATGCATGCAATGAATGGTAATAGAAAATGAATGTTAGCAGCTGTGGTCTTCTGTTAGGTGAATAATATTCTCAAAGGGAATATTACAGACCCCCTAAATCCTTCAAAAGCGTAGAGTCAGCAAGTACTGCTGAAAGACTCTGTTGCATTTCAAGTAAGTCAATAATATCATTAGCTTCAAACACAGTATTCGGGTAGTGTTCTGCATTTATCCTAATTTTTTCCCATTGTGTGCTATCTTCTGTAGCACATTTAGGGAAAAATGAAAAATTGGTACAGCCATCAGTGCTGGGACAGCATTTCACCTGTGATTTGCAAGACCCTTAGCAGTTCTCCCTGGCTAAAACCAAAAGTGTTGTCTTCACTCTGAAAGATAGTTTTGCTAAACTCTCCCTGTGTCTGTAGTCTCGTCCCTGACCACAGGTCATTGAGGCTCCCTCTTGGTTGCAAATTAGGACCTGAACAATGGTCATAACTTCTCCAACTAACAGAGCAGTACAGAGAAAGGGTCGCCCTAGACTCTAAGATACTTTCATAAACTGTTCTGAACTTGTAAGGATATTGGGAGCTCCTAAACAGAGAAGGAAGAGGGAGGAAGGGCCAAGTTAAATGGCCAAGGCAGTGTGTTTGGGGTATTATTGCACACTTCAAGTAATAGGAGGCACAAGGTGTCACACCAGGCAATGTTAACCACACGTACAGTGTGTTAATTACCTTAAAATGCACTGCTTGCCTTACCACTATTCATGCTCTGAAATCGATTTTTTTAAAATAAAAAATGAGGCAGAAATCAGACTGGCTCATAGACTGACAACCAGTCAAAAGGCTGTGCTTCTGCAGAGCAGTTTCAGAACATCATCTTCATTTCCCCTTGGTGCCCAGGAGAACACCAAGGGGGTTGTCCAGATTTTTCCTTTGTTGTTTTTTTTTTGTTTGTTTAGGCAAATTGTGGCTCATTTCTAGTAGAAATCTGAACTGGTTTGTATTTATGAGCCATTTTCTTCTGGATCTACTAGAGATGTATTCACATTTTTAAAATCATCCCTTTTCTGATTCAGTGTATTGTAAAGGTTCACCTTCTTGATGTCAGACTTTTAGTGGGAATGGGAGGCTGCAGAGCCTTTCAGCTCTGTCCCTTAAACCACATCCAAGTGCTGTAAAAATTGAGCATACAATTACAAACGTTACTTAATTTAAACTTGAAAAAGAAAAGGGAAGATGATCTGTCATTGGCTTTCACCAATCATTTTTGTACAAATTTATTATCTGCATAAAGTTCATATTTTTGCTTTATTCCGTAATGCATGTTACGGTTACTAGAAGGGGCAGTCATCCAGGTCAGCTTTACAATAAATACACAAAATCCTGATTGGAGTCAGAAGGGTCAGTCTCACACTGAGCACTGCAGAAGTTACCAGAAATGGCTTATCTGCTCAAAATCCTGGCTGCGACTGCCTGCCCTCCCACTGCGCCATGAAGGTCTGGGGTTTGCAGCCTGCATCCCTTCTGGCACAGCAGGCTTCGCAGGGAGCGTGTGGCCAGGGAAGGTGAAATTAAGAGCACCTTGACAATATTTCATGTTCTTTCAAACGTCTTTTCAGTCAGTCCTTTGGGTTTTAGGGGTGCGAGTGCTTCCACTGACCCAGCTTGGTGCTGCTGTCCCATAGCCAAGGCGAAATGGTGTCTTACGGACGGTCATTTTGAATGGCGTATCTGGTAGAGCAGGGTGGCTCTGAGTGACCCCCGGCAAGACTCACCATCCATCTCCCCTGTCTCGTAGGTCTCGCATCCGCCGGGAGCTGTTCATCGAGGAGATCCAAGCCGGGAGCCAGAGCCAGGCTGGGTCGAGCGACTCTCCTTCCGCCAGAAGCAGCAGGGCCGCTCACAGCTCCGAGGGAGACAGCTGTGATGGCGTGGACGCAGAAGGCCCACCTGAAGGAAAGCCGAGTGGCCCGGAGGCGGATGAGTACAGCAATGCAACCACAAAGTCTCAGGGAGGGCCAGCGGAGTCGGCTTTCGAAACGGGGGAAGAGGCACTGCAAGGCGCCAGGTCTTCGGAGAAAGCGGAGCCATTCCAGGCGGAGAGCCTGGAGGACACCGACGACGAGGGCAGGCTCAGAGCACCGCGCCAGAGCTCTCCGCCGGCATCACAGCGCCCGGGAGAAGCTCTGGAGACACTGCCAAACTCTGCCACGGAAGGGGATGCCTCTACCTCAGCTGCCTCCACCTCAGTCCTTACAGGGGAGAGCTCCTACAAGTCAAAAGAAAGTTCAGAGAAAATCTCCAGTGTGCCAAGTACGAGCTCGACGCCGGCCACGGCCTCGCAGAAAGCCAACTCTCTTCAGAGCTTGTTCGGCTTCTCCGAGGCGGTGAGCTCCAGGAACACGCGAGACAGCTCCTTGAGGAAAAAGAAAGCGGCAAACTTGAACAACATCATCCACCGCTTGGAGAAGGCCGCGAGTCGAGAAGAGGCCGTCGAGTGGGAGTTTTGAGATTAAACTCGCCCAACTCTGGAGAGCTGGGAAGTGAAACTGGACCTCTACTGGTTTTATTGTGTTGCGCACTTAACCGCCCTGCGGGCCACAGGGCAAAAACGCCATAGGCCAAGGTGCATATAGAAAACAAAAAGGAGCGTTAAGCCCAATTTATGTTTGTGTTTTCAAGGAAGAAAACTGAAATGTGTAGTCAAGCTTTTTTGTACCCTGAAGTGTTTTTATTATTGCCCTAAGTGATTTCCACAATTTCTGGAATAACTCATACAGCTTTGCCTTGTGCCCTCCTCTTTGGTGTGGGCTTTAAAAAAAGAAAAACAGAAAAAAAAGAAAAAAAAATCAAACCCACATATTAAAAGGGGGCTTTTTATCTGCCATCTAATGGCTACAGAGCGATAATACACTATTATCTTCTTAAACCAGGAAAAAAGGGGAGATTTTTCAAAAAAAAAGAAAAAAAAAAGAAAGTTTTTTGTAGCTGTTCAGTTGCCACTAAGAGATTGCACAGTCAACCGACTCTAAACACACTAGTTTGGATTCCTACATATTTTCAAGAAAAGAAAAGAATCTTGTTGTTTGAAACTTTGAATTAAAAAAAAAAAACACATTTACTCCACATATTTTTTAACAAAACAAAAAAAAAAAGTCACATCAGGAAAATATCTTAATTTGTGGTAGCTGACTTAGTGTTTTCTTGTAAGTGAAATAGAATATTGACACGTAGTGCACATTGTTTCATAGCTTTAACTGATTCTGGTCTTTTGCAGACCAGAATTTGTTTAATACACTCCATTTTAGGCCAAATCAGGACAAAAAAAAAAAATCTGAATCTAGGTATTTTATAATCTGCTTTTTAACCTCTAACCACAGAGCACGCTGATCAGACCTCATATCTAGGAGGTTTAGGAGACAACTTAGAAACAGCATGTACTTGATCATTTCACTTGGTTCGTAGTGTACAGAATTTCCTTTCAGTAAAGAACGATCGCTCAAAAAATGTTGGCCAGTAACATTTCAGCCTGCTACTTCGGAGATGTATTCCATAACCCGAAATATTCAGCTTACCTGGAACCGATTAAAGCGTAGTTCACGTGTACGATTGCTGTCACACACCACTAAGAGGGGACTGGAGCTGCCTCAGACAGAGAACTTTTCCTGCTGTTGGTGGCCATTTACTGACTCTCTTCCCGCCACAAGCACTGATTTTAAATACGTTTTAGTTGTGGGAAGCTTATTTTTGCGTGGAGAAAAGAGTACATGGCAACGACCAGACGGGCTCTTACCGGGACGGAAATAGCCCAAACTCCAAACCAAAACATTCATGCTCTCGAGTCCCAGTCTAGACCATTCTGCCCTGCATAAATACAGCCTTTTTCCATTATTTTATGCACAGGTTAGGGCTGATCAAAGTACAAATCAAATTCTAACTTGTCTCTAACTCCTCCTGTTGTCTATATGTATATGCGTGAGCATAGAGGTGTGTGGAAGGATGTGTGTGCGTGAGTGTGTGCGTGCAATTTTATACGTCTGTGTATTTTCTTACGTACTTGTGCACACATAGAGTGCATTACTGCCACCTTTTTTCAATAAGCTGTTTTATCAGTTATGGCTTCTACAAGTTTGCTAATTTAGACTCCTTTATTGCCATATCTTTAAAACTAACAATAGATGATTTCGGAATATATATATATATATAAATATATATATATATAATTTTTTTTTTGCTTATTTATAGGTGCTGTATTTTATTATCTGATTGTTAGGAAGGGATGAAAGGGGGCAAATATTCTTTAGAGGGATAGACTGCCGGCAGTATTGGGTATAATTTACAAGATGTAGTTGTCATACTGTATATTATTGATTGAAGACTTTTTGACCGTATTGTGTATCATTGAACTTTTGTCTTAGGTCAGCATCTTTTTGATGACACTTTAATGGTGCATTCATTACTTCTTAAGTTTAATTAATATTACTTTTCTGATTTTGGGGGAGGGAGGGATGGGGAGAGGAGTTCCGACTTTAAAGGTATGTTCCCAATATTACACCTCAGTGTGCTTGTATTAATTCATTAGTAGGATTTTTGACTGTAAGATGTGAAACCACATTTCTTGCATGATGTTTTAGAACTTATGTATTTCATTTACAGTCTCTTAACATGCAACAGCAGCACTTAGCGCAAGTTTTCACAAATTAAGAATCAGTACACTAAAATCAATCCTTTCCATGATTGAGAAAAGAAGGCTCTAGGAGGCTGAAAGGCAGGGATTTATTTCCTATTTTTACTGCTAGCTGTTTCAGGATACCTCCTTGGGTAATTGGGGACTTGTGATGCAAAACTAAAATTGAGAAACGGAGAGAGCAACTGCCCTTTTCTGTGATGAGCTGAGGAGACAATTTGTAATAACAGACACCAGTATGTGACAGCACGTGCTGGATGCGGTTACGGCGTCTTTTCTGGAGTGCAGTTAGTCCGCGAGAACGGCCAGCGAGGAGTAACGTGGTGAAGCAGAGTGTTACCTCTCTGTATCTGTACAGTGTCCTGGTTTGACTTACAAAGCACAGCTCCGTAGATAAATGCACATCCTGGTAAAAATACACATACCTTAATACAAGTCATAACAAGATCTGTCTTCAGCCAAGAAGCAAAACTTCTGACTAGAAGACACGGATATTTTCTTATGTTCTTTTTTTTTTTCTTTGTTGTTGTTTGGTTCAGGTTGGGTTTTTTAAATTAATTCTAGGCAATACGCTTGCCAGTCTGTTTCTACTGTCCTTGTCTGCTGATTTGAGATCCAGGTGCTTGATGCAGTCAAGTGGTTACTCTCGGCTTTCTCAATAGTGAGGGTTTTTTCTGTTTGATTTTTTTATTATTATTATTATTCCCCAAACTGTTCTGGTGCCTGTGTCTATATGATTGCATTCCATGATGCTTACTGAGAGCTCCTGCTGCATTGTATGACAGCAGAACTGTATTCACAGGTTGAACGCAAATGCAGCACTTAAGGTCAATCTCTCTTCTTAATAAGCAATACGTAAGTGCCTTGAAACTTAGATTTTTTTTTTTTCTTCCCCTGTTCATTTTTGTTTTGTTTTTCAGGTTTCCACTAGTTCTTTAGGATTCTTTAGCATCTGCCCAGTTTGTAATGCTGTAATGATTTTTAAAAAGCATATCTGTAGCTTGCCCTAGAGGAAATAGTTCTTTTATAACACTAACTGTTAATTCTAAGCTCCATTATTACATTTGAATTGTGTAATTTCGCTGGATAGAGACAGCATTCATAAGTCAGAAGTCGCTCCATCCTGCCAAGGGTTGTCATTGGTATCTATTATAAAATTAATCAAATAAAATGCTGTCAGTATTTCCTATATTTTTGGCACTTTATTAATGGCTTAGCTCCTTTTGTTGTTTCATATTTAATGATCTGTTTAATCCATTGAATGTGGATTAACCTGCTGAGATGCTATCGGGGTGACCCGGGCTGTCCTGCCGGGAGTCACTTTGGGTTCCTGAGTGACCACCTTATCTAAGGGCACGGGCAGACGAACACCCTCAGATCGAGCTCGTAGAGTATAAGTGACGTTCCCAGCTGTTTGTTCCAGATTTTAGCCAAGGTCACAGCTGCTTTTCTGTTTCAGTGGAAAGTATAAAATGGATTAGCTTGAACTACTGCTGAGATTCTCTTGTTGGAGATGAGTTACCTACTGGCTTTCCAAACTGGCAGAGACCTCCCCGTTTTAGGGACTGAACTTCAGCAACACTGAATGATTTTAGCTGTATTTCTGATCAAGCACCGCATTTGAAAGTAACGCTTTTAGGAAAATATGTATTGGAATAACTTAGCTTTTTTTACTTAAAGAAAAGGACAAAAAGTTGGAGGAGACGAAATGCCAAAGAAAAGCGCAGTGGCTTTTTTCCCTCTTGGGTCACCGATTACGTGGGAAGGGAAAAGGCGTTGTTTAGGCACGTGTGACATGGGGCTCGTCTCGCGGGCAGTCATCTTGCAGAGCGTGGCAACAGCCTCGCTGGTGGCGTTTCTTTTCCTGATGGGTAAAAGCACAGGGGGACTTCAGAAAACCTGTAATGCCAGAGTCTGTTTTTTCCTGAGGTTCTTTAAAAGAAGCATTTTTATTTTCGCTTTCTGTTTCCAGATCCATGCTCTTCCTAAAGCCATGAGTGGAGGGCCCGGCTATTTTAACAGAAATACCTTTAAACTGCAGTTGAAATTGTCAATTTTTCTGTCTGGATGGTTAGGGAAGGAAAAAAATGTACTACTTTGTTTGCTAAAAGCAAGGGAAGGGTGTCCCTTGGCAGAAGGGTCATACAGTATGATTGTTGATATGCTTCCATTTTTGAGGACACAGATTTCAGACAAAGAATTGCGTATGTTTATTGGCAGAAATGCATTTAATTACAATTGCTGTTGATGCCATAAAATTTGACCATTTTACTTACTCATCTGTAAAATGGCTATAAATAGAGCCGCTCTTTAAGGGAACCTGTATCAGTGAACTCTGCCCGTATCATGAATTAGTGAGTCCTTCACTAATAAACTCCTTGCTATAGTAGGAAAGAGCTATCTTACAGTTAAAAAGAAAAAACTTGTCTGTGCCTTTCTTATTAGGTGAAAGATCTTTGCATTATTTTTATGTAACTTGTTCGTATGAGAGTGGTGTAGAGAAGAGGGTTCATGAACACAACAGAATTCTATGCAATATTCTCTGATCCAATTACTTAAAAGTTGCTATTTTTCAGTCCTTTAATGGGAGAAATAGTAAGTTAGAGAAGTGCATCATTCTGGTGGTAACTCGAACTACAAAGCTGATAAATTAAAATAGGGTTGAGGGAAGTCTGACAAAATAATATAGTGAAATACTGGAAAATGCTAACAGTGATTTCAGGCCCCACTAGCACAGCTGGAGTCAGAAGTCTGTCATTTGCCATCTTAAAATTACTAATTTTGAGTGTTCCTAAAACTTATATGAAATAAAAATGCTCCTGGCAAAAAGAGGGCAGGTTAGAAACAGGAAAGAAAAAAAAAACCCAAATAATTTTGACCATATATAAATTATGAGAATACACCAAAAAAAGTAATTGGTTTTGGACACTTCTTTGCACTTAAATCCAAAACAGTTTATTTCAACTGCAACGTTACAGTAATCTGGACTCGTGCCTTTAGCAAGGTTGTAAAGAGATCGGTAATCTTAGCTATTTGTTGCAAACCGAAAGTAAAGCGGTGACATTTTAACATGCAGGTGGGGGCACTATTTTTGCTTCATTTGTGTCTCTTTCTAACAAATGAGTTTCTTAAATTCTCTCTTCTTTCTTCTTCAACCAGTGTACGTATCCTAGGATGTTCCCTCTCTTAAAACCACCGTGTATGGTTGAGCTGCGAGCGCTTCTTGACTATCAGAAACACAGGAGACGAAGAAGAAGAAAAGTTGGTTCTTAGGTGGGGGCCGGATTTAACATTCACTGAAACCAAATCAAGTCTTTCCCATAAGTGAGTGGCCGTTTTGGCCCTGCTGAGACAAGCTGCTTACAGCCTCACATTCCTAAATTTAACTCACACGGATAAAACAGCTGCAAAGCAGTATTCAGTTCGCTCATATGTTGACCGGCTACTCTCCCCTTGCACTTTCTCTTGCCCCACTGTTTGAACATCAACATTTTCTCCCTTTGTGTTGCATATACAATCAACTTAGTTTTAAAAAATAGAGAATTTAAAAATTCTGTACAGACAAAAGACTTCCAGCCGTTTAAAATCTTGCCAGATGATTTTAAATTGCAAGGAGAATCACTGGCATGGAAAGCATGAGATGTGAATTTCTTTTCTGGCTCAGCCTTCTTATTTTGAAAAGTGACTTAGCTGTCCCTGTCTCCTTCACGTATGTATTTGAGCTCTAAAATGTAGAATTACTATTTCACCAATTTGTTCTTTCCTCCCCAACTCTTTTATGGGATATATTGACTATGCCATATATAAAATATAGTCAATAATGAACTTTATCGCAAGAAAAGCCCTTTATGCTATGCCTAGGGACTGATTTGTCCTACGTGACCAGGTCATGTACTATACCCTACCCAATTAATATGCAAGGATAAAAATTTTTTATGCTCTGAAGGTGAAATTCATCCTTTTGGAGAAGGTTAGCGTTAGGCCTGTGCACTTAAGTTTTCAAAAAGCCTTAAAAATAGGTAAGTGGTGCCATCTCTCTCCTCAGGGATGATATCCCCCCCAGCCAAGTGGTACTGTGGCATATTTAATATAAATTATTAGTTGTAAGGTCATTTTGCAGTTGAAGAAAGTCATTCATTGAACTTCTATTAGTGAACCTCTTCACTGACACCCTCTGGTACAGCCAAGGGCTGATGGAGGCATCACGCCTGCTTCTCCCAAAACCTGGGCGCTCCGTGGCAAACCCAGAGTCCTTGGCTGTCTATGAAGTCTGCGTTTCTACAACTATTTTGTGAATGGGAAAAAACCTGATCCCACTCCTGGCCTTGATTTTCATTACTATTTACAAGCATGGTCTGGCACTAAAGTGCATTGAAAGGAAAAGCCTCCTTTTAAAAAATAAATAAGATTATTGTATTTTTCCTTACCCGGCTACTCTACGAAGGACAATTGCTGCCATTTTTCAAGCTTGCTTTACTCACAGTGATGTTAGTAGATTTTTGGCACAGTTCTGTAAATCTCTTATTATTAAAACTGTTGGTTTATTAGTATCATTTCAGTTTCTTTATATTTTGAAACAGCCAAGTGCAGAGAATGACTGAATTTTTAACCATAACGAAATAGTGCGGGAAATAGCAAAAGGTAGATGCTCCAAGTCCCCATGACGTCGTGTCTTTGACTTTTTGTTTGAATTTTAGAGGTATTTGTACTACGTGGTACAATCTTCATCCAAAGATCCTTGGAAATGGAGAGTCATGCCAGGAATTTCCTGCTGTTATGGTGACATACCTGCTTTTTGCATAGTTACTGTGTAATTCTATAGTAATGTTCATAACAGCATAGTCTCTCTACTGATAGCAAGAATAACGGTGTTAAATTGCATTATCCTCTTCTGTCTATGCGGGTAATTAATATGCATTTTTAGGGGTTGTTAAATGTGTATATGTACATGATTCCAGTATGGAAAAGCCCCTCTGTATATGTAGTAGTTGCGTGCTTGGTCTTAATGGTGCAGTAGAATTGCTACAGCCAAATTCGTGGAATCATTTGGGGTGTAGGTGAGTGAGGGCTTAAAACCAATATGTATTTTAATGCATAGAGGATGCCATTTTCCCGCTTGTCAGATAAGTTCCCTGTTGTGAAGAAGGGATTAGCCATCTGAGAGATCGGATTGTTTGAGATAACGCGGGTTCAGCCAACAGGGAGGGGGAAGATCACGTTCAGAATACATAAAAATAATTCCAAGGGTCTGAGATGTGCAAAAGCCAAGTAATTTGAAATGACGGATCAAGCCTCATCTGCAGCATCCTGTAACAGTTGGTCTGTACGCTTTGCTTTGATACGGCTTGCAGGAGGTTAATATGCCAGGTATTTGCGCATGTAAAATACACTTTTCTCTATCTGTACAGCAGGAAGGTGAAGAGTAAAGACATCTGCAACGTGTTCTAAAACGATCGCAAAAACAGCTGATCAGTAAGTTAAGCCAAGTATCTCATTAAAGCACGTGGTCCGTTCTTGCTCCCCCCAAGCTGAAAATTCAAGTATTCTTAGGAATGAGACAGAAACTCTCTGTTATGCAGCTCCTCTCAGAAGGCGAGTGTCTGTGTTTTCAAGAGAAGAAATAGAACTTGGCACTTGACTTGCTCTGAAGTACAATCTTATCTACAAGTAACTTCAAAAAATATTTTCTACAATCAGTCTTTCAATCAGACTTCTCTGGCTTCTGTTAAGCTTCCATTAGACCCTTAGTACTATTTTGAGGTATTATTTATATGTGGGTAAATTATTACTAGCTTTAAAAGTGTTTCCAAAGTACTTAGTTACCTCTGGATGCTGGTACAGGCTGTACAGGGAGTGCTTGAGCATCTAGTTCATAAAGGAGGCGTGTGGGGAATAAGCAAGGTCACATCTGTATCCTACTTTTTTCTTGATTGGGGCTTCCATTTCCATCTCGCCTCCTCTAGAGAGATGGAGATCATGGATCAGTTTTTTTTTCTGAGGGTAAAAGATTTTAGTTTAGCTTGAAATTATTTTCATTCAGTAGGCATGTCATCAAAATCCTGTATGTTACCACATTTCCCATTAAGTTTTTCGTTTTTGCTACTTTCCTAAAATTTTCTATTTAACAAACTTTCTATACTTGGAAAGCTATGTGCCTTATTTCCTAATCTCTTCATGGAGAATAATCTAAAGCACAGTGATCTAGATTGCAGCATTCACAGCCACTTTTCATTTGGGTGGGGGGAAAGAAAACACCGATCGAGGAGTGTTTCAGTGGCCCGACAGGAGTTGCCCCTTTGCTAACGAGCACTTCAAACACTGTGCGTTAAGTTTGTGCAATAGAAATTCTCATTCTGTGTTCGGAGGTTCGTGTCCAAACCCCTGAACGCAGGCGAGAGCGAGCTCTAGTTTAGGAGAATTCAGGTTCCTGGGAAAAAGAAAAAAAAATAATAATCCCTCTGGGTTGGCTCCAGCACGGTGGGGTCTTGGGTTAGAAAGTCCACCATCGCCCGGCGCCGCTAATGCTCGTAAGGCTCAGTCTCACCCAGCGTACTCGTAGGTCTGTCAGCATCCATGAAACACTCGAGGACTTCAGCCGTCGCTAACTGCCGCTGTGTCGTTTTGTGCCATTAGTAGTACATGCTGTCTTCATTTCCGTGCCCAGAGCTGTGCCGTCTCCGGATGGCGAGGCACTCGGAAGTCATTCCACTCTTAGTGTGGTTTTGTAAAGAACAGGCTTTCACCCACCAGCATCCTCAGCCCTTACCAGTGTTTGTGCGTTATTTTTCAAGCTTGCTCTCTCTACGGCATCATAAGGTGAAATATATAAAGGTGGTTTGTAATTAGGAAAACAATCTAATATTTCCTATTTATGAGATTAATTTTAACAGTTTCTTTTTTGAGGTTTGTTTTTGTTTGATATAAACACAACAGGAGTATGCATATCCCCTAAACGGACGTTGGAGAAAGTCTGGGCTATCCTAGCGAGGGAGCGGGGTGGTGTCGGCTCGCTGTAGTATCCATATCATTGTGCCCCTGTTGTGTTTTCTAGAGCAATCATTTTTAAAAAAAAAAGTATTTTATCTAAATGCCTAATAAATAATATTATTTAAATAGTTTTAAAATAATTTAGGACTGAGAATAAGAAGCCTCAGTTGTGAGAGAAGAGACTTAAAATATACAGAGAGAGAAAGTACCCTTAGCCTCCTAGAGCCTCTACTGAGAATTTCATGAAGATGCAGTGCCCCTTTGTCAAAGTACCTTGCGATTTACTCGAGTGTTAATTTAAAATGAGAGACTGGTTTCCTGTGATGTTCATCTTTGTTGGCATATGTTTGAATTTCTGAATTCAGAGCTGATTTTCTTCTCATTCAAAGTTGGTCAAGGAAAAAAAAAAAAAGAAAAAAAAATCCAAAAAAAAAAAAAATCACCTTGTGCAGCAGCAACTTTTCCTGGTGTGAACTCTGGAAATACACATTGTGAATTGATCTTTGTCACGGAGGAGTCGTTTAGTTTCTTGCAGTGTCGAAACACGTTCAGACAGGCTTTCCCTGGCTAGGTAACGCTTCACGAGCGAGCGGGAGAAAAGCTGCGTAAGCCAAACCGAAAACCGTTGCGCTAGAAATTGCCCCTGCTCGTCGCAGGGGAGCGTGTGTCTGCACGAGGGATGATGCAAAGGGCCTCCGGTCAGCACTGAGCCAGCCGGCCCCACGATAAAACCTTCCAGTGGGCAAAGGTGGCGGGCGCTGAGCTAGTTGCAGGGCACATCACCACTTCTGTGGATTTGGAAGCAAATTTGCACTTTGCCTTTCGAGGGTGTCCCACTAAAAACCATCAGATGAATTTCCCACGTGAGGTTCTTTCCTTCCGACATAGTCTGAAAATAACAAAAACAAAAAAAAGCCCTACGGTAATTATTGGATAACCTCTGCAAAACAAAAAAGGTTGTTCCTGTCAGACTACTCTATGCATTTCTGTGTTGAAAAGCATTTTCTACCGTTCCTTTTCCGAAAGCGGGCACCGCGCGCCCCACTCGCTGGAAATGCTGCGAGGATGTCGGATGTACGAATTAGGACGTTAATTCCAAAGCAGATGGAGGCTGGCTGAGGGGGGGTGTTCTTCTTTGTTTTGTTTTTTTTTTTTTTTTTTTTGTTTCCCTCATATCCCTTTTCATTTTTTTTATTAAAAAATTAACTCTTTGCATTTGTGCAATAACTACTTGCCATGATAATGGGCAGACCTTTGAAATGCCCCGACTACTAACACAGCACAAGATGAACTCAAACAGAAAGTGGTGTACTTTTTCCTGAGAACTTTTTTTTTTTTTTTTTAATAATAAGCTCAGTTTTTACCCCAGTGTATTGTGGTGTCTTACATTTTTAGCAGTATTTTATATTTTTTCTGTAACGCACTAAGTCTTAGATGTTTTTAGAGCTTGTTTGTTATATTCACAATCACAGATTTAAAAAAAAAAAAATCCTCACAAAGACCCAATTGACCAAAAAAAAAGTGTCATTTTTTTGTACAAGTAGCTTTGAGAAGCCCACATTGTGTTGCTGTGACTCATCTTTTGTAACATTTTATTTCTTGGTATTTGTTTAAACATAAAAGTAAGAGTTTATATGGCTGGCAGTAGCAGGGCAGCGCTCCCTCCGTCAGCAGAATGGCATTGTTTCTTCCGTCTTTGTTTGGTTAGCCATATAATGTTTGTTCTCAGCACTGTACAACGGTCCCTATATGATATGGAGAAGCAATATCACTGTATGAAACTCACACGATGTATTATTATTATTATTATTCACTAGCACCCTAGGTGTGATAATTGAAGTAAATATCTTTTATACAAACACAATTACGTGTGGGCTGTCTTTGTTATAAAGGTGAGACCTGAGTCCAAGCAGCAAACATTTACATTGGTGGTTCTGTTTCAGTGATGTCCAGGGGAGCGACGGGGCCGGGTTTGGTGGGGCTCTGTGTTTCTCCAGGGGAGGAAAATTTACTTTTTGTGTATCAGTTTTGGGGAGGGGGGGGCGGGTGTTCAATACCTTAAATACTGAAGCGTTAGATTTCCAGACTGTATCCTTTTTTCAGTGAAATTCAAGTGTGATGATGCCTGCTGCAGTCAGTGGGAGTTGGACACCTGGCTTTGGGGACAGCAAAGATGTATTTTGGGTTTGAGACTGCAAGAGGGATTGTTCTGAGCACCATGACTATATATTCGCTAATTTTAAAAAATTAGATTACAGACGTCTGAGGTCACAAGTGCTTTACATTCAAAAATGAAAATGTAAAAGAATTTTGCCAGAGATTTGACTCATTGTTTATTTTTACAGATGCTTTATATAAATTCATCTTGTAGTGCCTTATGAGATGTTGTTCATATAAATATACTCAGTATTTAGAGAGTCTAGAATTTGAAGTTTGGTAAGGAACAGATGTTTTAATCAGTGGAATTATATATTTAAAACCAGTGGAATAAAGCTCTAGCTTGAACATTCTGGGTTTCAGGCAGACCGTGTGCGTGTGCTTGGCTGTGCGCTGCTGTTTCACCTGGTGTGCTCATGTCTCGTTTTTGAATTGTGAATTGGAGGTTATTTTGAGGGACCTGCATTTACTGACATCGTCTCCTGCAGTACGTATCTTACATCTTTTCCCTGCCAGGCTGTAAGCTCATGTGTTGGGTGCCTCCTTGTAGGCTGAGTTTTGTGTTGGTTAGGGTATGCTCAGTGTGGCATGAGTTTTGGAGGGCCAGGCTGAAAATCTGCTGTAGTTCTGTCCCAGAAAGTCCAGCTGGCTGTCCTGGAGAGCAAGCAGGGAGTCGGGCTGGGCTTTCCCAACGCGCTCCCTCCTTCCAGCCAGTGCCGGGATCCATCCAGCTGGTGTCACGCCCCGGCACCCCGGTGCAGCGTAGCACTGCACCCAAGGCAATGTGTGTGTTCAATCTGTGTCTTGGCCTTCTTTAGCTTTGATTAGTTCTGCTGGTGTGGGTGGGATACTCTTCAAGATGTACTGAAAATGCTATTTAATGCCTTTGTTTCTATATAAAAGTGTGTTTTCTGCTTTTGAAACATCTGGACAGGTTGTTCCATGTGATGTAAAGGTCCTAGGTTTAACACTTTTTTTCCCCTCCTACTATTTAATGACTGCTCAAACTGTTGGTTGCTATCAGTGGCATTATCTTGTATAATTTGACCCTAATCACTTTAAGCTTGGTACTAAACATCTACACTTTTAAGGTCTTATGACTCAACTTGATTCATTTGTATACTTATAACTTGCACTTTTCTTTAGGTACGGTGGTATCAGCACTGAACTACTAAAATCACACATGGTTATAAGCAAAAGATGTGTTATACTTGTGAAAGCACAGACCTGGTACAGAAGAAGCTGGGAAGGATCTATTGTAGCTTGGAAGCATGCATCAAGGATAAAACCAGACTGTCCTCCCAAGCCTAAGTCTTCCATGGAGATAGTTGGATCCTCTGTGATAGCTTTATTGGTAGCCCTTCAAAAGGATGTTGAAAATCTCATTTCTGGAAGGAGAAGTGTACACTGTGTGTTCCCACAGACTGGTCAGCACTGGGACATACCTGTATCTCACCACTGTTTCTGCCAGTAAATAGCTGCTTCTGGAGTTAGATGTTGTAGCAAGGGCGAGGTTTTATGTAGGAAATACTACCGGCATTTGCTGCGTTAATGAGAGAAAGCCTTGTTTTGCTGTATCCTTAGGTGCGGAATATGTTAGCACCAGGCGAGCACCTCAGTGCCGCAGGTCCTGGCCATGGGCCCACTCCTGCCCCACAGTCAGCGAGAGGTAGTTTGCCTTTCGGTGGGAAGGGGGGTATTTTTTCACACAGTATCATTCCCACCGGGTGAGAACATACTGTGAGCAGCTGACGTGGTGCTTTTGGGCCCTGCTTCTTTCCATTTCAAAATGCTATCATTTTCTTCTAAGTGTTTCTGTTTTAATGGAAGTGGTGAAGAAATTGTATACTTGCCAACAAAGGGCTTCGGAAAACATGATTTGATTACAGTAGAGCATTTTATTTTGTTTTTGCTCCAAGCTATGGGAAACTGATAAGAAAATTCAAACTGTTTTCTTGAACTCTTCCTAGTTACCCATGTAATTATCTTAGTACCCTTGGAAATAATCCGTTCTTCTATGAAATGTCTGTCCTTACAGGGAGAACTTATGAAGTGGTACTCTGTTTCTTTGCTGGGGGATGTTGATTTTGGAGTGCCTGGGCCGGGGGGAAGGGAAGGAGAAGTCCTTCAAACCTTCCCTTCCCGGCAGGTCCTCAAAACTCCAGATTCATCATGAAAAGAAAGAGGGAGAAGGAGGGGAGGGAGCAGACACCTTGCCTGCACCTCCTCTGCCGGCAGCTGGCAGAGAAACCCGAGGAGCTGGGTAGTGAGCTGCTGTAGGGCGAGCGCTCGTTTCCTGCAGTTGGGTAGCCTTGTTTTGCGCTTCCCCAAGGCCGCTTCACAGATGTTCTAAGGGCACTGATGAAAAGGCCTGCAGGGGATTCGAAGGAGGATGCTCATGTTTTGTGATGAGCGTGGCAGCTAGGGTGAAGAGGTCTTTTCCTGTGGTCCCAATCCTTTGTCACTTGGGCAGATGAAGCCTCAAATTTTGTCCTCAGGGTGGTGGATGTGATCGGCTTTCTACTGTCCCTATTTTTGCTTGTCTCTTTGACAGCACGCAAAAGTAGAAGTGAGAAGGGTTGTTCGTGTTGCTTTCGCTGGTGCCAGTCCCAGCCCTTGCTGCCTAGGACTGCACATCTTCTGCATACATCCCTGAAGGTCCTTGAATGTCTTCTATAGCCTCTATGTCTCTAGGGCAACCTCATCACTTCATTCTTGGAGCTTTTCTAGGGCTGGTAACTGTGGCTAAAGACTAGGTAGATTGTGCCAGGAGTTGCAGGTGGCTTTTAGAGATGTCGTCGTTCCTTTCTTTTCATCATCTGCTTTCTTTTTTTGCCCTTTTAGAAAGCTTGCAGAAGGGCCGATCAGAGAATAATCTCGTGGCAGGTACAGAGGTGATAAACAAGGACAGCCTGATTGCTGCCCATAAGAAAAGCAGCAGGCTGAGATGATTCGAAGGCTAATACAGTCCAGGCGTTTTGGCTACTCAGGCGCTCTTGGAGCTGACTGACCTTTCCTCCCTCTCTGGAGATTTCTGGAGAGGTTGCTTTAAAATGTCCCAAAAGCCTGATTCTTGGGTGACTTCTGTAGTGTTGGTGGGATCTCTGGAGCACTCAGTCTCCAATATCTTTGTTCATTCTGGGGAGATTCTTGGAAGAATATACACCCTTTGGGTGCTGGTGATGTTTCTTCATTGCTTTATGTGACGTGAGGTGGACCTCTGGAGGTGGCTCAGCTGGGCTTTTGCACTATGACCTGCTCTTCAGCCTTTGCCTCTGAACAGATTTGCATCTCAGAGGACTCTGCTAGTTTTGAGAGACAGAGCTCTGATGCCTTGTAGAAAAGAAATGTTACATCATTCCCTTCTGCCGTGTCCTGTTTCTCAGCCTCTGACAGCTCACAGCAACGATGGCCTCAAGGAAAAGGCTTTGCATAAAGTTAAGACAGATTGGATGACTCCCACGTAGCTTTGGACCATGCAGAAATGTTGTCCCGCTCCACGAAAAGGTCAGGACAGAACCACTGAGGTGTACAACACTGAAAGGCCTTTGACAACCTTCCTGTTGCGGGAAGGATTTTAGCTCAGATCTTTCTTTCTTGGTGTCTTCATAGACCAAAAAGCGGACAGAGAAAGACCTGGTTCATCCAGGACTCAATGTGCAGTGCGTGGCCAGAGTCCCACTCATGCGTTCAGCTACAAAGTGCAGAGCCAAGTCATCTCCCTTTGATTCTCCTGGAAAGGGAACAGGACTTTGGGCAATAACAGTACTGTCTTTCTCAGACTTCCTTAAAAGCGAAATGCCAAGTATTTCAAGAGCCTGAAATTGCACCTTAGTTTATGTATAAACCTGGGAGCTCTGGCATCAGGTAGAACCTGAGATTAGACTTTGTTGGCTTGAAAAGACTCATGGGAGAGAGATGCCAAAAAGCCGTAGCATTTACTTCTGCATGGGAAAGAATGACCATTTCAACTTCTAGGTAACTGTCCACAGCAACATGGCCACTAACCAGAGTGGCTCAACCTGGGGAAAGGTGGAAAAATCAAAGGGCCCGTGGCAGACCCAGTTTCCTGCTTCTTCCTCTGGCTCCCACTCCTCGCCCAGGCACGCTCAAACACCAGTGTTTGTGTTGAGTGAGTCTCCAGCTTTGTGCCTTGGTTTCTCAGTCTTCATGTCAAGATTTAGTTATCTTACCATCATCTTCCTTCCACTCAATAAAATTGTCTTAAAGCCTTTGAAGTAGTGGGTTTCAGTGCACTTCAGTTGACTTCTGAGAGGATTGTTTTTCAAAGAAAGCTCCTAGCTTGCCACATCACTTCTCTGCTTGCTTTCTTTTTTACAGTTGCATAAATTCAAGGAGGCCAGACAGTAGCGGAGGCAGATTAAAAAGTTACCATAAGGCAAATCAGGGTGTGAACTTGCAAAGCATCAGCTAATTTGCAGTAACTGCCCATGTGTGTGCTCCTACTCTGCAGATCCCTTCAGCAATACCACTTACCTCTCATTTCCTTCAGGCTCAGAGGATACACATGAGCAGTTACTCCACTCTCATGGATGTGTAGCAAGTTACAGCCTATCTCACCCCAAGGTGATTTATTCATCTGTCTGTATCCTCAGTAATCAAGTCACCATCTTATGGAAAGATTGCCTCTCATTTATTTATGTCTGGCCTTATAACTTCAAACTAAGTTGTTAGTATGTCTTAATTTTCTCCATCTGTGAAAACAGATGCTGTTTATTTTGGATGATTTGCCAAGGGAGTCCAATTGCTGGGGCTTGTTGTAGGAGTCAAAGTTGCTGTTGCTCCGTGACAGCGCTGGGCTCGCTGTCTTGCAGGCGCTCCCGATGAGCCCCTACATCTGCTGGGCTCGGAGCTACCCTCGAACGTGCCCGTGGAGCCTCGGAATCCGGGACTTTTTTCCCCGGTACTCACTGCAAGGATTTTAACTTGCAGCTTTGGAGGAGTGTGAGGCTGACGGTGCTATTCACCAAGGAAGAAGTGTGAGATTCATCTAAACCTTTTATTCTCAATTTAGGGCCTTTTTGTTTCCTCCCCACGTGAGACACCTTTGTGTCTCACCGCATGGCCTGTCTGCACAGACGTGTTTTTTCAGAAACACACATCTCTCAGCAGTGTGACCTCAGGCAGTGGGTTGGAGGTACGTTTAGACTTCCCAGGGCAGACATCTTCTTTACAGCATCCTCTCTGAGCAGAGAGGATCACTCATTCTCTAATCACCCATTCAGTTTTGGGCAGCATATGATGTTTTTCAAGAGCCTTACCAATATTATTCTTCCTGACAGGTGACCAGTCTTTTGCAAAGTGGTTGGTTCCTTGCAGAGGACCTGGTCCCCTTCCGCACTCACGCTGGGCCATGATGGGCCAGATGTTCAGCGATACGAAAAATATTTGAAGATTTGGTCAGTCATATGCGGTGTGCGGGAGGAAGCTTGTGGCTGATCATTGTCCTGGGAGGTGCTTCTCTTCAAGCCCAGCAGGGTCCGGCTGTGGTGTTAAGGTGCTAGCCCAAGTTCAGCTGCTGGCAGCCAAAGTTCAGTGGTTGCACCGGGGACTTGCTCCTTGCCCTGCGTTTGTTGCAGGTGGTTTCTGCCAAACTCCCGGGAGCCTGTCCACAGAAACTTTTTTTTAGTGACCTCTGTGTTACTGGCCAGCCTGGCCAGATGAAAGCTCAGGGATTTAGGATCAGTGTCATGGGGAGTTTAAATTAAGAAAACCCTGATCAAGAAGGAGAGTTCACCCAGCCAACTGCTCCCTAGAAACGAACTTCACAAGAGCCCCATGCAAAACTCCTGGTCCAGCTCCCATCTGCTCTGCCACCTTCCCAAGAACTCCGAGAAAAGCAGAAGATATTTGTCAGTAATGACCCGGTCTCAGCTGCTTGTTTTCTGCGTATCAGGTGGAGCCAGCAAGGAAGGACCAGGCCTGCCTGTGCCAAGCAGCGCTGCGGTATGGCACCAGGCCCGGCGGGTGACTTCTGCCAGCGCTCAGTTGCCCAGTTGCTGCATTTCATCGCTTTTCTCCATTAGGTGATGGCAATGTCAGGCCCGTTTCTCCTTTGCCTCAAAAGTCGGGAACGACGGAGTTTGAGGCTAAAGATACATGGATTAAAATCCTAGTTTCCGCAGGACTTCACCTTCTTTGTCCCATTATCTTCTGCAGTACCTCTCCTTCTTCCGCAGCTTTTGAGGTATTTGCACATCTGAAGGGTCAGATCGAGGGCTTTCCAGCACAGCAGCTTAGAGAAGACAAAGGCAGATTTTCTTTTGCTCAGTCTCAATACTTGAACTGACCTGCCTTCCTGGGAGAGGCGTCCACCCGCTGCTGGAGGTGAAGGGTTGCTGGCAGAGAAGTGATGAGCTCGCAGGTGGCCACTGCCCTTTTGAAAAAAGAAAGTTATGATTAAAAAAAACAAAACAAAACAAAAAAAACACCTGTGAAAAGAGATACTGAAGGAGAAATGAGAGAGAAGATCCGTCCATTTTGGTTGCTTTCAGTGTTAGGCGTGGTTCCAGTCTTTTCATGGCGGGTTCATAGACTGGCCAGCGTTGAGGCAGTGAAACCCAAGGGAGGAAGGGCACGGCTTTCTTTGAAACTGGGAAGATGTGTTTCTTTGGTGACCCTTTTTTCTCCTCAGCAAACTGAAAAACTCAGTCCATGTAACTCAAAAGAAAAAAAAAAAGTCATTTAAGGAGAAATCTGGGAGCTGGGATCCAGGGCTCGGGTCTCCTTCAGCAGGATGCCAAAGGTCAGTTCTGCAGAGGTTTTTTGGGCAGGGTGGGAGGGAGGGAACGTGTCCTGCCCCCGCCAGCCCCTCCGCTCCTGCCGTGGTGCAGCCCGGGCACGCCAGCAGCAGCATCAGGCCCTTTGCACACTGATCAGGGCTGCAGAATTGGGCCCCACAGCCCATGTTTGACTAGTAATAGCTTCCCAATTACATTTTAACGCAATTTAAAGAGACAGCCAATTAAATAATTAACCATAGGGAAGAGGTTTTCTTCTTTCCAAATCTTGTTAATGCAAGTCTTTAGCATCAGGCCACCCATGTTTCAGGAGCAGTCAGCAATTCCCCATTTCTTGAGAAACACTGACCTCCAGTGGGATTGTGCCTTTATCGCAACTGCTCCTGGCTCTTTCCTGAGCCTTTTATTTGGGGCCTATAAAATGCGAATAGGTGGGGGGAACAAAAATAAATCCGTGGGTTGTGTCTGAAGCATGTGCCACCTCCCTTTCCCTGCAGACAGGCTTGGTGACTTACAAATAACATAGGAACTGCATTTCTGACAAAAAGGGGGGGGAAATTTGCACCGGCAAAGCCCCCGCTTCATGGGAAAGCAGCGTTGGCTTCAGGCATGACTTCGTTCGAGCCCCGTTGTTGCCACTCTGAGTCCAACCCTCCCGGCCAGGCCCTGCAGGGCATCGAGCCCCATGCAAGGACCCCCATCCGCAGCCACTTTTGGGGTGCACAGGGCAGCTCCCGGCACGGGAGGACTGGGTGAGCTGGAATTGAGCTGTACACAGTTTGCGCCTCTCGTCTGAAGTCTTCAGAGAGGGTAGGAGGCCCTGTGGGCGCAACAGTCTGCCCTCGCTTCTCCCCCAGCGCGGCTGCTTCCCAGGCTGCCTTTGTGTTTCTGGCTTCCTGGCTGTTGATAAATGAGGATTTTTGCCTTCCAGCCGTCTGGAATTCAGGGGAATAATTACAATGGGAATTATCAGGGAGGGACTGGAACAGCTGGGACCTGAGCTTTCACCCACCTGGAAATCCAGGCACAGAGGGACGTATCCTGCATCCCTGCAGCGGGGAGGCTGGCGGTGCAAAATGCGGGGTCTGAACCTTGATCTAAGCTTTTTTTCTCAGCCAGGCAGAGGCCCAGGCGTTGCTGGCAACAAGGGAGAAAGGTGAACCAAGTAGATTTCTGCTGCAGGACAGGACTCTTGCTTGCTGATGCTCTGTGTTTCGGGATGGATTTGCAAACAAGCAAGAAGCTTGGCCTGAGGTGCTGGTCCTGCGCCTCTTGCTGTAGCGGTGTTTTGGCCCCATCTCTCCGTTGCTTCACATCTGGGCTGGGGTTATACGAGGGGAACGAGAGGCTTTTGTTTTTCTCCTGGAGCATTCCAGCATGCGCCTGTTGTGGTTTAGGGCGTGGGTTTTACTCTGGGGGGCAACTGGAAGGAGGCCTTGTTTGTCAAAAATTGGCTGAGCGGGGATGCCAGGGGCTGCGCAGCCTCACCCAGCGCCTCGGAGCAGGATTGGTCCCACCGGAGCCCCTCCTGGGAGACATCCCCCACCCTGCTCCAACCCCCTGTGGCACCGTCTGCACCGTGTGTGCCTGTCCCAGCATCCGCAGCCAGGGATGTGCTGCCCAGAGGCCACCTCCATCATGCCTTTTCTGTGCAGACCAGACCTGGGGATCGGCTTGTGGGTTCAGCTCCCCTTATCTCTCTCCAGGTAGCCCCGCTCTCCCAGCCAGGATGCTGCCAGGTACCCCTGGGGCACCAAAAATATTTTGTCGATGCATTTGAAGCAGCCATGCCTGTGCAAGCAGCTGCTTGCTCACATTGCCTCCAGTGCTGGGACGTGGCACTGGTCCTGCCTGGGGGTGGCTGCCTGTCCTGGGGCATCACTGGGGTGGGTTGGACCCCTGGTCATTTCTACCTGGAGCGGAGCAGGGGTTGCTGACGTGGTCCCTCCTGCTGCCCTCAGAAATAAGGAGAAAACAGGGTTGCTGCCTGTGAGTTGGCTTCAGTGCTCCAGGTGGGGGTTTCTCAGCTTTTCGGTGTCCCCTTGGCAAAATCTGGGGGTTTGGGTCACCTGTGGGTGACAGCCCTGGCTCTGTTTTCCAGTGCGCTGTGCGGAGCTGCAGATCCAGATGACCGAGGCCGTATCCACGCTGGCTGGCCAGAAGGAGCTCATCGCCAAGCTGGAACACGACCTCAGCACCATCCAGGCCCTGTCCACCATACATCGCCCGGATGCAGAGGTAACCCTGACCCTCAGCACTCAGCTCCCCACAGCGGGCAGCGACCACTCAAAATGTCCCCGGGGCTGATTATTACTGGTGGAACGGCCAACAGCAGATGCTGTTTTACTCTCTCTTCTGTTTTTCTTTTTTTCCCTCCCTTTTCTTTCTCACTACTCACCCAGCAGAGGGTTGCACGATGCCCATGCAAGGGGATGGTGCTGGCGTGGGAGGGGGTAGTGGTGGTGGCATCCAGGTATTGTCTAGCTCTTCTGCCCGGGGAAAGGGTGGTCTCTGAGAGTTGAATACCAGCCTCTCCATGTTCTCTCGGGCTTGATCCTTGCACAGTGCCTGTTCGGCAGCAATGGTTCTCATGATGCTGCAGGCGCCAGGGTGGTAGCGGGACCCAGAAGGGGTTTGCTTTGACCAGAGACCTTTGGGTGGGTGGGAAATGTTTCATCCCTTCTGCCTCTGTTGCCCAGGGTGCGGCAGTCCCTAGCCTGGAGAAGATACCTGAGCCCATCAAGGAGGCCACAGCGCTGTTTTATGGTGAGAGGCGGGCGCAAAGCCGGGGCCATGCTGTGCGCCGAGGTGCTGGTGGGTGCCATCTGGCGCCAAGGGTGGGGTGGGCACCTCCGCGGATGATGGCATGAGGATGCTGCTAAGCAGGTGCAGACATCGCTGGCTCAGTGTGTCCTTCACTGAGGCCAGTGATGGGGTTTCCATGCTCAGCACGGTTTGCCTGTCCTCTGGCTGCTCCGGAGACAGTGCAGTGGGCTCAGGCCTGGCCTGACTCCGAGCTGAGCTGGTGAACCTAGACTGAACCAAACACCCTGCCCTTTAATTCCTGTTCTTTCCACACCAAATCCCCTCCAGAGCCAGCAAGCTAAACATTTCCTTTATGTCGGCTCTTGCACGGAGGTCTGCAGGAGAAAATGAATCAGACAAATAATGACACTTGGCTCCTCTGGAAGAAAACCCACTTCCTTTCCTTCTTTTTTTTTTTTGTTTGTTTGTTTGGTTTGCTTTGTTTTGAAAACACACAATAAAAAATATCACAGCAACAGTCCCACCAAGCCAAACAACCTGCAGCCACCCATCCTGCGCTATGAATAGCTCCTCTGTGAAGCCGGTTGAGTCATGGCTTCAGGGACATATACCTTTCCTTGGCCATGGATGCCTCCCGCTGCCAGGAAGGCAGCGTGAGGAGGGATGGCCACAGACCCTAGGGCACCTGCAGACCCCCATTGTGGGGGGCAGCTGTGTGGGGCACCCACAAAATGGGCACGGCAAGCTGGCGATGGCTGTGGGTGAGCAGCCCCTACTTCGCTGGGGTGGCTGAAAGAGGAGAAAGTACAAAATGGGGGTGACTCTTGTAAGGAGGGGAAGGGGATAGAAGAGTACGTGGATGGAGAGGTTGGTTGTGGCACTGGGTCTTTTGTTAGGGCTACGGCTGCTGCGGAAGCTATGGGGGAGAGTCTGGGAGCAACTGGGAGGGTTGGGGTCATGGGAAGGCAGTCACGGGTTGCACCAAATAATGCAGTTGGTCTTCCCTGGGGAGTGACCCTGTCCATTCCCGGGATAAGTCCCAAAAAATTGAAAAAAGCGCAAAAACTAGTCCATGTTGTAACAGCTGTGCACAGGAGTATCTCCCTGGGTGCCCCCGAGGTCCTGTGCTGTTGGAGGGGGGACCTCAAGCAAGCCCCCTTTGCTCAATGGTGGATGGTGGGCGTCTGCTGGGTTGTCTCTCATGCCAAGCATTGCCTGCAGGTCACCCGCCGTCCCCCGGCACCTCATTCCCCGAGGGGCAGGTGGACTCGCTCCTCTCCATCATCTCCAGCCAGAGGGAACGCTTCCGGGCCAGGAACCAGGAGCTGGAGGGGGTACGTCGGTGGGGAGGGCAGCCGCGCACTGCAGGACCTGCAGCCTGGGGCTGGCTGCTTTAATGACCAGTGGGGAATTTATTATCAGCACAGCACAGGCAGCACCACGGCAAGCAAGAGAAAAACATATTCTGCTGTTAGCAGGACCAAAGCCTCCCTCAGCCCATTGGTGTTGCTCCAATTCAAGGACAGGTCCAAATCCCTGTCGCCTTGCAGGTGTGCTTGGCCATCTGGCACAGCATTCAGGGGTGCCATATGAAAAAGCACGTAGGGAACCATGTAGCAACGGTTTGGGGTAGAAAACCCAATAGCTCTATAAGTTGAAGTACTGCTTAAAATAACTTCTTCAAAGCCAGCAGGTTGGCTCTGCACCTCCCGTGGGGGCCAGGTCTTAGCCCAAAGCCACCTGCAGCCACCTTGGCTGCCCCAGCCCATATTCAGCCATGGAGGGATTGGGTTCATTAATGGTTCTGGACTGGGGGGCCCCATTCAGCAGCAGCTGGGACGATTTTAATTTGAGAGCAATTTTAATTCAAAGCCAGAGGATTTTAATTACTGAGAGGGGACTGAACCCTGACTGGATGCAGCAATCAACCCCTTTGCCTCCCACTCAGTTAGATCCTGTCCTTCCCCCGGCCTCACTGCTAACGACCCTCTTGCTCCCCCATGCAGGAGAACCGCATGATGCAGCACACGGTGCAGGCCCTGCAGAGCGAGCTGGACAACCTGAGAGCTGACAACATCAAGCTCTATGAGAAGATCAAGTTCCTCCAGAGCTATCCTGGCCGGGTGAGTGGCTGGCTGGCTGTCCTCCAGCTGGGTTCCCGTGGATGGACCAACCCCAGACATAGACCATTGCCCTCCGTGTACAAGAGCGATGAGGAAATTGCACGTTACCTACAGCTGGGAAATGGGAGCTAATTGGGGTGAAGAAGGGTGTAGTGCTCTGCCTAGAGGAGCAGGTACCCAGCCCCTCTGCTGGGAAGGTGGTTTTTAACCATGCTGAAGGGTGACTGACATCTTTGATGGCAGAAGCTCGAATTTCCTCCCTGAAAAAGCTGCTGCAAACTCCTTTGATGCTTACTGCTGGTAGCGTGATGCTTCAGCAGGCAAGTTGTGGATGCTCCTTCCCAACCAGGCAGCAAGCAGTTAAATCGGGACCTCCTGCAATAAATCCCTGCAGTTACAGCCTGAAAAATAATTAATCCTGTCATACCTATGCTCATTCCCTGACACCCTGAATTTCTTGTGGCCAGCAGAGAGAGCTGCTCAGCTTTCCACTCTCCTGGACAACCAGAGAGCCTTCCCAAAAGAGCAGAAACCAGACCAAAACCAGCCCAGTAATCCCAGTAAGGCCAGGAGGAGGCTGGGGAGCAGCATCAGACCTTGCTGGAACCTGCTCTGCTCGTGTTGCGTCCCTTGGGGGTTTCATCCCTGGAAATCCCTGGGGCTTTTGCAAGCAGGACAGGTTGCCACCTGGGGAGATTTTGATTGCAACCACTTCCTCAGTTGCAGCCGCGCTGTTGTGGCCTCAGGCTTTCCTAATAACTGCAGAAGTGACAATAACCAGGGAAGAGACATCGGTTTGAATGCTGGCTCCTCAGCCTGCCTGCCCTGCCATCCTCCCCTGAAGCTGCTGCCTCTCCATGCTGGCTGAACTGAGTCCGGTTTATCGATGGATATTTTAATAGCATTTGGGGATGGGAAACTCCTACAGCCGTGAAGGACCTTATTTGGTTCTTTTATTTATGTCTCAGTGATGACGCTGGGTCAGCCCCTCTGACATTTTTGCCCCTTTTGCCTGCGGAAGATCATATCCATGTTTATCTGCTGCCACAAGGCAACCCCTGAATGCCATTCACATGATCTAAAGAGCAAGAGCTTTCGACGCAGCAGCACGGGGGATTGCATAATTCACCACCTAATCGGGCATGTGACACATTAAAAATAATCATCAAAGATCATTCAATAAGGCCAGGCTATAGTGAATTCATTGCCCCTAAATTGGGAGCTGGTCTCATCGCTGGCTTCTGACTGCATGGTGACCCGGGGATCGTATTGCAGCGCGTAAGGGCATATTTGCTAAAGGTCTGTGTGCAGCGGGGTTTACCCGTGGTGAAACGGAGCCACCGGCCACCATGCTGGGGCGGCCAGGCAGGACAACCAGCAGCACGTAGTAGTGGGTCCAGAAAAACCTTGGTAAATGTCAGCATCCCTGTGCTGGCGGGGCAGAGCTGGAGAAGGCACAGGGAGGGAGAGAGATGGATTAGCACCGGAGCCCTTGAGCAGGGATGTGCAGCCCACGTAGCTGGGAGCCAGGGCTCACGCCAGACTGTGACCGTGCCCGGTGACAGCACATGCTGTTTCCAGGCTGGTTTGGGGTAGGAACGATGTGGAGTCTGCAGTTCTTGTGACCTGCAGAGGTAGCACTGGAGAAAGCAGGAGCAGGGATGTGCAGGCTGCAGGGGCATCCTCAGGGCTTGCTGCTGCCATTCATCCAGCGCCGCCTGCGAGGCTGCACAAGGGGAACCTCTGTCCCAGGAGGAGTTTAAAGCCCAGCATGTCTGAACTGACCTACACCTTTCACTTCTCTCAAGTAGTTATCTTCATTTTCCTTGCCCTTTGCCCAGCTAATAATAGCTGTATGTTTAAACAATCATTTCCTCCTCCTAAACCACTGTCTTCCTCCTACCTGGTCCAGCAGCACAGGAATTCAGGGTGAGATTTGCACTAGCCCAGGTGTTTCCAGGTGAAGCTGGTGACACGGATGACTAATAATTAATGGAAAGGGCAAAAAATAGGGGGACATGGGTGGAGTCCCTGTGGAAGAAAGGACTTTGTTAAATAGCCCCTGTTGTTTTGCTCCTTTTTGAAGGTGATGGATCCTGTTGGCCCCATTGGTCAGCGCTGGGCTGTGCTTCTCCATCCTTTGGGGGGTCACATCTTCCACATGAGCAGCTCAGGGTGGGCTGGGGGCAGTTCTGGCCCTGCGCTGGGTGTCCATACACAGCTTGCACTGGGGGGTGTTAGGTAGGGGCAGCTATGCCAGCACCAGTGCCCACTGGCTCTCACCCTGCCTTTGCTCCCACAGGGCGGCAGCAGGGACGACACCGAGCAGCGCTACTCCTCCCAGTATGAAGAGCGCCTGGACCCTTTCTCCTCCTTCAGCAGGAAGGTATGAAAAGCTCCTGGCAACCTCCCTCCGCATCAGCCCCTCTTGACACGGGATTGTTGCCTCCTGCGGGGTAGGACTCAGCCAGCCCCGTTTTGGCTTTGCAGAGCACAGCTTTGCCCGGCGTAGGGAGGGGGGAGGCTTTGCAGCACGCTGTAGTGGGTGGGCAGGTTGCTTTGCTCAGTTCTGGTTTTGCTTGCAGCAAGGTGGGCTGGGTGTGTGGAAGGGAAGGAGCAGCCGGAGAATGAAACCTCTCAGGGAAATTATTTAATTAGATGAAATTCAGGGATAGCACTCTGAAAGCATAAAACACATTCAAATACCATTCACTTTAAAAAACACAAAAAAGACATTATTCCCACATGATGTCCCCTATGGCTGTGTATGAGAGGGGGAAGCTTCCCTGGGCACAGAGCTCCTTCCATGATTTGCAAACCCTAAATCAGCCCTTCGAGCCTCAAAATCAGCTGCTTCTACCATTTGCTTGCAGGAACGCCAGCGGAAATACCTGAGCCTCAGTCCCTGGGATAAAGCCACACTAAGCATGGTGAGTGGGCTGCACCCGCTGTGCCACAGTGGGTGGTGAGAGGTTTTTAGCCCCGGTCCAGCACAGAGAACACCGCTGCTGGGTTTGGCCCTGGGTGGGGGACAGACCCCATCCCACTCCCCCAGGCAGGGGTGCAGACCATGCTGGGGCCATGCTGGGGCTTGGCTTAGGAGAAATCACTTTTCTCCCTTGACCTTTCCTTCCCCTTTCCCCGACTCCATCCCGCGGTGTCCCGGGATGTCCAAGCCAGAGAGGGTGACCCAGCTCCAACCCAGCCAGAGATGCCGCAGCTCAGGCATTGCAGTGTCAGGGCACAACCCGGGAGCTCAGGGCCAGCTTGTGTCTCAGAGGATCACTGTGGAACCACTGTCTCCGCCGACCATGCCCGCAGGACCCCCAGGCAGCGCTGGGAGGTGGATGCAATGGGCTGCAGGAGATGCCTCTTCTCTGGTTTGTACTGTGGATGGGGGGCTCAGTGCTGCACCCCCAGCCAAGGGGCAAAGCCTCTTCGCACACAGCATGCAGGTGGGGTTGGCTCAGCTGGACTCCCCGTAGCAGACTCACCCAGAGAGCCCCAGCACCCCACGCAGCCGGGGAGGAGGCGTGCGGCGGGCTGCGAAGGGTCCCGCTCCAGGGGAGATGCTGCGCCTCGCAGCATCCTTGGGCACACAGTTCTCTGTGTGAGATTGTGTGTGAGATGCTGTATTCTCCAGAAAAACCACTTCCCCCGCCCTGATCCTTCCTGCTCTGGTTCTTCCTTCCAAAAAATCATCGGGGAAAATACTGGGGAGCTGCTGGTGTCTGCAGCAGCAGGGGGTCCTCGCCTGAGCTGTGGCAGGCAGGAGAGCCGCTGCTGCCACCGTGGGCATTGGCTAGCATCTCTTAGGGGTGCATGCTGCTTTCTGAGCTAAACATGTTGTTACTGAGATCTGACTTATGTTTGTGACATTAGCAGCAGGCTCAGGATCAGCTTTTGGCTGTTAACCCCCGGCTATCCAGCACAACAGAGGTTAATGTGGGACCACTGGTCTGCAACAGCCACAGAATGCAGAAATATCTTGTAATAAAGGCAAAGTTGTCATTTGCATAAAAACCAAGCAAATGCCAACATGAATATGGATTGGGTGGCGTGCCAGCACCACGGAGAATTAATGAAAGGCGTTTACAAAAAAACTGACTTAGGGGAGTTATTCCTTGGGAATATTTAAGAACATAATCTTGTTTGTTACAGCAGCCCCTGCCATGGCCGTGAATAGCAAAGAAGATTTCAGGCCAGAATTGGTTTGGTGGGAGATCTGTGGGTTTTAATGCCAGCTTTGGAAAGCCCACGTGGTGGTTTGGGGAATGTGCTTATGTCCATAATGAATCCCTATCTTTTACAGCAGGAATAAAAAGTTGCTATGTCGGAAGGTAGGATCTGTCGTTCATAAGCTGCTTTTCTAGGCTGTGGTTACTCCTGACTCTGGCTTTTGTGAAGGGTTGGACACGAAGGTTTTCCCATCGGGACGCCAATATCATGGGCCAGAAGGGCTCAGACATCGTCAGGGTCTGGCTGCTGTTCAGTGGCCTCTCCAAAATGAGGGGTTAAAGCATTACACAGCCCAGCCCCACAGGGTTTCTGGGACCCAGTGAGCTTGGACATCTCTGTGGGCTGGCACAGGATTGGCAAAGGTGGAGAGTACATCTTTCAAGGTAGGTCAGAGAAATGGGTAAACCTGCAGACCAGGTTACTCGTGAGGTTTTGAAAACACCCAAGGAATTTTCGTGTTTGTGGTTGCTCTTCAAAATCCCCCAGGGCAATGTCCATCTAGCAGTCCCTGCTTTGGGGGTGCTTTGCTTTATTTAGCCTGAGCAGTGCTGTGTGCCTTTCCAAGGGCTGTTGATGTCCTCCACCTCGTGGCCTCTCCCACAGTGGTACCCAGCCTTGCTGAGGACCGGCAGCAGGAGGAGGCAGTACATGCCTGCGAGCTCATGCCCATGGGTGAGCAAAGGGGGTGAAGACCTTCCTTTAACTACAGTCATCTGTGACAAGTACGAAGGGCAGTGGGACAAGCTGTGGGACCCCAGGGATCTGTCTGGACCACCAGGTCCATCCATGAGCCTCCCCCCGTGCAGCAGGAGGGCTGTTACTTGGGAGAGCAGCCAGGGGTCCGGCCACAGGTCCCCTAAAATCTATAGCCCAGCAGTGACTGACATCCTTGAAAGCTTATGTTTTCCAAGGTGCTCAGCCAGCACTGAAGCCTGGCAGAGGGTTTACACAGCTCTCAGCACACACATAGCCTTGCCGCTGCCAAAGCTGGGTGCCCCACACTGTACCAAGCCTTTAATCCCACTTTACCAGCTCTTTGCTGCCCGTGGGTTCAGAGCCATGGCATGGGACCGTGGTTGCTTTAGGCTGAGCTGGCCGGAGGTTCACAGGGAGGGGTGCCAGGAGCTGGAGGAGCGTACAAACCCCAGGGTGCAGAGTGGTCACCCCTAAAACATGCCGGGGTGCCTGGGAGCCTGCACTGTCATGAGTCTGGCCATGAAATCATCCTCTAAGTCATCCCTGGGGTCCCGCACTGGAGCTGAGGTGCAGGCAGGGCTGCGCAGCGGGGCCAGTCGTCGGGAACACCGGTGCTGCGTTTGCTCAGCTACCCTGCCAAGGAGGCAGCGAGGGGACGCTGCAAATCACAGCTTCTTTGAGCTCATGAATTAAAAATGTGCAAGACTTAATTACTGCTGGGGTTTCTCTCCGGAGCGGTGCTGAGCCGCAGGCAGGCTCTGAGTCAGGGCTGGCGCAGGGAGAGCGGGCAGGGCCACTGGAGAAAGCTGGGGTAAAAGCAGTTAAAAATGAAATCTGAGAGAGTTTCAGTGTGGGGAAATCCTATGGTTCGCAGCCCTGAATTCACTTCAGTTTGGGCAATTTTGGGCTGAGAGCATAAGTACTTGTGGTAGTCACCTTGAAGGAGAGCAGCTGCTCAGAGATGGGCACAGATGGGTGGCAAAGCGTCCTGCCTCACCTGCATGTTTACGTAGGTCTAGCAGAAGCAGGGCCCCAATCTTGGCCAGGGTCTCTCCGAGCCTGTGTGCAGGGAGGGCTGGTTTCCGCTGACCCACATTAAAACGGGATTTGCTGTTCTGCTCTTGCTGCAGGGGCGGCTCATCCTCTCCAACAAGACGGCTCGTACTGTTGCCTTCTTCTACACCCTGTTCCTGCACTGCCTCATCTTCCTGGTAAGTGCGGGGGCCACAGTGGGGCGGGCACCCCCTTTAAAATGGCAGCAAGCATCCCGTTCAGGGGGAATTTTTGCATTTTCAAGATGTTATGCCAAACAAGTGTGTTGCAGCTAGTGTATCACCAGCTCCGGAGGCACGGGGTGGCGGGGACTGTGGGCAGCACAGCTCAGCGGCGACACGTACGTGCCAGTGAATATCCCCCTTCGACTTCATGGGGTGGGAATGGCCACCCTCGGTGGGCACAGGCTTGGCCAAGGGCAGGAGCTGGAAGCTGTGTGTGTCTTCATGTTGTGCCCAGAAACAGCTGTGGGGCCCCAGTGCCACCGTGCCAGGAGCTCACATGGCATTTAGCGTATTTGTGTGCAGGTCTGGGTCACCATCCCTGCACGCAGGCAAGCAAGCCCTCCGCTTCTCAGGCAGCAAAATTTTGGTTAACTCTTGTGAAGCTAACAGCATAAGAAATTTCAGGAATAGAATATGGCCCCATGACCCCACGTTGCCTGTTTCTAGACCATGTGTGGTTCCACCTTCCTATTTCTGGGCACATCCCTTAACCTCCTGCACGGGGGAGCTCGCTTACATTCACTGCCCCTCCAGGTGATGAGCCCTGGCTCTGCACTACCCTGTGCGAGCTCTGGTTGTCCCCACGTTTCCTACTTGCCCTGCGGCTCTGTCTTCCTCTAGTTTTCAAATTTCCCCATCTGTACATTAGGGTTGGAAGTAGAGAAGTAGAGGTCTGGTTAGGAATAGAGGCTTGAGCCAGCCTGAATCCCCTGGGAGTTGGGGAACTCCTCCTATATTCTTGCACAGTTTCTGGGGTTTTATTTATAATTTCATGGGGAAAAAAACCCAAAATAATAAATATTTAAACAGTGAAACAAGATGAAAGACAAATCAGAACAATATTTCTATCCTGATCTTCTCAAAGTAAAACTGGCTTTGTGTTATTTTGGTGAGGAAAGGAGCAAAGAAAATAAAAAGTTAAACATCATTAAACTTTAAAGCTCTAACCTAAAAAAAAAAAGTAAAATTCATAAATATTACATGGCTGCAATGATCTTACTTCATCTAGACACAAAAGGGCCTGAAGTCCAGCACCCAGCACTGCCTGGGCTGGGCACACACTGTGTGTCCGATGGGGACCGGACAAACCCGGGGCTCCTCCATCCCTGCAGTGGGAGCAATGTCTTTGCCACTAATCCCAGGAGACAGTGCAGCCTTCACCCCTTCCCGCGGCTGCCTTCTGCTTGTCGTGATTTCAGTTAACCCTAATTTGGAGGCCCACTGAAGGGTGTTTATGGAATTAGAATGTTTCCCCAGTGACAAGATAACAACAGCATACAAATCCCCAAGGTTTTAATGCATCAGCCTGGGATGGGAGGGCTTCTCCCGCTTTCCAAAACCCACTGCTGCCTCCCTGCATCCTCAGACCACAACTTTGAAATGCCAACTTGGTGGCACAAAGGGAAAAAGGAGCCAAACCGAGCAGTGACCTTCCTAAAACGTGTGCCAAAAACACATCCCCAAAGCCTTCTCCATCCTTGTGCAGCCTTGAGCGTGCCCGCCTTGCCCCAAACCACTGCAGCTGCGGCAGCACCGCCCCGGCAAAAAAACCCACTGGAAAAGGTCATCCTGACCTTCCTGAGGGCACCCCCCTGAAACACACGCTGGGTTTCTCCATGCTGGTAATGCAAGGCTGCAAAACTGATTTTACCCAGAGCATCGCTTTAGGCCTCTGCTTGATGCACAAAATCCATGGGCGCCTGCAAAGCGCTGCAGCAAGGGCTTTGCTGGTGGCCACGGGGATGGGGTGGCACAGCGGTGACGTGGGCTGCTGCGAGGGCGGGCGGAGATGGGCAGGTGAAAGCAGAGCTGATTGCATTTCTTATTTTGCAGGTGCTCTACAAAACAGCCTGGAGTGAGAGCGTGGGAAGGGACTGTGCCACGTACTGCGCCAAGAAGTGGGTGTGAGGATAGGCTGGGTCAGCCTGGCCCTGGGGCTCGGGAGCATTGTCCGCCTGTTTTCGGTGGACAGACCGTGCTGGTTTGCGGCAGATTTTTTGGACACCGCTTGGCGAGCCTCTGTCCTGCAAATGAGGGTGGTTAATTGGGTTTTAAACCCTTAACCCAACAAGGATGGTGGGGAAGAGGTGCGCAGAGCAGGACAGCTGTCTGTCTTCAGCCACATGTTTTCCAAATCCCTTCACAAATGTGAGCCCTGGGATGAGGATCAGGCCCATGCCTTGACTCCAGCTGCCCTGAGCAGCTCCCAGGCGCTGCTGTCTGTGGCTGGAGGAAAGCGTGGTGCTCATTATCGTAGCTAGCGCTCAGAAACGCAGCGGCTCCTGCTCAGCCACCAAAGTGCTTTGGACCTTGCTGTGAGTTAACGTAGCTGTGCCCTTTCCCCAGGTACGCCGACCACATCCACAAGTTTCATGAGAACGCGGACGCAGGCAACATATGGCAGTGATGGATGGACAAGACCCCACTGGTGCCAGCTCCCCTTTCATCCCACGGCAGGATCTGGCCCTTCACGTCCTGCCAGCTGCTTCGCTATAGCTTTGCTTTCTGCTTCATAGGATGGAGGCAGTGATCCCCCCACTCCCACCTTTGGAAATCAAAAGCCTCAGTTGATGGAGATTCATTTTGCAGGACACAGCATTTCCAGCCCTCCTTCCCTCCCTGGAGGAAGCCTGTGTCCTCCTGATGTCCCAGAAAGCTCAGTCTTTACCAGAATACATGAAAAATGCAAGATAAGAGGTACTCCTCTCAGATGCAATATCTCTTTCCGTCCTGTTTAAATCCAGTGCAACACTGGGTGGACTAAATTTAGCCAGAATGGGGGGAAAAACTAACGTCCTGAACTTGCATTTTCACATGTCATGATATTTGGAATTCCTGTTTTGCTCTGGTTTATTGAATTATCGAAGGCAAACAGTCCTTCTGGGCTCTGGTGGAGCAAGCGAGACAGCAGCAGATAAAAATCAGCCATTCCCCGAAGACGGGGTTGCTCAGCACGTTGCCTTCTTGCTGCTTCTCAAGTCAAATGAAGCTGGTGCTCAGCCCTGTGCTCCATCTGAAAGGTTTCTCAAGACCTTCTGCGGAGCCTCATACCATGCTGCTGAGCACCAGCAGATACTCTTTCTGAACCAGAGCCGTTGGCTTGAAAATAGCCCAGCTAATTTGGACGTAATGGGCATGACGGGAGGTGTTGCTGGTCAGGACTGATCTCACTGGGATGCTCCAGACCCTCTCCCTACTGAGATGTTTCTGCCAAGCATTGGTTGCCCTTCTAGGTGCAACTGCTTCACCTAATCCAAGGCAGTACCTGCGTCGTACGGGGCTTTACTTGCCTTGTAGTTGATCTGGTCAACATCTGACCCTTTAGGAAACTACAGGTCAAATCAAGCAATTGCTGGTGGTGGGCTTGCTGGGTGATGAACACTGGGCTGCTAATTTGGGTTGATTTGGGGAGAAAGAGGTGATATGAGAGGCTCTAATTAAAAAGAGCAGGTCCCAGCACCCCCTGTTCCTGCCTCAGCTCGCTGTAACCGTATGGTGCGGGAAGATATTAGCTTGTTAGCTAATGGTGGGCCTCAATTAAAATTCCCCTCCAAAGATAGGAGAGTAGTGTTGCTTCCAATTAATATTTCATTGCAGATTCAGATCTATTCACATTCACGCTGCTGGGAAGCCGAGGCCTCTAACAGAGTGTGCAGGCAGCAATAGGCTTCACATCTGCCACGGGCAGCCCAGGTTTATTTATAGGAGCTGTGGCCTGCGGCAAAATGTAAAATACTCATAAATCGAAGGGAGGGATAAACCCCAAGGGACCAACCTGCACCTGTCCTGCTCGGTGTGGGGTAAATCAAGCCTGTCCGGAAGGGAGGCACCCGCAGGGCAAGATGACAGCGAGGGGCTCGGGGGTGATGCTGCCATATGCCGGGGACCTCTTCATAAACTAACTGACTTCAGATGTGGAGGAGATGAGCTTTTGCTGTCTGAAATCAGTAGCTGATCTGGGGAGGGGTGGGATGCTTGTTGCGGCTTTGTTGGGAAGGTTAATTTTGCTTTTTTTAGAAGCTGTATGTGGTGTCTTGGAATTGCAAAACTTCTGCAGCTATTCACACTTGTACTCTTCATAAATGACTTAAAATAGATATTGAGTTCTGCGGGACAAGTGATAAAATAAACTTAGACATGCATTGACAGGGTTGCTTTTGTGCTTTGCTTCCTTTTTTTTTTTTTTGGACTTTCGATATTAAACAACTGAGAAATGTCCTGCTCGAGTCCAAGGGCAGAGTGTGCAGCTAATTTTAGAAACCCATTACAGCAACTAAAGGCAGTGATGTCTCGCAGTGCCAGGAAGGGCAGGACCTCTGTCCCCGTGTGCTGGAGCCGCCGTCCTGGCTGCCGGCGAACATCAGCATCCCATGGGCCAGGCAAAAGGGTCCCAGTGAAGAGGAACCACGGGAGCAGAAGGGCTTGAGCCCAGGCAACCTCCAAAAGCAGAGGTATTCTGTATACCCCCACACAGCTGTTGGTAAAGGCACTCAGGTTGAATGGTGTAAATTTGCCTGGTTAATTTTGGGGGAAGCTGATCGTGATCCCCCCACTTCCTCATCCTCCTTTTTTCTTGCTTTTCCAGCCCCAGGAGACCCTGGCAGCCCCAGCCTGTGGGGTCAGGCTACTTTGCAGGCTCTGACCTTGGGTTTTAGCCACTGTTTCCTTTGGCCAAGCCCAGCAAGTGCGAGGTGGTCTGGGGAGAGCTGAGAGCCATGGCCCCCCCCCCCACGAGGGGCTGAAGGGCAAAGGGCTGTGCCAGAGGTTTTGCAACCCCTCCAGGACTCCCAGGTATTACTGGATCCCTGGCCCTGGAGCTGGGGGTTTCATCCCTCAAGCAGAGCCATCACCTCCCTCCACACAAAAGAAAAATGGCAAATTCCCTGATTTGTCCCAAATTCCCTCCTGGGGAGGGCGAGGGTTAGATGCAGGGTGTTGCTTCCTCTTCTAATCATGTTTTGCAGCTGTTTTGCAGCTTCCAGCAATTCCTGCTGCCACAGCATGGCACAAGGACCCATGACTCCTGCCTTCTCCCCCGGCACTGGCCACCGGAGAGGGGATGCGCACAGCCGGGGCATCGCAGCGAGCACCGGCAGCACTCGGGGTAACACACCACTCGCTCATCTCAGCCCTGGCGATCTTACGGCAGCTAAGGGACGTCGGGGTGTCCCAGACAGCAAACAACTGCTGCTCCCAAGAGTCCAGCTTTGGCTGCCAAAAACCTCTGAGCGGAGGCAGGGAAAGCCCCAACTGGGGAGGGCTCTGGGGTCACCACCTGCCCACGGCTGGCCGGCGCCTCAGCCAAGTTTTCAGAGCTCCTTTCTACAGACGTGCTGCAGGCGAAGGGCTCGGGCAGAGCCAGGGGGCTGCAGGGCTCCAGGGGAAGCCTTGTCCCTCCAGGCAGAGCAGTGGGCACTGGAACAGCTGGTGAGATCCTTGTGTGTAGCATAAAACAAAAAAGATCTGTGATTTTGGTGCCTGGGAAGATGCCCTGCACGTGGGGGTTGTCCTCAGGTGACTGGGCACCAGGAGATGTTTCCTCCAGCCCTTGACACCACCTGGCAACCCCGGCCAAGCTTGGCAAGGTTGGGGAAGGGCAAGACACAGCACAGCATTTCTGGCAGCATTGTGCCCAAACCCCCTTGCCCTCCGAAAAGCAAAGCAGCAGGTCAATTAAGGGGAGCAGAAGGCCCAACCTTGGGCAAGAGCTACAAAAGAGCTCACCCTGTGCGGGGTTTGCCATAGGCAGGGTAAGTGCTGTCATGCCCAGCAGGGAGCGGGAGCAGGGCTGCCCTCATTGTCCTGGCGTGCACGAGGTTTGGGGTACACCCAGCTCGTCCCGCCCTGCCCAGCCCGTCACCGGCTGCACTGGGTGACCCTCTTGGGGATGTGCTCACTCAGAGCCCCGTTCAGTTCTCCTTACAGTCGGGCAAGGAGAGGAACGACGACAGGGCAGGCACCCTCCGCACCGCACAGCAGCCGCGGCTCTGAAATGCCATTCCCCAAATGCAGAAGTCCCCGGAGGCGCCACGGCCCGCAGCGGCACGTGCACAGGCTGGGGCTGACTCAGCCGTGAGAAGGGACGCGGCGTCCGCCCATGGCATCGGCACAGCCGCGGGGCTGGCCGCGGCGAGCAGCGAATGCACTGGCACCTCGGCACGGGCCTCGGTGCTCCTCCACACGCAGCGTGAGAGCAGGTATTGCCTTGCATCGCCCCACTGCTGCCAGCTGAGCAGCTTCCCTGCAGCTCGCTGGGCACCACATAGACATCCCTGCACACCCCTAGAGCCCAACAGCCCTAGAGATGCACACCCCTATTGACCCACACCCCTGCACCCACCCTGAGTCCTGGCACCCCATGAGCCCCATTTTTGGCCAGGTTCAGAGGGCAGCCCCAAAGCAACCTGCAGCTGGGACGGTGCTGCCCAGAGAGCCCACAGCCCTGCCCTCGCTGGGTCCCTGCCTTTTTTGAGGATGGAAGTGGATTTTTTGCTAATTTGATTTGAAAGCCCCTTTTATCCCTGAGTGACTTGAAAGAAAAGGATTGCCATGACCCCTTGCTCTCCCTTGCTGTATTAAATTTGATTATGGGAAACAATTTTAATTAGTATCGACAGATGTTCAGGGAAATAAGTATGGGATAACTTTGTGCTTTTTATACCTATTTACCCTGTGAATCTTCTGTCCCAGCTCAGAGACCCAGGCTAAATTTCAGGGGGTGGTGGAGGTTTATATGGTAATAAAAGGCTCCTGGGGAAGCCCGGCTGGCTAATGAGATAACAGGCTGCGCACATCTGGGTCACAAGTTCAGTTTTTGCTGCAGGCAGAGGAGACGGGAGAGAAATCACTGCCAGAACGCGGCCGAGCTGTCTTGATTTTCGGCTGCAGTGCACTGCAGGGGAGCGCGGTGATGGGCCCAATGCAGGTCCAGACCCTGCCGTGCAGGGGATGCCAAATGCCCTGACAGCCCGGTCGGTACGTGTTCACGCTCAGGAGGAGCCGGGCGATGCGGCAGTGTTTGCAGGGCAAGCTGCAGCAGCAGTAATTGGAGTGCCATAAAAAAAATAGTATGGTTTTTCTAAAGGTCTCTGGCCGGGCGCCTCATCCCTCCAGTCCAGTTCCTGCTGGAAACAGGTCTCCAGAGCTACTAATGCGCAGGCAGCAAACGTGTCTGCCCCCACTCTGCAAATGGAAAAGCAAGATCGATAGGGTTTGAGCGGAGCTGAATGAAGCGGAGGCAGCGCCTGGCGTGCAGGATGCTTGCGAGACTCCCCCGCCAGCAGGAAAGGAGCTTCACAAACAAAAACACACGCAGAGCCAGCGCCGGGAGAAACGTGCCGGGTACTGCAGGTTATTTTAAGTTCAGGATGTACCCAGTAAATGCAGCAGATAAACAGATCACAGGGCTGGGAGCTCGCAGGGTCCATTGCGCCGGGTCAGCACATGGACGCAGCCCATACGGAAAAAAGGGGGATAAGATATAAGGGGTTTGGACATCTGGAGGCAGGAGCCTGACCAGCCAGGCCATAGGGATCGATTGGTGTTTATTTTTGGAAGAGTGGCTCTAATTATGTGCTGTAAGCAGGCAGTGAAATGGTGGTGGATCTCCACTGCTTGCTGCCTTTAAATCAAGGCTGAACATCTGTCTCAAAGACATGCTCTGGTTCAGCCGGGAGTTATGGCCACGCAGCAGGAATTATCGGCCAAGGGTGCACGGCCCGCATGGCGCAGGGGCGAACGTCACGGCTTTACGGTCTATGAACCATCATCCCTCTCATTTTTTTCCTAATAGATGGAGCAGCTGGGGCTGCTGGTTTTAGATGGGTTGTTTTAAAAACAACAGCAGAGTTTGAATGCTGGGAACCCCCTTGGCCAAGGCGCATCTGCCGAGGTGGTCTTCCCACGTGGCTGTCCCCAGCTGGGCCACCCGGACCCGTGCGAGAGGTGACAGCCGCCAGCGGAGGGACATGGGGGCACATGGGAATTGCAGTAGGGTTATCTGGATGCCAAAATAGCAGCGGTGGGGTGACACCGTGCCCTGCCACAGCAGAGTTCAGCATCTCTGCCTCAAGCTCTAATAATATGGGAGCCCCAATAACCCTGTTAATAGGGGAGTTGTGTTATTAAGGCGGGGTTTGGGTGAGGAGGGTGAAAGCAAAGGCTGGCCCCTCCGTGCGGCCGTGCTGGAAGGTGCCGGCTGGTAAGAACTGTTTTATTGCTTCCTGTTGTGTTAGACATCTGATGGCAAGCTAGGGCCAAAAGCTGGTGCAGCATATGGAGCGTCCCCCCGGTCCTCCCCCTCCGCCTTATTTACAGAGCCTCCCTGGAGATGGGCCTCACAGGCTTTTCCAGCTCAGAGAGGAAGCGGAAAAATATTTACCTCACCCCCCCCACAAAAGTCTGCTCTCATTAAGGCAGGAAAACGTAAATGAGGCGCATAAGGTGGAAACACAGTGCCGCTGTGGTGAGCACTGGGAGAGCACCAGGGCCAGGGATGGTGAAGGGGCCATAGGCAGGGACCCTCCCCAGGGAGTCCCAGCTCCCCATGGGGACGTTAGCCTGTGCCAGGGGCTCAGCCAAACCCAAGCCCTTCATTTCCCAGCCCTGCCTTCAAAGGTGGGGGGACACGAGGATGCTTAGATGTCCCCCTGCCCCCTGTTATGCCTGCACCCCATGGGGGTTTGCAAAGCCCTTCCCTGCGTGGCTGCATCCCGGGGGATGCCCCAGGACAGGGGGCCGGGGCAGTGCCCACCTTTGGCACTGTGGCTTTGCTTTGGCAGCACAACCGTTTGCAAAGCTGGGGTGGGCATGGAAAGGCTGCACCTCCAAAATGCCCTGGTTATTCTTTTATTCCTTAATTATGTTTTTTTAACATTGACCAGCACAGGACACACGCCTGTGAGCTGCCAACCCTGCAACATGGTGGTGTGAGGGTCTCCCCCAGCACCAGCATTGCAATGGGAAAGAAAAAAAAGGGAGGGAACTTGGCTGCATTTCCCTGAATGATGCCCCAGCCATCGATCAACGAGTCATGCCAGGAACAGCTCCAAGCCAGCAGCTCCTTTCTCCACAAGCAGTCTCCAGCCAGCCCAGCCATTAGCACCGGGTGGGAAAGCTCAGCCGTTAGCTGTGTGCAGCCTTTTCATTGGGAAAACCCCGGCTCATGGCCCCGTGGTGTCTCAGGGCAGCCAGTCTCTTTTCCCTGTCCCCAGTGGCAGTTTCCCCTGGAAGACAAAGAGCTCAGGCAGCCAGAGAGCCCTGCTCAGCCCCAGCAGCTCCGCTGGGAGCGGCCCTTGCCGAGGGTTAGCTGCTGGCTGGCGGTGAGCTGCTGGGCGAGTTGGAGCTTGTGACAGATTTTGGCACAGCCTGGTGACCCAAAAGGGTGAGAGAATGTGCTGGAATTAAGATAAGGGGAGGGAGTGATGCGGGGCCATGTGCTGCCGATGTGGTCTCACCGGAGGCAAAAGGCACATCTCCCTTTGGCTTCAGGTAAGATGTGCCTGGCCATGGGGGCAGTTTCTAGCCCAGGGCAGGTACCGGTGCCAGGCAGAGCCATGGGTGTCCGAGGGGTGCACCCGCTCTTGCCAGGGTGCCTGGGTGGCTCGGGTATGGCACAATCATGGCCCAACTGTGGGCACGGTGTGGGTTTCAGATGGGAGGCAAGTCCCACCCAAGCTGGCAGAAATAACACCCTTTTCCTGTCTTCTAACTGGTTTTGCCCACTTCCTTTCATCTGTCCATGGCTGCAAGGGGATGGGCAGTGCCACTGCCCAAGGGTGTCTGCGCTGACCCATGCTCTGTGCCTTGTCCCCATCGATGGAGCTTTGTCCCTATTGCAGGGGTCTTTGTCCCCATGGCATGGAGCTTGGTCCCCTTCGCATTAGTGCTTTACCCCCTGCACTGGTGCTTTGCCCCCATTGCACAGACGCTGCCCCTGTGAGCTCAGCACTGTAACACAAAATGGGTAAAAATAAAACCCCAGTGCAAACCACAGCAGCAAAGCACGGCTTTCCCACCACAGAGGAGCGGTGCCGGGGCTGAAGGCAGCACCACAGCCCTGGCACGACCTCCTCTGACATCTCCTCTTGCCCAGAATAAACGTCCCCACCGAGGGGGGGCGGGGGGAGGGGGGCCGGACCTGACACCGGCATGTGGCCTGCTGGGTATGTGGCCAAAAATAGCCAGGGAGGGAGTGGGGGCAGAGGGGAACCCATACACACCGCTGGAGCTTGGCTATGCTCCCCAGCTCCCCGGGGGAGGCAGGGCCAGGCTGGCAGCACTGGGGTCCCTCTGGGAGCTGAGCCCCCTGCTGCGACCCCCCCAGGAGGACAGATAACCCCCCAGGCATCCTGCAAAAACACACCATGGGTCATCAAGGGAGGCGATGCGAGGCGTGATTTTATGACATGTGGAGCTGAGACATGGAGCTGTCCCAGGGACAACGCGGGGTGGGGAATTAAGCATCCCAGCAGCAAACTGGCTGCAGCGCAGGTACCCCCTCGGCACACTGACCCCCGCCCCAAATCCTTGGCCTGAACACCCAGGATCTGGGGCCTTTCCGGTGCCCGTCGCTATGGCAACCCGTTCTCACAGTGCCGGTCCACGCTGAGCCTGTCTACCAGTGCTGCTGCCTTCCCGGAGGGGCGATGCTGCAAGGTGATGCTGGGGGAGGTGGTCCTGCAGGTCCCAGTCACAGCAGGATCAGTGGAGTCCCCCCCATGAGGGTCCCTTGGGGTAAGAGAGAGCTCTGTAGGGAATAGTATTTTTTTAATGGTCTCTTGGTGGTTTTAGAGATTTGGGGAAGATGTTTAGCACAGAGGAGGGCTCTGGGCTGGACCCACGTGAATGGTCCTGCTGACGTCCCCAAAAGCCTTTGCCCTTCCCCAGGTGCAGGGAGCCAGTGCTGCACCCCCCAGCAGCCAGGAAAGGGCTACTCGCATTAAAATAACTTCCTTTGCTCTGCAAACACTGTCTGCTCTGCAGGCCGTTTCCATCGAGCATCCCACCCCAGGGAGGTGCACGGGGTGGGGGTGGCAGTCACTGCAGGTGTGGGCAAGGCATCACCATTCCCCAGCAGAGGAAAAACAGCAGCTTGGAGTGTGCCAGGCCTCTGGGGTCCCCACTGATGGAGGGGATCCTAACCACATCCCCACGAGCAGATGCTGCTGGGGTGCACGGCAATAGATGCCTCTCCCAGGTGTGTGGGCGCAGCATGGGACCCATCCTGTCCCAGAGTGGTGTCACCCTCCTCTGGGGTGACAGCCTGCCCTGGGGTGGGGAAGGGGCTGCCCTTGCTGACCACCTTTCAGTGCTCTGGCCCAGAACTGGGATTTTCTAGAGCTTTTTCCCAGTTCCCCTCCACCCACGGGTCCCTGCAGGCTTGCAGGGTTTAGGAATTTCCCAGCTGCTGCTGTGAGCTGTGTAGCTTCGCTTTGGGAACTCCTTTGGAGGCACTTTGCACACCAGCCTTGCTGCTCACACACACCTCTCACTGGCTCCCTATGGACTGGTAAAAAGATGGAAGAAGCTTTCATAGCTAAGGGAGGGTTGGGATTTTGGAGCTGCTAACATTTTTAAGAGCTGCTCTGAGTCCAGGCAAAGATGGCTTTGCCTTTAATATTCAATGCTGCTTTTTTTTTTAACACACGTGCAAGCGTGCATTCAGAGCTTCTGCAGGGAGAGCTTTGCACTGCGAAAACGCCGGGGCCAGCCTGACCCAGCAGCGTGGGACTGCTTCAAAGCCAAGGTTGCCAGAAGGACATTCTCCAATCTGTAGAAAAGGCAAAACCCTGGGAAACCACAATGAAAGAGCCACTTGGACCAGCACAGTGGGAAATGCTGGGGAGAGGATCCCGCACAGCCAAGATCAGCCCTTCGCCGGCAGGAGCAGTGCGGTTTCCCCTCCATCACCAGATACAAGGAGCTGTCATTGTGGGAGCATTTGCAAGCAAGGAAGGCAAAAGCCCTTTCTGCATGCCTGAAATCTCCAGGGGTTTGGCTCCTGCCAGCTGGAGGCTGTGGGCACTGAGCAGACGGAGTGTCAGGATAAAAAGGAGCCTGAGGCAGCAGCGTCAAGGGAGCCCATGGCTGTGTGACGCCTGGGGAGAGCAAGGGGGAAAGGAACCAACCTGGGACAGGCTTTGCAGGAGAGCTGCACCTTGGTTCTCGGGGCGAACAGCTCTGCCAGTGTGGCTGTGGGTCAGGACCAGCAAAGTAGGGGTCCCTAAGCAGAGGCCACCAAATAGAGGCAGCTGCAGAAGGTGACTGAAGCATGATGCAGCAAGGGCTTCACTTCTGGAAAAAAACCCTTGCCAGGACAGCATGGCCACAGAGGATGTGCAGGAAGGCTTTTTGAAGCCTTTTCCTCCTGTGGCTGGTTCCTACACAGTGCTCTGCCCAGGCGAAACAAAGCCTCTGACACCATCCTTCAAGCACAGCCCCAGCAGAGCAGAACAGCACAAAGAAAAGGGATATTTAAGAGACAACCTGAGAATAGCTAATGGCCTCTCACCTTCCTCCAGCAGAAATGGGAGGCAGTTTGGAAGAGAAGGTGCAGAAGGTGCCTGTCCCCCTGGGAGGGACACGGACCCGGTCGCCCTGGCAGGGCACGCACAGCCGCAGGGAGCAGCAAAGGAGCAAAGCCCTTGGGTGAGAGGAGGCAGGAGCAATCACACTGGGATTTTTTGTGGGTTTTTTTTGCTAGAGTTTCAGCTCTTCAGCCCCAGGTGTGGACCCACTCATGTCCCCCCCGCCACAAAGACCGGCGTCTGGGTGCTTGTCCCAACGCAGGGCTCTGCACCTGCTTGCAAATGGTTGCACGCTTGGCAAGCTCTCCACCTGCCACCCTGCCAGCGGGCGTGGAGGGGAAGTTTTAGCACAGAAAAAGCATCGCTTTTCATTTGCATCGGCAGGAGGAAGAAGAGCAGTGGCAGCATTAGCACTGGGCTCCTGTGGCTTCCCCTGCAGAGACCCAACTCCGTCATGAGTGACATGTCCTCAGAGGAGACGTTGTGTTTCTGAATGCAATCATCTCTCTTCAGAACATGCTCGCTGGGGATATTGAGCAAGCACAAACACCATCCAGCTGGTGCAGGGCCAGGGTGTTTGGAGGGGCCTGGTGAGCTCCATCCCAGCAGGATGCAGTGGAGGCATCAAGATCAGGCAGAATGAAACACTTTAGGATGGTAAATCTTGAAGCCATGGATCGTGTCCACTGACACTGAGCTAGACACCCTCTTTTTGCTCCTAATACCACTCCCAGCACTGCCAGAGATGCAGAAGCATTGAGTCCCGAACCCCCTCTCCATCTGACAGTATTTTCAGGAGATTATACTCTTCCCCACTCATCAACCCTAAATATTACTCCCTTCCTAGCTGGGTCTGACAGGCCACTGGACGCGATCCTGAACAGATGTTTGAAGCACAGAAGAGCTGGGACACGGTGGGGGACAGGCTGTGCACACACAAGAAGGATGTGGGATGAACTGTTGATGCTGCAAGCTGGCCAACTGCAAGGCTCCTCCACTTGGCCAATGCTCTCTGACTCCATCCAAACTCCAGCAGTCATCCCTGGGGAAGATGAGGGTGGGGTTTGGTCCTGTTTGTGTATTCTCCCCCAGGGGATTTCAGCTGGTCTGGCTTTGCGCTGGTCGGTGGCTGGCCTTGTCCATCTTTGAGGGTCATGTTGGGAGAGCATTGCTCAACCAGGGCTGCGCAGGCACCCTGGGCTGTGGGGGAAGGAAAAGCTCAGGTTAGCAGAGGAAATTTTAGCCACAGTCTTTGTGCTGAAAGGAAAGGGCTTTCTCCCTCTCCAAGGTAAGTCCTGAGTCGGGGGGTTTGAGGAGAAGGGAATTTGCACATCAAGGTCTTCACATCAGCCGCAGTCCCTGCGGGAAGGCTCCTCCAGCCCTGCAGCAGGGCTGTTACTGGCTGTTTGCCTTCTCTAACGCACCAAAGGACATTTTAAAGCAATTTCCCCTGCACAAATAAATACAAAACCAAACTGCTGTTTCTCCCGCTTTCTTCTCCCTTCCCCTTTCATCCCTGTGACATCTTTCTCCAGTAAATCCTTCCCTTATGTCTCATTAGAGACTGTTCCTGGACAGTTTGCAGCTGTGACAACCCAGGAGAAGCCCAGGGCCCATCTGCCCAGCTGACGGCTCGCAAACGCAGCCGGCTTTTTGCCACGCCTGTGCCATGAAATGGCTTTGAAAACAGGTTCATGGCTGGGCTGCCCCATGCCACAGCTGCCAAAGTCTCCTACCTCCCTTTCCAGCGTTTTCCTGGGATGCTGGACAAAACGCTTCAGCTCCCACCTCTGCTTTCCTCCCTCTAACACGCTCCTCTCTCCTCACCATGGTTTTGTGGCTTTGCAAATATACAGCATTGGGGTTTTGCAGGAATATCTGCAAGAGCATTATGGTCCCCGCTCCCTGGATAAACCCCCACCTGCTCTGGGACACAGCGAGGATACAGGCGGTGAAATTAAAAATAACCGGCTTTGCCGGGAGGCGCGGGCGGCGGAGGGCACGCTGCCGGAGCTGGCACGGCTCGGGCGCCGGATGCCTCTGGGCACAGGATTTCAAGGCCACGTCACGCTCCAGCCGGGTGGCTGCCAGCAGCCCTCCCCAGCGCTGGCTGCACCGCTCTCTTGACTCCTTCCAGCGATTTTTGAAGACAGCTAATAGCTCCGGGGGAGTCCCGGCGTAATGAGAATTGGCAGACGCGAGCAGATATTAGGTTTGTTCAGCACCAGTTTTAAATCATTTAACATAGCAGAAAGGCAGTGTTTCTACAAGCAATATGTTCTGCTTTGCTTGCATCACGGTTCCTATTAAAAGGGTTTAGTGATAAATAGGCATGGTGGTGTCCATCCAGGGAGCGGTGCCACATCCGTGGCGATGGGATGAGTGGGGCCAAGGATTCGCGCCGAAGCCCATCTCCATCCACAGGAGCTCACATCAGCTGCGAGTGGGACTCGTGAAGAATATACAGCCTGTTGAATGTGGCCTGTGGCTTTGGTTTAAAAATAAACCCTTAAAAAGATAATCTGGGGAGCTGGACCAGGGATGCTCCTTGCGCAGTGGAACACAGTTCCTTGGGGATTGCTGAGAAAAGTTGTGGGAGAAGTTAAACCTTCACCCTGGCAATTATTGTAAATCTCTTTGGTCAAGGCGCAGACCTAAAATTAGCCCTTGAATCCTTTTGAAGGTTGGGATTTTTCACTTGATTTTTCAAGTGACTGACCAGCAGTGTTGCAAACTGTGCATTTCCAAGCTTGGAGCCCTGCTTTTCTTTTTAATTGCAGCCCCGCAAGGTTACCCGGCGTTCCATCGCAAGCAAGGCCAGGCTTTCCAACCTTGTTTCACACATCCTGAAACAAGCAGCAACCCACAGAGGGAAGGCAGAAGAGAGCCTGTTGGGTACTAAAGTGTTTGCAGTCATAAAGCATTTATCCTGGTTCATGGAAGAAATCCCAGAATCCCAGCCCTTCCCTGGGCTACCAGAGTGTTTTGCTCTTGAGTGTTGTCTAGTAAAATCTGGGAATTCAGTAAAAGCTGGGATGCTGGGCTTTCTGCTGCTCATACGGTAGTTGAAATGTAGGAGTGGTAAAGAGCAGAGGCTGGGGTGGTTCCCAGTGGCATGTGCTGTTCCTTGCTGTGCTGTTCATATGCAGGGGTTTGCAGGCGACGGGGCCACAAGCCGGGGCAGCACAGGGCACTGTGGGTCACAGCATGCCCTGCCAGGTGCTCTGCACCCACCATGCTGCCTCTGCCCCAGCAGCCTCCAGCCCCTTTGCCGACCCAGCCGGATCCTCTGCCCGGCCAGCGATGCTGGCATGACACCCAGGGTTGTCCTTACCATCGCTGCCCTTCCCACGGAGGATGGTCCCAAGGTACAGGCAGTGCAGGGCAGGGCATCCTCCACATCCGTCAGGGCTGCCAGACCCTCGGCGCGCGGCTCCCAGCCCTGCTGGCAATCGATAGCGAGTGCAATGAAACCCTTAATGAAATTCCAGCCTAAGAGACTATTGATTGTGTATTTTCTTTAAAAATGTATATGAATGGGAGAGAGGCTTTTTGGAGGAGAGGCCGGGGAAGGGCGGGGGGAGTGGAAACACACCATCAGCCACCATGGGAGATGGGTGAACATGTTTTGTCCGGGGTAACCCATGCTGACCAGCGGTCTCCAGCCTCTCGGTGAGCATTAATTCATCCTTAAAACACCCCCTGGGAAGGGGAAACATGACCAGCCAGAAGCAGGAGGGTGGGCATTCACCCAAAATCATCACAAAACCAGCAATGATGAAACCAAGGAGAGAAGGCAAGAGTCCATGCCCCGGTCATGCCTCCTTGGCAGCACTTTTGCAAGCCCCCCTTGCCCCATGTTTCACATTGCTGCCTAAAGCACACCAAAAAAAGAGGTTTAGGAAGATGCTGCGATCTTCTGCTTTGGGGGGGGTTTGGAGGGAAGAAAAAGCAAATGGTGCTTCACTGTGCAACACCCCTACAACCAACCTCTCTTCTTGTTTCTGTACCCTCTCAATGCCCCCAAACCAGCCTCTCCCAAAATCATCTTGGATTATTCTTTTGCGGGGTAAGAAGATGGCAAGGAAGCATAATAAATAAATGATAAGGATGATAAAAATGCACCCCCCTCTCCACCCCTTACATAACCAGCATTGTCTTAATCCTACAGGTGCTTTGCAGAAGTAAAAAGGATTTGTTCCTCCTGCAAAGTCTTTTTTTTTTTTTTTTTTGGTGAGTCATCCTTACCCACCCCGTGGACACCCCGCTGGGAGGCCCGGGGTGGGGGGGCCATGTGGGGTCTGGGAGGCAGCCTGCGGTAACGTGACCCCTGACTAAATCACTTAAACCTCTCCGGGCTTCAGTTCCCCTGCAGTAAGAGGTGGATTATAAATCTGTCCTGACCCCCTTGGCAGGGGAAGGTGGTCGGAGATGGGCCCTATAAATATGTCAGCAGGACAGCAGAGACAGGCGCTGGGGCTGGCCCCAAATCTCCACCCGAGCCCTCCCCAGCCACACAGCGCTGCCTTCCAAACCCCAGGCATGTGGGGGTGCCGGGGGATCACCCCAAATACCCTCCCATACGCAGTGCAAAAATGGGCTATGGGGCTGGTATACGGGGTGCAAAAATGCTGCTTACCCTTCTTAGGACATGGGGGTGCCTTCCGAGGACTTGGGGGGGATTTGGGGGTGGGGGGGATCTGGGGTGCCCTCCGGGGATTTGGGGTGCCCTGTCAGACATGCCGCCCCAGCACAGGCCGTGGGGTCGGAGGCGACGGGTGACCCCACACGCGGGGTGCAGCTCCCCGCCCCCCCCCCGCACTGGGGACCCCGGCCCGGTGCGTTACACCCGGTTGGGGCTGGGCCGAGCCCGGGGGGGGAGCGGGACCCCCCGGCGGGGCCGGGCGGGGCCCTTTAAAGCGGCGGGCGGTGGGAGGGGCGGGAGGCGGCGTTGCCGGGCGGTGCGGGGGGCGGCCGGGCAGCGCTGGCCCGCCGGGAGCCGCGCCGGGAGCCGCGCCGGGAGCGCCGAGCGCCGGGCCGGGTGAGCGAGCGCATCCCGCCGGTACCGGATGGCGGCCGGGGGTGGGGGAGGCCCCTTGTCTTCCCGGTTATTCCCCACCCCCGGTTGGAAGCGGACGCCCCCCCCACCCCCCGCCCCCCCAGGCCCGGGGGAGGGTCCCCGCTTGCAGCGGGAGCGCGGAGCTTCCCCCCCCCCCCGCCCCGGGGAGGGTCGCCCCTGCGGCGGGGTGGAGCTGGGGGGGAAGCGGGGCCGCCCCCTCCCCTCGCCGCCGGTCGGGGGCTGCGCTCGGCCGGGCCGGGGGCTGCCGCTGCCTTCGCCCCCCGCCCGGGCTGGTTCCTTCCCCCCTCCCGGTGAATATCGCCGCTCCTCCGGCCGCCCCCCCACCCTGGGCCCCGGCGGGGGGAAGGTGAGAGGCCGGAGGGTGGTACTGGGGGGCAGGCACCGCTCCGGGGAGGCGAAACCGGCCGTGTCCCGGCGCTCCCGGCTCGGTCCGGAGCGCCCGGGGGCGGGGGATGCTCCGGCGGGGGTCACGGACAGCGCGCATGACCCCCAGTGGATGCGCTCTCTCTTTTTTTTTTTTTTTTTTTTAAATCGTTATTGTTTGCTTGGGCTTTGCATGAGGGTTGCAGGCTGATTTGGGTGGTTTGCCTTCTCCCTCCAGCCCCCCCGACCCTCCCCCGGCAGCCGGGCCCTGCCAAGGGCAGAGCAGGACCGGTCCCACCCGGGCAGCCGGTGCCTCCAATTCCCACGGGGCTTCGGGGGCACCCGTGGGGCAACTGCAGCTCCTGAACTTCCTTCAGCCCTAGCTCTGGTGAAGCTGGGTTGCATCACGTGAAGGCCTTCGGAAAGCAGAGGGACTTTCTCTGTGGCCCTTCTGCTTATTTCTAGTTTCTGCTGAAGTACAAGGGAGCTGTGGCTTAGGGGTGAAAAGTGCCTTAAGGAGATGCTCGCAGTCCGATTGCGCTTGCTCTGGGGCTTGACGGTGTAAAACTTTGCCTTCCAGGCCCCTCTGAGTCAGCCTGGTCCCCTGTTCCAGTGCAGAAATTCATCAGTTGAAGTTATGCATTTGATCTGGAAGAACCACGCTGCTGGCACCTCGGGGACCCTGTGAACTGCAACAGGAGAGGAGGTAAAACCGCTCTGTCCACCCAGCATGCCGCCCAAAAACCCTGGGAGGCCCTGCCACTGTTTCTTTGAGTGGATTATTCAAATCTCCCATCCATGGGAATTTTTGGTTCAGTTTGTTGGGAGGGGAGTGGAGAAGGACCATGGTTGCAATGCTGGGCATCTGGGGTGTGCTTCTACATAGGGATCATGCTGCTAAACCACCCTGGCTCCTCTGAAATGCTCAGCTCTCCTACCCTGGGGCTCTCGGCCACTGGGTTTGCACAGACCGGTGGTTGTGCACTGCCAGGAGATGCGCTGAGATGGGATCGTGAGTGCTCTTGGACCTGCCCTCTTGCATTCCTTGGTGTTGCTTCATAGTGCCTCTCCATTGCTGTAACACTGCAGTGCACCCCAGGGTGGCCGTTGAATAACTTATTTCTAAAAAAGTTGCATAATTCTTGTAGAGATACTCCAGCCTGTCGACATGTGTTTGAGAAGGGTGTGGGTTTGCCTGCCCGAGCCCGGTGCCTCAATCAGTGCAAGGTGGCCATTATCCCTGTGCCATCAGTGGGACAAGTCAGTCTTGGGGGCTGCAGGATGGAGCCTCCCCTGTCCTGCTCTGGGCAACGCTTTGGGGTTAAAACTGCTGCCTTCCTCAAGAGTGAGTCCCTTGGTTGGTTCAGGGGTACTGTGGTTGCTTGACTACTGGGTTACTACCTCTTCTGGCTGTTCTTGACCATCAGGTCTGTCCCCTCCTCTCCTGGGCTGGTGGGAGCACAACTTGTGCATGCTTATGGCAGGGTGGTCTTGTCCACCCTCTTCTTGTACTTCTTCCTTGGAGGTAAATCACCCATCTCTTCAAGATGAGGATGTTGCTGGATGATGCCCTTCCTCCTCTTCTTCCCAGGGCAGGCAGAGAAACCCGATGATGGTTGCACATCTGCTGCTCTTGCTGAATCAGGCTGTGTGGGATGCCCTGGGGCAGTGCTGCCTTCCCTGCTCTTCTCCAGCCCAAAGGCCCGCAGAGCTGCTCCTGGCAGCACTCCCCTCCCGGCACAGCCGTGTGTTGGTGCCCTCGCTTGCCCTCAGCCAGTTTCCCTGCCCGTGGATGCCAGGGAGGTGACAGGGTGAGGGTTGGAGACTTGTGCCTGGCTCAGTGCTCTGCCTTCTCGTGCGAGCGGAGGCTGGCAGAGGGACACCGGAGACCCTGTCGCTGCAGGGAGTGCCTGGTGTGCTCCCTGACTCCCAGGAAATACAGGTTTGAATTCCAGCTGGCTCCATCACAGTGGAGAGGGGGAAAGGTTATCCCTAAAGGAAAATTGCATCCCAGACCTGATTTTTATTGAAGGGAAAACCAGAAGGGCTTGGAGAATCTGCTCGCTGGGGGAGCACCCATGCTGCTGGGCGCAGGGTCCAGGCTCAGGGCAACCCTGGACTACAGCCCTGCATGCATCAACACCTGCAGATGCTTACCATGCTTTAGAGGATGCAGACCCGGAGAGGGACCCAGTGTGCATCCCCTCCAGGGTCCCATTGGGAAGACAGGAGTAGGTTTGTGCCCTGCGACACTGGGTCCTGGGAGCATTTGGCATGCAAGACCCTGGGGCTGGAGAGGGGCTGCAGTGGCACTGCAGTGGGGCAGTGCCCTGGCCAGAAGCCTTGGGAAGGGGGCAGAGAAGTCGGACACAGCCTGTAAATCCCTCCTGCATGGCCACAGCTGCCACGCTGCGTACAAAGCGCTGCCCGCACAACGGAGGGAAAGGGGATATTTGAGGTTGAATCTCCAGCCAGGGATGGCAGCCATAACAGGGTGTTTTGGCATCATCTGGTTGAGGGGGGGTTTCAAAGCCCACTGGAATTTTTATGAGGTGTTTTGCTTAATACACCACTTAAGCAATTAGCAGCGATTGTAGCAGTCCTGGGTAAGGCGCTGGGTAGAATTAAATTTTCCAAGCTCAGATACCATTAGGCAGCAGTTTAATGCTGTTTGCAGGCGGGTATGAGACAATGATGTGTATGGGGAATTAGATCTGCAAAGTAAAAAAAAAAAAAACCATAATAAGAAAATTTTGTACAGACCTAGGTAACTTTATCCCATGTTTATTATGTGCCATAACTGAAAAACAATCTTGGGGGCTTCTCTGCCCTAAAAAAGCAGGGATCCCCAGTGGTGAGCCAGGACAGAAGCACACAGCGATGGCTGTGCCGTACCGCATCAGGATGTGCGTTGCTGGGCATCCTGCACCCCTGACCTGTGCAGCTCACTCCCCAAAAACACCTGAGGAGCCCCTTAATGGCATAGCAATCCACAGAGCAAGAGTTGTCTTTTGAAAGGAATTTGCACTTGTTTTGGAACTGCAGTTAGTTTTATGTTGTGGGGCTTTTTCTTTAAATCCCCTGAATTTCAGGTGCATCTAGGGGTGGTGAGTGAGCAGCTAAATCTCCTGTGATCTGGCATGTCTGAGTCTGGGAAGGGTCTGCCCCGAGGTACCAGGTCAGTGGTTAATATACAACGTGTGTGTGCACGACAGCGTGCGCCCTGCTGCCACCTGGCACCAGCAGCGGTCCAGTCTGGAGGTGGGCGTGCAAATAGTTTTACAAGGATGGGAAGTTGAGAGGAGGAGGAGGGTTTTGTTGTGGGCTGAGGGGCGGAAGGAAATCTAGGCTTAGCGAGGGAAATGTGAGATTGCTTGGTTGGGGACAGGGCTTCGGCCGTTCCTCTTGGGAGGCTCTGCTATTGTGGCCGTTAAAAATAGACTTTGGACTGGTTACTCTTCTGCGGGAAGCTCCCTGGCTGGAGACGGGCAGGTGAGGTTGCACGCGAGCGAGAGGGAAGGGACAACAGCTTCTGACCTCCTTTGCCAAACGATCTAATTTTTTTTTATTTTATATTTATTTTTATTTTTTTCGTGAAACGTCCAGCTTTTCTTTTGGGGCACCGAGGGAGTGTCTTTGCTTTATTTCCAGACATAGCACGTTGTTCCCAAGCCCCAGGCTGCATTCATGATGCCCAGCTGTAGCGATGCTCTGCACAGCATCACAGAGCTCACCCTGGGGACCGCCGGCACTGGGTGAGGATGGTACCCCTTGCGTCCCACCCAGATCAGTGGCGATCTAAGTGGCTTGGGTGACACTCCAGCCCCACACATGGGCTGGCAGCATGGCTCCCTGCAAGATGGATGGGATTACTCAAGGAAGAGATTATCTAAGATCCAGTGGATCTTATCTATTAACTAGGTAAACTGTACAATGGGGACAGATTTCGGAGGGAAGATTTGAAGAGAAACTGTGATATGAAGTTGGTCAGGATAGTGGGAAATGGAGAAAATCTCAGGTTTTGCTGGGGGACTGTCATAGGCCTGAGCGCTGCCTGGCTGGTCTTGGCAGACTGGCTGCATGTGGGGAAGAAGTGTCTGTGCCCCACCTCCAGCACCCGGGGTCCTGGCCGGGAGCAGGTCTCCCACTGCAGGGTGACTCGTGCTACGGGCTGGGGACTTTGCTCGGCAAGTCAACGGCAGGGCTGGAGCCGCAGGCGGGATGCGGCCCCCAAAGCCTGGTATATCTGTGGGGGCATTGGTTCCTGCAGGGTTAGCTTTGGGATGCAGAATGGGGGGATTGCACGCAGAGCTGTGGGGAGACTGTCATATGTGCAAGAGGGGGAACAAAGGGTCATTTCTTGCCCGTTTTCTCTTTTGAAGACATCTCCCTTCAGTGCCTGCACCCCGCAACCCTGCCCTGGAAGATGGCCATCCACCGCTGCGGGGTGCTTTGGGGGCATCTGTTCTGAGAGCCGCTCCAGCTAACGCTGTGGCTGGAGGGGTCCCTCACTGGGCAGCAGAAAAAGACCTTGTGATGCCTTTTCACTCCAGACAGATGTTTTCTAGGCTCCAGATGACAGGAAGACCCGTAGTGCATCTGGGCAGGGAGTCAAAGCATGCATTTAATGGGGGATTTGCAGAAGGAAGGTGGTTTGACCATTACATTTGAGACCAAAATGCTGTTCAATTAATATTTTAGTGGGATGAACAGTAAATGAGAGGAACAAAAATTGTTTCCATTTCTGATTCATAGAAACAGAATAGTTTGTGTTGGAAGGGACCTTTAAAGGTCATCTAGCCCAACCTGCCATGCACAGAGACATCTTCAACTAGATAGGTGCACCTGACCCAGGTGCAGGACCCTGCACTTGGCCTTGTTGAACGTCATGAGGTTCACACAGGTCCACTTCTTCTCAAGCTTGTCCAGGTCCAATGGACAAGCTGGCCTGATTTAAGATCTATAGGGTATAAATAGTACACAGAGCAATAAGGAGTGCAGAGAGCCATCAGCTCCTCCCAGCCCAGGGCTGCGGTGGGGATGGTAAGTGGGTCTGGAGGGATGTGTAATGTGCACAGGCAGATAACTTTTGGTTTTTTGCCTTATGGCTTTTTCTTCCTAAGCTCAGCCTCTGTGTCTGGTTAAAGCTCTGATGGGTCATGAGGGCTGGGACCCTTCCCAGCTGCTTGAGGGGGCAAAGGAAGCCCCCCGGGAGGAGGTCACTTGGTCTCTGTGCGCTTCAGGTGTCTGCTGTGGAATGGGGGAATGTCAGCTCCATGGCTGATGTGTCCCTCAACCCTTTGGGCTTGCACAGTAAGAGCAAAGGTGATGTGCTTTCTTCCCTTCTGCCATCAGCCCTGAGCCTTGCTTGCTGCTCACTCTGCCCCACCGTCCCTGAGGGCAGTCCTCATCCCGGGTTTAGCCTTTCCCCATCTGCCCAGGGCAGGCAGCGCCTCGGGGCCGTGCAGGCAGGTGCCAGGCTCCCTCGCAAGCTGCCAGAGGGGCCGCCTGCCTGCCAGGAGCTGCCTGCCTGCCAGGAGCGTCACCTCGCAGCCTGCTGCCGGGGAGGGGGGCCGGGGAGGTGTTGCCTTGCTCTCGGATTTGCTTGTGACTCGGGGATCTCCCTTGGCCCAGCATGCTGAGGTCAGGCGCTTTTCTGGGGGAGCAGGTGCCTGGGTTTCCTCACGTCATTCCCTCAGGATTGCCAGCTGGGGCTTTGAATGGCATCGATCTTGCTGGAAACTGAGCAGCTTGCTGGACCCAGGCAGTCGGGACCGAGCTGGGGACCTCCTTCGCCGTGAGCCAGGGCTTTGCTGCACACCTTTCCCTGCAGGCTCTTCCTCTCCTGCCCTTCCCTGCTCCCAGCCAGGCACATCCCTGACCCAGGGAGCGGAGATGGAGGGATGGAGGCTTGCCTCGCACACCCTCCATCGAACAGTATTTTTTTCCTGTTGAATTTTGGATCACTTTGGCCCAGCCTGGCTTTGCTGTGCCAGGCAGAAAGAAAACATCTCTTTATTAGGGTTGTTTTCTTAAATAAAGCCCTCGGAGCAAGTGCTGGGCTAGCTGTTCCAGCTGTCCCATGACCGGCATTTCACGTTCGGGTTATTAATGCCTTATTAGATGTTGGTTCCTCCCCACGTCTCTGGTTCAGCAAATCCCAGTGGCATTGCTCCCCAACTCCTGCTTCACTGGAGACTTTTTTTTTTTATCGTGGTCTCTTGCACTTCTGCTGACAGTTTAGATTTCATTTCTTCTTGAGGGTCAGTAGCTTGCTTCAGCTTTCAGATCTTTCCACTTGTATGTGCTGACACGCATCCCCGGTGCAGGGGATACACCAGCACAGCTTATTGGGAGAGGTTGTCATAACATCGCTGCCAGCAGCTGGCTCTCACCTGCGGTTGCAACCTGGGTTTCCACTTGGCTGATCCCCAGAAATCCTGGGGTTTTTGGTTTTGTTTTTTTTTTTCTTCCTTCTTGAACCTTGACTTTCTCTCTCAAGTGACAGCAGCAGCAGGGCACAGCTCTGCCCTGGGAGGTGTCTGGGGACTTGTGCCGGTGGGTTAGGTGTTCATCAGCAGCCTGATGCCTTGGTGGCCACTCTGTGACTTCCCTTTGACAACAAACATCCTCATTTATATATTCATATGTCTGTCCTTCTGTGTAACCCAGGCCAAGGACTTGAGGCTGTGGCCCCTGAGCAAATTCTGGAGTTGTCCGATAGCACCTCCAAAGGGATCTGGCTCCTTCAAAAGGTGCCCCGGAGCACGCTGCAACGCTTGGTAAGCTGGGCTGGAAGTGGATGGCCCTTGCTTTCCAAAAAAGCAATCGCAGATTTGCTGCTTGTTTTCATCCTGAGCTTATTTTCATCTTTGCTTCCACCGCCCTGCCCGGTGGTGCTGTCTGAGGCATGATAAGTTATTTCGAGAAGTGGGGCAATGCTGTTGGTATGGAGGGGAGCGGAGGTACTGAGATTAAAGGTAAATCTACCCGGATAATTGGGACCCTGCTTCCCGCTGAAATCAGGTGAATGCATATGCACTGGGGTGGTTGCTGGGGCGATGATGGCTCTGGAGTCCTGGGGGGGGGCTGTCCCCAGCCGCCCCGCCTGCTCCCAGGCTCTGCCGTGAGGTCCTGGCCGGGGGCTCACAGACCCGTTCTGGGCAGCGGGGGCTGGAGACGCAGCACAGGGTTAGTAACCCCCCCGCCACCTCCTCAGACCTGCCAGATGTCTCTCCTCTAGACTTCGTTTTTATAAATTGGCCTTTTAAAGTCTGTCATCCCCATGCAGATGAAAGGAAGATGCTGTGATGCTTCTGTTTGCGTGTCTCCGAGCCTGAGCCTGGCTGCAGTGCCTGGGTGGCAAGGCTTTTTGTTTGGAGCTTTATCTTTTCTGAAGTGCCTTTTTTTGTTTGGGTTTTTTTTTTTTCCTTAATCTCTCTGAGTCCATTGCATCTTGGCTTGCCACCCCTCAATTTCAGGCAGGCGGGCCCTGCTCGGTACCACTGGTCCCTCCTGGAGAGATGGATGGATGGAGAGAAGCGTTCTCCCCCATCTGTGGGGGTGGACACCAGCAAAGCCCCAGGGCTCAACACTCAGGGCAAAGCCAAGCCACTCTCTTCTGGTAGATGCAGTTAAACCCATTGCTGTGGGCTCACTCTTTTCCCCACTAAAACTCCTTTCTACTCTTTTACCTTTGCACCCTTTCCCCCTCCCTTGCTTTCACTGTGCCTGCTTGGATCAGCAGAGAATCATCTCCCCATCTGCCCCGAGCCCAAATACTCCTGGCCCGTTTCTTGGGGCCAGGGCGACTCCTGGCGTGGTGGTGGGGAGCTGGGGCTGTGAATTTTAAAGCCAAGGGACAGTAGCTGCTGCCACAAGTTGAGCCTTTAAATTCTCTGCTCGGTGATGGGTGGATAAGTAGGAATTGCATTTGCTGGGAGGGTAACAAAATTTTGCATTTTCTGCTTCTTTCCCGCTGTCTCTTGGGGAAATTCAGACACTGTTCTGAAATTGCAGGGTTGGGGTTTTTCCCAGCTGGCATGGATCCCTGTGAGCAGGACCCGCTTGGCTCTCGGGGAAAGCCCTGTGATGCTGGGGAGAGACTCACTGGGGATTTCTGCAGGGGCTGGAGCTCTGCCGGGGACCGGTGATGGTGCTGCAGGACACGAGGCACCAGCACGGGTCCCTGATGGCCACGTGTGTGCCCTGTCCTCGCTGCCTCCCCAGCACAGCCGGGACACCCAGCAGCATCTCAAAAGTGGGAAGATGCTGCGTGTGTGGGGCAGAGGTGCTGCTGAGGGAAAAGCTGCGTGGTCCTTACAAGACAGTGGAGAAGCCAAGCTCCCGTGGTTCTGTCTCTTAAGCAACTCAGGGTTTCTTTTTCCATTGAGCGTTTTTGCTGCTTGTATGAGTTTCTCCCTGTCTGAGGGGGTTTGAGATCCTCTTCCAGGGCCAGAGGTGTTCCCAGAAAGCTCTGATGTTTCATGTTGGCAGGTCAGGCAGCATCTCGTCTCCATAGGGATGTGTTGGGGAAATGGCAACTGGCTGCTGCTGCTGCTCCACATCTTGGCCTTCAGAGCTTGTTCCTCCCTGGGGTCTTGTGACCAACGTGGCCAGGGTCTGGAGGACGAGGAGCAGGTTAGCTCAGTCCCTGGTGCCCACCCCAATCCAAGTGGTAATTAATTATTGGCCGTGTAAGCTGCTGGCAGGTTACTGAGCATGATTTCTTAGCAGTAGTAATTCACGGCCAGCAAAGGAGCTGCTCTGTGAATGGAGAAGGCAAAATCCAGGGGAAATGTCCTATCCTTCCAGAATTCTGGCTGTCCCCAGGCATGGTTCCCATCTGGAGCACAGCAGCCACAGACACCCCTGGGCTCTGTATTAGAGCCAGCTGAGGTGGATTAGCTGAACCGCTGCCCTCGGGGCGGAAAGAGGGTTGTCCGGGCACACGGACTGTGAGTTTGGGGACGTGGGCTGAGCAGTGCACCAGTTGCTCAGTGGGGAAGGCTTACCACCACCAGCAGGCACAAGAATTATCGGCACTGGGAGATGATTTCTGAGATGTGATCGCTGCTGGGGTCTCCCCAGGGAGGTGGTTCAAGCTGCCCAAAGCTAGGTAGAGGTTTGGGAAGTGCAGTGTAAGTGCAAGACCACTGTGGGTCCTGTGGCTGCTGGGAGAGGGACCAGTGTGCAGGTTGGGCAAAGTGGTGCTTCTCCCATGGGCATGTAGGTCTGATTTTCAGCTCCCTTCAACTGGTGGGCCCCTGGGTCTGGCTCCTTTTATCCCCTTGTACCCTACCTACTCGCTTGTCTCTGCCGATACTTTGGATATGGAATCCGAATGGATAACTCCTGAGGTTATCCATTACGGCACAGCGCCTGATGCTCAGTGGGGAGGGCAAGAGGCAGGGGCTGAGCTCCCATGTGGCTCCTCAGCTCGGTCTGATGGAGATGTGACCCGACAGGGAGGACTCGGCCATGGTGGGGGGACAGGAGAGCAGCGCCTGCCCCAGGTGAGGTGTCACCCGGTTAAGGAGGGTCTGGCCTATGAAGCCTGGGAATGAGCAGCTCTGGCAGTGCGTTGGGCTTGGTCCTTGCCATCAAAAGAAGCAAGATCTGTGTCTCTTCTAGGATGTCTCTTAAAAAATAAAAAATTGATGTGGCAGAGGATCAGGGCAGAAATACGAATGGAGGAGAAGGACCAGCTGCTGGGTGCAGAGGGGAGGGTGCTGCCCTGTGTACCAGTGCAGGCCCCTCCGGGATGCCCGGTGCTGCCTCACCCCATGGGAGAGCTGCCGCCGTGCCCAGGCAGAACACACAGGCGAGAGAAATCCTGAAGGCAAATCCCCCTGGGCTCCTCCGGTCGGGGACTCCTTAGCGGTTTTATGAGAAATCAATAACGCTTTTGCATGGTCATAATCGTAAAATAAGTACAATTTATGGCTGCTGCTGGGGCCAAGATTTTTTCCGCTGTACAAGGTGGAGAGGGAACGGAGCAAAAGCACTTTCCCACGGCACTTCCCTTTGCACCAGGGCTGCAAACCTGTTCCTACATTGTGGTGGGGGGAGACCTCTGTTTGCAGGGGGGTACGGCTGCACAGGGCGAGTTGCCCATGTCCTTGCCAGTGTCTGTGCCCGCGCTCACGCTGTCCCCTTGCCCCCACAGCCTGCCGGCAGGTGGAATGGGGCAGCCATGAACGGCGATGCCCTGTGCCAGGAGCCCTCCTCCCCGCTCCCCGACTGGAGGGAGTTCTGTGAGCTGCATGCCCAGGCAGCCGCTGTCGACTTCGCCCAGAAGTTCTGCCAGTTCCTGAAGGAGAACCCTCACTACGACACCCCCGGGGCAGAGACCTCCTTCTCCCACCATTTCGCTGCCAACTTCTTGGACATCTTCAGCCTGGAGGTCAGCCGGGTGTTCGTGTCCGACTCCCCCACCAAATACAACATCGTGCCCTTTGTGGGGCTGCAGAACTGCCACGTCCCCTACGGGCGTGAGGTCACCCCAAGGAAGGAGGAGACATCCACCGAGTCCCTGGACAGCATGGACACCCCGCTGGGTGCTGGACGGTACCTGAGCCCGGCGCAGCAGGCGCAGGCACGCAAGGTGTCCTCCTATGGCCAGTCCCGCAGCTCGGAGGACGTCTCCATCCATGCTGCCACCAAGCCCAAGTTCAAGAAAGGTTTCTCCTTAAGGAACATGAGCTTGTGCGTGGTGGATGGTATGAAGGAGATGTGGCATCGCAAGTCCTCTCCGGAGCCGGGTGCCGAGGCTGCCCCAGGTGGCCGGAAAGCTGAGAGGGAGCCATGGCCGGCCGGGGGCAAGGAGCCCAGCGACCCGCGGGAGAAATGGACCCACAAGCTGCGCCTGTCCAAGGTGCCCTCCTCCAAGGTGGAGCTGGTGGACATCCAGAGGGAGGGGACGCTGCGCTACATGGTGGCCGATGACACGAACTGTGTGGGGAGCTCACAGTGGCAGAAGTGCCGCCTCCTGCTCCGGAAAGCAGTGAAGGTGGAAGGAGAGAGGTTCCTCCTTGAGTTTTACGTCCCTCCAAAGGTAAGTCCTGCCTTTTCTCTGCTGTTTTTCTGAGCAATTCAAGCAGCAGTTGGGCTTTCCTTGAGGTTTTTCTTATTTCCGCTGCTGAGTTGGGATGAAATCCAGCTCTGGTCTGGAGCGGGGTTAGTGTCGAGTGGCTGAGATGCAAACGGAGGAGACAGCATGGTTGAGGCCCATCCAAACTGCAAGCCCCAATTGCTGCCGTTCATCGGGGCATAGCCCTCTCCTTCCCCACAGCTTTTGGGAGAGACGCTGAAGCCTCTTTCTGTTCCTTTGGCCCCCCAAACATCGTCCATCTTGGTGGAAAAGCTCATTCCCCCATCAAGATGTGCGGTGTCCAGACTATCCAAAGGGTTTTTTTTTCTTTTCCCAACATGTTGCAGAGACGTGTCAGGCCGATGGCTCACGCAGCAGCAGTATGGCTGGGATCGCTGCCTGGGCTTTGTGCTTTAGATCTCAGAGGGTCGCTAGTTCACTTTCAGAAAGCGTTTTTTTTCCTTTTAAAAATAACAATTCATTTAGAATAATTTTGCATCTGCCAGGCCACCTCCAACGCAGCTTTTTGATGCTGGGGACAGAAGACCTTGGCGTTGCCCTCTGGGGCTGCAGCACCACTACCATGGATGGGTTTTGCAGCTATCTTCCCAGACAGCCCCAGCTATTTCCCCTCCTGGGCAGAGGAACACATTCTGATTATTATTACCACCCACAATATCACTTTTCTTTGTCTGCATCTCTCCTTCTTTAATTTCAATGAAAGCTTCAAAATCGGAAGCTGGTTTTCATCGCAGCGCGTCCTCGGTGCATCCTCCCTCCCCTTATGCATGCAATGCCCTGCACGCGATGCAGGGTAACGTTGTCCCTGTTTTCCTGGGGGAAAGGCTTGAGTGATGGAGCTGTTTGCTCAAGAAATGTGGATTATAAGACCTCCAGTCTCCTCTTTGCTGCAGGACCGCCTTTGCTCCTGGGCTGAGCGAAGGGGTGCCTTGTGATGCCAAACCCTCACCTGTGTTAACGCCATGATCATGCCTTGTATGCGCTGTGCTTTCTCCTCTCTGAAGAGCACAGGGCAAATAATAAGCTGTTCCCTGGGGCTTTACTAGCTGTATGTGCTGGTAATGAAATCTCAGGTTATTTAAATACCTAGGGAAGAAAAATCTCATTTATTTCATCTTCTCCAGGACTTTCCTGCTTGCCTTTCAGTCTCTGGTAGCAAAGCTGGGCTGACATAAGCCATCGTGACAGGCGTGCACCCAGGGCTGTGGCTGTGCGGGTCTCGGCATGCTCCAAGCCTCCGGTAGCCCTCAGTTTGGTAGAGGAATGGATTCATACACTATACATAGGAACAGCAGGATAGTTCATATTTTTAAACAGTATTTTCTAATTTTCTGAGGCCAAAATGAACCTCGGCACTGACGGTGTTAGTCCGTGCCTCTCATCTAACCATCACATCTCTCCTGATAGAATATAAAATGTAAGTTTAAACTCGAGTGCGTCTCTATAGAGTGGCTCAGCACTGGTACATGGGTGGCGTGCATTGCTGGTAGCTGGCGGGGGGGCTTCCTCAGCCCAGGGACTGCACAAGACCCAGCTGGAAGGAAACCACTGCATCCATGGCATGATGCACGAGGATCTGGTGAACCTGGTGGGTGCAGGCTGCACAGAGCAGCACTGGCAAGTCAGCTGCACCAAAAGGGCAATAAACTCAGGTTAAAATGGAACAACTGCTGCTCTTAAAAACAGTTGAGAGTGCTCATAGAGGGATTGTTTTAGTGTATCTTGCTTTGCCTCTTAAAATCAATTTTGAAATTATTTTATGACAACTTTTATGAACTTTGCTCTCCTGTTATAATCACACCCTCCTTTGGTTTACTTCTTTCTCCCCTCATCCTGTCTTGCTTCCCATCTGGCAACGATTCAGCTGTAAAACTGGCACCAGCCTGGCACAGCTGGAGGAAAACAGCTCTTTGCTTCAGCAGCCCACAGGTTTCTTTTTGCTCAGGCCCTACAGAAACAATGATCATGTCTTTAAATCTTTAAAGGGAAGAGCCCTCCTGGAGAAGACCCTTCTCTGACTCACCGGTGAATTAACACCATATTTTCTTTCCTTTCGAAGCATCTGCCTGCTCCTTTCAGACCTTCTCCTGTGCAAACACCAAGAGGCAAAAATTCCCCAGGGCAGGGCTGAGCCCCGCACAGCCTGAGACAGTGCGGAGAGGCTGAAATTAAACTTTCTGGAGGGGAACAAGGAGTTCCTCTTCTGTCTTGGATTTATTCTCCACCCCCCACCCCCCCACCCCAAAAAAAAAAAAAAAATAATGGGAACTGGACCCATTATTGGTAACCTGTAGCCCGGCACTCACTGCCAGCCATGTCCCACCCTATGCACCCAAGGCACCAGGTGCAGATTTTAGCAACTAAATTGCATCTCTGCTTCCCACAGCCACAATGCTCTGAATCCCGGAGCCCCAGAGAGAACAGGCCTCGCGGAGCAGCTCTGCAGGCTCCTTTGGGAGGATTTGTTATAATTAAAACAAATATCTGGGGAATTTGTTGCTCAGCAGACACTTCAAGTGGGAGGCACTGGGTCCTGCCCCCCATTGAGTGGGTGCCGGGGGCCCCAAGGGAAATTAGTTTTTCTTTATTTTAATGTAATTAAAATTCCCTGCATGGCTAAGGCTGCTGCATTGTAGCTTTTCTGTTGAAATGCACTGGATAAATGGGGTGTCTTCCTGGGCTGCTTTCTGTGTAGGAACCGTCTTCCATCAGGTAGCACATCTCTGTTAGGAGAGGGTTTATAAAGGAGAGAAGTAAGTGATCTTGGCAGAGCTGGCATATCAGCCTGTGCTGGAGCAAGGAAGAGGTTTGGCAGTTAAATGCACTAACCTCCCTATCTTCCACTGGGCCTCCTCTTGGTTTAATTAAAAGAGCTTAGAGTTATCAGGCACATGAGGGAAATCAATGCTTTTTTTTTTTCTCCCCCACCCCTGTAATAACCGTGCAGGCTGAGCTGCGATCTTGCCTCTCTGAGAGCCCTGCTGCGTCATCCCCTGGGAGAGTTTGATTCAATTGAACAATGTATTTTTTTATTTATTGATTGATTTCTTTTAATATTTTTTTTTTCTTGTCCCAGGCTTCCAAACCCAAGGTGAGCATCCCACTGTCAGCCATCATCGAGGTCCGCACTACCATGCCGTTGGAGATGCCCGACAAAGACAACACCTTTGTCCTAAAGGTGAGAGCAGGGCGGCAGCGGTGTGTATCCCAACGGGGACCCCATCTGTGTCTGCATCCAGCCCCCGCTGCAGGGATGCTCAGTCCCCAAGGGGATCGTTGCCTTGATTTTTGAGGCTGAGATGCCAACAGCACTAATGCTCCCTGCAGGATCCCTGCCTCCCCTCCCCAGGTTGTGCCCCTGCAATGATGCAACCTCCACCTGATGCCCAGGTATTTTGGGCTCGAGCTGTTTGCCTGGCTTTCACCATGGGGTTTTGCTTCTCCTTGTCACCAGGAGACGGATTAAATTAGTGTCCAGGGACAACATGCAAGGCAAAATGCTCTTTGGTGCAGCTGCCCGTGGTTTTGTGACTACCGCTGCCCTGGTTTGGTGGCACATGGTGGCCATTTCCTTGAGGCAGGGTGATGGGAACGGCTGTGCGGGGCCACTGAGGCCCTGGGGATCAACCACCACAAGTCTGGGGGCACAAGCAAAGAGTCTCTCTCTCCCCCCAGAAAGAGTCTTCCATATCACGCAATTAGTTAGCTTAATGGTCCCTCCTGTTCGCCGAAAGGCAGCAGCCTGTCACGGCAGGTCAGGGCTGAATTTCGCAGGGTCCCGGCTCGGGGTGCACTGTGCCACTGTGATGATGGACATGCTGTTGGAGATGGCATTTCTTTCCAGCTAATGAGGCTGTGCCTCTCTGCTCATGCTGATGGACTCGTGCTCTCCACCAGAGCTGTTGGACATGGCTGGCTGGGAGGTAGCACGTGTATGTGGGGGGGAGAACAGTGTTTTGAGGATTTCTGTGTCCTACCTCTGGTAAAAGAAAAAAAAAGTTCTCTCCCTGATGCTTCTCCCTAAAAGCATGTGGCAAAGGCAGAGCAGAGAGGCCAAGCTTCCTGGCGGAATGAACCTGTTTAAAAGCTTAGAAAACTGAAAGCAGAGGAGGGAAAAAATTGAGCCTGGCTTCCTGGAAGCCCCCGTGCGTGGTAGCCCATCTGGCCCCAGCACACATTGCTGTGGTAAACTGCTCTCCACCAAACCCAGCTCCTTGTAAAGGTCCCACACCTTCTACTGGCAGCCTCCTCCAGGGTATCGTCCCTGCCCCAAGAGCTTCTTGGGGTTCAACATCAACCTCTGCTGCAGCCGTTGTCCACCACAGACATGGAGGCTAATTTGGCTGTTGTCTTCTGTGCCTCAAAGACCAACCTCATGCATTGTCTTGTCTCCAGACTGACCAGCCCAAGGTCCTCCCCACTTTCCTTGCAAGCTTGGGAGAGTGTGTGCCCCAAAGCATACATGGTGCTGTGGCCAGGAACGGATGGGAAGGATTGCTTCTCCTTTGATTGCTTCTCCTTTCTTCTTCCTCTTTACCCAGCCCAAGTTGATCCAGTTGCTTTCTTTGTACCCTGATGATGACATTGACTCGTATGCAGCTTGTGGGCTGGTGTAGCCCCTCAATGATTTTTTGCAGAAGAATTTGCAGAACTGCAAACTGAGTTGCAGTTCCCCAGCCCAGGCACCCATGGCAATCGGTGTGAGCTCAGAGCGCACCCGTGTCCTTGAGCTGGGGGATAGCTTGAGCTTTTTCCTCCACAGATCATTTCTCAGCTTCAAGTTCATTTGGATTCTCATCTCACCCTCCAACACACTTGCAATGTGGTGTCATCTGTGAATTGATTAGGCATCTTTGCTGTTGTCCTAATCATTACCGAAGAACAGCATGCATGGAGGGAGTCCTTGACGTGAAGGAGCTTCCGAGCACAGCCCTCAGCTTTGATTGTTAGCTGTTGATAACCCATTAACAATCTAAGGGCTCTTGGAATATGGCTTATCAGCTACCTGTGATCGCGTTTTCTAGATCCTCTTACATGTCTCATCTCAACTGTGTCTTGCAACTGACCTTGCTGGAGCGCCACATCAGTGTTCAAAGCATGGCCAATGCTGAGGCTGTGACGCTGCTGCTCCCCGTCCCTGGGGCTGTCACGAGCAAGTCCAGATGGGTTTGACAGGGTTTGGTTATGGCAGACCCCTGCTGGGGAGATTCAGCTCCAGGGTGCTTCCTGGGTGCCTGTGGAGGGTTGGTTTCTCTGGCTGCTGGAGGAGGGCTCTAGGCTTGACCTCTTCGCATATTTTGGAGCCAGACATGCTCTCTCCACTCCCACTGCTAAAAGCTCTGTGACTGCTTCAGCCATTTCTTTAATTACCCTGGGGAACACTCCAAACCCCACTGGTCTGAAAATGCCTGATTAACCAGGTACCCTCCTGCTCCTGCCCCATTCTGGCCAGGACACTTAAACTGCTGCAGGGTTAATTGATTGCAATCGATCCTTTGAGTGAGCCGAGGCAGCAAACGAGGCATTGAGCCCATCGGCTTGCTCCCCATCTCCTGCTGCCCCTCTCCTGCTGCTCCGGCAAGCCTTTTCCTTCCCCTCCCAGCTGTCAGCACAGGATGCTTTTCCCCTATTCCCAACATATTTTATTATCTGTCGCTCATTTTCTGCCCCAGCCCTTGTGTGTCCTTGCTGAGACATGTTCTTGGTGCTCTTTTGTGTTCCCCCTTTGCTGCTGAACTCACCGAGTGGGTGAAGCACCCCTCAGTGTCAGGGTATGGATTAGAGAGGTAAGAAAGGGAGATGGTTTCCCTTCTGCCTTCCCATGTACAGGGTTGATGTTGAGCCCAATCTCAACATTTGTGTGCAACACACCACTCTCTGGCAGGTTATGATGGGTGGAAAAGCCCCCTGCCTTTTTTTGGGAAGGCCATGCCAGAACAGTTTCTGCCAAATTGCCTAAAAATTAGCAGGCAGCGTGTCCCCACCACCCATCAGACACCAAGCACATGTTTGTTTTTTTTTTTTTCCATTGCACAAGCAGGCACTTGCAAAATACCCAAGCCCTGCATGTGCTTCACTGGCTGACATGCTCTGCATGAGAGAGCAGCCCTGTCTCCCACGCCAGCTTCATGCATGGCCCTCAGAAGCCAGAGAGGCTCCTTTGCTCTGGTCAAACAAAATGCAGGGGTGGGGGGACATCTTTGCTGCTCCCTTCACCTCCGCTCGGGGCAGGATGGCCTGTGCGCAGCCCTGGGCTGCAGCAGGGGAGCAGATTGCTGCTCGGCCCCAGCCTGGATGCTGGGTACCGCTTCCTGCACGCTCTGCTTATTTTCAGGACAGTGATTCAGTTGTTTGCGATTAATTTAATTTGCTAGGAGGTTGTCTCAGCTGGCAATGTGATACCCTCCCGGAGTCAGGGCTGCCTCGCCGGCTCGGGAACGCAACGTATACAGGGTCTGGTGAGGGATGTGGGGAAACCTGCCAGAGGCACGCAGTATTGTATGGTGTGGCTTCTGAGGCTTGCTGTTCTGTTGCTGATGTGGGACTTCTGGTTCCTCCCTGGCCCCAGAAAGGCCCAGATCCTCTGGGTCTGCAATTTTTGAGGCTCTTTTGTGTCCTGATTTTTATTCTAATTTTTTTTTCCTGTTAAAGTAGGTTTCCGTCCCACACCATTGTAATCAGAAATCAGAAGCCTCATAGACCAGCAGGCAGAAAAGATGGACAGGAGAGATTTTTTTTAAACTCCTGGGTTTAGGGGTCTGGCAGGCTTTTGGGGCAGTGAGAGGACAGCACAGCCTCTGCTCTACCTGTGCAGAGCTAGTTTTTGGAGACACTGTGGCACCCAGGAAGTGAGGGATGCTGACTGTGCTGGTGTGTAGTGCCAGGCATCCCCAATGCCACTGGCCAAGTGCGATTTTGCCACAGAGGCTGTAAAAACCTTGTGATTAATTTACTGATAACAGTGGGGTGGGGGTTTTCCTCCAAGCCCCAGCTTTGGTCAGAGGTCACACTCACATACACCAAAGCATTTCTGTGGGTCACCCACTGGCATCCCTTTGCTGGGATAAGAAGAGGGCGCTTATTCCACCGTGTTCAAACAAAGTGCTATTTAATAGCAGCAGGTGAATGGGGGGGGGGGGCGTGTCTGGCTGGGTTATGGGGTGTGCTTTGCCCCAGGGGGTGGTGGGACCCCAGCCACAGCCTGACGCTGTCCCACATTGTCTGCAGGTGGAGAATGGTGCCGAGTACATCCTGGAGACCATTGACTCCCTGCAGAAGCACTCCTGGGTGGCAGATATCCAGGACTGCATCGACCCCGGGTAAGGCTTGCTGGAGGAAGGTGCTGTGCAGGGGCCAGGCTCACCACTGCTGTGGTGCCCTCGCCACCAAGCATGGGTTATTACCCCGATGCAATTTTTGCTGCTTCAGGTTATTACAGAAAGTCCCTGACTCATGCCAGCAGAAGTCTGGAGGCAAAGTTAGCCGTCTGTGTGCGTCAGAGGTGCAGCCTCGCCGAGCACTGGCTGCTTGCTCACCCTTTCCTGCTCTGTGTTGCCTCGACCAGGCAGAGGCAGGTGACCTGGGAACACAGCCCTCAATACGGGAAGCTCCTAACACCCACCCTCTGAAGCTTTTATACTACATTTGAGCTATTTTCTGTGCTTTTTTCCAGTCCAGCATCCATTGTATATTTAAGATTCAGCTGGCTAAATTTATTATTTATTTATGTTTCTATCACTGTGGTATTAATGCTGTCACTGGAGTCACACCTACTCTGCTGAAACTTCTCATCTGTTTTTTCATTGGCCCATGCATTAGGCTATGCTGTAGGGAAGTTCACGCGCCTGGCACTGCTGCCCTTCAGCTGGCCTAGACAGGCCCCGTCCCAGGGAGGCAGGATCAGCTCAGGTGCTCCCTGGGCTCTGGGGAAACCCCAGCACTGCCCTTCTTGGCACAATTTTGGAAAAAAAACAGGTGCTCAAGCTTACAGAGGTGAAAACCTTGAGCAAACCTGGAACAGGGGCTTGGGCAGGCTCCAGGCTGCCTCTGCCTCTCTTCGAAGAGATGCGGTTTGGATACTGCAGGGTTGGTCACAGCGCAGGCTGCATCTTGCAGATAGGATGCACTAATGGACTCCAGATCTGTGCTCCTTCAGCTCCTTTTGCTGCATTTTAAAGTGTATAATTCAAGAAGTGATGCTGAAGCTGGGCTGCTGATGGAGGTGAGGCTGGGAGACATGGCCCTTTTTCTCCCAGTACGTGTTTTCTAGCCGGAGCCGAGTGCCGTGGCTGTGCTCACCTCGAGCTGCTGCAGAAGCCACAGGCAGCCCTGTGCCATCCCCTCACTCTGCTGCCAGCAGCCTCCCAGCCTTTTATGTTTGCTTAGCACCCAGCACAGTCCCACTTTGGCCTCTGGACGTGACTGTAAAGCAAATAATAATGAACTCCAGAGCAAATAATAATGAGCTGTTTAATACACCAACACACATGCTTGGTGCCAAGAATGAATTTTCAATCAGCTCCTGATGCTGTTGCCAAAGGCTGCACGCTGGAGCCTTTGCGTGAGCACCCGTCGACGGCTTTTCTGCAAAGCGTTGTTGGTTTTGGTTTCCTTCCTCCCGTCTTGTTTTTAACTGGCTGCAGCTGAATGACTCCCAATGGCTGATTCACTTACTGGCCACTAAATAATTCATCAGCTCCCTCGTGAGCCATTACTGCTAACGCAGCCACTTCCTCGCTGCATGTGCCCACGTGGCTGCTGTTAAGCAAGAGTAGCCAAGTGTCATGGGCAGCTCCGGCAGCGCCAGGCTCCCGCTGGCAGCCAGGATGAAAATAGGCTGTGGAGCAAGTGCAGGGGCTTGCACAAGAAGGGTGCTGAAGTGCATGGGCAGGGGTTGGGCAACAGGGATGCTCTCCATGGGGGCCGCAATGCTGCGGCCCCCACCTTGCACTGCTCCTACTCGCTGTCTCCTGGGTTGATTTTTTTTTTGGTGTCTTCTGGGGACGTAATTCCTGTGGGTTGGTAATTCCCTTTGCAGAGGGTGAAAGCTTAAGCGCCCTTGGGTGGACATCAGTGGTGGGAGTGTGCATGCATCTATGTACGTCTTGCAAAGCAAAGTGCTGAATATCAAGGTGACAGATTCCCATCCAAACCAAAAAGGTCGCAGCAAAATTCTTCAGCTAGGGCCAGCTGGCGTGACACATATAGTGAGGTCTTCCAAGGGTTTAATTCCCTTCACGCCGGTATCTCACCCTCAGAAGGCCACATTGCTTTGCCAGCCACTCTGCCTCTCTATGCTGCGGGCGCTTCTGTCCGTGGCAGCCCCTCCAGGAGGAAGCAAGGGGCATCGGGATGTACTCCTGGATCACAGCTGAAATTTTGTTTGATCAAGAGTGCCCGTCGCATGCCTCAGAGCAGAGGTGCCATGCATGCATTCCTGCAGTGTGGTGGCTGGCATGTGAAAGTCTGCTCTGTGCTCTCCCTGCAGGGACAGCGGGGACGACATCGAGCTGGCGTCCTGTGCGCAGGGAGCCTGTCTGACGGGCAGGGTGTCTTCCTGCAGCTGTGAGTTCCTGGGTGATGGTAAGGACATACATCTGGGAAAAATACCTGCTGGGGGGGGTGGGAATTTCTGGGTGCCAGCTCTGGTTTGCTGGGGGCCAGATCCTGCCAGTGATAAAGTGAAAAAGTCTGAAGCAGGTCCTGTGAAGATGGATCTTCTGTCTATCGCCTTCCTCTTCATGCTAGTCCCCACCCTGGGGAGTTGGTCCACCCCATTTAAGACATCAACATTGCCCCTGTACATCCTGGTACATGGTGAAGATCTAGTCCCCACTGGGGTCTCCAGGTCCCAGCGAGCAGCCTCCACCTGCACAACCCCACCTTGTCTCTGTGGCCAACCAAGACACATCAGTGTCCCCCATCCTGGTTGCACTGGGAGAAGGAAACCCAGTGCAGACTGAAAGGGAGTCCCCTGATCTATGGCCAGAGTCATAACCTAACCCTGAGATGTCTCTGAGAGCCCAGGGTGCTCCAGTAAAGCGGCCTTCAGAGCAGGACAGCCCCCAGCTTTGTCTGGTGATGCCAAGCCATGAGCCCATCCCTCTACAAATTCCCTTCCAGATGTGCCCAGGCCACCAGACAGATGTGCCCTGCCCGGTGCTCACAACACCGCCACAGCCACTGCTGTCCCTGCACCCCACAGCCGGGGCAGGGACTCCCTGGGGGAGCTCCTCACCCACGTCCCACTGGAGAGCTTCCTGCAGACGCTGGAGTCCTCCCCTGCCACTGGCGGGCAACTCGCAGGTACCAGGATGCAGGATGTGGCCCCAGCACCTCACTCTTGGGGGTGCACAGAGAGAGAGGAGGAAGGGGTGGGAGAGGGTGATGTCTGGGTGCTCCCTAAAAGCCTGCTCTCCCTGTGGCCAGGGGAGGACAGTGAGGCAGAGGCAGAGATCAACCTTTCCAGCTTCCCCTGGTTCCACGGGACCCTCTCACGGATCAAGGCGGCTCAGCTGGTGCTCTTTGGGGGTGCCCGGAGCCACGGCTTGTTCGTCATCCGGCAGAGCGAAACGCGGCCCGGGGAGTACGTGCTCACCTTCAACTTCCAGGGGAAAGCAAAGGTGGGTGTCCTCTGCTTCTCCCTGAATGTTAGTGTCAGCCCTGCCCAGCACCTGGGGCTCCTTCCTGCCCTGCTGGGGCTCCGCAAGCAAGCGGGCGCCGTGCGGTGACCCCAAACAAGGCAGCTCTGTGGGGAGCTGCACCCTGGCAGGGTATCCCTTGGGACCACCTGCCCTTGTACCCCAAGAGCCCTCTGCACCCTGCCCAGCTCCATCAGCACTTTCCCAGCTGGATCAGTGCCTGCCATGTGGGCATGAGATTAAATACCCGCAAGAGCCTGGTACATCATCCCCTGCCCTTTTCTTGTCTGCTCCATGTCCTGAAGTACACAGATGCACTGCAAAAAAAAAAAACAGCCCACATGTAGTTTTCTGCCAGGTCCCTTTTCTACCAGAGGGCACGTGCTGCGAGGGGTTGAGATATAACTGCCTGGTCTTGTCGTCACCGTCCTGCAAGAAGTAGTTCAGATGGGCTGTGGGCTTCCCTACGCTGTCTGTGTCAGCAGGATGGGAGCTGCAGCCCCCACCCCAGCTGCACCCAGCTGCCCTTCTCTGGCTGCCTCTGTACAGCGTTCATCACCAGGAGGGGACAAACTTCTCCTGGGGCTGCTGCGAGTGGGGTTTTGCAGGAAACACTCTGCAGCAGGAGACCCTTCTAGCCAGGCAGGGGAAGAATAACAGTCCCATGCTATGAGCAAACCTCCCTTGGCTGATGGAGGTGGCTCCTTCTGCTTACTGCAAAGGTGAATCTCACCCTTGCAAGCCCCAGCTCACCTGCTGGCCCTGTGCACTTGCAGCACCTCCGCCTGTCACTGAATGAGAGCGGGCAGTGCCACGTGCAGCACCTCTGGTTCCAGACCATCTTCGACATGCTGCGCCACTTCCACACGCACCCCATCCCTCTCGAGTCAGGCGGTGCAGCCGATATCACCCTCCGCAGCTACGTCGTGGCCCAGAGCCCGCTGCCCGGTAGGTGCCAGGGTATTGTCATTGCTACGTGGGGGGCTGGGATCTTGCATGGACCCAAAAGGGACTGATCCCTGGGATTTCCTCCACTGACACCCCCTAAAGCTGTGCCTGTGTCAGTGCGCGTGGCTCTGGAGGTGCCCCAAGGTGGGCATTATCCCATTGAAGGTGAGCAGGGAGGACCATGTAGCAGCAGAGCTGTGCTGGAGGGACCCGTGCACATGGGGGTGTCGGTCCCCTGGCTTGAGCGGGGTCAGAGCAGAGGGGGCTGCAGAGCTCAGAGCATCCTGCTATGTTGGGAGAGAGTCGGCAAGGAGTGTTGGGGAAAGACAGGGTCAAGGATGGAGAGACTGAGCAAGGGAGAGGGTGGGTGTGGAAAGGTGCCAGCGAAGGAGATGGGGGGATGAGCCCACAGGCAGCATTGGAGGGGTCAAGTTCCTGTCTCCCTTACAGACACCGGCCCTCCGCCAGCCCTTGTGTCACAGCCACCGGGCTGCCGGGTCGACCTGCCACCCCCACACTACTTCTGCAGCACAGCACCTGCCGGCCCACCAGCCCCACCACCTGCTGAGGGGGTGCCCGTGGCCCCCGCTGTCACCATCCCTGCACCCTACCACCGCCTGGAAGGTGCCCTGGGCCCCCGGAGCCGCAGCGACAGCACTGAGCACCGGCCGGAGCCCCCCACCGCCAGTGCTGAGGACTACCACGAGGCTGATGGTGCCCGGAGCCGGACCCGGGCAGTGGAAAACCAATACTCCTTCTACTGAGTGCCCCCATGCCCAGGGGCTGGATGGCAGGGGGATGCGGGGCACCCATTCCCCTCACCCCTGCACCTGCCTCACTGCCACCTCCTGCCACCGCCAGCAACCCGGCCAGGACATCCTTCTTGTTCCCTGCCGCTTTCAGGGGCTGTGTGAGTGGCAGTCAATTTCTCAGCTGGACCCAGCGCCAGCCCCAAAGTTGGGGCAGCGCTGGGAGTTTGGGAGGTTGAAAGCATCAGTGCCATTTTGGAGCTTGCAGCCTCTTCCCTTTCCCTCTGGACCAAGAGTTCTCCTGGGGCCGAGCTGGCCTCCCTGTGTCGCCTCCCTGGGAATGCTCCTCCTGGGATGGCAGCACATCCCCTCTGGGGTGAGAGCCCAGTGTGGCCAACATCCCTTCTGGCACCATTGCCCTGCAAAACAGCCGCCGAGGGGCTCTGGCATTTTGGGATGACAGTGCAAGTGACAGATCCCCATGCAGAAGCTTTTCTCATACATGTGGATCCATGCGCCTGAGACGGCACCGCTGCAGAGGCCTAGGGGTTTATCCAGGCTGGCTTTCAGACTCCCTGTGGGACAAGTGTTTCCCACCCTCTGCCAGGAGAAGGGTTTTTTCCAAAGCATCTCATTCGAGGAAGGTTTTTTCCTGCTGTCCTGCCATTTATGTTCCTTTGTTCTTTCTCTACCTGCTGTACCTATGGACAGTCCTTGGATAATACCTTTCTTCCTCCCTCTTTTCCTTGCTTTTTCAAAACCTAAGCTGTCCACAAGGGCATCAGCTCTGCCTTCTCTCTGCTGCAGCTAGGGGCTGTTTTCCGTTGCTCAAGGCAAACCTTGAAAAATATGACAACCACCCTGCTTTGCATCAGTTGTTAATCATTTGGGATGTCTCAGGGGGGTCAGACAGAGGCCAGGCAAGGGCTGTGTCAGGAGAGGAGGGGCAGCCTCGCCCTGCAGGTGCTCAGCTGGGCTCCCAGGAATGAAAACACTACACATCTTCAGTAGATGCTATTGAAGGTTTTGGTTTGTTTTTTTTTTTCCTTAGAGAAATATAAATGCCCAGGAAGAGCAAAAAGAATGGGGCTGCTGCCAGGTGGGTGAACGGCCAGCCAACATGGAGGGGGCCAGGGCAGGCTGACTGCAGTGACAGGTGGGATTGCTCTCACCGATGGCTGAAGTCCCTCCCCAGCAGATGTAAAACCCTGCCAGCGACAGCTGTAGCAGCAGTGCTGCCAGGAAGGACCAGGCACTGCAGCAGTCACCGCTTCGTGGTGACTTTCTGACTTTCTAATAGATCAGTGCAGTCACATGCATCTATAGCAGGAAAAAGGAGCCCCCACCCAGAGGTGAGCTCTGGCAGCGTGTAGAGCAGAAACCCGTTGTGGCTAGGTATGCACTATGTTGTTGATGCTTTTCCTACAGGTCACTGAAGCTCTTAGGGTGGTTTTTAGAGGTCAGGCTCCTTTCTGGGACTGTGTGCCTTGTGTGGGGTGGGAGACCCTCTGTAAGAGCAGCTTGTCTTGCAGAAAAAGTGCTTGCACATCCCTCTTGGTTTGTCTCACCCAGCTTGTCTTCCCCATCACCAGGACTCCTGGCTCCTCATGTGGCTGCCAGACCTGGGTGACAGTGCTAGCAGGACCTGAGTGAGGTGGCTTTGCTCTCTAGGTAGAGCAGACCCCACCATACCCAGCTAGAAGTTACCACTTAGTGCAAAGGGAGGTATGCCCCAAGACCCAACCTAGCTCAAAACCCCTTGAATTTGCCTGGAGTTTTGGGTTGGGTCAAATTATTTTTTTTTTAGGTGCCTTCTTTCCTGAGCTAGCAAAGCATGTCCCCAGTGCTGGTGGCACTTGTCTCTCCCGCTTCAGAAGGGCATAGAAGGGTTCTCAAAGGTTCCTTACCTGCTCCTGCAATGTGAGAGTTGCCTTTCTGGCCCATGGGTATGTGAGATGAGGGCTGCTGGATCTCATTCCTGTAGCAAATCCACCTTGGCCCTTTTGAGGGCAGTGGGAGCAGTTTGCTCTCACAGGGGTATTTCTCCTTCCTTAGCACAGCTAAAACCCAGCTCAAAGGAGCCCATGCAGCAGGGAGAGGCCAGATGCTCTTGGCTGATGGGTTTAACATGGACCTTCTTCCTTCACACAAAATGAGGGGGGACCTTCAGATATGGCACAGACATTGCTTTTGTTCTTCACTGAGGTCCCAATGGGCCAGGTGGTTGTGGATGGGAGCACTGCCTTACAGACCTTCACATGTTTTGATGATGGCTGATTTTTCACCTTCTGTGTCACAGGATATAGGAAAAGGAGAGGGAAGCAATGATCTGCAAGCAAAAATGTTAATTTGTAAATAGGGAAGAGTCTGGAAGAGTTTACTGTTCTGTAGAATAAATTAATTTTATTTAAAGAAAAAGGGACTTGTTAAACAAATGGAGAACTAGAGTTCCAGTTTTAAAATAAAATCACTTGCAAAATGGATAGCACATGAGCTTGGGGCTTTGCTGGATTTGCTGCATAGAAAACAAAGAAGTAGAGGGAGGATGCTGTCCTGTCACATGTGTGTAGACCTCATTGCTATCTCGAAGCAGTTAGGGCTGAGCTCAGCCTGCCTCTGACTGATGGAGCTGGTCTAGTGCATCAAGGATGGAGAAGTGGGGTATTTTTCATGCTGTTGGGCAGAAGGAGATGGAGGGTGGGTTCAGGCTGTGCAGGGCAGAGTTTCTTCTCCTCCCAGTGTGTTACTTTCTTTGTCTGGTTTGTCACTGGTGCAAGCTGGAATGCCTCCATCCCTGAAGCAGCACTGATAGTATTGACTCAGCAGCCCTGGGGAGTGAAGATGTACCTCCCTTGCCAGAGGCCAGTGCGAGCAGCTCCTAGCAGCTGTGTTCCCGGTGGTGTGTCATCCCCCCTCCTATGCCTTCGCCTCTCCTGGGAGGCAGTGCCTCACACTCCACCCTTGCATGTCTTTCTAGTGTGCTCTTTTCTGCCGAGATTCCCCATGAAAAACTGGTATGTTGTCCCAGACTGTACTGTCACAGCTAAGCAGCGTGACAGACACGGCTTGCAGACACAGCTAACACATGGCTTTTGGGGGGATGGAGGGAGCTGCTCAGCTCTGTAATCAGGCCATGGTTGTGTCATCACCCATTCACAAAAACATTCCCTCCCCAAAAGGCTCCAGAGCCTGTTCACCGATCCTGAGGAGATCATCTGTCAGGAGCTGGGGAGGTGACAGCCCCTCCGTATGGACGACTCCTTTGTTGACCACAAGGCAGGCAATGAGGGCTGTGCCTGTGGGACAGTTGCTCCTCCCGCCTCATCATAAGCCATTCACACCTCAGCATATTAGCAAATTGACTAATTAAGGCATTAGTCTTGATGGAAAACATGCTTTCCCTTCACAGAGTTCCTGGAAGGGCAGGCGCAGGATGCAACAAAGGCAGAGATCTAGTGGTGAAACAAGGGGCAAGCAGGCTCAGTGTGTGGGCTGGGCTGGATTGTGTGCCAGCAATGCCCTCCGCCTGGGGATGGAGCAGGACTGGTCTGCGGGGGTGCTGGTGCTGAGCTGCACCCTGGCAGTTACTATGAAGACGGCAAAAATATGAAGGGATTTCAGCAGCACAGTCTTCCGCATTTCATGCAGGTGTCTGAGCGGTCCGCAGCTGCTCCTGCCTGCCTGACATGCAGGGTCTTTCTCAGGAAAGGCTCACAGTGCTTCCAGAAGGATCCCTTTGGTAAGACAACTCATCAGAATGGCATTGCTCTGAAACACAAATGAGCTGCTTTGATGCAGCTCAGGAAGCTGGATATTTTGTGTGGTTTGCACTGAAATGTGAAAACACTTCCCTGTTCTAATGCAAATCCCCTGCCCCAATAAGCCCAGCTCTGCCCATACCCCAGCCCAGCACTCTGATTTCATGGGCTTTGTATTTTTTAATGGCATGCTGAAATACTTCCTATTTTTGTATGACCCAAGTATTAGTCTTGTTCCCCCCTCCCCAGACAGATGTATTTTAAATGTAATACATGCATAATACAGCAAGAGTCTGCACTAATTCCCTAGACATGTAGTTTGAGCGTGAGAGGCTCTCAGGTCTCTCTGCCCACGCTGTTTGCGTGGGCTCCGTCAGATGACAGGCAGCTGCCTGTTGTTTTCCAGGGCTGTGAGGTGTCGCTGGCACAAGCCATGCTTAGGGCAAGGGAATCAAGCTGCCCAGCTGCTCCCCACAGCCCTCAGGCTGCTGCAATGTCTGCAGGCATGGCTGCCATTCTGTCTTCCTCCAGTGGGGACTGGCATGACAGGGCTGAGACCTGACAGCTCATCACTTACACCCCTGCTTTTGGAAGCCCTGTGTTGGAGACGTGGCCACAATGGCAAGGAGGAAGAAACAGGGTGCCACCTTACAAGTTAGTGAGCTAAACTGGCCTGTGCTGTGCTCAGGACTCAGCAGAGTGGAAGGAAGAGGAAACTCAAATCGATTTGCAGCCATTCTGCTTCTAAAACCAGTTCTGCAGTGACTGAGAGGGGACAGGGGCATGTACCTGCCCTGCCTCTGCAAATGAAGTGTCTCCCTGGTAGGGACTGAGTACAGGCTGGCACCACCTAGTTTCTGTCCTGGTGGACTGACGAGGACCCAAGGCTGGGAGAGCAGCGGGCACAGGAGCTTGCGAGCTGGGGGATGGCATGGGGGAAGATGTTTGCATTGCTCCAGCCAGGGCTGCGACTGCAAGGATGCTTTCCAGGGCCAACACGGCCAGCTGGGAATGCATCCAACCCTAAATTCACACCATTCTTTTACAAATCAGGTTGGCAAACACGAGGCATAAACTAGTGCAATTGCCATAGCAACCTCAGTAGAGGTTGAAAAGTCTTTTGTAAACATAGGGCTGAACCTGAGGATCAGCTCTGATTTTCTTCACGGAATGGGGAAGAGCATGGGGGGACTTGTTAATTTCAGGTCTTATAAATGACCCATAAATCTCAGGAGGACTCCTTCCCAGCCTCTCTGTTCCCCTTTCTGTCACCCTCTTCACATGCACAGCACAAAGCTGTTTGAAACCTGGAGCTCAACTTCACTGCTCCAGCTTATCTCCATAAACTACACAAAGGCTTATGCCCCTCTTCCATTGCAGCTGACCTTTACTAGCTAATTCTCTGACGCACGCACAGCCTGAGCACATGCCATGCCATTTCTGTAGGTCCACGGCAGCTTGACATGAAATTTGGCTTGCAAAGGAAGCCTGTATCACAGCCAGCTCCGGCTCCTCTTCCCTGCTCACAGCTTCCTCTGACCCCATCAGGCAAGCGTGGATCTGGGCGTACATGCCCTCAGCTGGTCCAGGCATGGTTCCTGCAAAGGCCAGGAGTGAATACAACTGCAAACAGTGCGGTGTCCCTCTCCCCGCTACCTGCCTGCCTCTCCCCGTGCCCAGCGACATGGTGCCGTGGGGAACCATGCTGCCGTTCATCACTGTCAGTGGACAAAGCCTGCGGGCAGCGCTGGTTAATTACCGAAGTGACACGAACAGATGGCGCAGGCAGCCTGCTGGGGAGGCACTAGGAAGTCCCGTATCGCTTACACCGTCACGGGAAACGGATTTGGCACGCCTGAGGGTGCCAGTGCGAAATGCACTGAATTTTCACCCTCCTCGGGGCTCTGCTCTAAGGGCTGAGCCCGGAGCCTGGCCAGAGTGTAGCACAAGCAGCTGCTGCCCTGCTAACGGGCCCCGCTGGGGACCGACTGCACTCGATACAGCCTGGAGAACGTGCTTGGGGGGACGGGGTCATCAGAGCTCCAGCAAAGGCAGCTCCCGGGCGAAGCAGGCCCCACAGCACAGCCGGGACCCGGGAGAGCAAGGCAGGGGCCGGCGTCAGCCCGCAGCAAGGCCGCACCAGGGCCCGGAGCCACCCCCGGCCGCCGGGGCACGCCGCTGAGGGGCGCCGCTGCCTGCTTTCTCCCGCCGGCCCTCGGCCGTGCCCCAGGGCCCCGCCAGACGCCCGCTTCCCCACGGGGGTCCCCCACATGCCGCGGGCCCTCTCCGCGGGACCCCCCGCCATGACAGGCCCCGCAGGCCGGGCACGTCGCGCCGCGTGACGTCTCGCGGGGCGGGGCGCGGAGGCGGCTGGAAGATGGCGGCGCCCTCGGCCCCGCGGCCGCCCCGGCCCCGCAAGGAGCCGCAGCCGCTCGTCATCCCGCGGAGCGCCGCCGAGGAGCAGCGCCTCCGCCTCGAGCGGCTCATGAGGAACCCGGTGAGGGCACCCGCCGGGTCCCCACCCCGACCCGGGGCGGCGGGTCCGGGAGGGGAGAGGGAGACCCGTACCCCCCTGCCCCGGGTCCGTGAGGGAAGAGGGACCGACACTACCCTCCTCTGGTTCTGTGAGGGGAGGCGGACGGGCCCGCCGCTTCCTCCCCTCTAGGGTCCGTGATGGGAGAGGGACCGACACCCCTCACCGCTACCACCACCCCGCCGGAGTGCGTGAGGGGAGAGGGACCGACCCCCCCTTCCTCCTCCCGGTTACGCGAGGGGAGACGGACCGACACACACACACACACACCCTTTCCCCTCCCCGGGCTCTGTGGGGGGGAGAGGGACCGAATCCCACACCAGCTGGCCTTTTCTCTGCCCCCTGCCTTTCATTGGGGGTGGGGGGAGCAGGACCCTGGTTCTTCTAAGTGGGTGTTTTGATCCTTGTCCCGAGGAGGAGACAGCGTTTGCCAGGTGGAGACTGTCACCGTCCCTCTGCGTGTGTGCCGGAGGAGGCTGAGACTTCCCAGCACCCTGTTCTTCCTCTGACCTTGCACCACCATGTGTTCTCCCTTCCCTGCTCTTCCCTGTCCTCCATAGATTTGGCATGGAAGGTGCACAAACGCCTTTCATCTCTTCCCAGACTACTGGTAGTGGGAGTATACTCAGCTTCTGCGAGTGCTTGGAGGTGCTGACTTGCTTCCTTCTAGCTTCCATACTGAAAAGAAGCACAGACACTCCTAATCCTCCTGGGATTTGTTGACCTGGAGGTCTGAATGTGAGGGAAAGAGAGGATACCTTCAGATTTTCATTTTCTGCCTGCTCCTGATCCCTTGTGCATGAAGAAATTACTACAGCTGTGCTCCTTTTGAGATCTGTCAGCTGATGGAAGAAGCTGTTGTCAGACATATACCACCTTGCAACATTGTGTTAAAATTGCAGACTTTGCTCCTGGAAGATACTGATGGCTGGTTGGTTTGTTCTTGCAGGAAAAGACTGTACCGATTCCTGAAAAACTGAATGAGTGGGCACCACGACCTCCCCCGGAGTTTGTTAGAGATGTGATGGGTAAAGATACTATTCTTCAGATAACTGTAGAGTCAGCTATATTAAACTTAGAAAAGTGTTTAACAGAAAAGGCCAGAGACAGATTTCTGTTGTTGCTCATTTTGCTGGAGAAAAGGGGTATGAAATGTGCTTCAACAGTTGCTTTTCCAAGTGTTATTTGGTTCTTGGGTTCTGCTTTTCTGCTTGTTGTCAGAATGCAAAGTGAACAGTGTCCGTGGCACTCCAGCATGTGGACTGCGTGCAGTGAATAAGCTGCTGCTCTGGTGATGACAAGTAAATGATTATAAGTAAATAGGTCCTTTCTACAGATGTGGGCGTGCTCTGGAATTATGAAGTCCCTCTTTTGACTGCTTTGAGTCAGAATCTTAGGCAGTGAGAAGCAGACAAGTGCAGTGGATATGATTGTACGTGGTCAGGTAGGGAGATGAAACCCATGCAAGGAACTCAACCCAAGTATTCTGCTTACACTTTACTTTTACCTGCGTGGATTAAATATAGAGGTTGTGGTATAAGTTTCATCTGCATGTAGAAGTTCTGTCTTTCTTTGGGACTTTCATCCTTATTAATGATCCTTTCTAGAGGCTGACTTATTCTTATTTTCAGAATAATTGATCTTGGACTAAAGCTTTTATACACTTCTGAATAAACTGTTCTGCTTATTGTAATTCCCTCATGGCTTTTCAGATAGCTTTGCTGTGTGCTTGAGTTGAACTGTCTTGTTTTTCTGGGAACACCTGACATCCTAGGATTCTGTTGGTATCAAGAGGACCCCTATTGCAGTCCCAACTGCTGTGTTTTAATTACTGGGTGTCTTCTTTAGGCATCTATTTGTGCTTTGCATTGAGAAATGACTCAGGAGACAGAGGAAGACAATGGAGTGCAATTTTGAAAGCTCCTGTGAGACTTCAACATGCAGACTGATGCCAGGAAGAGAGCGCTATAGGGATTTGATTAATGAAGAAACAGTCAAAAACTGTCGGTGGTGTCTGTCTCACATAGGAAGTTATAATATGATGGGGTTTGTCACCCTTCTCTTGACCTTTATTTTTTGTATGAAATGCTGAAAACCAGTGAGAAGCAGCCTCGGTAGGATGTTTTAGCTCACCTCTGCCTATAACAGGCTGGGGTGGGCGTTTGATCTCTAGTTCTTTTACTGCCTCAATGTCCAGCTAAGACTGGATTCTCTCTAGGGGAGTAATTGATCAGTAGAAACTGCAGTGACCCATAAGTGTATGGTTTTGCAGCTCGCTTTGGCTTTTGATTGTGAGTGATTTGAGCTTGTATCAAATGGTGACACACTCTGTGTTGTTAGTAGATTTTCATCTTACAGTACCCTTTCATGTGTCCTGTCCCCAGCATCTAGCTGTAGTCATTTGTGAGCATCTAGTATATATTATTTTTTAGCAGACTAACTCTTCTTTTTTGTAGGTTCCAGTGCTGGAGCTGGGAGTGGGGAGTTCCATGTGTACAGGCATCTTCGTCGGCGAGAGTACCAAAGGCAAGACTTCATGGATGCCATGGCTGAGAAGGTCAGCAGGTCTCTCTCTATAATTTGCCACCCCCCCCCAACCCCCTCCCCCGACTATTTGGTGTTCACTGCAAATCTTTTAAAGTAATGTGCAAATAATTCAGTTTCAAACCACCCCTTATCAGAGGAAAAATGTAGGAATATGTGATAAATGGCATCTTTGTCAATATTGAAACATTTAGTGCTTTGTGTTGGACATGCTCCATCTTCTCTGTTCAGTGGGGGCCCTAGTGCACAGTAAGACCGCATGTGAATACTCTGTGTTCTCAGGTTGGATTGAAAATGCTTTAAAAACTGGAAATCCCTAATACTACTGTCTTGCATGGACAGAACCAAAGCAAGTGCCTGTGCACAGAGTCCGAATCTCTTTCTTTTAAGTCTTGGTCAAGTAAAATAGCACCTCTTTCAGAGAGTATTATTGCTATACTTTCTCTTGGCCAAGATGAGTCCTTTGATCTGTATGTTAGTGTTTGTGTCTCAAATTTTTCTCTTGTTTTTACTGAAACATTCTTTAGGGCAGAAGCTTCCTCATCTGTTTTGGTGAGGATTCCTCCCTGTAAAGACTTCAATGTTTGGCTCAGGCTGCAGGTTAGAAGTGCTGCCTGTACAGAAGACATACCTAGGAATATGGCTTTTGTATAAAGAAGCAGCCAGGCAAAATCTGGCAAAGCTCCCTTCTGTATTTTGCTAAAAGACTTCTCCCTAAAAGGACATGACTTATAAAACAAGTATTTTAATTTAGATTGTGACCAAAGTATGACATGTGATCAATTACAGCAAAGACTAGATGAGGAATTCCAGAAGAAACTGGAGAGGAATAAGATGATTGCAGAAGAACAAACAGCAAAACGCAGAAGGAAGCGGTAAGGGCAGATTGTTCCCAGGAGGCTTGACATGGAAACCCCCATGCCCCGTGCCTCATCTGTAGCTCCGTGCTTTGGGTAAATGCTATCATTCTGTGTCTGCATCTATCAGCTGAGAAGTCTGGCTGTGGAAATTAATTTCGTTAATGTCATTGTTTGGTTTCTAAAGGCGGCTGTAAACTTGACAGGGTTTGCTGGCATAGTTTATTTTCCGTGCCATTGCTAGCAGGATAACTTTTGACTGGTTGAGCAGCTTTTGCTGACACGGTGGTGTTGACTGCAACATGCCTTGCTGCATATTTGTTATACCAAAGTACACTATTGAATGTCAGGAAAGGTTTGTATGTACATCTGGCTTAAATAAATATCTGAAACAGCTGACACAAAGCAGCTTAAGTGCAAAAATGGGTGCTGCTTAATGGGTATGCATATGGATTTGGACTAGCGGAGTGTGATGGGGCACAGTGCTGTCGTCTCTACACTGTCGGTGTGACTGGTCCAGTCTGTGAATACTGAAGAGGCCACTGATGGGTTCAGTATTGTTATAATCAGTAGCTGCTTCTACCTGCCTCAGTGTGATTTCAGGCAGGTCAAGTTACTAAGTCAGATGGAAAAATTAAGAAATATGAAACCATTTCTTCTCTTAAGTTTTAGACAAAGTTACAAGCTTGGTGCTCTCAAGAAATGGTCTGAGAAGTGTAATGCAGTGCTACAAGAATTTAAATTCCATAGCCAGTGCCGTTTGGAAATGGCAGGGTATCATGGCTTGGCTCTTTCAGAGGATCTGACCCTGAGCAGCCTCTCTCTTGCTTCTTTGAGAATGAGGGTTTTACACCTTGTAGCTGAGAGTTGCTGCCGAAAGGCCTGTGCAGAGTGACTCACTGGCATGTTATCACAGAAGTGCACAACACAAACACTGTTGCCATCTTACTTCAATTTAGTGTGGTCCAACAGATGGCCAGCAAGTCAGATCTGGCCTGCTGCCTTTTCCCTGGCTGAGATGGAGAACAACTGTTCAAACAGCAAATGCTGCCTAAATATTCCAACACCTCCTTGTACCCCTCCCTGCATAGTCTAATGGTGTAGGTCCCAAGTGGCTTTGCCCTGTAGGAGCCCCTCTGACTTCCCTCACCACCCTTTCTGCTCTGTCCTGATCTAACAGGTACAGTACTTGTCTCTCTGTTTCGAGAAAATTCATGTATGGTATTGAGAGAGGAACAGGAATCCCATGCTGCTCTGCCCTGTGTCTGCCATTACACTGCCTAGTGACATTTGCTAGGCAAACAGAACTGGGTCCTATGAACTGAGATTCCCTCCTACCCCTAATGTTACTCCTAGGGCCCCACATATTGGTGAAGTACTGCCAAAAACAAAGGTCAAAGCATACTGCACTACTTTTTTTTTTTTTTCAATTAAAGTATAACTGGTAATAGCTTAATTTATTTTTTCCAATGTTCATTTCCAGCAGGCTGGGTTTTAACACCATTTTCTCTTTTTGCTTATTAGGCTAGGTAGCTAAAATGTACGGGCAGTTTTGGTTTTGTTCCTTCTGTGTTCTTTTAGATTCTTGTGTATCATGTAGTTTTGGTTGCAGTGGCATCATGGAAGACTCTAAAAAAAATCCATTAGACTAAAAACAACATAGAAAAGCTTCTGTTCATCTGGTGTCTAAGTTTGCTCTCACTGAATTTTCAGTTGAGGCCAAATTCAAATTGAACTTCTGAGGTCTGTATTCCCAAGATGTCTGTAATATGTCCTATATCAGTGTATGAATGTGCAGAAGCATTATCATGTTAGATTTGCATAAGAGCCTTTCCTTCTTTGCTTTATAGCCAGAAGTTAAAAGAGAAGAAACTGCAAGCTAAGAAAAATAAACTCGAACAAAAGAAGCACGAAAAAGGTCAGTGAAACATAGTTTTCTTTTCTCAAGGCTTAGTTCTGTTCCCTAATTAAAGCCTAGAAGGGTTTTTGCCGCCCCTGGCCCCAAGCATTCTCGGTACATGGATAGGAAGACTGAGCCTGAAGCTTGTTATTTTATCTAATGTTTCAAAAGTGCTCTTTGAAAGCCCTCTATGATGAGATTTAATCTTACACATAACTTGGCTGTTTGTGAATATTTTCCCTTTATTAGGGGAAATTTTGGACAGCAAACATTGGAATCTGCATTTGTTGTTTGTGGATCTTTTGCCCCAGCTATTCAGACAAACCGCAGATTTAGAACATCTGCTAAAAAAAGGCAGTATTGTTACAGGCTGTTCTTTTAAGTATTGTCGTGGCTTAGCCCCAGTCGCATCTAAGCCCCACACAGCTACTTGCTCACTCCCTCCAGTAGGATGGGGGAGAGAATCGGAGGGTAAAAGTGAGAAAACTCGTGGGTTGAGATAGGAACAGTTTAACAGGTAAAGCAGAAGCTGTGCACACAAGCAGAGCAAAAGAAGGAATTCATTCACTCCTTCCCATGGGCAGGCAGGTGTTCAGCCATCCCCAGGAAAGCAGGGCTCCATCACGCGTAATGGTTACTTGGGAAGACAAATGCCATCACTCCAAATGCCCCTGCCTTCCTTCTTCCCCTCAGCTTTATGTGCTGAGCATGATGCCATATGGTGTGGAATATCCCTTGGGTCAGCTGGGGTCAGTGGTCCCGGCCGTGTCCCCTCCCAGCTTCTTGTGCACCCACATGGGAATGTGAAAAAGTCCTTGACTACTGTAGGCACTACTTAGCAACAACTAAAACACCTTTGCATTATCAATGCTGTTTTCAGCACAAATCCAGAACATAGCCCCATACTAGCTACTACAAAGAAAATTAACTCTATTCCAGTTGAAACCAAGACAAGTATATTTTGAATGTGTACGGGAAACAGGTGGAAAAAATGCACAGCTTGGACAGAAGAAACAGAGTTACAAGTTTGTATGTAGGAAATTGAGCCACCTCGGTGCCATCTGCGCTACATGACTATTTTATATTGCATAGAAATAAATGTGAAAAACCTGACTGCCTCTGTTCTCCTGCAGTCTTGAGAATTAATATTCAGCAATGTCAGTGTAACTGCTCAAACTTTTGAATACTTCTTGCTTCCTTTCAAGTGAGTATAATGTACCTTACTCTTTCAAATAGCTGTCCTTTATGGATTAGCACACTAACTCCGCAGTAATTCTTAGTCTTAAAGTTACAACAGTTCCTGATAATTCTGCTGGAACAGTGACTTGTCTGACAGTGCTACCTTATTTCTGCTTTGCTTTTCAAAATTGGATCTGTTTCAGCTGAACCATTTCCAGCCTCCCATGTAAACATGGGAGGACAAATTAATCGTTAGGTTAGTTTTGCTTGTGACAGCAAGTGAATGTAGCAGAGTTGGGGTTCTTTTGGTGTTTTGGTTTCGTTCTGGTTTTTTTTTTTTTTCTAAGCTACTTGTTTATAGAGTGTGACTGGGAGGAGGATTTACATATGAGTCAACATACTTTTGTTCACTTTGAGCGAACAAAACAGAGCACCCATCCCTTTAGGGAGTGCCTGGGAGAGAGGGGAGCTGGATCAGTGGCTGGCACTGTGCTATGGGACTGCCTTGTACCAGTTGTTGGGCTGGACTGTTTTTATTCGGCAAAACAAGTCATCTTCTGGAAGCCAGAATCCCAACTCCCCTGTCTTTAGAATAGTTCTTAGCTCTTTACAGGTTGTGGTTCTCTATTTTAAAATAAATAAATAAATAAATAAAATCAGTGGGGCCCAAAGCCACTGAAGGCCATCTGTAGTCTACTTAGAACAAGCTTGTCTTTTTCTAGTTTTGTGTGCCCTGGATTGAGATCTGAGAACTCTTCCAAATTAATTGAAGTGTATTTGTCCGGATGTGGCAGGAAAGCATTTATCTTCCTTTTTGAATTAATAAATAAAACCTCTGCATTCCCATCTGTCACCTTTGCTGTAGTGAAAACATGAAGAATAAAGGTTGGTGCTAAATAAAGTCAGCTGTTAAAGTTGCGTTATTGTGCAGACCCCTAATAAAAAATTAAAGTACAGAACTTGGCCACGTGGTGGCATCAGACCACTAATCCTAAATCCTGTGTGTAATTAATCTGAGTGTGATTTGGCACAGTGGAGGTACAAGAGCTACTGGGAGCAGAAGAATGGCTGTTGGATTCAGGTCCCACTTTATGACGTACCTAACTTTCGTTATCCGTTATTTAATTTCTAGCAGGTCTTTTAGCAGGCTTCACGAGTTTTCTGTCACCCTCGTTAATCTTACACATATCTTAACAAGTTCTTGTACTTGTAGAATACCAAAGGGTCTGTAAGAGTTTCTGTAAACTTGGGTAGGTGTAGAAATACACTAAGTCTTGCCTGTGACTTCCCAGTGCCTGCATTCTTTACCAGTACTCTGCGATACTTGAAAGTTCATGCCGACGTGCAGAGACGAGACTGGGAATGAGATGATCTGTCGCCTCAGCGTTTGACTGCCTCTGTTGGAAATAATGTTCCATAGGAGGTGGAGTTGTTTAATGATGGACTTGGCACAGTTGTAACGTTGGAGGGAAGGGAATATTTCTCCAAGGGAGAATTGGATATTCTGAGCACTACATGACTCGGTGAAATTAATATAACCTGATAGACGTTTCCGTAGTATCTGGGACTACTTTGTTGTGAGAGATTTAACAAGGAAAACACATGGGAGTATGTTACCCACCTGTACTAATTAGTGTGACCTAATACACTCTTGCTTAGCACCTGAGGTTGTTTTGTTGTGAAATACTTAACAAGGAAGACACATGGGAACATGTTATCAATTCATACTGTTTGTGTTTTTAGAACCTGATCAATCTCAAGAGCAAGTCAGCAGCGAGGATGATGAAGAGGATAGCAAGGAGGAGGAAGAGAAGGAAGATGATGCTGAAGAGCCAAGTTTTGTGATGGGAAGAGGATGAGGCCTTTCAGGGACAGCTGGAAACACTGTTCATTGCTTTATATTCAGGAGCATGAAAGTCTTTCATCTCAGCCAAGCAGAACCCATTGGCGTACGTTATATCTGCTTAATGGTGAATGACCTTCACGTCACAGGCTCAAGAGTTATTGATAGAGAAATGCCAAATAAGAGATTTTTTTCTTAATTGCTTGTATAACTGCTGTGCAGTCTGCTCTAAGTTTGCTCTAAAGAGTCAGCCATAAGTCTCTGTGACCCTAGAGTTCTTTCTAACATGGCCCAGAGTGGTTTTCTGCCTGAAAGCTAAAACATATCCATAACCATTTACGGAAAATATTACTGTGAGGGCTACGTATTCTACTTATGTCGAAGCTGGTAGCAGCGGGATACATGAATCTAAGGGAAGGGTTTAACCTCAAGTAGAAAAGTGGTCTGTAGCCAGACTCTTCTGCACTGTGAGTGGACTGAATTTGGGGTTTTGTATGGGGTCATCTCTAACCCAAAGAAATCAGTTTATGTTGCTAGACAAGTTCTATAGATTTTTAAGCAGGATCCCTTTTTTATTGCTAAAAATTTCCCTGTTAATTTTCTCCCATTTTTTAAATGAATAAAGGGGATGTGTTGGATCGTTCTGTCTTTCTTTTTTTTTTTTGAAGAGGATTTCAGTAAAATAAAAGAGAACGTGCAGTGCTGCAGGAAGGGGCAAAAAGTCCAAGTGATGTGGCGCACATGAAAACACAGAAGAAGGTGTTAGCTGTAAAGTCTCCAAATCCTATGGCAGAAAGGCTTGGAACAGAATGGTTTTGCTTGTGTTCAGCTTCATGTAATGACACTTGCCTTTCTCTCTGCTTGAGCTCTCTCTGCTTTGAACTTCCGGCTCCCTGGTAGGAATCATAACACCCATATATATATTTACTTATTGGTGCTTAAATGAAAAGCATATGCAGTGGTGGTTTTATTTGTAACGTCTTTTCAGTGTATCTTTAATTAGAAGTGCCTGCTATCTTTCAGACACGCTCATTCCAGGACCTCAGCATCCAGAATGTGGTGCTACTTTTTCTCAAGCCTTTGTTAATGCCAAATTATTTAAAGCAAAAACAATAAAAAGGGAGAATCTCTTTTTAGATTTAGCTTTTGTCAAACAGTGCTGCCAGAAATCCTGCATTTTGCCTGAGCTGGCTTTGCGTAATGGCTTCTCGGTGGTATTACCGTGGTGGTGGGGACGCAGATGTGATCAAGTGCAAGTTGCATTTGTGTTTAGTTTCCCTGTACATACCCAAAGGCTTCAGAGCTGGGTAACGTACGAGCTGCAAGGTCCATATCCCCACCAACCCCCTGTGTGGAATTGTTTTCTGCTTAATCTCCATAGAGGCAGGTGCTTCAGAGTAGGTTGTGACTGTTTCATTCTCGAGCGCTTAAGATGCAGAATGGATGTTCTGCAGTTGTTGGCATTTTCCCTGCAGAGAGATGAGTTATGAGAATTGCCTCACTTGAATCTCCCTTAGGGAAGGTAAACCGTGTTGATAAGCCTGTGTCGTAGGATGAGCCATAAAAACGTTCTGATGTTTCTCAGCTTTTGTGGATGGAGAAGTGAGAGTCTCACAAATAAAGATTGTTCTGCCTCTGAGCTTGTCGGGCTTTTGAGCTGAATAAAACAAGTGCTGTTCTGCATTAAGTAGTGCAGATGTTGCTGCACGAAGACATGCTTCTCCCAGTCATGAGGAAGATGGACTTGAGTCTTGGTGAACTAAACAAATTCAGGTTGTGTGGCCTCATCCCGCCTCCCTAGGACGCCGTCGTTACCCATGCTGAATTATTCATACACTACATTTCCTAGGAATGCTGAGTTTGTAGGTGAAATCCATAAAAAGCAAACCAAATGTGTTGCTGAAGGTGGCATCTGCCTTACTCTCTTGCTGAGGTGGCTGAACGTAGCAGTAGGAGCTGTATTTGGTAGGTGTTGCTATGAATTCTGAAAAATACTCTGCCATGTTGTGGTTGTTCTTGTCAGTACTATGTCTTCCAGGATACAAAGGCACTTCAAAGTGAGTGGCTTGAAGGGATGTTTCTTTGTTAAGACAAAACACAAGTATTCTGTGACTTCAAAACAGGACAAATGCCATCTGTGGAGCAGTAAAAGGGACATGCTTACATGTGTAGTAAAAGAGGGACAATTCTACAATTGCTTCTGATTCCAAATATGGCACTGGAAAAGCAGTAATAACTTGAAGGCTCAAAGCTGCCAAGGAGTTTGACCTGCTTATGTTAAATTCTTGTTCTGGATTCTCTTCTAGAAGAGTCCCTCTCCTTCTGCTGACGGAGACTAATCTTCAGGGGCTAAGGTTGGCTGGTGTTCCATTTCTACATGCATCTGTGCAAGCGTTGGGACCCCAAGAGACAGCAGTGTTAGTGCAGTGACTGAGCAGCGGTATTCATAGTCTCAGAGGTGAAAAGCACACTCAGGATAACAAATGTATTTGTCTCCTTAATAAGTTTTTAGGAATTGTTTTCCTTTGTCTTTTCACTCCCCCAGGCAGAAGCGAATTCAGGAAGATGGGATTACAGTGAGATAAAGCTGACCCGTTGTGCCACTTTTCAGCATTTTATCCATCTCATTTTCAGGAAAGGAACTTCCTCCTCTTTCCCATAGGCCTGTCCCTATCCGTGCTCCTCCGATGGGTTTATCCAGGATTTCCTGCCGAGGAGATGCCGGCCTGGCTTCCCCAGCCCTCCCTTAGGCGGGGACCTTTCCTCCGCTCCAGCCGAAGAATGTTGCAGCTCGGTGGAGGGAGAAGCCAGCACTGCCTTTTGACCTATCTAAGGGTGACTTTTTGCTGTATAATAGTTGTAATAAAAGCAGATTTGCATCCTATTGCACCAATGCCTTCTCTGTGGAAAGATTTAGAGATGCATGCTTCAGACCTAGTCATGTTTTTATTGGGGGCGAGGGGGAGGTTTCACCCTGACCATGAGTTTAGGGAGCCGCAGAACTGATTTTTTTTTTTTTCCCCTACAGGTGCGTGTTCACAGAAGGAGCCCCCGAGGGCTGTGGCCCACCAGCTCCCAGCCCACTGAGGTGTGGCCGCATGGCCCTAGTGCGAGGGGGGACAGCCCGGGAGCCCAGTAACCGCTACGTACGTTCCCCTCTCTAGGGAAGGCGCCAACCTGCCCCCCGCCCCAGGGGGCGAGCGGGGCCCCGGCTCCTCCCCCCACCCCCGCCACCGCGGTGCTCGGCGCTGCACAGCGGGATGCGGTGAGGGGGCGTGTCGCTGGGCCCCGCCCCGCCGCCAAGGGGCGGAGTCTGGTGTGGCCACGGCCCAATGAGGCGGAGGTCACGTGCGGCGGGCGGGGCGGCTGCCCGCACCGCCCCATTTCCTGCGGGTCACGTGGCGGGTGCCCGGCGTTGCCTTGGCAGCAGCGGAGGCGGCTCCGGCGGCGGCGGCGGCTCCGGCGGCGGGAGCTCCCGGGGCGCCGCGCCCGGCCCTGCCCGGCCAGCACGGTGAGCTGAGACTCGGCCCGTGGGGCCGCGTCCTGCCCGGGTGGGGAGCTTAGTCCCGGAGGACTGTGGGGAGGGGGTGTCCCGTGCGCTGGGGTAACGGGCTTCATCCCCACCGGGGTGTTTGGGAGCGGGGCTGGTCTCATCCTGCATAGAGGGGAGCATCTTCTGCGCGGCGTGTCCGAGAGGAGGGGGTCTCATCCTGCCTTGGGGGGGGGGGGGGGGGCGGGTACGCCCCTCATCCCCGCATAGATTGGGGAACCCTGCTTTGGCGGGGGGACGCTGCGGGCAGAGAAGGGGGTCCCGTCCTGCTCGGCCGTGTTCTGGAGCTCCCTTGGGATGCAGAGGGCAGGTCAGCACGTGGGGGTCGTATCCTGACAAAGGGATCCTCTCCCTGGGGTGCTGTTGGGGAGGTCCCTCCTGCCTGCGGTGCAGGGAAGCCTCTGGGCTAGGGGGTGTTGGAAGGGGGGATCCCAGCTGCGGAGAGGGAGCGGGTCCCATCCTGCCTGAGGAGATGCAGGGGATCCTTGGGATGCCTTGGCCTTTGGTGGGAAGGATCCTACCTGTGAGGGGGTTGCATCCTCACCTGGGGGGGGGCCCTGTCTGAGGGTGTTGTTGAAGAGGAGATCCTCGCTGGGGGGGGGGTGGGGGTGGGGGGTGTCGCATCCTGCCCGGGGTGTGCTGAGAGCGGCTGGCAAAGAGGAGAAATCCCCTGCTCAGGTAGTGCCCCGGCCGGGGGGGGGGGGGTCCCCTGCTTGAGCTGCACTGTGTAAGGGGGGCAGTTACAGCTGTGGGGTGTTCACACCCTGCGTGGGTGTTGTGACATCCTGGGGTGCTGCTGGGGAGGTCCCAAGCCTGAAGAGGACATGCAAAGGAGTTTCCTATAGCAATGAGGACCAGAGCTTGGGAGGATCAGAGCAGGAGAAGAAGGGAGAGTAGCAGAGACCAGGGTTAGGCTTGGCCATGGTGCACAGACTCTTGAAGGATGCTATACAGGGGAGAAAGGTGCTGGTAGAAAGCTGCTGATCAGTCTCAGGGTGTGGGGCAGAAACCTGGGCCCCGGCGGGGGGCCGGTGTCCTGAAGCCAGGCAGAGAAGCTGACAGTGGTGCTGAGACTGCTGTGCGGGCCTCAGGGCACGCCGGCCCAGCAGCAGGACGGGGATCTGCATATCTCGGTGTCTGCTTCATTCCCTGCTGTGAAGAAATCCCCACACGTGCGCTTGCAACTGCACCGGTGCAGCTGAGATGTAAGACACGGCGAAGGCTTTCCCTGCTACGCTCGCTGCTCCAAAGGACAGCACTGGACAAATTAACAAAATCAATATGAGGCAGCAATTGCAGAGAGCATTCTGTCTTCAGCGGTGTGAAATGAAGTGGGGTCAAATGCATCAGTGGTGCAACGGAAGTGAGTAAAGACACAGCTGGGATGGACTTGGCCAGAGCTGGCTGTTAGGCTGAGGAAGAGGTCTCTTGGAGAAGTCCTGATTCTCCATCCAAAATTCAACAGCCCCGTGCAGGAAAGCCCTGTAAGATAGTTACTTCTGCAAGAGCGAGTGTCCTGAACCTTTAGCATTGCAAGGTAGGAACGTGAAATCTCCAGAATAACTCTCTTCTGGTGCAGATAACTGGCTGAAAAGTATTTCCAGAGTAAAACTGCTTAAGATACTGTGCATGTAAAATGCTTCTTTGGTCTTGTGTTTCAGCCCTTGGAGCCCTCCACTCAGTCGCTCCATGTCCTTAACCAGCAAGGTGAGTTTGCTGTCCTGTTACTGCTTGTTTGGTCTACATTTGTGTTTATGGATTTTATTCTGAAGCTGTTTACTTATTTGGGAACATCTCTTGATCTGCTCCAAACTGAAAATTCATCCTTGTGGTATTTTTAGCTTATTATTCTAAGGAAAGAAGCAGATGTGATTGGGTACTCTTGCTCTCCCTCTGTAACCTCTGAATTCATTTGTCTTTTCAGTGGAATTTGTCCCATGGATTGAAGTTTTCTATATACAAAATTCCTATGCATTTTGTGAAAATAAATGGCAGGGTAGGGGCCATTAGTGTCCCAGCTAAGGACAAAGCTAATAAATTCACCCCACAGTATACATTGCAGAATCCACACAGGATGTTGTCACAGGAAACAGCTCTGTAATTTTGCTGCTCACAGAATGCCTCTGCCCTGATCTTCCCAGGAGGCTTGGGGAGACTTTTTTCTCTTCTGTAAAATAGGTGATTCTTGCCTTTTCTGGAAACACAGAGCAAGCAGAGAAGTTTGTCCCTGTTATTCTCTTCTTGTTTTTATTGTTGTGTGGAAGTTCTTTCATGGTTTTGTTTCGGGGTTTTTTTTTTTCTTTTTAATAATTTGAACACTGCTGAGCAGTTCAGGAGCCATCCTGGAATTCTCCACGGGCTATAATAGTAGCCTTGTTAAAAACTGCCCAGAAGAACATGTCTCGTGGTCCTGCTGCCATCCTTATTATGTCTGAGGGGGCTGAAATCTGAAAGCTTACTGGGCTCAGGAGGGACAGACAATTTTACAACCTGCAATACACTATTTGCTGCTGCAGTCTAATCTTCCTTATTGTGCGTGGAACAGCTTTGTTCCTTTTGAGTAATAGCATTTAGAGTTGTGGAGAGTTGGTGACCTTTTTATGTTTGCCACTTCCTCAAATCTCACTGGAAACGTTGGTTTATTAGCTGTCACCATGTGGCCTGCATACGTGGAGAGCTGGGTGGAGCAGGGGGAGGATGCAGGCAGCACCGGGGCTCCTCTCAAGCGAACAGCAAGGTGCTGATGACCTTGAGGTGTGGCGCTGGGACTCATTAGTCCCACACCATGTGTGATTCTAGGCATGCATCTCCTCCTTCTAGGAGCTGCTAAGTATTTATAGCCAGAAAGGTCTCGTGTGGTGCAGCTCTGGTGTTGCTACCTGCCGCGGCTGTGGTGGTCAGTGGCGGAGCTGTGGATGTGGGGATAAGTCAGAGAATCATGGTTTCCATTTTTCAGAAGGCTGAGTTAAACATCTAGCTTCAGATGTTTGTCAGAGTTGAGAAATTCTTGCTCAAAACGTTTAGCGACTCCTGTTCTGTGTCCATGGATGACAGATCAGCAGAGCCTTGCGGCAGCAGCCTGGCTGAGCTGTGGTGTAAGGAGGGGGTGGTTTGGACCTCGCGCTTGTCTCTGCTGGCTGCTGTGGCATTCACCACCTGAAATATTCTTGCTGCTTTCTTACATCTTTCAGTGTAACCTCTTGAATCTGAAGACACTGAAACTACCTGGAAGGCAACTAGCTTTTCCCCTTGGAATTGTCTTTTCCTTTCCTCATGCTAAGAGCCACCGGTGGAAGTAAGGGAACAGGATTCTTGGTCAGATGTGGCTGATAAGTGGAGTGTGAGCAGTTCAGGAAATTTAATTCCCCACTGCAGGAGCTTGGGAAGTTCGTTTGTTAACCCTGTACGGCATTCAGCTGTATGACTATTGGGGAAGTGTGGGGAAGAGCTGTTGCCATCTAAACTAAGCTACAGTGAGCAGTGGTTAAAGTGAAAACCTGGTTTCCAAAGAAAGGGCAAAAAGTGACTCCTAAACACGTGAGCTGAAGTTACTTTGGTACTCTCAAGGAGATGCATTTGGAGCTAATCCATGATGTACTGTGAAATTAACTGTCAGCTTAAAACAAAATTACAAGATGGGTGCCCCATTTCCAAAGTTTCTTTATGTAAAACAACTTTTTTTTTTATTAGCAAGGAGGAATTAAAGGGGAAAGCTGAGATGTCAGCTTTGAAACGAAAAGCCAGATGCTGTGCAACCTTCCTGAATTCCTGCTGGAGTAGTTCCCAGGTTTCCTTGTGTAATCTTTCCTAGTTCTCATGGCCATTTTTAGCAATTACGGATGGTCCTTTCTCTGTTCTGTGCCTTGCAAGCATGGTGGTATTTGGTCCATCATTTTTCTACTGACTGAGGGTAACTTTGTTTAAAGGTAGCTTTTCCAGTAGTTGATGCTTGTCCTGTCTGTTACCTCCTTTTGGACATGACTCTCTTATTTCCTCAGCCTTTCTCTCATCATGAGTTCCGAATTAAATGTTCCAGTGGATCCTTCCACTCCTGCTTGCTGCTCTGAACCTGGCACAAAAGGCATGGATTATCGGGACTGGGTTCGGCGCAGCTATCTGGAATTGGTCACATCAAACCACCACTCTGTTCAAGCACTTTCTTGGAGAAAATTGTACCTGAGCCGAGCCAAGCTGAAAGCTTCCAGCAGAACCTCTGCCCTGCTGTCTGGATTTGCAATGGTATGTGTACTTTGTAGCAATGCTTTCTGGATAGTGAGGGTTTTAGTTCTGTAAAATCATCTATTAATCAGTGTCTTCCTCCTGTGTATAAGCAGGACGTACTGTTGTTTCCTGAAGAGGCAGGAGGCATCTGCCTGGGGGCTTCTGCTTGGCTGCTGCTGAAAAGTTTGAGGCTGGTTCTCTCAAGGCAGCTTGGATACATGAGGTGCCTAACAGTCAACCCACACGATCCCAAGTCAACCCTTTAAAAACACTAATCCCCTACCTGCACGTGATCCCAGGTGCTCCACCTGTGTTGCCAAACAATACGAGACCTGGGCTCTCCTTTGGCCCTGAGGCCAGTCATTGCTGGCTGCCTTTGGATGACATTGCATTTGGGTGTGGAGCTCCTCCCAGCCCCTGCAGTTGCTGTGGTCCTGAACATTATTTGAACTTCTATATGTGTTTTCTCAGGTCATGATGTCTAAAATAAGGTGGAGGTTGGGTCACAGTCTGCCAGAGCGAAGTTTGCATAGCGTGATCAGGGAGATCGTGTTATATGCTGAGGTGTGAGAAGAGGCCCTGCAGCCTCGGACCTGGTGTCAGAGGACTCTGTAGCCTGAAGGGAGCCAAACCTGGTATATTTTTGTCAGTGCTGCCTATTGAGAATAATCCCTGGTACTTGCTTTTCTCCATGCAGCACTTGGGTGTTACCTGGAAGCTACCTGCATAGGTCAAAACCACGTCAGGGAGCGAGCAAATACACAAGATGGAGATAGTCAGCGATCCAGTGCTTAGACCTGTCCGAGCCATGGTGTTAGCAAAACACAGCCGTGCTGTGTCGGTATGAGTCTCTTCATCTCCCCTCCAGTTCTTGCTTACTGGGAGTGAGAACTGAAACCTGTTTGGGAGAGGTTTTCTGCTCAGGAAATGGGCAGGTCTGGTTGTTCCTGAGGTCTGTCAGCTGAATGCAGAGAGGCAGAGGGCAGCGCCTGGGTGAGCAGGACGTGATGTGAAGATGTTGCATCTTGCAGCTCAGGAGCAGGAGGGAAGACAGATCTCAGGAACTTTCTGGATAGCTTTCCTTGTTTTATTTTAGCTTCTTCAGCTGTTTTTTCCTCCCCCAATCCACCAGAACATGATTCATCTGTAACATTACAACAGTCTTTTTGGGATGACAAAGTTGGTCACCCGAAGTGAAGTTGCAAAAATGCAAGCGGGGAGTTAAGTGGGGGCAGGCCGCTGGGAAGAGAGGGTGCTTGGTTGCTTTGCAGTTCTTTTCTGCTCGCTGACCGCATGGATGCGATGCTTGTAAAAACTTTTCGTGCAGCATATGTTTATTTGTAACCCAGACTGCGAGCTGAAATGTCAGAAGGTACCTCCTTATTTTGAGCAAGTTGAGTGCTCTCCTGCAGATTTTTTTCAGTCAGAAGCTTTCTTACTTTAAAAAGCAGCTCATGTGCTTGCCCTTCATGCCTCTGGGTTACTTGAGTTCTGCATCAGTCATTTGTGACTGTTCTCTTTAACATGATTATTAAAAATGAATGTTTTGTAGTGTTGTGAACTCTCGCTCTATCTAGGCAGTGTGGTTAGCCAAGCCAGGTGCCTGGGCTGGGGTGTGCTATCGCTAGCATCGCTGGGGCTCGGGGACTTGCAGCCCACCCACGCTGCGGGGCTGAACCACCTATCTGAAAACAAAGCGTGCCTTCTCAACTTGAGCAACAGGAAGCTGCTGAAAGCCCTTGGCAAACATGCAGAATTAACCATTTGACTTCTATTCTCTTTAAACTGTTTAAAATGCTAGTCAAATAAACACATTGTTATAAGTAGTGTACACAAGTAGTATAATCACCAGCTTACGATAATAAGTACACCTGAAACCAGTAATTGTATTAAATAAAAATTTTTGCAATAAGGAATTTTCTTTATTAGCAAGCTTTTTCCCAGCTGATCATACTGGACCTTCCAGTGAAAGCTGAGGTATTTTATTCCTACCAGGCCATTTCTCCGCTGGTAATTTGGCACGCAGGTATTTGGTACACGGATATTTACTGTCTATTAAGAACATCTATTTGGCTATTGGTGAGAGTAGAGAAGCTATTTAGAGTTAAATAAGTTTTCCTGAAGCCCTGTGTACATTTAACTATGTAAACAAATGTCATACAGGGCTTGGCTATTGCTTTATTTACTTCCCTGTCAGTCTGTCTGATTCAAGCCAGTTCCATACTGGCTGAAAATTATTACAAGCTGATGGATATTTAATCAACAGGCGGTGGCTTTGATCCAGCTTCTTCTGGACAGGCTGCAAAATAATGTGAACCTTCCTTGTTATTCGATGCTATCTCTGGTATTTCTGGCAGAGTTGGGCAGATCAGGAGGACGTGGGTCCTTTGCAGTGCCAGGTCCATTTGGAGGTGGGCTGTAGGGCTACTGCGTTTGCCCCAGGGAGACTGCTGATGAAGGAAGTTCAGAGGGAGCTTAGAAAGCCTCCTTAATCATTTTCCTGGTGGAAGTAAGAGCTATTACCGCTAGTCAGTCTTCTCGATACTTGTCCAATTGCTACAGGATGTGTATTTGATTAAAAAAAAAAAAATCCAACAGATCTACTGGAGTGATTGTTTTTAGCGGCTGCCAAACCATCTGTGTGAATGTAACATGGTTTATGTTAAGCCATTTGTCATCCTTTTGCCTGATACTATCTATCATGGTCTACATTTCTCAAGATGAGCATCATCATTGTTGTGGACAATTGGGCTATACTGCTCTAAAAAAAACCCCACAATTGCATGTAATTTAATTGCAGTTTAATTCTCAGATGTTCTGAGTACTTGGTCCTTTAGTAAACCTGCGAGCATGGAGTTCAACAGGGTGATTCTCAAGCTTAAAATTAAACCTATGCTGAGATACTCTGCGGTTCAGCAGAGCGCTCAGTGCCTTGCAGGTCAAGCCCGTGACACCTTGGCTTCCGGTAAGAGGTTGCAATAAAGGGGGCTGTTATCACGGAAGCATATAATAGTATCAAACATGCCACATTAATAATTTTATGGACTAAGCAGCACATTTAATGATTTTTAAATGGGTTATGTCAGCTTGTCCTCTTTCTCTTATCCTGGTCGGAGAATGACATGATGGTCTGTATGGGGTAAAGTGATAAGAGCTCACTCACCTTTCCAGTACTTGCTTGTTCGGATTAAATGAATTGTTTTTCTGCCTTGCTGCCCTGTCTGGATTGTTGATGTTTTTCCCTGAAATACCTCTTACTGAGCCATCAGTCAGTGTTAAAAATTCATCACATTGCACAGCTGAAGCTAGCCCTAGGGAATACGTTAGTCTGGGAGGAAACATCCAATTAGCTGAAAAGCGCTGCTCATGTGGAGGATAACAAGTAGAAATTGATATGTTGACATCAGCCAGGCTTCCAGCTTTAATATAAAGCTATAAATTGAATATGCAGGTACAATTCCTATTCAGCTTGTTGAATACCATGTCTCTGGGTATTACAGCACCCAATAATGAACAATATACCTGAAGCTTTCCCTGGCTCATAGGGTGTGACTGACAGCAACAGCACTGGACAAATTCATTGTACAGAACAGTGCAGCAGAGAATAAGTTTGATCTCCTCCTTCTCAAATCGATATAGGGGAATCTGCAAAGAGAACAAACGCAAGGCAATGTGGCATGTATTTTAGTTAAATTGACCCTGCAAAAGATGGTGAAGCCAGTCCTGCATTACTATTTTCTCTGCCTTATGACAAGAGCTACTGTAAACCGCAAACAGGAACCTTTAAAAAACAACAAAAAAGTAAAAACTGCACATGTTCATTGATGCCGTGAAAAGCCAAAATCATGACATAATATTCTGAACAACTATTAAGCAGGTATTCTGTATTGCAGCGCTGGACGCGCAGGGGGTCACTCCTCCTCGTGTGTGCCTGCACAGGGTTAGTTGCATAGCTTTACATAGGCTTTACATACATATTCATTAGTTTTCTGAGAAAAGATACACATATTCATTTTTCAATAACTCATTATCATATGCAAATGTCCTTTGCACATGCCTGTTGGTGTCTCGGGGTGGTCGTCAGGGGTCTCTGGATGAAGGATATACTCTTCCTCACTGTGTCCGCTAGATAACTTTTGCTTTCATGCGAACTCAGTTCTGAGATCACGTATGTACTGTCCTTGAGGGGTGGTCTGTTCTGGGTTAGTGTTTGCTCTGTGGTTCCTTATCTTTATGGTTCTGTACATCTGCTTTTCTAAGGTCAAATGTCGTCATTGTAAATTTGTTTAGAAGCTTCTTGTCTTGAAGCCTTTCTGACTCCCCCAAAGCAACAAGTTTTAGTCACAACAGCTCTAACTCCATCATCATAATCGGAACAGAAGTCTGGAAATGTCCACAAACTGCCACAATATTTTTGGTGCCTCTAATGTCCTAAATAGTTGATGTAGGTATAAAAACTGGACTTGCAGAGGTTGACCATTTGCTGCCCCCAGCATACACATTATGTCTTGATTGCCACTAAACTTGTTCAGACTCGACTGTGATCCCCTCATTCAGGCTGCTGATGGTTTCAGAGTAAATGCAGGTAAGGCAGCAGTCATGCCAAGATAGGCACTTGCTTCAATCCCCTTTGGTCCTTTTCAGGGTTACTCACAGGGAGAACATGAGCACACCCCTAATCTTCCAGTGCCTAAATTATATTATTAATGAGTAATGCCAGAGCGAATGGGGCAGATTTGTACACAGAGCCTGAAGTGGCTGCTCAGTGGTGGTCTCATGCAAAGTCTGGATAGAGTAATGAGTTTGTTGTGCAAAAATCATCTACCCCCCAGAATGGAGCTGCTTGTTTGGATTTTGCCTTCTCCTGATGGCCTTGAGAGGCTCTGCCCTGAGGCAGGCATCCAAGCATCAGCTTCTCCTTTCCTTAACGCATTCAGCAAGCTGTGCCATGCTGGAGCAGCACGTTGCCTGGGATCACCAGAGGTTTTGCCTGCTACCAGGCAAGTTGGTATCCGTGAGAATCATGAAGTGCAGCTGCAGATCCAAGCAAGCTGCTAGAGAGTTACTAGAGAGGAATGTTTGGTAGTCTTGTCCACTGTTTTTGTAGCTTCTCTTAGCACAAAGCTGCTGCAGTCCTTTCGGGGATGCTCCCACACAGAAGTACTCTTTTATTTCACAGGTTGGTTAAGTAATTTTACCAGTTCTGCTAAAACAGATAATGGGCCTGTACAAGGACTCCCGTTCTGATCTCGGAAGAGCCCCTTGCTCTCTTGTGCTTATTCTGCTTGTTAAGCTGTATTTGATTAAAGAAAAAATAGGCAACTTTAGAGACTTGCTATATGAAAGCTCTTGTTTTGAGAAAACAGATTCCTATCTCAGTTGTTGAACACACCCATAAGCCAGTAGCTGTCCACTTCTGTTGAGCATATTAGTAAGTTATTAGCTCTCAAGGGAGAAATTCGAGGATATAAATAACTTGTATCTGGGCATATCTGTAATTAAAATGAACATACAATGCTCTCAGAGTAAAAGTCAGCTATTTTAACTGCAGACTAACTTAAACTGTGAAGTAGCTTGTGTGCTTCCCATGGGGGGTAGTAAAACCTTGCTGGCCGCTGGCCAGAAATGCTGCTTGCTTTTCCTTTTCTTTATGTGCCTGAAGTTGAAACTTCCTGCACTGCAGCTGCAAGCGGTGAGCGGAAGGAGAACGTGCGATGGCCGCGTGGGCTAGCAGGCTGTCGGCTGCCTCCGAGCTCCGCTTGTTGTCTAATGAGTTCCTTCTGTTGTGTGTTTGGTTTGATGCAGTTCGTATGGCTCATGGTTGCAAAAAGAGATATGTTATTTCAGAAAACTACAGCAGAGAAATGCGCACATGAGCCTTCAGAAAGGCCAAGCTGCAGACTGCATGTACACCTTCATGGGAAATGGGAATGATCCATCTAGGCTGCCATTCTGAAAAGCACTTGAGTGCGTACTTGACCTTAGGTGCTCTTCCTGAAATAAGATGCTTTCCTGGATGAAAGCCTCGAAAAGACGAAAACTAGCAGCTGTTGACAAGCTTTTTGTTCCTTTCCCCCCAGGTTGCCATGGTGGAGGTGCAGCTGGAGATGCAGTACAAGTACCCCCAGATGCTGCTGATCGCTTTCAGTGCCTGCACGACAGTGCTCGTGGCAGTTCATCTCTTTGCCCTTCTCATCAGCACCTGCATTCTGCCTAACGTGGAAGCAGTGAGCAACATCCACAACCTGAACTCCATCAGTGAGTCCCCGCATGAGCGCATGCATCCCTACATTGAGTTGGCGTGGGGCTTCTCCACTGTCTTGGGGATCCTCCTTTTCCTTGCGGAAGTCGTGCTTCTGTGCTGGATAAAATTTCTGCCTGTAGGCTCCATCCTGAAAAATGAGACCACCAATGTCGAGAAGCCCAGCAGCCATGCAGGTTGGCAGTCAGCACTGGTCTCCACCATCATCATGGTCCCAGTGGGTCTGATTTTTGTCGTCTTCACTATTCACTTCTACCGCTCTTTGGTGCGGCACAAAACGGAGCGCCACAACCGAGAGATCGAAGAGCTTCACAAACTGAAAGTGCAGTTAGACGGGCATGACAGAGGCATGCAGGTAGTGTGACAGAGAGGCAGAGGCTGCTTCCAGCAAATCCGCTCAGCTAAGGCTAGGAGCAAATACCTGTTTTGCTAGTTGGTGAGATGCACCAGTGATGGATTGTCTTGAGGCTTAAACATGTAAACGCTAATTGCCTGCCGTATATAGCTGTGGGTTCTAGTGCTGCTTCAGATGCTGGGGTCTCTGTCGTGTTTCTGGTCCTACACACTTGCGTACTTAAGTTGACGCTGCCATGGTGTTCAAGGTCAAAACTTCATCTACCTTTACATGGGTTCAGGTAGCCAGAAATCTGTATTTTTTACAAATGCAATATTCTGTTGCCAAAACTAAAACTATATCAGCTGCCCAAAAAGCCAGTGTGTGTGTAGGACCTGTCTTACGTGTCAGAACACCGTGGCTGTCAGTGCAGCAGCAATTAGCTGGCAGCTTGTTTCTAGAGCTGAGCTGGTTAGTGAGGGTATCTGCAGCTGACTTGAGGACATCCAGGAAAGCACAACAGAAACTGTCAGTATTGATCGGCTTTGTTCCAAAGCAAGTGTTCCATAAATACATAACGAGGAAGAAATCAGCCTTAGCTTTTATGTTCTTTTCTTGCTATTGCTTACTATATTTTTACAGCTGGGGAGGTAGATTTTCGAATTGGAGGAGGCTGGGAAGTTCTGTCATACTTTCTTCAGCAGCATTTATCACTTCAGATTGAATGAATGCCAAGATCATGTGTTTTTTCCCAGTAAGACACAAGAGTGCCCAGGGAGGGCTTACAGGTGTTTTAGTTTTAACAAGGACATTCTTAAAAGAGAACAGTGACAGGGAATTTAATGAGTCGAAGCTTTGAAGGACTAGAAAAGCAAGTTTCAAGGAGGTAAGGAGTGACAGCATATAGCATATTGTAGAAATCTGTCACTATGTTGTCTCCATTTATGTATTATTGCAATGTCTTTGCCTGGTTTGCTGGAGAGAACAAGCCCCAGTCCTGCGTATTTTATCAGTTGTTTGGGTTTGGTTTTTTTTGTCAGCTGTAGCATTTGTCTGTCAAAAATGAACGCTTCCTTCTCCCTCCACCAAAGCAGGCAACTCCTCTGGTGGAACCTGGAGCTGTACCGGCAAGTCTGACAGAGCTGGATCCGGCAGGAGAGCTGTGTGCCATTAAAGAGCTATCACGTGTCATTTGAACGGACTTTGGTTTTTTTTCAGCAGCGGATAAAATGACACTTGCACATCTGTATTGCTTAACAAGGGAAGCTTGTTAATTCTGTAGCATCCTTTTGGGTGAAAACTTCTGTAAAACTGCTTTTATGATTTATGGTAACTTTATGGAGGGAAAAGAGTGTTTTGCAATCATCAGCTCTTTTAAGGGAAAGTAAGACGATTTCTGCCACCAGGGCTGAAAGAAACATAAGCGTGTTTTCTTGGCCCTGATCCTGTGCCGATTTCCTGCTCTGCACTCAAACATTGCAGTTTGAGTCTCCCAGGCCTTACAGGTTTCTTAAATTGTTAAGGATATTTGTAATGTTCTATTTAATCCTGGTCCCTTATTCCACTGGGATTTGAGAAATTTAATGGCAGTGTATTACATGTCAGCTTCCCAGAATGGAGCGTACACACAAATCCCAGCACATCAGGGTGAAACTATCCCTGTATTCCTCTCTGGCAAGGGCCTTGGGAACCCAACTCTCATGTCTCTTGTTTACAGGCGAGTTTGAGCGTTGCTGAACAAGTTGCTTAGCACTGTGTCTGTGGCTTTCATCTGTTGTTCTTGCTGCAGTTGGCATGTACCATATTGGCTGATGTGCAGCAAAGAAAATAGTCTTTGTGTGCTACATGACTAGTCTGTACTTATGCACGTAAGCAAAAAATAAGGAGTGTCCTCCAGGAAGCGGGTGGTCATGAAATTCATACGATCTCCCCAGGAGCCTGCCCTCTCTCCCTCCTCTTTTCACCACAGTAAAAATTAAAGGTTTATACAACAAAATCAGAGTTGCGTTTTCTGCCAAGTATTACACACATGGGCTCTTCTACCAACAAAATTTCTATTGTGAGGCCAGAGCCAGACCAGGTAAGATGAAACTTTCATTTGTACTTTCAGTCTCTTTTAATATCAGTAATAATAGGACTCGGTGTGCTGTGGAGCTTAAGAGGTTCAGAAAAATATTGAGCCATTTCAGTAATCTAAAAAAAAAAAAATCAAGTTTCACAGTGTGCATACAGTGCTGTGAAAGCAATGCAGCTCATTTGGAAACTGCCAAATCATTCCTTTAATTCTTTGCAAATGTAATGAACTTCAGCAAATGGAGAAACGCAGCAGAAACTGTACTTTAATTTTGTAGAATAACTTGGTGAGGCTTTGGTGGGATTGGAATCCAGATAAGCCTCAAGGCAGCAGATCGGTGACTGGAGTGGGATCACCTTACTCTGGCAGGGAGCCTGAGGTATGGTTTGAGATGGTGTCCCAAGGGTGAATGCACTTAAAACAGAAAAATAATGAATGTGCTTTCCCATCTCTGCTCACAGCTTGCTTTCTTGTGTCTCTCTGGCAACTGAGTCCTCCCTTCTATGAGAAGCCCAAGGGAGTATTTTTGCTCTTTGACTCTGGTGTCTGGGATGTCTCTAGGTTACCCATCACCTGCGTGCTCTAACTCGTCTTTCCCAACAACAGCATTTGCTTTTCTCGTTCCTGCCTCCCTTCCTCCAACTTGTTTACATTTTCACCACCGTTAGGACCAGAATTGTATTGTGGAAAGGTTGCCTGTGGTATCAGCCATGGGAGTTCATCCGTAAAAGAGTAGGGATGTTGTACTTGTCCAGATGGGTGTTTGCTACAGCGCTAGAAAATCTTCCTTGCTTCTGCTGCTGCCTCTGTGGCTGTCAGCAGGACTCCCATCAGTCAAGTGTGGAGATGCCTGCCTTTCCACACCGTCGCTGGTGTCCCAGCGGGGCTGGCAGCACGCTCTGTCATGTCCGGGTTTGCCTGCCGGTGTCTGGCCACGTCTGTCCTGTGCTGTCACCTCTCTGTCATTCCTGGGGCGTCTGTCATTCCTGGGATCTCCCAAGGTCTGCATGCCTCATTCCTGCAGTGCTTGCACAGGGATGCTTCTCCCAAGAGTCCTACCCTCGGGCTGGGATGTGTGTCGAGGAGCTCCCCCGACGTGTGTTAGCTCGTATGTAAGCTAACATGTACCAGCCTTGGGCCTCTGGGCGCTGTAGTTTCGGATGGCTGTTGCCCTAATTCTAGCCCCCTTGGGCTGTGACTTTCTGGACCAGGTCTTGCCCTGTTTGGGCCACTTCTTCAATTTCTGCAGTGGGGTTTGCCTTGGCTTGCTGCAGGGGAGAGCCACGATCTCACTCCGGAGTCCTGAGTCCTCTTTCAGATTTTTTGACAGTTTTTGCCCAGCATAAAAATGCCTCTGCAGGCTCCAGCACTGCAAAGTGCTCCAGACCCTTGCTAAAGTGGGGAAGGAGCTGTCAAGGACAGGGGTATGGCCCTGCCTCATACTGTTCCTGGACACCTGCCTTGGTTTAGGAGGTGACTCCTCTCTCTCCTTGCCCAATTAGCAGGAGTCAAGACTGGGCACGAATACGAGCCAGAGGGAGCTGTGGGAGCTGGAGCAGGATCAGGTTCTCCCTTCGCTGTGGTTAGCGGCTCCCTATTTTTAACGTTGCCCTGAGGCAGGCCTGGCTCTGGTAGCTGCTGCCCCGTTGTTTCAGTGGATATGTGACTCTTGGGGAGGCTTTATGACCAGGGAAGCTGGAGCAGATGTTGGATTTGACCGTCTGGGCCTGACCCACGTGACAGATGAAAGCGATACTGTGCAAGAGCCCCGGCAGGAGCGCGCTCTGCAGTAAGCGCTCAAATATGTGGGAGTGTTTATAGAGCTGGTAGCGTGGTGCAGCTGCAGAGTGAACATCCTTCAGTTCCCTGATGCTGGGACTTTTGCCACGGGGACGGCGACACTGGGCTTGGAGGTGCAGGGTGCCCAGCCAGCTGCGGGACTGGTTGCTTGCACTTCACATCTCCTCTTGCCTTTCCATGGCTTTCCATGGGATTTCATAATGTCCTTTCTCTTCTTTCCCTGCCTTAAACAAAGGCAGGCTTCTGTAGCTTTGTTATCTTCTAAATCTTGTATCTACTTTTAAAACAGCTTCCTCAATGCCTGCCTGTGAGCTGCAATCTCAAATTCAGATCCCAGCACAACTGGGCCAGCGGGGCTATTTTCTGATTAACTTCTCACGGTCTGTCTCCTCTGCACCCATTTCAAACCAAGCTGTTTCAGTAATCGCTGACTGGCTGAATTTGGGAAGCATTCCCATGAATACCTGTCTGTACAACTGGGAGCTTGCCCTCTGCCCAGGGCTGTAACAACGATGAGTGCTAAGTGCTAGGGAAAGAAAAAAAAAGTATCTCTGTATTTTAGCTTTTCCTATTCTTGTTTTATCTTTGCATGAACAATATTTAATGTAGAAAAATGTTATCTGAGTTATTGTCCAGTTGCCTGAGAGAAACTGGATAAACTTGCCAAGTTTTATGCTTCTTGCTGATTTCAGACTGATTCTTTGAAAGGCAGCTCAAGTCCTCCAGCATCCTCTATGGGTTAACTTGGGTTTTGCCTTTTTTTTTTTTTTTGTAATTAAAAATCTTGGTCGGATATTATCCTTGTCCTTTCAAAATACACAACCAGATAACAACTAGATGCGCTTCCTTTTAATGAGGGCCTGGTTCTTGGTATGCGTTTTACAAATGCTAACCTTGGTTAAGAAGATAAACAGCTGTGAAAGGAATTCTTATAACATGAAGACCGTTAAAGTCTGTCGTAATAATAGTAGCACAGTAGCCAAAATTACTTTTAAGAGCTAATTAATTAAGAATAAAACCTCTATATACTTTTCTCAGATTTCTGATATTTGACAATCCAAATGAATTTTAAATGTTCTGCAGCGCTGCAATTCTGGCTTTTTAGGAGAGAATGTACTTAAAGTTTCATAAAGTAATACAGAACCGATGGGTATGTAATTGCATTTTGATCTAAGGTGATGCCCAAGAGGCTGTTTAACAGCTGGAAAATGTCAAAAGATAGACATAGCAATGACTGTGTAGTGACTAGATTAAGTTTTGGACTTCAAAATAATCTAGACAAAGCCCTCCATTTTTGGCTCAGAATATAATTATTTGCATTTTTTTAAAATTCATCAACTAGGAGGAGCTGGAATTTTCTGGCAGGAACAGCAGCTTCCCGTATAGTTTGATCGAGGCAGAAAAATTCAGCTAACAAATGCAGAACACAAAATGAACTAATATTGTTTTATCTTGTTATTGTGGCACTCTGATTCATTGGAAGCCATCATCTGCTTTCACTGCGAAGCAAATGAAGCGGCATGTACGCACACAGAAAGTATTTTAACAGTCTGAAAGCGCAATATAAATCTAAAAGGGAGCATTGGACGTAAGGGCCAAATATTAATGGAAATACTTGACTGCAGCAGTTTGCTCAGCAAAGAGCCTGTTGCAGGAGAGGCTCAATACTGAAAGGGTGATGAGGATATGGGCTCAACGCTTGCTTTATCTATGAAAGCCTGCCCTGGGTTTCCTCCCATACTGTGGCTTTGTGCTGAGCTCCAGCAGACTGCCAGCTGTGTCCTCCTGCTTGGCCAAATGTCCTCTGCTCCAATGGCAGCTCTAGGCACTGGCCTGCGGACATCAGGCTCTCTACAGCTGCTGAGCCCTGCGGACACCAGCGGCACGGTGCTGATCACATCAGCCTGCCGGCAAAAGGTTAGGGACTGCTATTTTGAGAGCACAAGGCCCTGCTTTTGGGAGTGAGCTGGAGAAGTTCAATACTTGAATACTGTGTTCAGTTTTGGGCCCCTCGGGACAAGAAGGCCCTGGAGGGGCTGGAGCATGTCCAGAGAAGGGCAGCGGGGCTGGGGCAGGGTCTGGAGCACAAGTGTGCTGGGGGGCGGCTGGGGGAGCTGGGGGGGTTTAGCCTGGAGAAGAGGGGGCTGAGGGGAGCCCTTCTCGCTCTCTGCAGCTGCCTGAGAGGGGCTGGAGTGAGGGGGGGGCTGGTCTCTGCTCCCAAGTCACCAGTGACAGGATGAGAGGAAACGGCCTCAGGCTGCATCGGGGAGGTTTAGATTGGATATTAGGAAAAATTTCTGTACTGAAAGAGTGGTCAGGCATTGGAACAGCTGCCCAGAGGGGTGGTGGAGTCACCGTCCCTGGGGGTGTTCAAGAAGTGTGTAGACATGGCACTTTGGGACATGGTTTAGGAGGCCTGGGGGTGTTGGGTTGATGGGTGGACTAGATGATCCTAGAGGTCTTTTCCAGCCTCAATGACTCTATGATTCTAAGTTGCAGTGTATGCGAAATTTCCGGGGATAAAGTTCGCTGTGAGCGAGGGTGGCCTGCCTGTTGCATGTTGGCTGGCTGCGTTTGCAGTGACGGGGTTCTGTCAGAGAGGGCATGCTGTGACTGCTGAAACTGGTGCTGGAGCGTGTCAGTGACGCTCGGCAGCCAGTCTGGATGGAGGTTTGGGGTTTAGGACTCCTCATGGGAACCCTGCTTCTGGGTTCCTGTTGGAAATGCCATGTAGATGTCCACAACGGTTTAAATACTGGGCTAAACTAAAACTAGTTCACTGCAGCCATAAAGGACTGTAATTGTATCTGGTAGCTTAAACTGATAAAAAAATACACTGATTCACCCAACTGATTTCTAGTAACTGTTGGGTGAAGAGCTCCTGCCCTCGCAGTGCCTGAAGCGGAAGGCAGTGTCTATGGCACAAGCATGTTACTATACAGTAAAACCCGTGCATTGTGCCAAGGAAGTACTTCTAGGGCAGAATACAGCTGTATTCTGTATAAACGTGTCCCCTTTCCTTACCAGCTAAAACCAGGCAGCATTGCAAAGTGTTGTTTGACTGCTGCAGGTGTGACTGTGCTGACTGGTTTTGATGGCACAACTGTGTTTATTACAGGATCGCACTTTTTCCCCGGCATAACTTAATTTTCAAGAGCACAGAAGTTTGTTCAGAGCAGACAGATGGCCTCAAATCAGCTTCTGCTACAAATGACTCCTTGAATCTTAGGTAGAAGGCATGATTCAAACCTGACTGCTGGAGGTGCCAAGAAAAAAAATGATAGTCGCCAGTGTTGCAGTCTGTTGCCCAGCTTATTCCCAAAATCAGACCCTTGCCACTGAGAGTTGACAGCGGGGTTCAGAGATGACAAATGATCAGAAAATAGCACAGTCTGTGCAAGTCTTTGGTCTGAACTCTGTCCAAGCTGTCTCTGCAGAAGAGCAGGCATCGGCCTTCTGCAATTGCTGCTCTTTGATATAGGTCACACACAGTATTTATGATTAATCCTCACTGTCAGAGCATGAATCTTCAGCAAAGGGTAATTACTTTAATTAGTTCTCAGTGTGTTGTACTATCTGTGGAGAGACGCTTGCTTACCCTCCTCCCCTGGAGTGCCTATCTCTAAAGGACCTAGCTGAGGGAGGGTGAGAGGATAGTTGTGCCCTGCAGCACAGTGCAAGGCTAAAAGCAGGATGACAGAACCAAGCCTGGGCCAGGAAAGGTTAAAATCTGCTGCAGGGCTTGGGCTGAATCTTGGGCTGAATACAGCTTAATGATTCTAAGTTTCTGTCTTAGTTTAATTTAAGTCTTTAAGAACTGGCTATTTGCTTTTTGCATTTTGTTACAATACAGCTAATGAATACAACAGCTAGTATCTGACTTTTGCCTAAAACCTCCCACTGCCCAGAAGAGCCTTTGAAGAAACAGGCAGCCCATCCCTTCCTTGCACTCCCTTATTTCTCTTTGTTAAGTTTCCATTTGATTGAGCTTATCTCTGTACACACCTGGTTCCTTACGTGCACTTCAGAAATAAAGCAAGTTGCACAAATTCTGTACTTTATTTTTCAAATTTCCTAACAAAATGCAATTCTGCCTTCCTCTTGCTGATCACACTGGTCTTCCTTGAAATGAAAGAGCTATTTCTAGCAGTTCTTTACCCAGTTCCTCGTGCCTTCCTCCGGCGCTGAACTCTGCAGACAGCTCCCTGAACGTGACACAGATTCGCCGATGTTCTATATGCTTGCGGTAAATCGCGTGTTTCCACTTGTACCGTGCGTCACTGTACAGCACCACCAGAGACCTTCGGGGTAAGTGAATGGCAACAGTCACCTCTTTACTTGGAACAAACCTTGGGGACAAAATGCTGTTGATTCCCTCTTCACCTGAATTTTTGCATGCTGACGTCTGTGTAAAAGATCCAGGGGGACTTAATTCCCCATTTTCTTTACCGAAAGTGGGAAATAATTGGATGCTGTCCACTGAATCACAAGACATGGATAGCACTGTTTTTGAGAGCAAGTTTAAGCTAACCAGACGCTCTCCCCAAAGCCACCAGTCATCAAAATGTGGGTCAATGGCAGAACCTCTTTCTGGCATGTAGTCCAGATTACATTGTTCAACAGGTAGGAAACCACCTAGTACAGAGCAGGCGTTCATTTGTGCCACAATCTTTTTACTAAAACTTGGCAAACCAGTAAAGCTGCCAGCCTTCAGCCTTTGTTTCTTGAAGTTCACTTTGGGTCCATAGTCCTGTTGGAAAAGAAGAGGGGGTGGGGGAAAACCTAGTGTTAGGGAAAAATCTAGGCCAAGTCTTTCTGGAAGGGCTGCGATCCCCACAGGGCTCACGGTCAAGACTTTTGAGTTCTCTTGCCCTCTATTCCAGTGACCTGGTTACCAGGTTGCAAAAGGACTCAGCGAAGCTGAATCTCTCTGGAATTAGATTTCTCTCCTGTAAAGTAAAAACAAACCAAAACACCCACTTCTTTCACTTGGAGATTGTGTGAACTTTAATGCCCGAACATGTACCATCAAATACTGTTTTTTGTGACTATCACACATTTTTGCAACAAGTTGACTTTAATGACAACTAATTCTTGTAACTGATTTCAGGAAAAACTGAGAACATTCAGAAAAACATTTGATGAAACGTCTAAATATTCTGTGTTTTAACTGAAATTGGCTTTCCTTTTCCAGAGGGATCTAAGAACAAATATGCTTCTGAAGTCAAACCTGTTTCTTTCGGCCAGACTGTGACAGTTTCCAGTCATCTCGATCCATCAGTTCAACTATCTCAGATTCTTCATCTTCGCTAATGAACTCCTCCATCAGAAACACCCCTGGAAATGGAAATGCCCAGCCAGCAAATTCTAAGTGCTCATTTCCTTTAGCTAGGCCTGATGCTGGACAGTAAGTGAAATTATCTTCTCCCTGTGGAAATAACGGAGGAGAAAAGAATGTGTGTGGGGAACTTAGCAAGATAAGGTATTTCCATGATTTACCCCTGCAGCTTTGATGCTGCAGCATGAAAACTGTCTGTACAGGATTCTTGTAGACATGAGAAATTTTATAGCTGCTTTTAGGGAACAACTCTTCCCTGCTTTTTTTAGAGTCCCAGCGTTACTGTGCTGCTTGCTTGAAGCCACTTTTCTTTCCTAGTAACATCTTTATCCTGCAAAGACAGGGAAGAAGAGATGATCCTCAGTGCCAAATGTATAAGGAGATTAATGGCTGGTGTTCCTCAGGCTGGCTGTAGAGATACGGTTTGTCATATCAATAAATGTTGGATGAGAAAAGTTGATAAAAATCACCTAGGCCAGAAGGCTAAGCTGCAGCGAACCTGTCTTGTCTTCACGTATGAAACTCAGGTAAGGGCTGGCTTGACCTGTGAGGTTGCTGCGTGCACCTGGAACCTTGGGCAGGCGAAGCCATGCGGGCTCTTCACACAGACACCCAGGGGAGGACCCGGGCCCGGCCCTGGGGGGCTCGGCACCGCCACCACGGGCCCTGCAGCCCCCGCGGGAAGCCGGGCACCCCTCCCCGGCGTGGGGGGTGCGGGGGGGGGCGGTCCCCGCAGCCCCCGTAGGCGCTGAGCTCCCGCCCCGCCCCGAGGGGAACATGGCAGGCGCCCCCCGCCCCCCCCCCAGCCCCGCCTTCCCCCCGGTCCCGCCCCGCCGCCCCCTCCCCGGTACCTGCGGGGGCGGAGCGGCCTGCGCGGGCCCCTCGCAGAGCAGGCAGGAGCGGATCCCCTTGCAGCCGCAGCCCGGCCCTTCGCCGCCGCCCGCCGCCTCCATCCCCGCCGGCTGCGCTGTGAGGATACGGCCCACCTCCCCCTTCCTTCTTCTCCTCCTCCCGCCGCCGCGTCCCGACTCGCTTCCAGGTGAGGGGAGCGGGGCGGCTGGGGGCGGCGGCGGGGCGACACACGCACACACACGCACACACACACGCACACAGGGGCTCGGCCCAGGCCGCGCAGCCGGTCGGTCGGATGGGGGGGGGAACGGACGGAGGGAGGAACACGGACTCGCTCTCCCAGCAGCCCCCGCGGCGCCGAGCAGCGGTGCTGGGCCAGGGCGCGCCGCGGGGGCTGCTGGGAATTGTAGTCTCGTCGCCCAGCGCACACCCCCCGTGGGGGCGCCTTAGGCCGCGGCCGTGCCGGCCCACTCACCGCGTCCTCCGGGCTTGGGGCAACGTGAGGCGGCGACCGCGTCCCGGCCGCCTCGGCGCGAAGCCCAGCGCCGCTGTCCCTCCATGCACGCGGGCGGTGCCGCGGCCTGCGCCCAGCAGCCGGTGCCCAGTGGCCCGGGCACGGCCCCGGGGCTGCTGTCGCCGCCGGAGGGCCCGGCGGGACTGCCTCGCAGCCCGGAGGCCGACCGCCGGTGGGCTGACAGGCCGGCGGCATCGGTGTCACGCCCAGCATGGCGGTGGTAGTGCCGCGGGCCTCGTGCGGCGGCCGGCTCTCCCCGCTCGAGGCGAGGCAGTGGTCCAACGGGCCTCGGGGAGTTAAAACTCTACTCGTTTTAATCTCTGCCGGGTTAGTCTGGCCTGAATTGACACCCTGCTGCGGGCCTGCCGGCCTCGAGAGGTGCTGCTGCGGGGCAGGAGGAGGAGGGTCGGTGGGCGCTGCTGGCGGTGGTTCCCGGTTGGGCTGGGTTGCGGGGCTTGCCAGGCCCCGGGGTGAACGAGCGTGCCTTCTGCAGCATCGCCGGCCGCCATGGGGCCCTGCTACGTCGTGGTCTTCCCTGCAGCCCCCGTGAATCACGGGTGGCACGGCCGTGTTTGAGGTGTTGGTGTGGTCAAAAAGAGGTTGAGGGCAACATCCACAGTCGTTGGCATAAAATTTTTCTTAGAGAGCTTCAGGAGGTTTGTTAGGTTCAGCAGGTAAGGGCCTGATCTGGTGGTTTGGCTTTGGATGACAGCTCTATCGCTTGAAGGATCAAATCCTAAACAGCTGCTGTTCAAACTGTTTTTCAGGCTCAGTGCTCTTTACGCTGGTATAAAATACTCCATACGTGAAGGAGCCCCCTTACTTACAGGCGTTAACAAAGCAGTGCCCAGTTGCTCATCAAACCCAATGGTCCAGGTGCTGTAGGCATGTTATGGTGCTGAAGTCAAGCCTAAGGACAGCCTAGTGCCTCGCGTGTTCCTCGTGATTTACTGGAGGGGTGTTTAGGCAGCGGTGAGACTAACACAAAAAGACAGTAGCGAGCATGGCCTCGGAGCTCTTTTCTCTTTTATTTCCCTCTCTTGGAATCTGTGTCAGAAAGGGCGGTAAGCCACGAACCAGTAATTTCATGAAGCTGTTTTGGCCCTATCAGTGTTGTTATTCTAAATATCAGTGTATCTGTGTGTGCGCGTGTACTTTCCTATCTGCAATGATGCATGAAGACATTTGTTAATTACCAATAACGTACAGAATGCTGTTGATTTTTTGCCTTGGTGAGGAAATTATGTTTTTGACTAGTGGGTATTTATATTTCTGGTAATTAATTCAGTTTTCCAAAATCTTAGGGAATTTAGAAGTTGTCAGCCAAGAGTCTATCCCATCTGGTCAGGCCAGTGAGTGCACTGTGTCATTTCCTTGGGAGGAAGACATTCACAACAGGTGTATTTATTCTTACTGTTGCTGTTTATTTGAAAGCATGCCGGAGTTCTTGGAGCACAGCCCTGTTGCTCAAGAGAGGTACAAATAGATAACGGTGAGACTGTCCTAGTCCCGAGTGCCGTCACACCGTGGACAACTTTCATCCACAGCAAGTCTGTTGCTTTAATAGCTGAGAGACGTATCACTGTTGTTTTGGGGATGGGTCGGGTTAGTGTGTTGGGAGCGTGTACCCAGTGTAATCACAATCTCTGGTATTTTCATTTCAACTGTGTAAAAAAGACAACTTCAAACACAGTGGCAAAATTAGGAGGTAACCTTGCTACTTTTTTTTTCCCCCCCTTTTGAAGTCAGTTAAAGGGACTTCCCCTTATTCCTGTTTGTTTTACCAGGAAGGTTACAAGAAGAGATCTTACAGCTGACTGATTAGTGATTCCAGCAGAGGGGTGGAGATTAAAAATGTCAAAAATTACTACAGAACTTCTTTTGGAAAGAGCAGTTCCAAGATCTACGAGGCTCCGAAAGATCGAGACGCTGAAGTAAGTGCAAACAGGCCCATGGAAAATTCCAGCTGAATTCAGCCTGGGCCATCCCTTTTTTGTCTTTCTTCCCCTAAGCATTTTTACTGAAAAAAGAGGGCCAGTTACAAAGCACAGAACGGGAGATGGCATTCTCAATGCAGGATCAGTGAGCGCTAGCGGAACTGCATTCACTAGACAGGTTATCAGCACTTACCACCTCTTTTCACCATTTATATTGTATATATGCTGCCACCTTCTTTCTGTAAAACTGCTTAAGGCTGGATCCTGATTTCCCAGCCCCAAGATATACTCCCTACCCCCAAAACACTTCTGTCTTTGCTAGCAATTGCTTAATGCGAACAAAAGAATCTCTTCTGGCCTTGTTTTTAGAGAGTTTTAAAAATATTTTTGGCATTATTTCCCCTATCTTTTAGTCTCCCTCCATCACTTTCCATCTCCTCTAAATCCAATTATGTTAGTACCTCAAACATTGCAGAGAGGGAGAATGAACTCTGAAATACTTAGAAACCACTAAAAACAGTTTTGTTGCTCAGATCCTTATCAGAGGTCATTGAAAATGTGTGTCTTTCCAAATGTTTAATACAGTGGAATTTTGCTATTCCAGAACTGGTCAATCTGAGTGACTCAGCTAGCCAATTTCTGGCTGGCGCCTTTGTTGTTTTTGTTGCTGATGTAAGAGTTCTGGGCTTCATACGTACCCTTTAAAGTTATTTCTTTTAGTTTCTCTTGTGCTAAACTAATTGTTTTTAGAGAGAAACTCAGAAATTTATCTGAAGAGATAGGCTGCAGTAATTAGGGTACAAACTGATGCTGAGGTGTTTGAAGGAGTGAATTTCTAGAGCGTGGCTTTTTCCATACAGCTTCGTACTGTGATTTTGAAGGGTTGTATTTCAGAAAGTCCATTTGGAGAACACTCTGTTGAGCTTCTCCCCAAATGACACAGTAGTCACACTCAGCTTTGCAGCCAGCTGAATTCTCATCAAACTTTCTTACATGCTTTGACTGGCTGCTTAGGTTTCTGAGACAAGTGAAGGAGCAGTTGTCTTGCTTCCTAAGTTTATTTACCTTGTTTATTCACACTTCATTTATATTTAAAAGGCCTTCTTTTACTAATCGTTAGAGGTGGAGAGTCTGTTTGTTAAAGGAGCTCAGGCTTTTGTCCTCAAGAGCTGTTGGCTACCAGGGCTAGAAGCTCGCTTTGGAGCAAAACGAAATGATCTAATCCAAATGACCCTTCTTATAATGTGCAGTTTTCACTTTCTTACAGAGAAAACATTTTATTTTTTTTTTGCCTCACAAATATTGTAGCATTTCTTCTTTCAGGACAGAATGGTTCCGTTTTGGTGGCAGCCTTGGTATTTTGTTAGGCAGATTTCCATATTTGCCACTGGAAGTTTCTGCAGCAAAAATCACTAGAAAAGAAATGGAAAAATGGCGCTTTTTTATGAAGTTAGTTCTTTGGAAACAGCCAAATGACTTGGGCGCCTCCTCTGTACTTGGCCCGAACTTAAATTCTAATGCAGAGAAGAAAAGTTTTGAGCCAGATCGGCAAACTTATCCAATTCGCGGCATCGTTGTGTGAGTGCAAGCATCAGCATGGCGTGATGGGGAGGACGGGGCTAGCCTTTTGGAATCACCGTAGTCTTATATTTCTTATACCAGTTGTGAGATGAGTGAAATAACAAATCTAGTGTATTCTATGGACAGGGTAGACTGATGGTGCAGTGAATAAGTGTCTTGTATTGCCACAGCTTGTTTTGTTGAATTTACATTGCAAAGGAATGAAAGACCAAAATTCTTAGAGGTGTAGTAATTTTTTCTGTGAACAAGAACTTTCCCAGTGACTCGCTGCTCACAGCCAGCTCTGTTACCCATAGGCAGTTTATCTGTGTTGCAGGTTAATTGTACTGTGAATACTTTGGTAGACTTTAAGCTTCTGATGGTGTCTGTTAGCTCAGACACAGCATCTTTTCCACGTATGTGTGCTTGCAGTCCAGAATGCTGCAGACAAGAAAAAGCAGGTTTAGTCAGATTTACCCAGGGAGTTCTGCTAGACTGAGTGGTGCCACCAGGTGGGATCTTGTATCCTGTGAAAGCCACACTTGTTTTTCCAAAGAGCTGCAGATAGTTCATGTTCCCTTTTGTTTTCAGCCTGTCCAAGCTGCAGTTGAAGACTGGAGACTTAGACCCGCGTTTGTTTTCCCGTCTGAGGCATCTGCAGAAACTAGATCTCTCTGATAATTTACTGGACAAATTTCCGAACAGTCTAACCCTGCCTGATCTGCGTGTCCTAAACTGCAACAACAACAAACTGGAAGATGTAACTGCTCTGAAACAGTTCCCTCTGCTCGAGGAGCTAACCTACGAGAACAATGTGTACTTGACAGTGAGTTACCTCCCAACCTTTCAAGCTAAGCGTTAAATAGAGGGTGAAACAAACAGCAGTTATGCCTGGTTCTTCTATATTGTTCTTAGGCAGCAAGCGTTAGGGCATCTGAGGAAGCAGCCAGTCTTTTTTGCAGCCCTTCACCATTTTGTGCCACTATTTCACAATCTGCAGAAGTGACTTGCCCAAAACCACTCAGATATTAAAATCTGGCTGTCTTGAACTCCTGATTCTCCATGCCAGAGTCCCGTCTTAGGTAGCTTACCAGGCAGGATATCTTACGCTCATGCTTCTGTAAAACATAGTAATGACTGTGGAGAAATGTCCTTCTTATATGTTAGTTTTAGTGCCCCTTGTGCTCTGGAAGAGCAGCCTTGGCCCTCTCATGAGGGGTTAAACTTGGTGATTAGTCTAGTTTAGATTTTCTGACTTCTCCCAAGAGGCTTTTCTGACTCTACAGTTCAAGCATCCGAAACTGTAATTTTACTTGTGCTTTAAACTGGCATCAGCCACCATCACCGTCCCCAGATGCTGTTGCATGCTGGCAGAAGTATATGTATGGCTGCCTGGTAAACTGGGGTGGGGAACTGGTCTGACCTAAACCGCACCTGACCCAAAGAAGCCCTGCTGGTATTCGTTTACTGTAGCCAGGGCAGACCTTCCTCTGCACTAGATGCTCACTCGGAGTTAAAGGGTGTGAACAAAATACCCTGCATTGCTCTGGGGCCGGAGCAGATGAGCCTGGCTACACTGCTACCACCTTGTGTTGGATGTTAGTATTGCGTAAGCGGGAGGCAGGTCTCTTGTCTGCAGGCTAAGATCCCAACTCATAAGAAAAGGTTAATTTACAACTAAAGGGTATATTCAAGTCAGAAATGCTGAGAAGACTTTATGAAATGTTTTTTCCTGAATAAATATATTATTCTTATCCTTGGCTGTATTTTAATAAAGGACTAAAGGTAAAGCAAGTACCATGTGTACAGTTTCTGTAACTCCGATGTCTTCTCTTTCTAGCTCAATGATGACTATAAAGTAATGTTCCTTTTGCAAAATCTTCGGCTACTCAATGGCAAGGATATAACCAAACTGGCTAATCATGTGAGGCGTGTCAATAGTCGTAAGCTCACCAGCAAGGTAAGATGTGTTATATTTTCTTAATCTCTAAACACCTGAGAAGTAACTAAATACTGTGCTCGGTTTAATGACAGAGTTGCAAACAAGCATCAAATGGTTAATGGTAATTCTGGTAGGATCTGAGCACAGCCTGCAGCATGGGCCACCTTGGAAATGTCTCCCTGCTGCTTTCTCTGGTCACTGATTGCATTTGCTCTACCTGTTCTGTGCAGCCAACTTCTGCCTTTGGTTTAAATCACAGGAGCAGGGCCAGCAAGGTCTGCATCTGACCCTCTAGTTTTTCAGGTCACTCCAATCATCATTCAAAAATGGAAGAAGCCTGGTGCTGACATAACAGTTGCATACACCTCCCCATCTGTTTTGTGTTAGTGTTCTGGCCCCACGAGTGAGGAGCACAAAACCAAGCCTAAGGATAAACTTGCTTTTTCCAGCATACATCAAAAACAAGGATTTGTTCTTTCTTCTTCAGCTGTGTGTGTTTGGAACTGTATTTTCACTCATTCACATATGCAGTTTAGCTCCTGACAGATTGTCCCCATGAAGCATGTTGTGATCTTGAGCAAAATTATTGTTCTATTACGAAAAAGGGGGGTTTTATGCAGTACTGCACAAATAGTACCATTTATATTCTAGATAGTTGATCTTAACTAACTCCTTAAGACCATTTGCTATGGTTCCAGAGGTGTGAAATCAGGCATTGCTCTGGGTCCGTGTTGACGATGTCTGCTGAGCCACACTCATTTAAGCTCGGTTTAGAGGAATTAGATTTCTTGTTAGCTGAAGTTGTTGTTTGAACACTGATAAAATAAATGGAATCAGTGCCATCGTAGCTAGCAGCATCTCAGACTTGGCAGCTTCTTAAATGCTTTCACAAGTATTCTTGTGCTTTTCTGCTCTGGTTTTCTGTAGTATTCTGTTGAATAAACTCAGTCTTTCTGCCTAGGTTACTGCTCACTGGGAAAAATTCTTCCGTGACCAACTTCCTGAGAAATACACAGCTGAGCAAGTGAAGTCCATCAGGAAAAAGTTCCTGAAGTCAGTACAAACCAATGTCGTATATGGACCCAGCTCACTCAGTGAATTCACCCGCTGGCGGGTAGGTTACATTTCACTTACCCTTCCATCCTTCAGGCAAGAGCTCTGCAGCCTGATTCTGAATGGATTTGATTAAAATGCTCTGTGGATTTGGGTTCAAGGGTATCAGGGCTCTTGTAGACAGGTTGTATCACTTTTTTTCTGGTTTTCTTCGCTGCTTTGTTAAGCAGTTGCAGAAGCACTAGGAGTAAGTGTACACCAAGTCGCAATGACTGTCGTTAAACACTGTTTTTAATTCATAAGCAATAATAATACTTTTACTAATTAACAAGACTGCAGTATCCTTAGTACTTAATTATTTGCAAATAATTCTAATGGCAAACTCTTGATGGAAGCTGTATGAAAGGAGAAAAGAAAAGAAAATGGCAGAACTGTAGTTACTCCCAGTGGGGAAAGATACCATTTAGTTTGTAACGAATGTTTTAATTGGATGTGCACACATTCCCATCTCTCCTTTGACTCGTTTCATTGCTGTGCTGTTGTTTTCACAAATGTGTACCCTGGATGGCCATGACAAAGTTAAGTTCTTGGGTCATGTAATGGCAGCAGAGGACTTGGCCTGCCAGGCTGTCAGCTGAAGACTCCTCCATCACTTGTATCTGCTTCCACTATTCTACATGAATTTCAGTAAAAACTCAGCAAAGCAGCTCTTGTCATTACACGTCAGAGTTTGACGGCTGTTGCGTTTTTGTGTTGTTTTTTTTTTTCCCTAATATATCCACAAATTTGCTTCTAAGGTGAAAATGATTGCAGAAGAGTTTCTGGCGTACTCACTGGGTCTGGAGTTAAACACAGATCCTGAACCAGAGGAAACGATGGATGAAAATGAGGAAGACAGTACAGAAAGCCCTAGCGAAGCTGCAGAGGACCTGAGTCAGGTAGGTGATTTTTCCAGTTACATTAACAATGTCCTTCTTATTTCTTACGATTTCAGTAGCACTTGTCAGTTTACATTTATGACCCTTTGGTAACTGAAGGGGCAGTCTCAGGCTGCAGCCTGTGTTCAACAGCTGCAAGAGGAGCGTGCTTCCATTCTCACAGGCAACCCAAAAGATTCCATGAGTATAGTCCTAGTGACTCCACCTCTCGTTTGAGGAAGGGGTGTTTTTAATGAGAGGACTGGGCTGATGCATGGCCAGACTGTGATGGTGCTTGCCTTCTTTGAAACGGCTGCAGACTGAACCCCCTCAGTCTGTGGCCGGATTTGTTTTTCTGCATCATATGTGAATTGCAAGGAACTGGGACAAGGGAAGGGAGATGAAAATGAGGCTGGCTGCATTATTTTTTTCATTAGCTTCTGCCTCTAGGAACTCTGCAGCTCTGGGCTGTCTGATTCTTGGAACCCAGTCTGTAACCATGGGAGGGTATTTGCATTTGAATAATTAATATCTCTGATTTATAAATCATCTGCACTTCTTAGGGAAGCTAGAAACCTTCTGCAGAAACTGACAACATGCCTTACAGGTCACAGTAACGCCCAGCAAGAGGAAAAGAAATCATTCAAAGCCAGGCTCTGGAAACAAGAGGTCCAAGTCCCAGGCAAACACTGAGGAGGAGGCTGTAGTTAATCCCAGAAAGTCCAGTCATGCGCAGGATGACCCAGCTCCTGATAAACCAAGAACATCGAACCAGCCAGCCAAAGAGGCAACCCCTGAGCAGCAAGCTGAAGGGACACAAAAGAATGGAGAGCAGTTTCCCAAGGGGCAAAGCAACAGAAGGTCCAGCCAGCTGACAGGGGAACAGAAAAGCCAGGAGCAGGACAATGGAGTTGTTAGCTTGACCCCAGTGAAGAACTCTAAGGGCAAGGTATGTTTATCAGCTCCCTTGGGACTGGCTTTTGACCTCTTGGTTTAGCGGGAGGAGCTGCATTCAGATTTCATCAGAGCTCTACACATCTTGGAGCTCATAATTGGCCAGATACATTGTGAGTTACCGGTTTTGGTTTAGGGTTTCTTTTGTTGTTTTAAATCTTTCAGAGGCATCAGGGAAGGCCCCCCATGGAGACAGTGAATCTCCTGCAGGGGGTGGATGGACCAGTGCTCTGAGGTGGTGCTCTGGAAGCCTGTTCTTAGAAAAGGGACTGGCATGACTTGCTCTTGGGTCAAACTGATGGCTGCATGGGGAAAGGTGTTTCCCCCTCAGCTCAGACCAGTGGGATCTAAAGGGTTTTTCACATTTCTCTGCAGCAGGAAACGGGGTTCGCTGTGGGGTCTGCTGGGCACATCTTTTCTAAACAGTTGCCTGCTGGTTTAGGAGTCTTGAGCATTGGTGGCACCTCAGTCTCTCCAGTTCTCTGTAGCACAGAAGGGCTGAAAAATACTTCCGTTTAACTCAGATTGCTGTGTTCAGTAGAGGATCTGTCAAGGCAATCACAGGCAAACCGCTGTCAGGGAATGAATTTTCTAAATGTGGATGGTTTATTGTAGGAGGATGTCAGTGCAGAGCCATTGCATTTTCTTCAGTGTCACAGTAAAGGCAACAGCCGCGAGGATTTTAAAACGCAGCTCTGGTCCTGTGTCTTCGAGCCATTGCTAGACTGTGGAGCCAGGAAAGGTGAGCTCTTAAAGAGGTTTGCAGGATTCCCAGAACCACCCGGCTCTGGAATCCCAGCGGACTCCATGCGTTAGACCCCTGCTCTTTCAAGCTGTAGTCTCCGTTGTCAGGAAGAGACTTGCTTACATACTTCTTTGACTTTGAAAACAGGAGACTGGGAGAGCACCAGGCAGTGATAAGCTGCAGTCTGCATGTGTTATCCATGAACCTGGGAACCTCTCACCTGTTCTTTTCATCTTTCAGATCCCATCGTGAGCTCCTCCAGAACTGTGGCAACATGTGGAGGGGAATCTGTCTGTCTGATTGATTGTGAGACGGGGACAGTGCTGAAAAAGTATAAGGTGGCTACAGAGGTAGGTTTCAAGTGGGAAGAGTAAGCATCCAATGGAAATACCATCATCCGTTATAATTACATACATGTGTGCATAGTATATCTTACAAACAGTTCTGGAAGGGTTTCAGGCAGTAGCGTGTACAGGTCTTGAAAGGATGTAGATAGATAGTAAACATTTCTTACTTACCCTTTTAGCCTGGTTTGGTTTTATTTTTTTTATTAGTTTAAAACATTAGTCTGCCTCTCTTCTCCTCACGCAGGCATATGTACGTGTATTCAGTCTGCTAAGACTGCTTGATGGCACAGAGGAATAAACATCTTATTGGGATAGTTTGTGTTCTTGAGATTTGATGCTCTGGCTCAAATAGTTGTGTCATTTCACCCGAACAGCTCTCGTGATAGTTGTCTTATCTATGAGCTAACAGCCATCCTGCTGGCTGTTCTCTTTCACGCTGTTCTTGGTTTCTTTCTACCCTAGGAGTTTTTCAGTGTTGCATGGACAACCCTCACAATGGTAATCAGTGACAGTCGGAAGAAATCTCATAATATCTTGGCGGCTGCTGGGAGGAGAGGGATCGTCAAACTGATCCACGTGGCGGCTGACTTCTGCTACGGAGAGATAAAGGCTCATAAAAAGCCCATTGCTACTGTCTGCTTCAGCCCGACTCAAGAAACTCACCTCTTTAGTAAGTGTCTGGTTCAGAATCTCCTTAGCTTTAATACCTAATGTAGAAAAGGCTGGGCTTCCTTAACGACGGGGATTGTCACCAGTGCAAGCAGGTGTGGGTAGGGACCACAAACACACAGACACAAAGCACGGACAGATGCTATAGAGAGGGTGTTGTTAGTCTCATGGGGCAGTAATCTACAGAAGGTACAAATTGTTTCAGCCTCAGAGCCTGACTCTTCAGCTGAGGTGCAGCAGCTCCTGTCTTTCTCTCGGTAGCTCTCAGGGTGGCTGTCACTCACGTATTAGCCACAAACAAGCCCAGTAGTGGATCCGTTCCGCAGGGATGAGTAAGAAGAATGATAGCCAGAGCAGCCTGCTGGGGGCCAGGCATTGTGCGGTCAGCTGCCAGGGCTCTCATCGAGCATGGCAACAGGGGCAATGCAGCGTATAATGGGCTGTTGGATTTCATTTTTTCCAACGAGCAAAACTATGTGCTTAATTGCTTTTGAATAAATGAAAATTTTTTTTGAGTTCTGTGCCTCGTCAGAAATTTTTATTCTGCTCCTATTCAGGATGTAGAAGAGAGCTTTGCCACAGTAGGGCCTACAGAGGTTGAGGCTTACAGCCTGGTAGGAAATGAACCATAGTACAAATTGCAGCTGCATTGTCAGGCCTGTTTGGTAAGCTGTTAGAGCCATTCACACCACACCTGCAGCCCACAGGACATTGTTTCCCTTGCCTACAATTACCCACATCCTGGAGTGGTTAGAGTGCTACGTGAACCATTGAAAGTGGCATTTTTTTTAAAACGTGGGTGTCTGTAGTGGATAGTTTTCAAGAATAAGCCCAAGCATGTAGAAAGCAGAAGCCTAGAGGGATAAGGAGGTTGCCAGCACATCCATATAATGGTGTGGACAGCAAGGCTCCTTATACTGCATAGAAAAATGTATAGTAGTAAAGTGAGAGTCTTTGCATGTGTCTTTGGGGGACTGGACACTAACCTGTTTACTCGGGGTGCCATCTAATTGGGCTCCGGGTTACTCTGAGTAATCTATTAGGATTGTTTCTGACACCAGTATATCAGCTTGGTGACAAAGATGATGTCTTTCACACTTCACGCCAGCACCTAACTTTCCCAAAGGGAGCTGCTGTGGATATGAACACAGTAAGCCATGGATATGTGGAATAAAATGGGGTCTGCCTGGGAGTAGAGGTTGGAGCTCATGTTTTAGATTCCACTAGAACCCATGACCAGAAACATGACCTCAAAGGGGCACTAATTAATGACCTTGTGAAGCCACAACTTGGTAATGGACACCAGGAAACAAACTTTCTTTTATCTGCTCCTCTTAGAGCACAGGATAAGACTGCAAATTACTGACTGTGCATGTTTGACAATGTCTGTGAAGTGGTGTTGAGCCAGAAGCCTTGGTGACTGCTGCTGTGCTTTCATGAGTTCTCTGATGCCACAGGCTTAGTGTTACAGCCTGTGACACAGGTAGAATTGCCAGCCAGCACAAGAAGAGCCAGATGAGCAGCGGTGTCACTACCTGCTTCTCTTCTGTGTCCCACAGCTGCATCCTATGACAAGCGAATTGCACTCTGGGATATTGGGATTCCAGACTGTGACTACAATTTCAAAGCAAGGTAAAGGTTCAAAAACCAGATGTGGCCAGTCCAGGAGCCTATAACTGTCACTTCGCAGCACCATTTGACTGTTTGTTATATTTTTTTTTTTTTTTTAGCCAGCTGCTGGTGCTGGAAGCGCTCTCCATTCCCTTACGGATTGCCCTGGCCCCCACCTGCCCAGAGCAGTACCTGCTGGCTGGCTGTGAAGGTGGCTGCTTTGCCTGGAATATAAAACTGGATAAGGGACAAAAAAGCAGGTGACAACGAAAAGCTGGGGGCATGCCTTCACTTTTCATAACAAGAACAGGTAGTTCTAGCAAAGGCTTTCTTTCTAACTGAGGGAGGTCGGAGCAAGAAAAGCAGCACGTCTTTCCAAACTTAAAACATGCTCCCCTTCCCATATTGCCAAGGAAAAATCCTAGCATAATGCTAAAGGAGTGTTCCAAGCTAGCAGCCCTGAGCTTGTAGTGGTGCTCCACTCTACAAGTGTTGCAGGCTGCTTTGCAGGAGGGCTGACATGAGTGTAATACGATACCCTAAAACTTCAGGACGCTAGGCCCGTAAGTAGTGTAAGGGAGCGTAAAAATCTTGGATCGAGTTCCAGTCTCACAGCAAGGCCTACCCTGCTGCTGGTACGTGAGGTTACCCAGGAAACTGGCACTCTGTGGGAGCACAGAGGGAAAAAAAAAAAATCACAAGAAGGAAGCAAGTGAAGTCGTGCCCTGCTGACATACACTAATCCTGATGCCTACAAAAACAGATGAAGTAAAACAGCAATCGCTTAAGCAAATGGCTTCTGCTGTATTAATAAAAGCCAGGTGGCTGAAAGCATACGTTCGAGTGGGAATTAGCATCTGAGTTTGGCACGAGACTAACACCTGACTTTCCTTGCGGGTTCTGTACCTGAGCACCCTTCTGCTGCTGCTGCCCATTCAGGACTTGACTCATTTCACCCTTCCCCTACTCTAGGCCTTTTGAAGCCATATTCCAGTTTCCTGATGAGGATGGAGACATGACAACATCTCACAGGGTCGACGGTTTGGCTTTTCTGAACGATGATGTCATTGGTGAGTATGAACACAATAGGCCAATCCAGAAAAAGCATGTGGCAGGCTAAAGCCAGCACGATGGGCAGAGGGACGGAATGGGGTGTAACTACCTCTTTTAGCGATTCTTTGGGGGGGGGGGGGAGGGGCTACACAGACTGGAGTTGTCTCCCAGAGTCACTTTCCTTAAAATGTGGGCTAGAGGTGCAAACCCACCCGAGCAGGACTGGAACTCAGGTGGCCCCATCCCCAAGAGCATGCTTGGCTGAGCAGCGCCAAAGTGGAAGGGAGGAGAGGCCCTTTCTGCTCGAGGGCTGATGGCAGCAGTGTTTTTTTTGCGGGGGAATTGGGGGTTGCCACATCTGGGAGCGTGGTTGAAGTGTGGGCTGGGTCTTTCTGAGTAGCTTATGCTTGTTCTGCAGTTCAGGAACATAAGCATGGGACTGAAAATGCCTCTGCAGCCTCCAGTGATCGGGGAATAAGGTAAAGGCGGTGGAAACAGTTGCTGCTGGTATCAGGTCCCACGTCTTAAAAGCCACCTTCTGGATGGACTGCCTTCACCAGAGGCCAGCCTTTGTCTTGAGGCGTTTCGCTTCTCAGCTACTGACACAGCCTCTCCCATTTTTCTTCCCTAGTTTCCAAGAGCTCTAAACTTGGATGCATATATTTATGGAGCTGGAGTCGGTCTTTTGATACAAAGGGGAAAGGATATCAGCGAACAGTAGCTGCAGTTATCCTAGCTGAGCTCGAGTGGTCCACGACAGACCTGTCGTACCTGACGCTCAGCACCTGCCCAGGTAGGCAGCACCCTGCTTTAGGGCAAGCAGCAAGGCTGCACCAGTCACTGGAGCAGAGATGGGTCAAGACTTACTTTGACCAGTTGTGTGTGCCTCCCATCACCTGTCAGAGGAGCCCGTCATTGGAGACAGAGGCCTGGGGTCCAGTGCCCATCAGAGCGAGCGTGTCTGGTCTCCCCTCTGCAAGCCACAAGAGCCCTTAGCTCCCTGCATGGCAGTACCAGCCCAGCACCAGCTGTATATAAATAAGTAATACAGAAATGCAGCTATACTATCTGCCATACAGCAGGGGAACAGCTCAGGCTTAGTGTTACACCAACTGTACAGTGCCAACATGGTCTTCCTTGTACAGTCTCCACGCAGAGCTGATGACTTGGCCCTGTAGCTTTTCTAGAGCCATTTTAATGCTTACTGCAGCTGTTGTAAGGGGTAGGAATTCCACACCCAGGGCAGCTGGCTTTTAAGACGAACAAGGAATAAACAACCCTGATCTGACTGCCACTTTCCAAACCCAAAATGTCTGAAAAAGTTAGAAGAAATGCAAAAACATTTACCACTAGCCTTTCTTAATAAATCAGCTATTTTACTCTAAATGAACCAAGGCTCTTTCCAGAGTGAGGTAGATTAACATATTTGTGCTAGAGATGACACCCTCCACTGGGATCCTACAGCACTGTCTTGGGCTTTGCTTTATAGAGGTGGGGACTCTCAGGTCCACGCTCATTTTCCAGCTGCTTCTTTTGGTCTTACAGCAAAAGACTATGTGTTCTGTGGTGATGAGAAGGGAGATGTGTGGATGTACAACCTCTCAAACTACACGACAGCATGGAGCTCTGCGAAGGGAAAACGCTCGGACAAGAGGATCCCTCCCACGCAGGTAGGTCTCTTGCTTACCCTTTGGGCTGAGCTGGGCCTCCGGCCTTCCCCGGGGCAGCTGCCCCGAGGCTCCTGAGCAGATTTATACCAGAACATGCCTAGTGTTTTCTCTACATAGCACGCACAAGCAATTAAAAGCGCTCTCCAGACCGTGACCAAGACCATCTTTCAAATCTCATGCAAACACAACTGTGACAGGAATTAGGAGCTGTAAAGCACCTCTGTTTGCTCCTGCATTCTGCAGCTTGGCAACTTTTCCTAGCAGAAGGACCCTCAGTAAAAAATCGATGGTTAAACTGGAGAGCCCGAGCATACAAGCATGCAGACACTATTTCCCCGACGGCCCAAGGGGAGGGAAGCTGCAGCGGCCGTTCCCTGGCAGTATGGCACGCAGGAAAGGGCTTGCTCCTTCGTATGCTCACACCACGCTTTTTTTTTTTTTTTTTTTTTTTTTTTGCTTGGTATGTCCCTGGCCGCCAGAGCCAGTCCTCCTTTGGGCAGTTACTGTTCCCTTGCATGGCGAAGGCGCTGAAAGGACAATCGCACACCCACTCACAGGCTCACTCCAGAGCCCGGTCTTGAGCTACCATCATATACAGGTATGAGGTGACCTAGTGTTCCATGAACGTTTCGGCAGTGTATTGCCCAAGACAACAGCCAGTTCCGCCAGCAGAGGGGCAGCTGCTTTCACTTTTTCCTTTCTGATCATTAAGCCCTGCTCTGTCAGGAGCAGTATCATAAAGCTGCACCACCTCCCTCAGAAAGGGGAAGAACCTTTTATTCAGCTTCCGCAGGTCAGTAGGGAAGTGGATTCCAGAGACCCAATCATCAAACCAGGCCTTGCAGTAATGAATAGCCTCCCACTTTCAGAGATGGTATCACCCTTCCTTTCCCACCCAAACTCTGTTCTCCTCGTAGATTCTCAAGTGGCCAGAGCTTCGAGCAAACGGGGAGCAGCTGAGCGAAGTCCTAATAAACAATGTGGTATCAGACCCTACTTTTACTTACCTTGTTGTTCTAACTAGTGTGAACATAACAGCAATTTGGAAGAAGTCATAGTTCCTTGTAACAGAGTTTCGTTCCCGTGCTTTGAAATAGTGCAGTATTAGTGACTGTTACCCATGTAACCATGAAGTTTTCTAGACCAGCTATTACGTGCAAGAGAAAAAAAGGTAAGAGTTTGTTAAACTCATCAAGTCATTGTAAACATCCGGTTTCTTTTACTGTAAGTTTTCACAATTTGTGCATTTGTTTTATAGAAATGACACTTAATAAAACAGAATACCAGTTCAGGTGGCAGTGCCTAGACTTTTTGAAAAGGAAAAGCAGAGAGTTGTCACTCAGCAGCTTCTTGTTCTGGAAGTACACTGACAGTAAACTCCCCAACAGCCTGGTACAAATATTTGCCTTAAGGCTCAAATTAAAGAAGTAGAAATCATGTTAGTGCCTTATCCATCAAATCAAACAAGACATTTATCCTCTTGGCAAAGTGCCTGTCTGGTATTTAAAAAAAACCACCAACCCACAAACAAAAAAAAACAACCCAAAAAAACCCACCCAAACACCCACCAACAAACCAACCACGAAAATACCACTGCTGCTGTCAAAGACTAATCATAAGTGGGACAAGGGGGAAAATATTTGCCATGAATAGAGGTTTAAATATAGCATTCAAGTAACAAGGCGCATCATTCTGCATCAGAAGTACAGTCCGCTCTAAACGGGGTGATTTTACTCAATGCCTTCTTGTTTGTCTTTAATAGCCACCTGTAAAACACAGAAAAACACATGCGCTAAGACAAGAATGGGAGGAGGTTCCTTTAACCATTCATAACAGTCTTTTGTGAAATATAAGGGCACAAGGGTTTCCACCCCAAAAAAGTGGAAATCTCTACACCATCCAGAAAAATACTACTTAAATTATAATCAAAACATATTTACAAAGGTGATGCACTGTTACCTTTTTACGGGCAGCTCAGAGAACATTACACAGGCAGTATCCTGGTCAGAGCGCCCCTGGTTTTGTCTGAATAACCCTTCGGGCAGATTTGAGGCACAAAAATCGGGCTAAATAAATACCATTGCACAGTTGAGCAGAATCAATGAGAAGTGGTCAAAACAAAAAACCACTGTCCCAGAGTTATGGCAGAAGTAAAAAAAAAAACCCACTTGGAAGAACAGAAAATTGGCTTCTACACTACGACTGTGAGAAGCCAGTGCTAACGCTGGGCACCTAGGGAGCTACAGAGCACCCGCTGCACCCTTGCTGCGCGTGTAAATAACCCTTCAGAGCAGCCAGGCTCCACCACGCCTTGACAGGACCCAACGCAATGCTGCAGGGCTCTGACGAATTTATTGACCTAAAATAGCAGCTCTAGGATACACTACTCCTCTCTGTTTAACTCTTAATTGCAAGAAGCTTGGTCAAAAGAAACAAGAAACACGCTTACCCTGAACCTCTCCTCCAGGAGGGAGAGCTCACTGATCAAGTCCGTGATGGCGTTGGTGAAAGCTTCCTGGGGGCTGTAATCGGGGGTCGTTTGGACGCGGATGATAATTTTGTGTTCCAGTGGGTGCGGGACCTTGTAGCCCGCAAATAATACCTGGGGGTCTTTCAGTAACTGCCTGGAACGGAAGAGCAACAGAACAACCATGGAGCACAAGTATAAATGCTTTCTGTACTACAAAAAATAATTTTAAAAGCCATGTTTCTGCTGGGCTCTGCCACCATACTTTCACACTGGGCATTATCAACGTCTGTGGAGACTGGGCCCTCGTTTTTAAAGGCAGCGGTGCCCGACCTGACACCAGCTATCGCAATTTCCCCAGGAAAAAGCCCCAAACACTCCCAAAATTTGTTTCCCCTCCCCGCCGCCGCTCACGACTTGATGATGTTCCCCAGCGTGTGGTCTTCTTTGTTGATGGTGAAGAGGCAGGCGTTGGGCACCTTCGTGTCCTTGTTGATGGTGATCCTGCGAGGAGACAGACGGGCCGTTACCGGATACACACCGGGAGGCCGCGGGGGACCGGCGGGCGGCCGGCCGTACGGGGAGCCCGGGCCTCCCCCCGCCCCCCCCCCGCGGCCAGAGCAGGGTCTCCGCCCCGACCCCCGCCGCCCCTCACTTCTTCTCGCCCTCAAAGAGGAGGAAGGACTCGAAAGCCGGAGGCGCGTTCATCCCGCCGCCGCCGCCGCCGCCGCCGCCGCTCGCCCCGCCGCGTCACTTCCGCCGGCGCCCGGCGAGCCACAGCGCCCCCAGGCGGGCGGGAGGGCTCGGCGCAGGCTCCGCAGCCCCCGCTGGGGTGACGCGACGGCCGGTGACAGCAGAAAGGGCATCACCGGCGGTGACGGCACCGCTGCCACCACGAGCAGCGACGGCACCAGTGAGACCAGTTAAACCGTGTGTAACAGCAACAAAGCCCAGGGTGGCTCCAGCAGCACCCTGCTGGCGGCACCAGCCAGGACACCAGCGGGGCCGCTGGCGAGGTCATCAGCGATGCCATGAGGAGCATCAGCACCACTGACACCACCAGCAATGGCCCCAGCAGGGCCACCAGAGACTCTGCCACTGCAGCCGCCAGAAATGGCACAAGCAGGGCCATCGGCGATGCCACCAGTGTCACCAGCAATGTCACCAGTGTCACCATCAGCACCACCACCAGTGCAGCCACCAGTAGAGCCAGCAGCAGTGCTTTCACCCCAGGCCACCAGCAGAACCACCACCAATGCCCCGCTCCACCACCAGTAGCACCACCAGCACTGGCCCTAGAGGGCCACCAGTAATGTCACCGGTGCCACCATAAGTAGCCCAACCAGTGCCACCAGCAGAGCTTTAACCAGTCCCCAACCCGGCGCTGCTCCCCACAGAGCCACCAGTGCCTGTCCCCGTAGCCAGCAGCGTCCCCACCAGCGACAGACAGGACAGGGCTGCAGAGTACAAAGTGCCTTTATTGCCACCGCCGCGGTCCCCGAAGCGTGGGGACCCCAACCCCCAGGGCGGGGAGGGCTCCAGGCCCCTCATGTCTGCAGCTGCAGCAGGGTGGGGGTCGGGGGGGTCGGGGGCTGCACCAGGCGGTGGCAGCCCTCCAGGTCCCCCAGCACCCCGAAGAGCCGGCTCAGCCCCTCAGACAGGGGGGCACCTGTGTGTGTGGGGGGAGCAGCAGTGAGACCCTGCATCCCCCAAGGAGGGGCACCCCACAATCACCACTGCCCCCCCACTCCCCCCATGCCCAGGGACATGTCCCAACCACAGCACCCCCAATGGGGGCCCCAAAATCCCCCCAAACCTACCTTCACCCTGGGGGCCATTTTGGGCATCCTCTGGCTCCAGCAGCTCCCAGTACTTCTCCCTGAGAGAGGAGGAGAAGGATGGGCCCTTGGCAGGAGGTGGGGGTGCAGGGCGGTCCCCCCCCAGGGCGGGGTCTCACCTGAGGGTCTCTCGGAGGCCCTGGAGGTGGTGGAAGAGGCGCTGTGCCTCCGCAGCGGGGTCCAGGGGGTCGCTCCAGTACTGCAGGGTGACACCGTGCCGGGTCCGGTCGCACCCGAGCCCTGCGGGACAGCAGGTTCACAATGGCTGTGGGGACCCCACCAGCACCCCCATGGGGGACCCGGGTGCCCGCCCCCATACCTGTCCTCTCCCGTTGGTGGCAGCAGCTCCACTTGTCCCCCCGGAAGATGCCGGGGTGGTAGGCGTGGAGCATGCGGGGGTTGTTGACACACACCTTGCGCAGGGCTGACAGCCACTGGTTCAGGTCATTGACGCACTGCAGGGGGACAGTGAGGTGTGACACCCTTCAGGGGGTATGTCTGTCCCCGCCGTCCCCATCCCACCTTGCACTGGAGGTAGGCGGTCTCCTGCTGCCCATCCGCACCCATGTAGACCACCTGCATGACATGGGAGCTCCCAAAGCTCTTCTCCTCCACCTTCTCAGCAGCAAGGATGTCGGCCAGGGCGATAGCGCCGCTACGCTGATGGTGGGGGACATGATGCAAGGGGTCAGTACCACCCTCACCCTGCCACCACCCTCACCGTCGCCCCCCGGCACCCCCCTACCTCGGCACCGGGGCTCTTGCTGAAGCTGAGGGCCTCCCTGGTGAGGCAGAAGTGGAGCTTCTTGGCGATGGCAGCGGCAAGCAGTGGCCCCTTGCCCCGCGTCTTATGGACGAAGAGCGGCCCCTCCTTCATCACCATAGTGGGGGGGCACAGCGGCTGCCCCTCACCTTCCTCCTTCTCCTCCTCTTCCTCCGTCCCCACCAGCCGGCCAATGAAGTCCTTCATCTGGGCAATGCCCTGCTGCAGGGCGGGCAGCAGCGGGGCCAGCCAGGCCTCCTTGGCCCGCCCAGCCACTGGCTCCATGTTGCCCACCATCTGGACAGCCTGGAGACCCCCGGGAACGGTGGCATCATGGGCAGCAGACCCAGCCCTCCCCAGTGGGAAGCAGCCAGGCACCCCAAAAACCCCACCTGTGTGACACCATCCCCCCAGTGTCTCCTTCCCCCCGTCTCACCTTGGCCAGGAGCAGCAGCGTGCGGCCGGTGCGTGCGTCGGCGTGCGTCTCCCGCAGGTGGAAGAGTTTGGGGGTCATGATGGCTGGCGAGAAGAAGCGGAGGCAGAGGAAGCTGGTGACAGCCACGAACTTGGCGTGCTGTGGCCAACGGAGGCAGGGGAAGATGTGTGAGGGTCTGTCCTGACGTGGGACATCCCTGGGCACCGCACACATCAATGTGCCAGGGATACGGGGGCTGGCTTCCAGCACCAGGATTGCTCTTTGGGTGCAGCATGGCCCTGCTGCTGCCCTGCACCCTGTCCCTGGGGGTGGTAGCTCCATGCCCAGGAGGGGATCCCATCAACCAAAGCTGAGGACTGGACCCAGTGCACCCTGTCCCCTGGGGATGCCCCTGTTTGACCCCTGGTCTATCTCCCGCCACAGCCTGACCTGGTGCTGGGGGAAGCGCTCCCCAACACGCCAGAAGAGCTTCCGGAAAGCTGCACGGATGATGGGGGGACATGCTGGGGCCGACTTGACGATGGCATCCAGCAGCTCACCCAGGTAGGACTGGAGGTGCTGGCAGCTCTGCTCAATCACCTCACCCTCCGTCTGCACCCGGTGCAGCCCTGAGCACCTGCGGGCACAGGCACCATCATCTCCATGGCCAGGGTCCCCCCCCAGCCCCACTGCCCCGTACACCCCTTACCCGACATCTTTGATCTCCACCTTGCCGGGGTCCAGCTCCACATACTTCTTCTCCTCGAACACGCGGGTGATGGTGGGCCCCAGGACAGCATGCAGGTACGACATCCCCGTCACCTGCCGAGGGGCCGCGCAGGGAACAGTGATGGGGGCATGGCCACAGGTTTGGCACCCGACACACCCAGACTCCCTGACAAGGGTCACCCAGGGGATTTTCTCCAACCTCCCAGCCCCAGGGGAAGATGCAGCCCCACCAGCCCTCCCAGCGCTCCCCTGGGAACCGGCCCTATAGCAGGTTTCAGGACGTGTGGCACCTTGAGAAAGGACTCCATTGACTTTGAGGCCAGGGAGTTGCTCCGGAACAAAGTGTTGGGCTCGCCTGCAAAACAAGAGGATCTGTGGCCTGGGGGACAGTTACAGGTCACCCACTGGGCAGCTGCAATCATGGGGGGCATTTATAGGGGCTGGGCCCTCCGCCCCCCGCCGTATCCATGGGAGTTATGGGAATTCCCTAACCTCAAACCACCCACTCCTCCACCAGCCTCAGCCAACCTCAGCCCATGAGTGGCTCGGGGTCAACCCAAGACGTTCCCACCCAGACCATAGTGTGATGGCTGAACCTCTACCGTCACCCCCAAAAAAATCACCACAGAATGTCCTAGAGGTTTTGCTGCCCCAGGAGATGGTTGGAAGCCTCCGGCTCCACTCCCTGCAGCAGCCTTACAGGGCTTGGCCAGCTCCAGATCGAAGAGCAGGTCCAGGAACTCCTTGACCAGCCCTTGGCCCAGGAAGAGTTTGACCAAGTTGATTGCGACCTCCTGCCGGCACTCAGCTGTGGTGGTTTCATCGAAGAGGGTGACCAGGTGCACTTGGCCATCCTGGTGGGGAGAGGCACCACGACATGATGGCCCAAGGGAGACGCATGTGCTGGCAGAGAGCCGGAGGAAGGTGGGTGCCCTCGCAGGGCTTTGCATGGACCCCTCACCTGGTGCCCTGCCTTCACCTCCTGGCACAGGAGCTGGACTAGGGGCTGGTAGCAGTGGGAGGGCAGCACCGTCTCGTCCCGCAGCCTCACCTGCAGCTGCAGCGAGCCCAGGCTGCCTCGGTGCCTGCAGGAAGACAGTGTGGGTGGGTGGGGGGATGGAGACGAAGTACTTCACCAAGCAGGAGGTGGCCCGACAGCCCAGGAAAGCTGGGGCAGGCAGGTGGGGCTGCCCTGCACTTGCCCTCCCTCCCAGACAAGAGCATTTCCAGGAGCTGCCCCTCCAAAGGGATGATGGTTCCCAAGAATAACCCCCTCCCCAATGCCCCTGAGGGCACGAGGACCATCCCTGGCACATCCCAACACCCCTGTGCTGAGACTCACTCGTCCTCCCTTGTCTTGGACTTGTCTGGCCGCAGCCGGAACCAGCCCTCCTCCTGCCCGGCTGCCTCCAGCCCCTGGACACTGAACACCACCTGGGAGGGGAAGGCAGGAGGGGGTCACGCGGGGAGCCAGGCAGGGCCCCCGGCAGCAGTGACAGGGTTTGGGGGCTCACCTTGCCCAGGAAGTCATTCCTGCTGACGAGGTCCCAGTCCCACACCTCCACACACAGCTTCTCCTCAGCCAGCTCGGCCAGCTCGAACTCGAAGGTCTCGTTCCAGCGGGGGTAGCAGGATTTCTTGACCACCTACAAAGGCAACGGCTTTATCCCCCTTCACCGGCTGGATCCGACACCCCGCCAGGGACACCAAGCTGGGGATGCCTGGGGACAGGGATGGCTCCTGGCCGAGGTCTGGGCTTCCCACTGGGATGATTTCACCTGCGCCACCGGCAGGTGGGGGATCACGATGAACTGAAGCTGTACTCACGGTGCTCTCCTGCACCTTCCCATTGTAGCGCAAGCGGACAAAGGGGTCAGAGGCGCCGTTCCGGTCTTTCCTGGCCAAATCCCTGCCAACAAGAGGGAGAATTTGCCAGTGCCCTCCCAAAATACCTACGGGCACCCATGCCCCCCCTCCTTACCTGGCCTCCAGCACGGTGCAGCGCAGCTGCCGACCACCCTGGCTCCCGAGGACCTCCACCCGCAGGTGGATCTCCCCCTGCACTTCCTCATCGGGGTCCACCTCGCTGAGGCTCACCCAGCCACTGTAGCCTGTGGGAAAAGGGGGCACCCTCATGGGAGGGGCATCCGGGGGCCCTCGGGACCTGCTCGTCACAGGGGTGGGGAGATGGGTCCCCACTGGGACGCTCCTGGCCACCCGGCCCCCTACCCTTTGGGTGCTCCGCCAGTGTGTCCCGGGTGATGCAGACCTTCCCGATAACGTCATCGCGGCTGGAAAATAAAAGCCGGGAGCAGGACACGGCACGGGATCAGAGCCCGCCTGCTCCACCAGGCTGCGGGCGGGACAGCCCCTGTTTTGGGGGGAAGGCGTCTGGGTGTCTTAGGCTGGGGACACCATGGCATGTCTGTCACTGTGGGGCATGTCCGCCACCCTTTGCTGCCAGCTGAAAAAATAACCTTAGGAAATGGTTTCACCCATCTGTGTCCCAAAGCCCAAGCCAGCACGGCCAGGTGTGGAGTCTCTGGTGTCTACAACAGGGTTGAGCGGGCAGGCAGCCAAAGCCACCAACCTCTGAGGCCCCATGCTGACCCCCCACCGTGCCACAGCCAGCCCGCCCGTACCTCAGTGCATCCTCATCCATGACGTAGATGGAGATGCTGTGAAAGGTGGGCTGGAGGTGCACCTCGTACTCCTCCCCCCAGAACGGGGACAGAGTCTTCCACACTGTGGCAGTCCTGCGGGACAGATGGCACCAGTGACGGGGCAGGGGGGAAACAGGGCTACCTCGCCAGGGCACTCCCCATCTCCCCAGCCCTGTGAGCTTCCCTGCTTTTGGTGACATGTGGCTGGGGGCAGCACCCACAGTTTTGATCCCTCAGCTGGGGCAGGGTCCCTGTCCTGTGGCTCTGGGCTGGCAAGACATGGGAGGTGGCTTACAGGGTGGGGGGTGGCCAGGAGCTGTTAGACATCACAGACTCACAGACTGTGTCTGGAGGAGCAGCTCAGCCCAAAGCAGAGAATAATAATACTATAATAATAAATAATAATAATTATGTACCTGCAGCAGGGTAGGTGGAGGAACCCGCCAGGAGCCAGGTGTGCCGGCAGGTTTGGGGACCAGCCAGGGACATGGAGGCACTCACCTGATAATGGCCTCATCGTCGATCTTCACGATGCAGTATGGGTCGCTGCTCCCTGTGCTGGAAGGACACGGCACAGCCCCGTCAGCGCCGCTGGCCACCCTGCCAGCCCCCTGCCCCAACCCCATGGGGCTCTCATGGCCATGGGCAATCCCCCACAGTGCGGGAACCTTGCTGGTGCCCCTTGTAGGGACGCCCCAGGGCTATGGGGTGCTGGGGTACAGAGGCAGCCCCAGAAACCAAAGGCTTCAGCGGGTGGATTTGGCCATGGCTGCAGGCATGTGGTGACCCCAGCTTCATTCCCAGCCTGGGGAAACACAACCCTGACTGCATCCGGCCACTCCATCCCGCTGGCAGCTGAAAGTGGTTTTTCTCTTCCAAAAAGGAAGGTGAAGAACAAACAAAACCCACCCTTTCCCTGAAACAGCTCCAGGCACCCACAGCCCTGCTGCACACACTGGGAACGAGGCCACAGCAGCGTCTTCTAGCCCCAGGGCACACCCAGAGCCCCGATACCTCCACAGGGATGGGGACATCCCTGGGGACACCCCCAGTGATGCAGAGGGTGCGAAGGGCAGGCAGCACGTGCCGTGGCCCCTGCTGGCTGTCGGCAGCTGCCACGATGTTCTGACCCCACTTCCTCCCCAGGGATGACCCGAGTCATCGCTCCCGTGCACTGCTGCCAAAAAAGTCACCATTTTACAGCTTATTGCCCCAGTTCACCAGAAACAAGGTGACTCAGTCACAGGCAGGGGTGGGGGCTCTGGCCGGTGGCAGAGGAGCCAGCAGGACCTGGGTACTGGCCAAGAGGGTGGAAAGGTTGTGGCTCCTGCCCTGCAGGCAGCCGGCACAGAGCAGCCTGCTCTGAGCACGGTTACTCATTAACACCGGTCCTGGCAGCATTCGTCAGCCAGCCACGAGTGTCCCGGAGAAGGGGGGGTGCGCAAGGGTCAGGGTTTAGGGATCCCGAGGACGGAGCCATTTTCCCATTGCAAAACTAGGGAGGCTGAGAGACAGCTGCTGGGGGGAATAAAGGGGTTTGGGGGATTAAAAGGGTTTGGGGAGTTCCATGCCCTGCAAAACCGGCTGCTGGGGGGTTCCCTGGGCTGTGCATCCCACGCACCATGCTGGCATCCCTATCCCGAGGCACCCCAATCATTTCAGGTCACGCGTTGCTAAGAGCAGCTTTCTGCCTGCCTGCTCCCATCTCCAGCTGCCCTTTGGAGAGGGTTTTAATGAGAGCTGTGGATGAAGCGCCATTAACCAGAGCCTGCTGCTGCTATTTCCTGCCTTATGCAAACCATCAAGCGGGCAGGGAGCATGCAGGCAGAAAGGGAACATCTGCCCACCTGAGCCGTGCCCAGCAACACAGGGCTGGCTTCAGATGGGAGCTGTCTTGATGCCAGCAGCAGGAAAATCTTGTCCCCAACATGGGGACCTTTCGAGTACATGGGCTGCTCCACGTCCCCTGGGATGCAGAGTGCAACGAAGCCACCCTTGCAGTACTGGGGCATTACGTGCTCTGGGAATTAAACCACAGGGTAGCCAAAATCTGTCCTCCACAGGCTGCAGGATGGCTGCAGGAGCAGCTGCAGAGGTGCCCAAGCTGCTGGGCAGCCTGTGATTGACATCAGTGCCGGATAAATCCCCACTGCAAAGGCAGTTGGGGAAGCCAGCACCACACTGGATAACATCGTCTGCACGGCATTGCTGTTCCTGGATGCTAACCAGGGCCCAGGAGATGTCAGGGGAAGAGATTTATAAGGTTTGCAGGCTTCCATCAGGCACTGGGCATCCTGCTGATGCTTAGACAGAGCATGGCTTGCTCTGACCACCCACCCCAGCCCCTCCACTGCAGCATGGGCTGCTGCAGGCAAGTGAGGCTGGGGGTTTGGTGCAGGGGAAGGAGCTAGGAAAGGGGAAGGTTGGGCTTTAAAAAGAGGAAATGAAGACTGAAGCTTTAAAGATTGATAGCACAGTATAAATTAGGAGGGTGGAGGAAATAAACATGTGTGCTCCCCACCGCCATCCGTCCCGGGAGGCAGCACTGGGGGCTGAGGCAGAGTTTTGCAATTAAAAATTCACTGGTCTAGACAGTGGCGCCGCTTTGGCCAGCCCGGGGGCGGCGGGCTGCGACAATAAAGACAATAAAATAAAATAAAGCTGATCATTTTCCTTGTTTTCATGCAATGAAGAAGAAAGAGTGGATTTTGCAGCGCCCAGCTGGGAGGGGGCTCACGCTCCCACTGTGCCCTGGGCAGGGGGACAGAGGGGGGCAGAGCACAGCCAGAGCCATGCTGGGGCTGCTGCAGCTCTTCCCACCCGCCTGGGCTCTGGCCCCAGCACTAGGCAGTGACGTGCCAGAGGGTGAAAGCAGAAGCAGGCTTCTTGCCTCTTTATGGGCAGTTTCATTGTTTCGTGGCTGCACGGTGCCAAGCCCGGAGCTGGGTGAGCACTTGTTTGGAAGGCAAAACCAAACAGCAGCTCCTCTGCACTGGGAGGAGGCAGGAGACCCACGGTGCTAAAACCCGTGGAAATCACACTGCTGCTGCCGGGGGAGAGGAGGGGGCTGCCGGTGGCACGGCTCCTTGGAGCAGGGTGGCACTGGCGGGGGGGTCACAAACCACAGCAACATCGGCCAAACCCTGCTTCTGTAACTCCCTGTGCTGAATTCTGCAGGAGCTGGGGGGCACATGGGGGTCTGGCAGTGCCCCATCACCCATGGGTGCTTGCAAGCAGGGTCTGACCTGCAAACGCGCCCGGGGCCAGTGCTGACACCCCGCAGATGGATTTCCTCTGGGGAAACCAGCAGCAAGCCCAAAGGCTGTGCCAAGGCAGAGCGGAGGAACCTCATAAGTCCTTATCCACAGGGGAGGACGGCGGCCAAGGTCGGGCAGCGGGAGGTGTGCGGGATCCAGAGCGTAGATCCTCCCTGCTGGGGCAGCCGCTATCCCTGCCCAAAGCTGTGTCCCAAAGCCACCGGTCTGGAAAGCTCTGCTCAAGGTGTTGTTGCACAGCAGCTTTCTGCAACAAGCTTTCCTAAAAATCCGAGCTTACTTGCGCTGGTTCGAGCTCCCAGCAGGGAGTTACGCCAAGGGATTTAAAAATCAGGCCCTGACACATGGGATTTAAAAAAAGGAAAAAGGAAAAAAAAAAAGGTCATTTTTCTTTCCATGTTTATCCTCTTTTTCCATGACGGCTGCAGGGATTTTTGCTGGTTTTCCAGCAACCCTGACCCTGCCCAGCTGCCAAGCACTCCTCCACAGCCTTCCGCTGCCTCTGTGGCTCTGGGCCACCCCAATGCCACCCCCATGTCACACCCCAACGCTGTCCCCACATCCCACCCTATGAGGGAGGATCAGAGTGATGAGGTTAACGCCGTGACACATTGGCAGCCCTTGGGGGACTGCCAAGGAGGGAAAGCCCAAACCAAGGAGCCACTTCAGAGACCCCTGAACCACAGCCAGGAGGGCTTAAGCCAGTAACGGAGCGGTGACAGGGGCCAGAGCATCGGGGCTCCTTTTGCGGGATGGCTGTACTGGGGGTCCTGCTGCTTATCTGGGGGTGCAAAGGACCCAGCTCCCAGGCCAACTACAGGTGGAGGGTGCATGGTAGGGGGAGCCTCACAAAGTGAGGACACTGCTCGGGGCACCCAACAACACTGGGTGCTCCTGGAAGGCAACCTCAAAGCCATCCCAGGGGGTGTCCCCAAGCAAGGGGGAACATCAAAGCACTCCTGAGGGAGTCCCCAAAGCACAGAGAGCTACTGGGGGCACCCAAACCCATCCTGAAGAGAACCCCCAATGCAAGGGGGAATCTCAAAGCCATCCTGGGGTAAACCCTAACACAGAGGCACTGCTGGGGGGGATGACCCAAAGCCATCCTGGGGGCAACCCCCGGTGCAAGAGGACCCCAAAGCCAGTTGGGGGGAAACCCCCAAAGCACAGATACTGCTGGGGGAACATCCCAAAGCCATCCTGGGGGGAACCCCCAAAAGAAGAGGACCCCAAAGCCACCCTGCAGGAAACCCCCAAAGCACAGGTACTGTCTGCAGGTACCCCAAGCCATCCTGAGTTAGCCTTCAGAGCAGGGGGGATGCCCCAAAGCCACCCTGGGAGGTGTCCCCAAAGCACAGAGACCTGCTGGAGGACAGCCCACATCACTCTTGGGGGAAAGGGGCTGCCTCCTGGGGAATGTCCTCCCTCCCCAGATCCCTCCCGGCCCCTCGGGGGAACTCACATGTCCTTGGCGGGCAGGTTCTTGCCCTCCACGATGCGGATGGAGAGTGCGCTCCGCCGGGCCATGGCGGGCGGGCGGGCGGGCGGGCGGGCAGTTAAATTGAGCCGAGCCCAGCGGAGCCGAGCCTCGAACCCGCGGCCGCCCGGCCCCGCTCCCATGTGCGGGCCGGCGCCACCGGCCGTCAATCAGAGCGCGGGGCGGGACAAAGGGCGGGGCAGGAAGCCCTTTCCAAGGCGGTGATTGGGTGATTATATCGGCTGTCGGCCAAGGGGTGGATCCGGGGCGGGGGGCGGGGCCGGCACCCCCCCCCGCTGCCCTGGGACCCCCCGGGACGCCGGCTCGGCCGCCGGGGACCGGCCGCGGCTCCAGGGCGCTGCGCCCCGCCTGGGCCGGCAGTGGAGGAGCGGGTCCCTCCTGACCCCGGCTCCCCCCACCAACCCGGGGAGCTGCAGCCCCTGGCTCAGCACCGGCGGCTCCCGGCTGCCCCGTGTCCCCAAAACCCCACATTCTGCTTCGGTTTTTTACCTTTTTTTAAGGCACTGTTGCCTCCCCCCCCCCCGCTGCAGCACCCCCGGAGGGACGGGTGGGATTTCGGGGGCGGGGGAGGATCCCTCCTGCGACACCTGCTTCGGCTGGAGGCCTCACCAGGCAGCCACAGCCGGGGCTCAGGGCCGCGCTGGCAGGCACCGCCGGTCCTTGGCATTTTCGCCCGGCCGCTGCGGGGACACTATGGGGACTCCGCGGGGACAGCCTGCCCCGTCCTGCAGCCCTGCCTCCCCCGCAGAGGGGGACGAGGCGCAGTCCCCTGGCACCGCCGCTCCCGCCTCCCCGTGAGCCGGCCCCAGCCTCGCACGGCCGGGGCCGCGGCTCCCACCTCCCGGGGACGAGCCGCCCCCCAGCCGCTTGAGGCCGCTTTGCGGGCGACACGGGTGTTTCATGGCAGGGGTGGGGTAGGGTGGAGGGGACGCGCGTTTGCAGGGTGAAACAGCCCCTCTGCTGTGCCCGGGCCGATCTCCGCAGGGGTTAATCGCCGGATTTGCTTGATTTCCCTTGGCTGGGCTCCATGAAGGCTGGCTCCTGCCAGCAGCGGGGGGGGGGGCGGGGGGCAGGATGCTAACACCTCCCTGGGCAGCGTAAGGACACCTTGGTAAGGGCGCTGTGACCATGGATCAGGTATAAATGTGATGCCACCCTTTGCATGGCGCCTATGGAAAAAATATGGGGTTTTAAATATATGTATATGCATATACATAAATTGGATATTAGGAAAAATTTCTTCACCGACAGGGTTGTCAAGCTCTGGAACAGGCTGCCTGGGGAAGTGTTGGAGTCACCATCCGTGGAGGTATTTAAATGTGTAGATGTGGTGCTTAGGGACATGGTTTAGTGGTGGGCTTGGCCGTGCTGTGTTAATGGTTGTACTCGACGACCTTAAGGGTCTTTTCCAACCTAACCTATGATTCTATGATTCTGTGTGTGTGTATATATATGTATATGTATATGAGGTACATATTTATATGCATACCTGCCCTGACTCCACTCGAAGTGGGGCATGGCCACTCTGCAGTGCTCTCTGGCCTTCTTGTCTTCAGCACCAGGGGCGTCTCATCCTGTCCAGGCTGCAGGATCAGGGCACCCATGACTCCAGTGTGGGATCAGGCCCTCACATTCCCCACAGCAGGATCAGGGACCCACACCCTGGTACAGGATTAGGCTCCTACGCCCCTGGTGCAGGATCAGGCCCGGGGCTGCCAGTCCCCTCTTGCCACCTCGTGGCTAGCAGGGGAACATCAGCAGCACCTGGGCAGGATTGGGCCAGCTCTTCCTGGGGGAGACCCTCCTCCAGGTTTGGGGCTTGGGGAAAACACCGTGGGGCAAAGGGAACAGGGAGAAACACCCCCCATTGTCCCCACCACCCGCTCCTGGGGGCATTTCTCTGCCCCTCACCCTAGCGCCAGGGCTGGTGCACGGGGGCTTGGTCCCCATCCAATCCCAGCACATGCGGCACCGCATGTCCCAAGCCAGGTGTGAAAATGCTTCTCCCACCCCAGAGCATCCCCGGACGCACTGTGCCCTGGGTGGCAGCCATCCCCTCCCCGGGATGGGGGCTCAGAGCCCTGCACAGGGACAGGAGCAGGGCTGCGAGGCTTTTCCCAGGGACAGCGGGAGGTGGCGAGGTTTTGGCGGGTGCCATTCCTGAGGGGGGTCACGAACAGGAGGTGGAGGCTGGACACAAAGCACACAGAAAGGCCTTTAATCTGCTCCATCACAGCTCTCCGGGGCCCTGGTCCATGGGGCACATCTGGCCATGCCCCCGCATCGGTGGGTGTTCTATCACTGATGCTGATGGTGCAATTGCCGGGGCACCCAAGGGTGCGCGAGGTGGCAGCAGCCAGCGCAGGAGCAGGCAGGGAGGGCAGCGGCGAGGCAGCGCAGGGCCGCAGGGGGGGCTCAGAGCCGGCCAGATGTCTGGTCCTGGACATGGTGGGTGTTATACCGCTGCACTGTCACCGGCTCTGACTTGCTGAAGGTGCTGCTGCCACCACAGACATTGGAGCTGGGGAGGGAAGAGGGGCTGATGGCTGAGGGCGGGGGCCATGGGGTGCCGGTGTCACCCTCTGACACTGGTCCTGTGTGCCCAGCACCCGCCATGGCTCCTGGGCAGTGTGGTGGGACGTGGGGGTGGCACTCACCCCCAGAAGACCAGCAACGCTACAAGGCCAGCCAGCAGGATGGCAAAGAGGATGGAGAGGATGGAGGTGAGGGCGATCATGCTGGCGCTGCGCCTGCTGCCCATCACGGGGATGCTGCTGAGCCGCCGGGCTGGGGAGAGAGTGGGAGCGGAGGGAGCGGGATGTGAACCCTGGGGCAGCGCAGGGTCCCAGCTGGGGCACAGTGCATTCATGGGCAATCGCTATGTGCAGTTGCACCATGCAGATACAGCATGCAAACACAACATGCGACCCCAGTGTGTAAATGGACTGTGCAAATGCAATGTGCAATTGCAGCGTGCAAGCGCAACAACCGATGGTAGCGTGCAAATGCACCACGCAAACACAGTGCACCATCGCACAATGGCATCATACCCCAGCAGGACCCGCAGAGGCACCCTGCCTCAGTTTCCCTGGCTGCTTGCAGGCGTGCTGCATGCCGAGCTGCTGGTGCTTGGCGTGCAGCCCCCCCCCCAGGACCACCCTGTGGTCCCCCATGCCCCATAGCTGCGGGATGGATGTGAGGGGCAGGACAAGCACCCTGGCTGCAGTACCTGTCTTCAGCATGATGGAGTCTGACCAGTTTGTCTCAGCCACGGGCTTGGAGTCCTCCAGGGCGAGGAACTTCACCCTGGGGTGGGAGGGGAGGTTGGCTGTGCTCCCTGGAGCTGGTGGGGTGCTGGCAGGCCCCGTGGGGGGCACGTCCCTGAGCAGGCTCACCGGTATGGCCCAGGGCTGGGCAGGGGGCCGTTGCATGTGGGTCTCTTCTCATCCTTGGCACAGCTGGTCTCGCTGCCGACGCGCAGCACCGTGATCTCCCCAGAGGGTTTGGGGCAGGGGTAGTTGATGAGGGTGGTGTTGAGGGTCATGTAGGCAGAGGTGCTGGTGGGGAAGCCCTGGAAGGCCCGCTCGGGGGTCCCTGGTCCCACACTGTTGTTGAAGTTCCCTGCGGCTGTGGGGATGGGGGTGAGGAGGGGCCCTGAGGGGCACGGGAAGCCCGGCGCACACCCCTGCGCAGGGCTGCTCCCCGGGGGCCTCACCGGGTCACCTACCCTTGGGGGTGGCCACCACGAGCCAGATGACGGCACTGCGTAGCTCCTTGGTGAAGATGCAGTGGGGCTGCTCCAGCACGAAGGTGGAGGCGGTCGTCAGGCCCCCCAGGGTGGTGTTGGCCAGGGTTGGTTTGTAGTAGAGCTTTTCTGTGGTGAGAAGCCATGGGGGGGGTGCAGCGGAGGGTGCGGACACCCCACTGCAGCCCCTGACTGGTGGCTCCAACCAGCTGCAGCTGTGCGGGGGCTCGGCGTGGGGACAGGGACAGCAGGGAGCTGACCCCTGTGATCCCCCCTGTGATCCCGGCTGCAGGGCCCCCGCTCCCCTCCCGCCCCCATTTTGGGGATCAGACACGCGTTTCATGAAAAGAGGAAGCAAAGTCGCCCCTGTGCCACCACCCGGGGAGGGACACCCTTGTGAGACCCCAGGGGACCCCGTGCTGTGCCAGCAGACCCAGGAAGGTGACAGCAGGGATACTAGGGGTGGCACCCAGAATAGGGGGGGGCATCAGCTGCCCTGCACCTCCAGGTTCCAGTGGGGGTCCTAGTGCCCGTGCACAGGGGACCCCCCAAGCAGGAGACAGCGGAGACCCCCAGCCCAGCCTGATGGCATTGGCGGACTCACCCAGGCCGTGGGCCGTCGCCAGGAGCAGGAGGAGCAGCAGGAGCATCGTGTGGGCACCTGAGTGCTGAGGGCAGGAGTGAAGGCAAGCAGGGCTCTGCATCCCCACGGGACCTGCCTGCAGCTGCCAACCACCCACATTCCTGCGCTGGCCACGGCCCCGCGGCAAACAGGTCAGGCTTGTTTCCCCAGGGAGCATTTTGCTCTTCTGCTATGCCCAAGTGGCTGTCTGCGAGGCGTGCTGAGAGCTGCCATGCTTGTGGCCCAGGCAACAGCCCTCACCCAGGCAGAGAGTGCCACCCTGGGGTGATGCCCACCTTGGGGCTCCCCAGAAACCCCACTGGTGCCAGCATGTGCCCCCCCGACACCAAATGCCACCAAGCTGAGTCCTTGGCTGGTTTTTGGGGGTCCCAGTGCCCCCATCCTTCGCAGCTCCAGCCCTGCGCAGCCGATGGCAGGGGGCCTGGTGAACAGAGCACCAAGCTGGTGCGTGAGCGGGGCAGCAAGCGGAGGGCAGACATCATCCTGTGGCCAGGCAAGGAGGAGGCAGTGAAAGATGTCAAGTGAGAGTTTACTCAGCAGGACACGGAGCAGGAGGCCGGGGGACAAAGCAGCCCAGCCCTGGGGGGCTGCACCTGCAGCCGGGGGGCAGGGGCTGGGGCAGCGCTGGGGGGATGTGGTGAGTCCTGTAGGACCTGCGGGCGAAGGCGCCGGTCCCTGAATCCTGGTGGCACAGGAGCCCCCATGCCTTGGCACTGCAGGGAGAGACAAGCAGAGGTGTCAAGTGGGGTCCACAGGGCTCTGCCGGACCCCTCCCGCACTGGCCACCCCTAAGGGGCCTTTTGTTCTTGCCAAACTACAGCAAACCCACAATTTAAGAAAAAAAAAGGCTTTTTAAATCTTAAAAACCTCTCCTTTGCTCCATCTCTTTGCTGATGGGGCCGAGGAGGGAGTGTTCTCCCAGGGCCCCCACGGATGCACCCCCTGAGCGCGGCCTCACGCAGCCCCCGTACCCCACAGCGCTGAGCACTGCCACGGCCAGCGCAGCCCCCAGGCTGGCGAGGATGGAGGCGATCACGACCACGTCGCTGCCACGGCGCGTGGGCGCAGGGTCGATGGTGCTCGGACTGCTGGCTGTAAGGAGGCAGGATGAGGGACGTGGTGCGACACGGGGGGCTCAGGGATGGCGTGATGGAAAGGGGAGGGTTAGGGTGGCCGGGAAAGATCAGGAACCGCTTCTCCCCACCTGTGTTTTGGGGTGATGGCATAGGGCTGATGCCGAGCCGCATGCCAGCACCCCAACTGGGCAGGTGTGGGGGACTCGTGCGGGGACAGCAGCGCCACCAGTACCTCTCCGCAGGAGGATGGGGTCGGACCACCTCGTCTCCGCTTTGGGGCCATGGCAGCCCATCACCAGGAACTTCACCCTGCGGGATGGGTACGGCAGTGACAGCTGTGGGGGGACGAGCATGCCCTCCATGGGGGGGTCCATCCCACCAGCCTCACCTGTAGGGCCCCGGGGAGGGCAGGGGCCCATTGCAGGGGTCACAGCCGCCCTGGTCCCCACATGCCGTGTCACTGCCGACCCGCAGGATGGCCGGGCTCGGTGCTGAGCAGGCATACGTGGCTGCTGCCGCCTCCAGCGTCATGTAGAAGTGGGTGGTGGGCAGCCTCTTGTACAGGGGCACGTCAGCCCGGGAGGGGGGGTTCCTGAAGGCAGCCGAGGCTGCGCAGCACAGATGAGGGGTGAGCAGCTGCAGTGAGGGTCCCCCATGTCCCCCTGCCGTGGCAGGGAGCACGTGCCGGAGCAGCAGGCACTCACCGTTGGCGAAAGCCACCACCAGCCAGACAGTGTCAGAGGCATTCGCATGCTGGTCAAAGATGCAGCAGGGCCTCTCCAGTGCAAAGGTGGAGGCGGTGACCTTCCCTGGCAGCGCCGTGGGGGGCACGCGGGGCACGTAGGGCAGCAGGGCTGGGGGGACAGGCGGTGAGTGGTGTACCCTGTGCTCCGCACCACTCAGCAAGCGCCTGAGCCCAGCCTGCCTCTGTGCTGGGGTCCACGAACACCAATACCAGCACAGCAGGAGCTCACAGGGTGCTGGCGGTTCCAGCACCAGGGGGGTGGCACCAGTCCGGGGGCCCCCCAGCCATGCCTGGCCCCATAATCCCCTCCCCAGCATGAACACCTTGCAAAGACCCACAGGGAAAACCCCTCACAGCCCCTCTCCCCCTCTGCCCCATCCCCATAGGGGGAGTCACCCAGGCCCGTGGCTGCACCCATCCCAGCCAGCGCCAGCAGCACCCGCAGCAGCTCCATGGCGTTGTCCAAGCAGGGCTGGATGTGGTGCCTTGCTCTGCTCACCCCGTCCCACTGCCGAGGGGATGAACCGCCCCGTGAGCCCCCACAGAGGGAACTGCCTGACCCGAGGTGCCAGACCCTCCCAGCCCCACATTCCTGCACCGGCTCTGCCGGCCTGGCAAGACCCCGCGGGCAAAGGGGCTGTCTGCACCTCCCGGGTCACCCACTGGTCCCAGCCCTCCCCAGGGAACCGTCCCGCTGGAGCCCAGAGCTGAGGATGCAGGGCACAAGCCTCCTGTGATGTGAAAGGGGAATGTGAGGCACAGACAAGGCACCGGAGGCACGTTCAAGGACGAGTCAGCAGGAGCCAGAGGTTTTGTTGGGGCTATGGGGGCAGTGAGTGGTCCTGCACCTCCATTTGCCCCACCAGGACCTGACTCCCTGCGGGTGCACCCTGCTAACCCGGCCCCCAGAGCCGGGGTGAGGAGCGGGCCCACACCCAGCTGCTTTTGGGTGCAGCCAGCCTTGCCCTGAGGACAGGCTCACCCGCACCCAAACCTCACCCAAAAACCCAAGTGCTGAACGTGAACGGTCCCTCCCAGCACCTTGGGCGTTGGAGGCACCCACGCTCCAGGGCCACCCCATGCTGACGCTTCCCCATCCAGCCTTCGCCCTTGCTGGAGTGGGGCCAGACCACGGCCCCCCTCCCTGGGGAAAGGCCCCCAAGCCCTTAGGATGGGGCCAGGGATGGTGTCCCTGGAACAGGAGCTGCGCCACAGCTCAGGGACCCCCACTGCTGGCCCCCCCAGCTGCTCTCCAGGCAGCAGGGTTTGAGCATTCGTTCTCCGGTGTTTGCCAAGGGCAGTGGCTGCCCACTCCTGCGTGGGAGGGGATTCCCCCTCCTTCCCGAAGCGGCCAGACTGGGCCTTTAGATTAAATGGAAATGGGGCATTCAAAGATTAGATAGTCCAGCTGCAGAGGGAATAAACAGGCACAGCTGCAGCCTCCATATCCCTCCTCCCTCTTCCAGTCCCTGCCCTATTCCCCTCCTCCTCCCCAGCAATACCTGCCCCAGGGTCCCCCCAGCAGCAGGTGCCCATGGGGACATGCCAGCCCCCCTTTGCACTCCCCAGCAGGGCAAGGGGGGCAGGGTGACTCAGGGGGACACTGAGTCATAGTTTCAGCTGCCAGTACCCACTACTGGGATGTGGGGCCAGCATACCTGCAGGGTCAAGGATTGCCTAATAATAACCACCCTGCTGCAAATGAGTCGGCACCACAGGGAGAAACACCCACCCTGAGTCTCCAGGCAGGGCCAGGGGATCCAAGTCTTTTGGTCAGACCTGTCCAGTAGCATTATAAGCACTTATTTTGGGCTCTGACCCCTCCCAGCTCCAACTGGCACCACAGCATCGTGGTCGTGCTTTCACCCCGTGCCAACCCTGGAGCCCTCGCCCAGGACAGAGAGGGGACTGGCTTCAAAGCATCTCGCTGCACAGCAGGTGCCCGACCACATGGCTCTGCTGCTTTCTGCCCCTTTGCTGCCTGCACCCCCCTGCCATGGGGGCTGACCCACCTCAGGGCTCAGCCCCAACGTGGCAAGGATTTTAGGAGATGCCTCATCCTTGTGGCAGAGGATGCGACAGCCAGGGATGAGCTGCTGAGCCTGGCCAGCTCACACTGCGGTGCCCCAGCCCTGAACCAGCCCAGACATGGGGAAGCTCCGGCTGATTCACGCACAGGAGCATCTGCCTTGGGCCACACTCAGCAGGAAATGTTGCTGGGTGAGCCCTGCTCAATTTTCACTTTAATTCACCGCTTTGATTGCTGAGAAAACATGATCTAGGGATAGAAAGCTGAGGTTTAAACTAGAAATTTCTCCCTTTTGCAACCAGGGCATGAGAGCAGACACAGGCTGTTTCTGTAGAGCTCAGCAAAGCAGACACATACATGCTGCTCCCACTGAGCTGCCAATTTTACAGCACCCCAACTTGGTTAGGTGGTTGAGGGCTTTCTCCCCAGAACCTGCAGCAGAGGGTAACCAGGAGGCTGCAAGCACAAGATGGACACTGGGGAAAGCCCCAGCCCTTGGCAGCTCCAAAAACCCTTTCATTTTTATATTGGCGTGACAAAGAAAATTGCCCCTGTGCTGGTTCAGGATACGCTGGTCTCAGGAGGACGCGGAGGCAGCAGCTCCCACAAGGCACGACCATGCCCCGGATCTCCTGGGAAGGAGGTGAAACAGCAGACGGCATCACGGCCTCTGATGAGCCAAAGGGACTTACCCTGGGCAGAGCTCCTGGGAATTGGCCACAGGGCAGGGAACAGGCAGAAACAGCTCTTTGAAAGGCTTCAGCTACCACATAACAAGAAGCCCAGGGACAACATCCAGCAAGGCCACGGGGTTTGGGGCAATACCCCTTTCGCAGGGAGTAGATCTTATAACAGGCAGAGTTGATGGTGCAGGAACACGGTCCTTCCTGGAGAGCATCTCTGCTGGCAGCCTTGCATCGCTGCCATACTGCTCACACCCGGCTGGCAGCAGAGGCAGGGAGGAAGGTGGCCTGTCACCGCCTGGTGGCACCAGCGCTCCCTGCAGCAGCAGCACAAAGCTGTTACACGGCCACCTCCCTGCAGAGGCTTCATCAGGCACAAACAGCCCCAAACTGCTGCCATTTCACCTGAGAGGGGGAAAAGAGGGGCAGAGCCTGCCAGAAGGGCTTCAGGACAATAGGAGCAGGGATGGTGGCTCACAGCAAGGCCAGTGGGCTGTGACTTCTCCCAGGACAGACACTGCTGGGTCACCTCTGCCAGCACCACAGCCACAGACCACCAGGCTCCAGCAGGTGAAGTGCTGACAGCCTGCAAACCCTGACCCCTGGGACCAGTGCCCTGGGTCCTGCCCTGCAGCGACTCATGTCCCTCCAGCAGAGCTGAGCTTTCCCTCCTCTCTCCTGGCTGGATCAAGCGTCTCCAGCTCCACAGAGCAGGCTAGTCACCCAGAGAGGGCCACCGAACAGGGAGGCACCCCAAGCCATCAAGGCAGCTTGAAGGCAAAGCAGTGACTTGCCATAGAAATGAAGTATTTATTATCACCAAGCAGAGATACAGGGGCAGGAGGCTTCAAGCCAAGAGGTGCCTCAGGCAGAGAGCTGCAGTGTGGCACAGGGAGGCCATCATCTGCTTTCCAGCTGGTCCAGGGGAGCAAGACACCCCCCCCACCCCCAATCCTGTCCCCAAGCATTACGAGGGCAAGGTTCTGCCTTCACAAGGGTGTCAGTCACCTCTGGACCACTTTCCCAGCCAGTCCTGGCTGCAGCCATCAACCCTATCCAGAAACACAAGCGCAGTTTCTACAAAAATATCCTTCCCTCCCAAAAAAAGAGACTGTAGAGAACAGACAGGGCTCCCGCAGTACAGTGTTATTGCTCAATGTGACAGGCAGTCAGACACAGGAACTTAAGGCAACAGGAATAAGTGCACTAGGTGGGCCCCCCGACATGTGCATGGCACAGCCGGGCCCCCACCTCAGCTCATTGTCTCAGGCAGTCCTCGGTGACACCCTGCGCGGCCAGCTCTGCCAGCACATTGTCCAGGTAGTTGGGGTCAGGGTAGCCATGGCCACTCAGGTTTGTGTCCATCTCTGTCTTGTGGTGGATTTCGTTCCACACCACCGTGTTGCTCTCGCCAGTGGTGCTGGAAGTGCCCACTGTGAAAATCAGGCGTCTCTTCCAGGCCACCCTCAGGAGCTCAAGGACCTATGGGTGGAAAGAGAAGAACCAGAGTTGGCCTTCAGCAGCTAGGAGACTTGAAACATGAAAGCAGCTTGCAGAAGCTTAACAGCCTAAATCCTTGCTGTAGCAGGAGGAAACCCAAGATCCCAGCATTGGACAGGATCTCCCTCACTTCCTAGTTACCCATGTGGTTCCCCTGATGGGAAGAACCATTCCCTGCATACTCTGGTCTTCCAGGACTTGAAAAATACTGGCACAAGTTCAGACAAATACACCCACCCAGAGGAAACAGCGGTGGGAAGAGCCAGCAACTGGACTTTGAGCTCAGCCGTGCAAACCCTTGTAACTGCACAGCCCAAGACAGGCCAGAAGTGTCTTCCAAAAAGATCAGACATGATTCTGTTTAGTAAAGGGATTAAGGATAGTTAAGTCTTCACAGTCAAAGCTGTGAAGAAGCAGTAAAGGTCTTCAAAGGCAGAGGGGTTATAAATACATGTAAGGAACAAACAGCATGGGCAACTACTAAGAATAGCTAGTTAGCATCATGAGGACAGCTCCCAAAAGCAACCCTGCTGCACCAATCCACCAACACAGGGCCAAGAGACAACCTGAGAAGGGTCATGTTTTCAGGGCGTGATACCTTACCTTTCTGCCTTTCTCGTTGTCAGGTAGATAACAATAGCGAGGAAAGCCTCTTGCTGTGTAAGGCATCCCAGGGTTGGGGTGCTCAGGGCCCTGCAATAGGTAAGACATTTTTGGCACGGATCCATCTTCGTATGAGTTGGACAATCCCTTGGCAGCAGGATTTGACATAGGTCCATCTCAAAGCAGCTCTTCCATGTAAAAGGAGCAAGGTATTGCTGAAGTAAGCATGAGGTATCTGACTTGTTCTTATGGGACATGCGAGTACTATGGGTCCTCCAAGAGCGGTCTCACACTGGGATACAAAGCCAGCTCTTCAGATTAAATTCCAGTGGGAGACTGCCCCAAACCACAGCTTTTTCCGCGTGGTCTGATGACACCTTAAGATCACCACTTGGCTCAAACCTTTGCAAACTCACTGCAACCATTGAAACCTCAGACACGGGTTGCAAAACCAGACGTTGGGATATCTCCCACCTTGTAAGCCAGGCTGAGTCTCTTCTCTGCTTCATACAGACGTTAGCCTTTATTGTAGGTAAACGGCTGTTGCAGACCCTGGGGCCGTTCTTGAAGGGGGAAGAAATCTTTCACAGAGGAGACTCAAGCCACCCGTACACTAAAGAACAGCCAGTGCAGCTGCTGGCTCCAGGCACCTTAAGCTGCTCAGTGGCGGGCTGCCAGCAGGTACTATACTAGATCCCTGTACTCTAGGAGGCTCTCACAGCTTGTGCTACCCAGCAGCAGACATTCCTGCGAGCATGCTGTGCACTCACCTGGATGCCTCTGCTGATGTGATATACAATTTGGATTGTCCCACAGTCCTTGTGGCCAGGTAGGGACTGGGGATAAGTGGAGACCTCCATCTTCCCTTTGGGCTGAGTACCGGTTTTCTCTCCGTAGATGGTTTTACAAGAGGGGCACTGCAAACTCCCATCCTGCAGAGAGAAGCAGGCATCAGAGCTCCACAGCTGAGTCACCCAGGCACAGAGGACCTGGTGAGGATGGGCCAGCTGGGTACCTTGTTCCCATTGGAGTACATGGCCAGCATGCAGAGCATGTGGAAGGAGTGCTGGCAGTCTGTCAGACGACCAACTGTCTCCGGCTTGATTGTGCTGCACTCACATGTGTCGCTGTAACCTGAGGGGGAGGACAGCTTCTCCATGCAGATGATACAGTCCTAGAGTCCAAGACAGCAAGGAGAAAACCACCATGTAGTGCAAGCACAGGCTGATGGTAATGACTGACCCACCAAGGAATTGATCAAGGAGATGCTTCAGGAAGATTTGCCTTCAACTTAAATCCTTCCCTTGGAGGTTTAAGGGCAGAGACAGGTTTCCTTGTCTGGCTGGTATCACCCCACTCCTCCACCTCTGGGACAGCACAGGACAAGAGCTGCTGTCAGAGTGAGACCTGAGTATGGTTATGTCCTAATCCTCTACAGAGCAGGTCCAGTGCAGGGTTTTGATCTCTGTAGTTTTGACCTCTATGAACACTGAGAGGACACCAAAGTCAAACTCCCTCCTCCACCCCAGGCCCTGCAGCCAGCTCCAAGGCACATGGAGAGGCATTGCCAGGATTAGGTATTCATCCCACACCATGCTTGCTTTGTCACAGTCCTCTGACAAGAAGTCACCAGTTACCATGCGTGGGCTTCAGGCAGTGCTGAGGCATCTCCACCCAGCGTTAACAGTGCCACTGCAAGCTGCAGTATCTACCACACAGGATGCCCAAGGAAGGATGGTCCTTGAGCACTGTCGTGGTTTTCAGAGCACCCCAGCAAACAGGCCACTGGGTGAGCTGGAGTTGCTTCACTGTCCTCTCACCTCATCAGCAGGGGAGCCCTTCACCTCTTCCAGGTACCTCTTCACCACTGCTTCTGGCTCAGTTGGTGTTGCTGCACAAGGAGAGAGATGAAAGAAGAAGAGAAGGAATCAGACATGCCGATGGGCACGTGCAGGGTGAGCTAGAGGGAAGGGAGACAAGCAAGTCACTGGCCAAGATGCCAAGGAGAAAGGTTAGGGTTAGAGGGGGAGAAGAGGCTGCTCCAACTGACCCCTACAAGCCCTGCAAAGGCTTTGCTATCAGAAATGGCTACCACTAGGACCACAAGTGCTGCAGATGGGAGAACCCACTGGCAGACATTGGTGTCCTGTGCTGTACACCCAGAGGTCTGCCGTGGAGCTGCTGTGCTCCAGTTCTCCCCATGTACCCTAAGCGATGCCAGCCAGGTCCCAGCTGGACTTACTTCATGCTCACCAGAGGCCAGCTGGGATCAAACTTAAGGGCACTGTGGTCTCACTGGGATAGAGTATTACCTCATCTGTGGTCTCAAAGGAGAAAAGGCATTCCCACGTGGCCCCAGCTGACATGGGGCCTTCTCACACCCTGCAGCTGGCACCTGATAAGGAGAGACCTAGCAATACACTAAGCTTCAGGCCCTGTTTCAAGTATGGCAGAATGAGCTTTGCATCCTTAGCATAAGATAGTGGTTCTCTCAAACTTCCACATATTTGAATCCAACAAGACACAGCACAAGTCACAGAGTATAGAAAACAAACCAGCTTTTTGACAGGTACCCTATTTGCGGCACACAACACTGATATCTTCACGTTTTCCTAAATATAATCCCTGCTTCCCATCCACCCAGGCATGGACACCCAAGCAACCCACCAACACCCTGGTCCCCTTGGATGCATTATGGGATTAAGCAAACATCACACAACACTACAAGTTACTGCTGAGAGCATCAGTTGTCACCTCAACTCCCATCCCATCCTTTTAGAGCTGCCCAGGAAGGCTTGGCTTAAGCCAGCAAGCATCGCGTGCCTTTGAACAGCACCCAGCCCCGAGCAAGAGGAGATGAGCTCCTTACCAGTCATCAGGCCCATCACAGAGGCTGCCACACTCTTCCACCAGCTTAGGAAAGGCAATGTTTGCACAAGTGGCATTATGACTCCACCTGGCAGGGGGAACCTTGCCCACCCTTCCCAAATCTACTTCTGGGAGAGGTCAGGGAAAGCAGTGCTGTGACAAACAGGCCAGCAAAAGCATAGCTCTTCCTTCTCCATTCTCCTCCATCCTGTTGTACACCAACACTGCCCAAAGGGCTTTGCTCTCAAGCTCATTTCTAAGCCACTGTAGGACATCAACTGTGCTTTAGCAGAGTACTGTTACTGCAAACTGCCGTGCTCCCAGGTGGATGCAGAGCATCGCCACGTGCAACTGCCAGGCATCAGAACTGCAGGTATACCTGCACAACACACACCTTCAGCTCTCCCCATCCACTTTGGGGCTTTCAAGGAAGTTGGAGGGTTCACAAGTGTTGCCTCTGTGGTTGAAATAGCTGTGCATCAAGAGGCAGTCAGGCCAGAGCCAGCGCCAGCTGTTCTGCCACCCCAAAAAGCAGTCTCTGTCACCAGCAGGAAGGGTGCTATTTTCTGGATAACCACTTTTCATGGTAGAGGCAAACATGGTGAAGCAGAAGGGAAGGATTGCTCACATACTACAGGTGTCACTAAACAGGCAAAGACCTGGATGGTGCAGAATCTGTGTCACATAGGAGCCCCTTGTTCCTGTGAACGCCAGCTCTGCAAGAGGGGTGGAAGAGTTTAGCTAACTAAGACTGATGAACTAGGAGTTGGACTCTCCTAAATGAAGATGAGTTATTTTAAGAAGGGGGATTCCTGGCCATCCTGAAACACACGATTTCTGGCAGCAGGAGCAGGTGGAAGGGATGACTGAGCACACTGAACAAGAAAAAGAGCCCTCGAGGTAAATGTATGCTCCCTCCAAGCACTGGTGCCAGGCAGGAGGAAAGATGTCTGACATCTCAGGCAGAGCAGAGCTGTGAGGATCACCCTCTGGAGACCCTTAGTCAGGAAGGTGGTAACAGGATAAAATAAGCATTAAGCCAAAGAAAAACACGGAAGCAGGTGTTTTCCACTTCAGGGGCATGCCAAAATCCCCAGGAAAAGCACTTCCAAGAACTGTTGCAAGAAGAGCGGGAGATAAACAGGAGCCTGGGCAAGCCCCAGCCTGCCAGCTCTTGGGCTGAGAGCTCAGCAGTGCCAGGAGCTGCTTCAAGGCCTCATCACCAGACCCCACAGGGAATGCAGCTCCTTGCTTTGCCTCTTCTGAAGGTAAGAAGCAGGTCCAGGAATCCTCTCCACTGGGACCTTGCTCACACACAGCAGATCAAGAGGCACATTGAGGTGCTGGAGCATGTCCAAAGAAGGGTAACAAAGCTGGTGAAGGGTCTGGAGAGCAAGCCTTATGAGGAGAGGTTGAGCGAACTGGGGTTGTTTAGTCTGGAGAAAATGAGGCTGAGCAGAGACCTTATCGCTCTCAGCAACTACCTGAAAGGAGGTTGTAGTGAAGTGGGTGTTGGTCTCTTCTCCCCAGTTACTAGCAATAGAATGAGAGGAAATGGCTTCAAGCTGCATCAGGGGAGGTTTAGGTTGAATATTAGGAAAAATGTCTTTACCAAAAGAGCGGTTGGGCATTGGAACAAGCTGCCCAGAGGGGTGGTGGAGTCACCATCCGTGGAGGTACTTAAAAGACATGTAGACATAGCACTTCAGGGCATGGTTTAGGAGACATGGTAGTGTTGACAGCTGGACTTGATGATCCTAGAGGTCTTTTCCAACCTTAATAATTCTATGATTCTATGAAAAGCTGCAGCCAGGAACAAATCGCAAGGGGACATGATCAGTCTGAACTGCCTCAGCTCATCATCAGAGCTCAGCTCAGTGCCTACTGTGCCTGAAGCCCTCCTAGCTGTGTGCTCTGTGACAGCCCTGCTCCGGGATGCCAAACACAGGGTGGCACCTTCCAGGCATGGCAGCTGGAACCAGGCTCTGGCATGCAACTGCAAGAGACCTTCATGGTCACATTGGAGACAGAGGCTTCAGCTTCTTCTGCTGTGCAGGTTTTGGAGAGGACCGTGTGAACAGGGCTAGCTGCTACCCACCATAACTCCATTTGCTTCCCCGAGTACCTGATCATGATGACGACCACATTCACATTCCTGAGGATCCCATGCTGCCTGCCAGACTGACCACCAAGTCCCCCGTCTGGGTTGTGTTTTCCATGTGGCCCTTTTTGAAAGTGACCTTCTTGTCTCTGCTGGCTATGGGCTGGAGAAAGCAGTGCCAAAAAGATATGCAGACAAGGTGGTGAAGACAGTGAAGGAAGCGAGCGGGGAGGATGTGTTACACCAGCAGCAATGCCTGCCCAGTATCTGGCAGAACGCCCCAGCTCACCTGCTCCCACCTGCACAGCAGATCTCATCACCTTTAGAGCAATTCACCTTATTCAGGATGGCAGAGGATGCTCCTTCCCTGCAGCACCTGCTGTGCATTTCTCTTGCTGTTGACTTTCCTCAGCCCAAAGAAACAGAGAGATGACTTGCCTAAAAACTGGCCAGGCTCATCTGAATCAAATCAATGAAAGGAGACAAAAATCCCAGTGCAGAGCCAGGTAAGAGTGAGAACGAGCTCCTTGCAGAGTCTGTGGGGTACAGCAGGGGTTCCAGGCAAAGCAAATGGCATTACACCACCTCACCAGCTGGCATTAGGATGGAGCTGGGGACAATGAGACAGGCAGAAGAGGGTGATGCAGCCCTCAGCCACCCTTAGGAAACCCATGCCTGATGGGTTTGCACTGTGGCATCTCTGATCTGTTCCTGTCACTTTGCTGTGACAACAGTCTGATGCATTTAGATCCACCAAGGTTGTCTGGAGAGAGAAGGGGCTGGGGAGCCCAGATACTTTAGAAAAATCTGTCCCCAGCTGCAAGTGCTTCAATGTCCAGTCCCAAGGAAGCCTTTTGATGCTAAGAACTCAGTTTCAGCAAGGGTAGCAAAGCCCACACAGCCTAACTTGCCTCTGAAGACAGGCTCTTGCTTGGGCAGACCAGCACATCTGGCAGGCCACGTCACGGCAGCACACGGCGGGAGCTAGAAGGCTGGGAGGCACAGCACCCGCCACAGCACAAGCCACAAATGCTTCAGCACATGAATTGCTTTCTTACTGGAACATTTGCTCCATAAAAGTGTTTGCCTCCAAATCTTTGTTCTAGCCATCCCTTGGGATCAAAGCCCATTCAGTCCCCACAGCTTTCAGGATTCAATAGCAGATTGAAAATGCAATAGCGGAATTGACCGATGCTGTTTATCACCAGCTGCTGCAATGCTGTGCTATTGATTTATCTGGGATGTGAAGGAATGTTTACCATTCTTTCATTTACAAAGAGAGGGATAACGATTTTTTTTAATGCTTCCCCTTCCTCCCTGTAGATAATAAGTTGCCTGCTGAAGCAAGGGCTTTCCATGGGCAACATTTAACAGATTGTTTTGAATCCTCCCTCAGCAACCAAATGCTTGCAGCAGTAACATACCTCCTTCTGTATCCCAAAACGAGCCATATGGTTAGCAGCAGACTTTTTTTCCCTGATATCCTGTGCAGGCCAGACACAGGGTTTTTTTCTAGTTATTGCCATGGACAGTCACCCAACTCTGATCACCTCTGCCTTCTGTTCCCCGGACTTAGAAGGGCTGGTGAGAGGAGGTTTGGGGTTAAACAGCTTTCTCCATATTTAGCATTTCAGCAGTCTAACCAAGCAACCTGGCTGCTCTGATCCCGACACAGAGCAACCCTACTATTGCAGCCTGTCTCCTTTAGGAGATGGTCTCCCATGGGAACAGCGAGCTCCCCTGGTTCTGATGGGCTCCCTGCTCCCACCCATCCCACAGGCCCTGGCACAGTCCGCAGTCCCAGCTGCGGATGGACAGGACATATGGGGAGCAGCCAGAGTCAGCTGGGATTACTCCCCTCACCTAGCCAGATTCCATCCTGCTCGGCAGGGAGGGACAAGCATGCTCATCAATTCTCCCTCTGTGACTGCAGCACTCTGTGCATGACTGCCCACCCCAGAGAGGATGTGCAAGAAAACCTCCAAGCAGGGGAAAAGCAGACAGCTGAAAGGGTAACAAGTAGCACCACAGACTCAAAACAACGCCTTCTCCCTTCGGTCCCCCTCCATGGCAGTCAGCTCCACTCCCGAACAGCACTCAGAGAGCCAGACAAGCCACTCGCTTCCCTCCCGGACACCCGTCGGGGTCTCAGCCCAGTGAGCACGCAGTCAGGGTGCTGGCGCGAGGCGGCAGCTGCGGCCGCCCGAGGAAGCGCAGCACCGTGCCGGCTGGCAGGAAGGCAGTGCCGATCCATCAGGATGGCAGACGCTGCCAGGCCGCGTGCCAGCACCGATAGGTCTCCGGGCAGGCACTGCGCTATGGCTTCCCTGAGACCCGCAGCACCCACAGCGCAGCACTGGTCTGCGCCGGAGACATCACTGCCAGAACAGCAACAGTGTTAACAAGTCCTGACTAATTAGCGCCTTCATTAAACATAACCCAGCTATTTGCCAAGCTGGCTGCAATTCCATCAACGTTTGGGGCCAGGATTTGCAGCAGCAGCAGGGAGTGAGAAGGGGCTCGGCAGGCGTATGCTGCACCCACCACCGCCTATTTTGACACCATCTGGCTGTAGTCAGCACACCGATGGTCTGCTCCTGAATGTACAGCTCTTCCTAGAGCTCTCCATGATGGAAAAACCTGGAGGGGTGTGGGAGGGGAAAGGGCATGTCATGCAGAAATTCAGGACACAAAACAGGCCCACCTCTGCCTGTGGGCAGCTTCAGGGCCTATGAAGGGAAAAAGAACAGTCTAGCTGAAAGTCGGGCTCGGTACTTTTACTGCAGAGCAGTGTTCCTAAGCCCAGAGGGGTGTTGTACAAATCCAGCTTGTTCCTTGGACGGACTGAGCACCCTCTTCATCCCAGGAGCTGCACACTCTGCAGGATGAGCCTCCCTGCCCCCAGCAAAAGGGGACCTCACTTTCTAAAGTGAGACGGGATTTTTAGCAAACTGAAGAGAGAAAAGCAGCCCCTTCTCACAGGTCAGCATTGGAAAGGGCAGAGCTGGCGAAGTATCTCCTCTGCAGCACATCCTGAGCAGGACAAGGATGGCTGGGGCTAATCCTGCCGTGCCAGATGGGAAAAGGAGCTGCCTGGTGCCCCTTCCCCAGACACTGTCCCATACCTCCTGCAGGTGTCCCCTCTCTGCTCCCCAGCCCAGAGGTGCACTGGCCCCAGCAGGTGGCATTGATGAGGTGGCAGGGAGGTGGTGGCCCCCAAGCCTGGCTCTCCACACAGCCCTGGGGCTGAGCCAGCTGCCCAAACACCCCTGGGGGCAGAGGCTGGTGTTGTCCCTGACCCAGCAGACCCAGCCTTTGGCCAAGGTGTGGCTCAGCAGCCCCGGCAGGCAACATGCACGTGCACCCGAGTGCTGCAGCAAATACTGAAGAACCAGCATCTCGCTGAGGAAGAGGCCTTGCTGATAGGGTGTGTAACACCCAGTATGCTACAGCTGCCCCTCTGCTCCCCCAGCGGATACCTAACATGGTGTGTGCTGCTTTCACCCCCCGGCCCACATCGCATCCTCCCCACCTGCCCCGTTTCATGCTCTGCATTGCTGCTCTCCCCACCCTGCTCAGAAGTTGCAAGAAATACCCTCCTATCAAGACCACACTCTTGCAAGCATTGTGGTTGCTTGCACCCACATCTCCTCCACACCGAGGAGCGGCTGAATGCTGTGAGCATGCTGCTACCAGCTGACCCCACTGAGGAAAAGCCAGCAGCCAGCTGCATTGCAGAGGAGGAGGGCTGTGTGTTTGTGGCCACACCTTGCCCTAAATACAGCTAGTTTCATGTCATTAACTAGCTGCAGGTGACTGACACCAATGGCAGGCCTGGCCCTCAGTTTTTCAGGCTCCTCCAGCAACAGGGGCAAGGCAATGCCTCTATGGGAGGGCCTGGCCTCTCCACAGCTCTGTTTCAGCACAGTTTCCAAGGCGTCCCCACCATCCAGTCCTCATCCCCAGCTGCAGAGGGCTGCAAGGATGCTGCCCACCCTGAGGAGTGAAGCACCAGGAGCTGACATGACCCACCACTTTGCCAGCTGGCTCTGCAGAGCAAGATCCTCATCCAGCCCCTCTGCCACCCACCTCTGCTCAGCTCTTTTCCTTCACCTCCCATTTTCCTTTGCTCCTCCTGTTCTTCACTGCTTCTGCCGCCCCCTGCTTTCTCCTCCCCCTCCATCACACATCCTACTCCACATTTGCTCTCTTCCTCCTTCCTGCTATTTGCATCTCCTCCTCCTAGCTCCCTCCATATTGCATTTCCACAAGATACCTCTCTCTGCATTTAATTTCTGTTTGCCTTCTACCAACCTTCCTGCCCCTTTTAGACAGGTTTGGACCTTACTTGCCCATCAAGCCTCCTCACTGCATGCACGGACTCCAAGGAGACAGATGCTGGCACCAACAAACTCCCCAAACAGCCAGATGCCTCTTCCCCTCCACCTCAGGGTTCTTCCCTCTTTCTTAAATGCAAGCATCTCCATGTTGAACATCACACACCCCCCTCAAATCCCCCCTTTGCTTATCTGAATGGGGAAGTACCTTAGGTTTGGTGGTGATTGACCACTCCAGGACACCTGTGCTGGGGTTGGCAAACCACCTCTACAGTTACACCAGCCTGGATTCACACCTACCCCTGCCAGGGCTGCGACACATGGATGGAAGCCAGGCTCTAAACTGGGAACTCACCAACTGTGCAAGGGCAAGGGTGCGGGCTGCTAGTGAGATATGAAGAGGAGAAATGAAGGCCCTGCCCTGGAGGCGGCTCAGCTCAGCAGGAGCTGGGGTAACCCGGCCCTTCCTGCCCAGGCACATCCACCACAGAGGGCTCCACTCCTCTCCCTTCCAACCCAGAGGTGGAGAGAACAAATCCTCTGCAATTCGACCCTGAAAGCCTTGTATGACTCAGGGACCTGCTTGTCTGGAAGCTCCTTCTCATCCCATGACTCAACCATGAGAAGTATGGCTCAGAAGCAAACCTTCTCTTGAGAGCACATATGGATTAAATGCTCTCCTTGATGGTCCCTCAGCTACCAGACTTGTCCCACCAATGAGTCTGAGAAGGTCCTGGTACGTGGACACCCAGGGATCCCCAGGAGGGTACAGCAGTACTATGGGGGAGACTGCAGAGTCTGACATGCACAGAGAACAACCAGGTTGCTCCAGCTCTAATGACTGACAGAAGCATACTGGACAGGGTCTACTTTATCATCTTATTTTACAGCCTGTCAGAGACTGTGCAGGCCAGAGGAGACGTGCCCTGCTTCTCCCCTTGATGGGGTGAACATCATCAGTCAAATCAGAAGAGCCAAGAGGGTAGGGGGAGAGACAAGAGGAAAGGAGTGAGGCAGAACAAGTGCAGAGAGATAAAGAGAAGGAGATGGAAGCAAATATCAGAGTTTGAGCAGGAACTACCTTTCTTGGACACTTTCCTCCCCTCCTTAACTGAGCTGTGTTTTTTAGTGGCTTTATGGGTGCTGGCAGCTTGCGGCACACAGGTGAGGTGCACAGGGAGTCCAGCGGCTGACATCAGAATAGCCGTCATGCCTACAGCGGGTACGAGATCAACATGCAGGAAGGAAACAACGGGGAAACACATTCATTAAAAAAACTTTAACCTTTCAAAGAAAATTAAAAGAGATAAAATAAAACAAAACCCAAGCCCTTGATTCAGAGGACATAAAATATCTGAGAGGCAATGGGGTTGGAGTCAGCACAAGGACAGGATCCAGAGACTTTTAAAGGGAGGAGCCCAGGCAGCAAATTAAAGCAGGGAAATATGGGCACAAGTCTCATCCGTGACCCTCTGAGCTGCTGTGTGAACAGGACCTTCCTCTCTGCCTTGGCTTTAGGGCTCCTCAGGCACTGAGTCTGCTGTGGTGCAAAGTCCCACCAGAGCCCTGGAAGCAGCTCTAACCCTAGGGGCCTGAAGGATGAGGGGCATCACCGGTAACCCCTAAAGGTCCTGCCCAGCTACTTCCCCCTAAAGCTACATGTTTCAAAGGTGTCACACCAATCCAATCCCCAGAGTGCAGCTTATCTACCTTCAAATGCTGCAGCAGGGCTGGGCTGACCATGGGCTGGAGCTGCCCCACTCAATCCCCTGCCTGACCAGCCCCACGGTGGCAGCCCCCCCAATTCACCCCACACCATCTCCTCCTTGGCACTCCAGTTTTTCCTAGCACCCCCAGCTGCAATGCAATTCTCACCCACCCCCATCCCAGCCAGCTATAGTCATGGGATGCAGTTTATTAAAGCTAATGAATCATTAAAAAGGACAGCCATTCCCTGAAGGTAAAACTGGCACAGAGAGCTACAGGACTGATCATGCTGATCTAATATGATGCTTGCCCATGAAATACAGGCCAGTTACAAGTCAGGACATTCCTACGGTAGCATATTGCTTTTAAACTGACATTCAAGGAAAACACCTGCCTTTGCTTTCCCAAGAAGTGACTTCCCCACCTGCAACAGCCATCACCAGAAATAAAAAAAAATGCTTATGGTTGCAAGCTGACAACAGACAACTTAAAAGCCAGTGTTTCCCCAAAAGTTACCTATCACAGTAGACCACGCAAAGCCACATCCTAACACTATGGAAACTCTTGCCAGCATCCTGCATAGTAATTCACAGCCAAAGCTGAGATTTCTAAGGATTTTCTTTTTTCAAGCATCTATTTGGCTGGGTTGGGAACAGAAGATACAGGAGCACATTTGTTCACGACAAATATGAGTTACCTTGCCCAAACACGACTGAAAATCAAGTTACAAAGGGAAGTATTAGCAGCTTTGTGTGCAAGTGGTTAAGACTATTTTCTGCCTCAAACACACAACTAGTCAAGAACCCATGCCTTGTGACTAGAAATCCCCTGCGCAAAGCCTGTGTCAATGCCCCACCAAGCAGAACTACCCCTATGCAGTGCCGATCGCGTTTTGTGCCTGCTCCACATAAGGTCCAAGCACAATAAATATTCCGGAACCTGTTTGAGTCCTTTCCTGATACACATAGTTGAGAAAGTTTTAGTAAAACCATCCATCTAAGGACCAAAAGACAGACAGAAAGGGTTTCACAAGACAGGGAGAGGGGCACAGACGGATCAAGTAATTTCCCCAGCGTTATCCAAACCTTTGGCAGAGCTGGTCTGGCCAGAAGACCAGGCTGCCCAATGCATGGTTTCAACATGCGCCTCCAAATGGAAATAGGTAACACCAAACCAGGCAGCCATGGATCACCCTCATTAGGTACCATCACTGTTGATCTAGATCTGAGGTGTAGCCCCCCCATCTCCCAGGAGCTGCAGGGCCAGAGGAGGATCTTCAAAGCACACAAACACTAAGTTAGTGCCCCTCACCCTACTGACAGTGCTGGGCTGTTCCCAGCAGGTACTGCCGAGGAGAGCCCCTGACGTCAGTACAAGCCAGCAAGCCTCTAACTGAACATTGGATCCAGAAATTTCACAATCAAAATAACTTCCTAGTCTTGAACTGAAGGCTGCAAGACTACTGCATGCTCTCAACCCTGGACTAAGCCAGCAGTCCTTCACTACTCGAGCCTTAAGCAGCAGCTTAAGGGTTCCCATAACAAAAGCTACTGGGTTTTTTTGAGCAAGTGAGTACAACTGAACACCTGAAGCCCAGCAACAGCACCAAAGCTGCCGCCTGCATGTGCGCCAGGCAGGTACTTTCCCCCTTCAGCAGTGTAAAGGACAGTTGGAGGTACTCCCAGAAGAGCAGTACCAACTCATGCTGATTCGAGAGCCTGTAGGAACAATATTCCTGAGAAACATGCACAAGATCAACTCAGTCTGACCCCACTGAGGCTGCAAATGCAATTCCCCAGAATTGGTGCAGAAAAGGAAATGGTAAAGTTGTCTCCAAAAAACCTGCTTCTAAGCAGTGCGATCACACTGACTGCAGAGACTGACATTTGAAAAGCAAGTCCAAAGACTAACAGGGATTATCACCACCTACACACAGCTGACTGATAAGAAGCATTAATTTTGCATTTGCCTAAGAGATCAATATTGTCTTGCTAACACTAACATGCAAAGCCCATTTTAAAAGAAAAGAATACCACAGAAGCAGAGGCTGAACAACTGACTTCAGACTCTTGATGTCAGAGAACAAAATGTTGCCTTCCAAAACCAAACCAAGTGAGAGCACAAGCTACAGAACCTCAGCTGAGTTCTGTCACCTTCTAACACAGCCCCTCTCATACCTGGAATAACATGTCCAAAACTGCCTGCCAGCATCATGAATCATCACAAAGAAAAAAAAACAATTATTCCAGGAACCTTCTTTTTTGTTTTATGAGCTGCAAATGCATCTACAACTCCATGCAGACATACAGGGCAGGGCAAACATGGGACCACAAGAATTACCCCCACCCAGATGTTCTCCCATGGACAATCTTAAACCAGACAAGAAAAGGTAATTTTCCACTTTTACCTTTTGCTGCCTTCAGAGACACACACAATGAATCACCTTCTGCAGATTCAAATCAAGATAGCATCCAAAAAGAGGCTGTTCTGGTGTTACATTGCTCTTCTGGCTCATCTCAAAACCCAGCAGCAATGCCTCCTTTAGAGTTCTAATACAATACTGAAAATCTCAGCCTCTAACAATCCTCCCACAAGTTTGGTGACAAGAGTCCCCACTAAGGGATCTCCTGTGATCCAAGCCTTATGTGGGAGCGTGTGTTCATACAAAGTGCCAAAACAATACACTGACATACATCACATCTGCAGATCGATTCTCCAGTTCTGACCCATGGACACAATTTCAATTCAAACTCATTGTTGGCATCTGTGGATTTATGTCAGGAGCAAATCTGGCCCTGGACCTGAATAAGTTCTCACCTGAAGACCCAAGGGCCAACCTGCAGCAGGATAAGCTTCCCTAGAGCAGGACTGCTTTGGATGTCCATGTGTTTCTGCAAGGGTTCCTGCTGTTCCCTAGGTACTCCAGGAGCTTGAAAAATATTGATGAATATGTTTACACTTTCCGTTGGCCACTGGGATTTTTTCCCTGCGAGGACTGCAGGAGGGAAGAGACAGAAAACCTTGCACAACATCCTTTGGCACCTGATCTGATCCTACAAATATCTGCAATAAGCACGCTTAGAGAACTGCCTCTTTTCTCTTGCTCAAAGCATCTATTTGACCAGAAGTACAACGTTACTGACTCCTTGGGGTACAGCTATTTTCACTGGAACTATGACAACATCCACTGACTTTTCTCAGACTGCCATGTAAATAAGTCATGTTTGCAATATCCAGTGCAGAAGCTGAGCCTGGGAAAAATACCCTTACATAAAGTAATGAGCATTAACCATACTTGCTCCCATACTCAGCCTAACGTGCCCCTCCGGCCACTGGCTCTGGCTACTGGTCTGTATTTGCACAGACCTCAGACTGGTATGCCTTTGGTTCCAGTCTGGATTTAAGCAGGTAGAGAGGGGAAAGGGCAGAGCCTGTCTTCAAATAACGTGAGATTTCAGAGAAGTACTGCTAATTTGTACGATTATATCCACCAGCAAATTATGGTTGGTATGTTCCCAAATGCCCCAGCTCTGGGAATCCTACAAATGAGAAACACTTGGTTTCATTTAACAAAAAGTTAACTCCCAGTCTTCATCTTAAAAATAACATTAGAAAGGCCTCCATATGACCACATAGTCCACCCCCCAGTCCCAAGGCACACAGCTAAACTACATTATTACCAAGAGATTTAAGGATCAGCTGATCCTTAAACACCAATACAACAGTTGGCTCAGATCTCTGTTCTGACATTTCACCATACTAACTGAATACTGAGTGGGAAAGAAAAAGCTTAAAAGCCAAGTTTCCACACACACCTTGAAGTATTAAAATAGCAGAAAGCAAGGAAAAATTTTTTTTTGTACAAAACACGATTTTAAAGTCAGCTTCATGATTTCTGGGATCCCATGTGATGCTTTTGGAAGACACAGGACTGAGTTTTAAAAATCCCTCACTCAGATCCCCAGGCGCTTGTCACACAAACGAAACCCAGCTTCTCATTCAGAACCAATGGATCCCCCATCTCCTGTTTATCCACCATAAATTCCCTCTGCATCCAAGAGGAGCACCTACAGCATTCTTGAGATCACCCATAAGATTCAGAGGTTTTATTTCTTCTGCATCAAACCAGAGCCAAAGTTGCTGAGAGGCATCTCGGGATGGGGACCAAGGGTTGCGAGACCTCTGGACACACTTCCCAGAATAAAACCTTCTTCAGTTCCTGTCTGAGACTCCCTTCTCCTCCAAGTCATCAGGGAGCCCTTAGGACCCCAGCCTTTCCACCGCTGATGCTGAAGGAAGGAGTTGTGCAGCGGGGACTGGAGGAACAAAAGGGGCCCAGCCTGTGTTAGAGAATAACCTGAATAGTAAGTAACACAAACACCATCTGCAGGAATTTAAATATGAACAAAATACCACTTCCCAGAAGAGGTCCTAGAAACAGGGGAGTGTGGAGGGGAAGAAGGTGTCCCTAAAGACCCAGCCAATTAACCTCTTGATAAAATTTGGCCTTTTTACCAGAACTCTGCTGCTTGCTTTTTACCAGAAATGTTCCCAGAGACTTGTTTTCCTTTCACTTGCTAATTAACTTGTCCAGATTTTTCCTCTGCTTCTGTGTGATTTTAAGGACAGACTCAAATTCAGATTCTTCTCCTCCCTTGCACCTCTGAGGTCTGTCACATTTGGCAGGAGGCAGCAGAGTGCTAATCAAAGCTATGCCCTAGAAAGACCTAGATCTGAAGGAGACACTGGCCCCAGGGAGTTGCTTCTGTGCTGACCACGCTCAGCCCAGCCCATGCAGCTCTGCACTCCTCTGCGACTTGGTGTGCCTTTTGCTAGCTGCCTCACGGAGAGCTGAATATTATTTAAAATGAGCAATTATTTTTTCTTTTGTACCCCCAGCCTTCAACAGAGATATCAATTACAAACTTAACCTTTTCATTTTATTTTATTAAATGGTGGTGAACAGCTTATTCTACTGAGCTCTCCTGCAGCCTTTTGCAGCTAAACGTTGCATTACAAGGCACAAACGGACCATGGGTATTCACCTCTTCCAAATTAACAGTGGATGACCTATACATATAGGATGAGATCACCATTAACAACATTAACACTGCCTGGATTCACCAGGGCTCTTCAGTTCTTTGCTGTATTTACCTTTATGTGATTAAGTACCTAATTACACAGTCTGTGCTAATAGTCAGGGGCTGAAATTCAGAGCTTTTATAAGCAAGGGAAGTTTTTCTACCCAGGTCGTCCGCATAGAAAGTCTGAGCTTGACTTTACACCTCATTTCCACAAAGACTGATTTGCTAATGGGGAGACAGATGGGCTGCTTGCTGTCAGATGATACCCGGTTTAGTCTTTACAGTGCCTGTTTGGCTAGAGAGACGTGCAAGTCACGGTTTTCATGATGGTACTAACATTAGATGATGGAAACATCAATCCCGGGAATCATTTTTAGGCAGGGTAAGGTCTGACACTTGAGGAGACCAAACACCATCACCTTTCCTGGAATAAGGTGGTAACCATTTTCTCTAAGAGCGAGAGCATAACTGTCTCTACATGCTCAGGAGCAAAGTTTGGTGTCCAAGAAGCTAAAAACCTCAACAGACCACACACAGACAAGAGCCAGATGAAGGAGAGTGCTAACAGATATTCTGTCATGCCTGAGATGGGTACAAAAACCCCCAGAAAATATCATACACCGGGTCTTTTCCACTCCTCTACACTTGGGTTACCACATCCCAACATGATTTTGAGTGCACAGTCAGTGTCGGTACAGAGAAGACATCTGCTCTCGGCAGAACACCCATCTCCCCAGGCACCACCACACCAGGGTCCCACGGTTTGGCGCTGGCTGAGTCAAAACAGAGCAAACGCACTGACGGTTTTTGGCATGGAAACGCTTCCTCTGAAAGCTGCAAGCACAAGTTGTCGTTTTCAAGGCAACGCCATTTCATGTTTAACAGCCAAATCTACTCTGAAAAGGCGCATGAAAAATTGGTACTTTCATCCCTCCCAGACATGCTCCTCAGGTATATTTAGTATCGTATTCACAGGTTTGGATGATAACGAGCACACCTCTATTCTATGGCCACAAGAAACAATGTCTGATTCAACTTCTGTCCCCTCCTTTCCCCACGACAAGGCATCACAATAATTTTTTAAACTAAAGACCACCTGGGCTTTTGCAATAAAACCACATTAAAAAAAGTCATATTAAAAACCACACACCACCTCACACCACTCTTCCCCCTAACTGGAAAAAAAGTAGCAAGTAACACCTAGCACTGAGCTTGAGCCATGTGCTCTCCCTGCTACTTGCTCATCCACACCTACAGGAGAAGATGAACACCCAACTCCCAAATAAACCCACTCATTTTTGAGAGCCTCAGGACCAGCACTGATGAGAAAACCAGTTACTAAGGCTTAAACATCCTATTCTCCCCCAAGTTTAGCTTCTTTGCCTTTCTGAAAAGTCTTTGGACCTAAATTCCGGTAACATTTCAGACTCTTCCTAAAAACTAACAAAGGAAGGGAAGTACCTCAGAAAGGTAAACTGCTTGCTCATGTAACACTAGGGACAGGGCGGGATCCTTACCTGCCAGGGCCTGGTTCACCTTGCTGGGTTTGGGCATCTTGACTGGCAGCTTTGGTGCACTGGAGAGAAAGAAGAGAAAAAGCGACAAGTTCAACAGCACCAACCAAGCACTAACAAAACAGAAACAATTCTGCAGCACACCATTGCCTCTGGAGTGCCCAGGCCCTGGATATATTAACAGGGATTAATTGCTCAGATGAGCCCCACCTGGGACCCCCACCCATGTACTCTTTACCCACTGGTCCAGCCCCACTCCTTACCAGAGCTATCTAATAGGTTTGCTGATGTCCAAGGTGGATCTCAAACCTATGTTGTAGGTAGCTGTCTGCAGCCCCATCTCTCCCTGGCTGGATGCTAGGCCTGATTCATGCCTTCCTCTTGGCGGGGCCTGTTGTCAAGCCCCTGCTCTGATGCCATGATACATCTCTGCTCTTGCTGCTCCACTAAAGAGCTTCCTATGAGCACCTGACCTGCACTACAATGGGTTGCTGCACCAGCAGGTATGTACCAGGAGTACCCAGCCAGGAACTGCCAGGATAAAGCAAAGTTCACCTTAACCCTTCCAGGTGACTTGGTCTCCAGACAGAGAAACACCGCTTACCAGTGGATGAACCCCCATGCTGTATGAGAAACTGCAGCTGTACAGATCAAAGGAAGCAAGCATTACCACTGCCCACTGCCTTCCAGATAGCAAAACTGAGGCAGAGAAAGGCCAAGAAAAATGCTCAAGCATATGCAGCTGCAGCCCTGGGTTGAACAGAATCAAACCTTGACTCTCCCCGCACATCCAAGCGGTTACTGCAAGATGTAGGAACGAGGGAAGAAAGGTTGAAGGAGACTTAGAAGAGTTTGGCACCAACCTTCCTTTGGAAATCAAGAGGATTTGGACACCTAATATCCCCTTCAGGTTCCTAACCTACTTGTTTTGGCAGTGTTTCCCGGCACTGGCAACTACACCTCAAGCTAGTTTGGGATACATGGGCAGCCAAGGTCATGCAATTAGCTGATGGCAGGAGTTAGGAAGGAAAGGGTGAGCAGCAGCATGAAAGCCAAGGAGTGTGTCACTAGAGAAGGCAAGCTGGATCCATGCAAGCAGAGTGGGAACATTTGAAATCCAATATGCTGGCACAGAGAAGCCACCCCGGGCTTTGTCTCAGGTGGCATGTGTACCTGGGATAGATGCAGGCTCATGCACATCAGCTGCAGTTAATACACAGTGTATTCAGACAACCATCTCCAAGGACTCCCCGAAACACCCAAAATCACATCAAACCTGGCCACCTTCTTTGGAATTCACAGAGCAGACTGAAGTGGCTAAGTGCCCAAATGCCATCCACTACCTAGGGAGGAAAGCTAATTCTCTCCAGCTGAGATGCAAAATCTGCCACTCTGCCCAAAATAGCATCACAGACAGAAGTCCCTCCTTTCAGCCTTGCTAAAATCTTTGTCCACATTTCCATGACAATGACCAGAACTGAAAAGATTTGAGTGACACAAGGCTGTCTTCCACCCTTGCAACAGGGACGCACACTCACCTCCCTCTTCTCCTACCTGCCACCATTCAAATTAGTTTCTGACATGCGTGCTGAGCTCCCTGAAGAAACGCCCAGGCAGGACCCAGGGCTTGGTGCTGCGCTGACAGCCTGGCCAAGCGAGACCAGCTCTTCCGGACCCTTAAAAAGCTCTCCAGGCCACAGAGGTTTCCCTTCTGTCTCTTTCAAAAACTTTTCCCCTCCACTGCTCCCAATTTTGCAACGTCTTCAAATGATGCAGTGGGTTGTTCTCACTACAGCCCAATTCAAACCCACCAAATACAGCGGAAATCCTCCCCTCAATTTCAAAAGGCTTTGAATCAGATGCTGTGACTCTTCTTTATGACTTTATTCTTTCCTGATTCAGCATCTTCATCATAGCTCTTTCTCAGGTATTTCCCTCTTCCTTCTCCCTCTCATCCCTTTGCTCCATTTCTGCTCCTACAATTCTCTTCAGATGATGGCTAGTAGAGGGGCTGCTCCCTCTCCAGCTATAGACAAGAAGGGTATTTGAAGACCAGATAATGAAAAGGAACTTGAGACCTGCCCCCAAAAATCAGACAGGCATTGGACCTCTCCTCCTTCTGTCCTCCCACTGAGAAGACAACACAGTGCCCGGGCACTCCCTGCACCCCAGTCTGTGATGCTGCATGTGACTGAAACTGAAGAGCTTGTGCTTCATCATCACACCATGAAGTGCAGCAGCCACCTTGGATGCTTTCACTTCCACATGGAAAGTAAAAACACAGCAGAGCACAAAGCTGAACCTTCAGCTCTGCCAGGAAAGCACAGTGGCAGTGGGGGATCCTTCCAAAGGGCTGGAGCACAGGGTCACTACAGCTGAGGTTGAAGAAAGCAAACCCAGAGCTGCTCTGGGAAGGAGATTGCTGGTAACGCTTCGAGAAGACCAGCAGAGGAATGCCTGACTCTTCTCTCCTGCATTGCAAGGCTTAAGTCAAAGTCACCCAGGAGCTAGAGCTTCGATGGAGAAGAGCCCTTGAGATTTGCAGAGGGAAATGGTTGAGCAATTGATGCATTTTGCAAGTAATCAAATTTTGGAAGCTGCAAATATACTGAGGGTGAGTTACTATCTATCAGCCAGGAAACAATCGCCGATCAGCTGCACTCCTGGTGTAAAGGCAAAGTGTGTCAACTGTTGACTGCTGGAGGCTTTAAGCCAGCTGATGTCATGATGGAAGAACCTAATACTTCTTATTTCATATGGGCTAAACACACATACGTTCAGATAGCAGCATCTCATCTAACAACGTTGTAGGATGTGCTGACCCAGCCAGCTGACAACATGTGAGCGTACTGGCAGGGCTGCCACACACTGTGATTTCTTTTACATCTGCAGAAAGTCCAGACATAAGGCTGATGAAATCAAGGGAAATCCATGCTGCTTTGAGGTACCTCTGCCACAGCACTGCCCAGGTAGATCTGCAGCCACAGCGTGTGCGAGGAAGTGCTGCCATGACATTAGAGTGTAGAAGCACTCCTCTGAGCCTACCCTGGGTCTGAAGCAGGTTTTTATGGAGGAGGAACAGGAAAAAGTAACAAGGAAAGATACTGCTATTTAGTATAACACGGGCCATGCCTCAACTCCCAGAGCAGGCTTGCCAGCAGCACAAACATACATATTTAGTGCACCAGCTCAGACTCAAGCTACTCCAGTATCACCATACTAGTGCTGGCTTCTTGGGAGAAAGCTGGAGCCAGGCTGGGGTGAGGTCCTGGAATTCTGTCCTGCCATTCGCTGCAGCTCCTGCTCTTCTGCTGCTCTGTGCACCCGAGGTGACTCAGTGCAGCAGGGGTCACCAGGTTGTGGAGAAAGGGATGCAAAATAAGACGCTATCCTCTAAGATTCAGCAAGAAGATCCTGATAAGATATGCCACTACTGGTTCCCAGAAGCAGTGGGAATCGGCTATAGGGGGCAGACATGGCAGACTGCTATTTCAGCATAACAAAACCACTCGCTTCTCCAGAATTTCAAGATACTGCAACACCGGTGAGACAGCAAAGCACAAGGCCAGAGAGGAAGTGTGGCATCTGTGGCTGCTGCTATTTCAAGCACCAGGCAGCCAGGCTTGAGCTGAACTTCACCTAAGCTGCATGAACACAATATCCTAACAAAACAGAAGTGGGGAAGCCTGTAGCAACTCCCCCCTCCCCACCTGACAGAGTCTTTTTTTCCTTCCTCTCTCCCTGCAGCCAGCAGGCTGCATATTCCTGTATCACAGCATCTTTGTAGCCCTCTGGACAATAGCCAGCACTCCTCCTCCCAGATCAGGGCGGCATCCAGCCCTCCTCACATTAACACCAAGTGCTACCACAACATCAAAAGGTCTAACCTTCCTCCCAGGGCTAACTGACTATATGATGACACTAGTGACCATACAGCAGTTTCTTCCCTACCTTTCTTCTCAAGATGATGCCAAAACCCAGACCAAGTCCCTCCAAAGGAGGACCTTTTGGTGTGCTGTCACAGCCACATGGATTTGTGGTTTTGCTTCTGGCACCAGGCAGAGGAGATTCCCCTGCTCCTACTGGCTACCAGGGAGCTGTGGGACAAGTCACAATAGGCTGGGCAGAACCAGCACCAAGCAGAACCCCCACCTCCCCTCCCCAGACCTCGTGGGTGTGCCTACGGACAAAGACACTAAAAATGCAATAGAGGAAAGAAAAAAGGAAAGGCCACACCCAGCTTCTGGTCGTTTGGTTACACTTCCTGATCCTACAAAGCCCTGACCGTGGGTTATTCCCTATGGGAGACTGGCAGGCACAGCACCGGACCCTTCCTAGGAACACAATACTATAACCATCCTTCCCCAGTTCCCAAGGCCCCCATTCCCCACACTTTTAAACAAAATCCTCTCTACCTAAGCTGTCTGCCTTACTTGCAGGCACAACCTAGACTGGCACCCAAAGCCACATAAGCTCAGAGGGGCTAGCAGAGCTACAGCAGGGATTTGCCTGGCTGGGGCACTAATTAGCGTATCCCCCAGAAGATTGCTTCCTGCAGCTTTACTTGCTCATATTACAAGCAGGACACTCCTCACCGCGTTTCAGGAGTGCCCTTCTCTAATTAGCCAGCACAGCACAGGGTGCGAGGCAGCTCTTAACCCACGGACCCAGGGACAGACGCTTCCCTGCATGGGATGGGACGGATACCACCAGGAGGTAGCTGGGAGCCTGGGGAGCTGCACACAGCAAGGTGCTGACCCCTGCTTCGTAGATCCGGTTAACAGCACTGATATAAGGACACGACCCTTACTGTGGCATGCTCCATCTGCATATTTCAGTGCCATCTGTGAGGGAGGCTGGATTCGCTAACTATGTTTAATACATGGGAGGAAACTAATGCACCAAGAAGCAAAATAACTTGCCCACGTGTATTTAATACATTAGCAGCAGAGCCAAGGATATTAACATCTATTTAAGCCTTGGCACTCCTCTCTGGGTTTTCCAGTGACTTTGACCCTCTTGAGAACATGAGGAAATTAAACCTGTATTTTGAACCGCCTGAGCTCCACCTTCTCTCACACCAGCATCTGCCCTCCAGCCCCACAGCAAGCAGGAAATATATTTAATCACCACCAATGCCACAAAAGCTCAGGCACGCCTGTGCTACTAGCAGCCCATACTGGGGGCTATTCCTGCCCGCATATTAGAAATAACTGTCTCAGCCACACAGGGAGTTAGGCAGCTTTCCAGGATGAACTACACCTTTCTCAGCCCTGCAGGAGAGAGGTTTTCTTCAGTACTGCCATTTTTAGCTGTGTTTCCTAAAGAAACTGGGTGTTCACAACTGCACCATCTTTCAGTCTCTCCCTAATAGCTTTTGATCCCTTCTGCCAGTTGCAGCTCAGCTCTGAGAGGCAGGAGCTGGGTCATCCCTGCAAGCTTTGTGAAGATAAGCAGTTTTGTAAAAGCAAGTAATCTGCCAGGGCTGCTTCAGAGCCAAAAGTTGCAGGGTGAACACAACACAACCTTTATTAGATACCAGAGGATCCACCGCAGCCTGCTGCTCCCTTCCCTTTGGTCTCTGAGCACGGGTCAGCACATCACAGCTAAGAGGACTGAGCAATGCTGCATGCTGGACACAGAAACCCTTGGTGGGATAATTAGTGGAGGATAATTAATGTTTTGTCTTCACTGCCACAAAGGCTGCAGTATTCATTGATGAAGGAGGAGACGGGGCAGCAACTGCGAGGGAAGGGGAACTAACCACCACGCCACGCCACGCCCAGCCGAGGGGGGAAAATGGGGAACCTAGGGGATAAAATAACCCAGGAATGTTCTGGGCTTAGGAATTAAATGAAACACATTGTTAGAGTTTGCTACTCGGGTTTCCCCTAATGCACAGAAATGAGAGTATTTTCTGCTGGAACATGGTTTTCACGAGCCTGAGACTGTACCCCCAGCCAGGAGCTATTACACCCACCCAGCAGCGCTTCCAACTCAAACCCAGCACAGGGGTGACAGGGGAAAAGCCATCTCGAGCTGCCAGCTGGTGCTGAAAAAGTCCCTTTCACATACAGCATGGAACTGGAAGACAGAGATTGCCCCCCTGTGTGCATTTGTCTGTCTGGCAGGGAGGAAGGAGAGCACCCCTGGCCAAACTAATCCCAAAGGACTGGAGATCCAGATACTGTCCATCATCCATGAAGAGCCACCAATGCACATCTTTGTTGTGACACTCTCTGGGGACCATTTAGGGTCAGCCCCCCGCTGCTGCCACCCTCTGGGCTCAGTGCATGGCCACGAGCTGGATCTGTGATCCACGTATGCTCCTGTAGAGGGGTATGGAAAAAAACAGGCTTTCACAGATACATCCAGTGGAAGATACCAGTGCTAATGAACAGAAAGGGAGTTGTAGAGATAAAGACAGCTTGCAATGTCCCACCTGCAAAACCACCTCCCTGACAAGCCATGTAGCCAGGCAAGTGCGCAGCAGCACCCCCACGTCTGGTCTAAGCTCAGCGCCTGCCAAGGATTCACATCACACTCACCACGGCAAGCCCGGGCAGCACACCCCTGCTCAGGGCATGCTTGCACCCCAGCGGGGAGAGCCAGCCAGCAGCCAAGAGAGCAGGGACCAAGGTTCACAGCTGGGTGTGAAGCATTTACACAGAGAGTGCCTGTCCCACAAGTTTGCCAGCACTTGTATTCTCCCTTCCAAGCATCCAAAGAGCTGCTCCCTTCCCCACGTGGCATGTTCTGTTGTCCCCAGCAAGGATTTAACCGTACGATCCCTTCGCATCCCCCAGAAAGGCTGGCTCAGCCACAAATCATTGCCAAGTTACCAGCCACCTCACCCCTTGCACACCACAAACAGTGAGCAGCAAAACAGGTTGCAACCGGCAGGCCTTGACCAGCCACAACATTGCTTGACCATGGCCAACGCTGTCACCAGTACTGCAGCAGTCCCAGTGCTCCAGGAGGGCTCTGCCCTCTGCTGCTGTCCCTGGGCTGGCCGTCGCAGAGGGGACCAGATGTTCCTGCCACAAAATCCACCTCCAGCAGTGCTTGAGAAAGGACTGAGCTGGAGCAGCTGAGCATGGGGGCATACACCAGCCCCAGAGGGCTGTTCCATTAATGCAGCACAAGATCTACCAGCACTTGCCTGTCAGAGAGTTTAACCAGCCGCTGAGAGCTGCCCACTGCCCTGGCAGCTCCTGGGACCCAGCCCAGCAGGCTGCCACAACAATGTCCTCCCTGGCTGCCCTGGCTGGGCACCCACGGATCTCCTCCTGGCTCTCCTGCTAGCCAGCATTGCTCAGTTCATGACAAGGATCCTGTGCCACCCCTCTCTAACATCTGTCTCCCATCCTCCCTCCTTTCAGAACAGCCTGTCCCCCCAGTCAGTAGCACACAACATACCCAGACCCTGATCGGCTCCGGACAGGCTTGCAGGGCAACTGCTGCAGTATTTGGCTCTGTTTTTATCAGCAATTACCACCCCGATCGTCACTTGCAAATCACGCTGAGGCTCCAGGGAAGGATGTGGGTTCCAGGCAGCTGGGCAGCCCCACGCACTGACCAGCAGCTCCTGCAAGAGGGGGAAGTTTGGCAGCTTCTTCAGGAGACTGCAAAAGCATTACTCGGGGCTCCTGCAGGCAGTGCCAAGCTCTGGTTCTCAGCCCGATTCAAAGGTGACTGGAACGAAGAAGTATTGCGGATGCTCAAGACATCACAAAAATCACCAGGTGCAAAGAAAGCACCAGAAAAAGACCATAAGAAAGAAGAACAGGATGCAGGAAGTCATTTTACTCAGATGACCCTGGAAAGGGAAACTCCTGATATGACACTGAGGAAAACATCTGAAGATTCATCATCTTGTTTAAAATACAAACAAGATTCAAAACAAACCTCAAACCCCTGTGCCTCAAGTAATTAGCAGAATGTGCTTTCAACACCCTCCTAGATCTCTTATCTCTGTTGTTACTTCGGGTAGCTTGGACAGGTAAGCCAGCCCTGGCAAGTTCACCTTTAGTTTCTCAGGTGCTCACACAGCGGTTCAGCACCTGGATTATTTACAGTGAAATCTGTATACTGCTCTGTACACTTCCAGCAGTTTACAAATGGAGAGAGCAGTCAGACAGCCCTTGCTTGGTCCTCAGTTTAATGTTCAGAGATACTCGGTGCAAGCATTATCACCAGACAGGCCACAAAGACCTCTGTTAACAAAAGGGTCAAGATCCTGAAAGCTGATTAGTGGCGATCTGGCTGGGTCTGGGTGTCCGGGCTTCACAGAACCCATCCTACAAAAACATGGAGGGAAGTGCCCCATTTTGCAAGGATGACACTGATCTCCCCCAGCCACAGAATCCCCACTGGAGCCCAGTGCCACAGCCCTGCTCTAGCCCACGGGGTATGACCGACTGCTGCTTGGCCTAGCAGCCCACGCTGTGGAGAGGAGCTGAGCTGTCAGCCCACGAGACTGCTTTTCATTTAGTTGGCAACAGCTGAAAGGCCTGAATAGAAGCGAAGCCCTTCCTCCCACACTGGCAAGGTGCAATCACAGCCCTCCTTCAGTTCCAGCCGCTCACTGACGGGAGCTGAAATCCTGTGCTGCGAGATGCACACCAGTTTCCGCCCTGTCAGAACCATGGTGAAAATAGATCAGCAGCCAGCACAGGTGACCCACCCATACAGGCTGGAGTGTTTAAGGGGTGGCAGCTCAAAGAAAAGAGGAAAGCTAGACCTCAGCCAGCACCGCAAGAACTGCCAGTGCTTCCTTCAAAGTAACTAGCTCCCTCCAGAGAGCCAGTGCCCTCCCTAGCACCCAGCCAGGAGGAGGTCACTGAAGAAAGATGAAGGCAAATGACATGGCAAACAATCCTCACAAGGTGAGGCCCAGCTGGATTTTAAATCACTTACAGTCCTCCTTGTGCTTCCAGTCCTCCAACATTGCAACAGTGAAGCCCCACAACACCTCAGCACATGCAAAATGAACCTCTTCTCTGATTATCCAGTGCCACCTCTGTACTGCATCAGCATTTAGCCTGACAAATAGCCCGGACACCACTCAACTGGCCTGCGTCACCCCACTAATTTCAGATAGAGAGGGATCAATATGGTTCAAGGTATCAAAGGAAGGGGGAAGTAAATTACTGATTTGGTTTCCTAAACATCTTCACAATGGATTTAAAAAATCCTTGGTCAAATCTATGTCCTAGGTTTGTTTTCTGCTTGTTCACCTTAAAAATGTCCAACATTGACTTCCTGATTTTGTCACAGAACTCATGAGGTCTCAGCCACAGGCAGCGAGTCCTGTAGTCCCTCCTTGAAGGGGAAGAGCTTTGAACACAGCAGTTTTCCACTCTGTTTACTGCATATTTCAAATCTGAGTGTTCACAAGTCCCCTTTTCATTCCCTCAGTCCCCCTCAAAGTTCTTTTTAAGTGTCACCAGAAATGCCACCAATCACCTTTGATCTCCTCAAACCTGCAGTATCTCAACCTGACTGCTTTCTCCAGTGGTTCAGGGAGACTAGCAGACAGGGATTAGATTTCAAGTGGGAGAAAAGAAGGGAAAAACAGGGCAGAAGCCTTCTCATCCACTGTACAGGACACAAAGGCACAAACACCTCCCTCAGCCTAGGGAGAGGACCCTTGGAAAGTCCTCTGGGACAGAGAGGCTCCTAGGTAACGAAGACGTGAGCACAGCAGGTCTCTCAGACACATGCACAGTATTTAGAGGTGAATTAGGGTCTGTACCTGACTCCGTTAGATGCAGGCAGTCCTGTGCTGGGGCCCCCACCTTGAGGCAAAGCCCAGGTGCTCTGTGCATTGAGTCTTGGCGTTGACCTCGCTCCAGACAAAGTCGGTTTGTTATAGGGCACGAAGCCAACATTGGAAGAACTTACTGACGCTGTCCTACTGGAAACCTGATGAGTAGCAGAAGAGTTGGGAAAGTTTATCATAGAGTGCCGGTAGCGCGTGGTGATGGGACCAGTCCCACCATTTAGCCAGCACTGCTGGCAGGAACAAGCCACCCCTGTGTGAATGGGAGCCGGGGGGGAGGCTGTCACTGGGTACGGGGCGTCCAAACGCCTCTGAACGCCGCGGCGAAACCTTGTGGTCTTGTTGGTCTGGACTTGAGCCACAAAGTCAACTTCATAGTTGTAGCCTAAGGGTCCAAGATCTACTCGCTGGTGGTTCGTGGCACGGGCTTGCTCCAGGAACACACAGACGTTCATCTCGTAGGGAGACCACCCGCCTTCATCGTTCTGCCACTCCCAGATGATGCCCTGTCCGGCGGCAGAGTCCCCGGGGAAGAGATGCCTGCGGACAGCCCGCATCGTCCCTGCGTGGGGAGGGGGGGGGAAATAAATAATTTTGTGAGTAGTCAGGGGGACCTGGTTTCAGGGACTTGTTTCTGTACAGATCTGCAGTGTCTACATTAGGGTGGCCTTCCTCACCTCTCCCTCGGCAGGGGCACTAACAGACTTTCTCTTCCTGACAGGGCTGGGTTTGCTCAAGCAGCTTAGAGAAACGCAATATCCCCAAGATCCCTGTCCCTCTGCCAAATCCGACTGCAGGTTGGCAACAGGTTCAGAAGCTGATGGGAGGAAGGGTGGGAAAGGAGGGAAGGAGAGAAGATGCAGAGACAGACACACCCAAGCACAAAGGCACAGTGATCACATATGCCTCCCTGACATTAAAATAAAAGTTAAAAAAAAAATCAGGCTGAGGCACAGATCTGGTTAAAAAAAACCAACTCCCACGGCCTTGACAACAGAGTAACTATAGAGACACGACACCAAGGGAAGTGCTTTGCAAAAGCGCTTAAGGGGCTAAACGCCCACTTTGCTACATGAGGGTCTGAGCAATTTTGCTCTTGGGGGAGTGGGTGAAGTCTCACAAAGGTGAGGATGAGGGCTTTGGAGAGGACAGACACGGCTAGCTTCTCCAGGCTCCTGACTGCTGGGAGATGTAGCAAGACTAGAGAGGAGAACACAAAGAAGTAATTTGGAAACTGGAGAGAGCAGCTGTTCAGACAAAGGAAGAGAAATGAAAGCAGACATGCTGCTCTTGCAAGGCTGCTCGACAGCAACAGCAGGAGCTCAAAACCCCCTGGAAGTCTGGCTCTCCAGTGTGACTTCACTCCTGGTTACTTTACTCCTTTCTTTACAAAAGAGAAAGCCTAATGAAAGGGAGGTAAGCCACCCAGCAAGACAGAAGCTCTGCAGCAGGGTCAAAACTGCTGCTGCTGGGAAAATCCTCAGCAGCACTCCACACTGAGAAAGAGGAGCAGGAAACGCCGTGGGGCAAGCAAGTCTAGGGATGCAGGCAGGTGGGAGTGAACAGGGATGCGGCAAGTCGTTACAACACAGGAGGAGTTCAGAGAAGAACAGCACCAAGAGGAAAAAAAACTAAAGCCTCCTAAGATGTCATGAGAGTTATGACACTATGGTCCCAGACCCCAGGTGAAAATGGGCACATGTACAACTCTCTGCACCTAAAGCCTGCAGAGAACTGCCCCAGGATACTGCAGCTCCTTTGGGGGCAGGCAATCCAAGCAAGCTTTGCACCCAGCAAGCACACTCTAAGAACGAGGGAGGACAGCCCATGTGGGACTCCACACTGCCAAAACCCAATCGCTACCTGCGTTCAGGCTCTGGCTGGCTGAATGCTGGCTCGAGTATCTCTACCTCATACTGTTGTCCTTTCTACCCCATAGTATTGGGATAGTGTGGAAACTACTAGGACTCGACTCAAACCGTAAGAGCATTGACTGCCTCCTCACTGCTAAAAATTCTGCTCGAAAGAATGAAAGTCACATCTCTGCTCCTGTTGCACTCCTGTGCTTCTTTGTAAATGGTGCTGGTGGTTTCTGCACAGCTCTTTGGTGGTCAGACCATAACAACACCCTGCGCTGGGGTGCAGGGAAGTCTCACGTGTCATTGCAGAAACTAAATCAGGAAAGGCAGATCTGAGCTCCAGAGCTGACATAAAGGCTGAGGCTCTCTCAAAGGCAGGGTGTGCCATACCAAGGAATAGCAGGACCCGTGTTTCAGCTGGGAAGCTGAAGGCGCTGGGGACTGGAATGGCTTGCCTCAGCCCATGCAGGGGATGAACAGCCAGAAAAGATCCAGCACTTGCTCCCAACCTCTGCTTCAGTGGCCAGAGCACCACCAATCGTCCTGCTTATTGCAGAGCAGGACTCTCCAGTGACACCATCCAACAGACATCATCTTATCAGCACAGCTAAAAAGCTACTAGCAGCCAGTGAAACACAGCAACCTCCCCCATAAGAACCAGGATTGAACACCAATACCTCAACCAAAAAGCCCAGGAATTCCCATAGGACAAGACCTTTTCCTGGCAGAACTCAGGGCAGAATGTGTCAGCAGAACTAAGCTGACCTTCCCCAGCCAGGAATCAACACATTACATGGGAAAGCAGGTGAAACAGCCAAAAGCAAACTCTAGCAATGACTGCTCCCATCCAACAAACAAGTCCTGCCAAATTTTAGAAACACACAGCCTATGGCCTCAAGAGGTGAGCAACATCACGAAAGACCGGAGCAGGAGGACTTGGGATGAGACTGGGCTGGAAGTGAGATGGTGAACTACATTTAGAGGTGAGTGCAGGGAACCTGCTCCCCAGAGAAAGGGGACTACCATGGGTAAAGCAAGGTGTCAGAAAGCCCAGCGGGACACATCTCAGAGGATATTAGCAAGGCTGCCCCTGCTCCATTGGCAAGCCAGAGGTTAAAAGCAGCACAGAGAGGACTTGAGGAATTTGTAAGCAACCTGTATTTTTAACATGCCAAAACAGCAGCAGGGAGAAAAGCTTTTAGGAGTCAATAACAAGACCAAAGCCATGCACTTGGAAAACATCCCCCTTCCCCCTCGCTGGCAGGAAAACTGGCATTCCTCTCCAGGGTGGGCAAACAGCTGTAGTGAGAGGACAACTCCTGCTGCTCCCTTGCATTCACTCCCAGCTAATCTGCCTCGACCAGCAGCTGAAGCCCGCAACTAATCCTGCCCTCAAGATGCCCCTGCACAGCTGTCATTCCCCATTGGTCGGGATGCTGGTCCCATTAACATTGGCTTCCTGTTATTCTCTCTGGCTTCCTTTGAAGAGCCCATTTGTCTGTCTAATAGCTAATGAGCAGAATACAACAGCCTATTTTTTGCTCTGTTTAAAGATTTTTCACGGGGATGTTTCCTGCAGAGATTCTTTTCTCCAACACATGACAAAGGTCAACTGGCTCCTCACTCAGAGAGGTTCACATTTAAGGCAGAGCCCCACAGAGAGAAAAAGCTTTGCTTAGAACTGGGCCACTGAAAGGGGAGATGAGAGTGTTTCCAATATTCACATTGCAGAGCACACAGGCACTTGTGGAGGGAGGCTCACAGACCTGGCCATGCTGATGAGCATCCCTCTAAATCGGTGGAAAATACTGCAGAAGATCTGTGAAGTGGAATCAGCCTTTTTGTTATTAATGACTCAGTCACAGATCTCATCCCAGGGAAGATGAGATCACATCAGCCAACATAATTTCTAAAATTGTATTGGGCTGTCCCCCAGAGATAACCAGCTCCAAATCATCCTGTGATGGCCAATATTTGCTAGGTGTTTTGAGATCTTTCACAAGGGTCTAAAGAGATATAAGACCTTTGTGGAGAGACAGCTCCACTTGTGGAGAAGGATGTCCCACTCATACTGGGACACATCCCACAGCCACTCCGCTCACCCTCGCCAAACTGGGCCATTTCCTGACAATGCTCAGCTTGGGCTGCTGCCCATGTGTTGGAGCACTGGCTGAAAGGACAAGAGTCTGGAAGGTTCCTTCCCAGGTTTGGTGTGAAGAAAACAAGAAAAAAACCAGCTGCTGGTGCCAGCTCCGGTAGTCCATGCTGTATTGCTCGAAGCCACAGCCTCAGCAAGGCTTCCAGATGCTCAAATAGACCATGCTGAGCCAGCCCTGCTGAGGCATCCAGCTAAGAAAGCTCCTCACCCAGGACACCCCTAACAAAAACTAATCCTAAGGTCACCAATTCAGAATGAAAACAAGGATGCAGCTGTGATGACCGCTCACATTTTCTCTAACCACTTCCCTTTCCGATAGGAATTGCCCAATTGTGCAGTTGATTCAAGATATTGCTCACTTACTGTTTCAATTGGCAAGAAACCACAGCATTGCCCATCTCTAAAGCTTGGGGTGATGGGAAAAAGGTTGACAATGGGGAAACCAACGCATGGAGAATTTCCCAAAGCAGCCATTCATTCGAGGTGGGTAATTTGGGATCTCCCTGGATTTTTCAGAGATGAAGAGCATGCATTCCACTCCTGCCCTCTAAGCTACAGCTGCTCAGCACATCTGGAGCAATAGAGGGTAGGAGTCATCTCAGTAAATTCTGAGCTGCTAGCCTCAGTGACCCCAAGACAGATGAGATGAGAATGACAATTAGGTCTCAATCCTGCTTATTAAGACCAGCCCACCCTTCCTCCCTGGGAGGAAGCAAGCCAGCCTCACATAGTGCAAGAGCAGGGAATATTTTCCTGCAGCATTACAGCGTTCTGTGGGGGCTGCAGGCTTTCGCAAAGCAGCTTGCGCAGGGCAGCATGCCAAGGTAAAGCAGCTGGCACTCCAGTTGCAGAGGGAACAAGGGATTCAAACGAGAGGGTTTGAATCGTAAAAAGACCTTTTTATGCAAGTGGTTTTGAATGGATGTGGGTGGGGGCAGGAAGAAAGTTTGCAGCTCCAAGGGCTCTGGCTCACAAGATCTGAGCTCCGGAGGTCCCAGGATGAGGTTGCTTAACAGATCATCACCACCTGCCTGCACCCAGCCCCGCAAATTCACGCCAGCCAACACTGATTTGCTCACATGCTAATATGCTGGGCAGCAGTCAGCCTCAGGAGAGAAGCAGACACGCCACACGTCAAAGAACTGCCCAGCAGCGACAGCAGAGCTTTGTAGGGCTCTCCTGTGCAGAACAAGGTCCCTGTTATCTCCAAGCACACAAGAAGCTCATCAAAACCCCAGGTCGGGCGGGGAAGCTCCCTTACCTGTATCCTGCCGGAACTGCGTCAGACTTGGAATGTCGATGACATAGGGGGCCAGGACAGGATCCGCGTGTCCCAAAGGGATGCTGCTGACAAGCCCCGACCCCAAACGCCGGCCCTTCTGCTGAGAGGCTTGAAAAACCTGTTCAATGTAGCTGCAGACATTCCCTCGGTATGGCCTCCACCTGCCAAATTCATCCTGCCATTCCCACACCGCCACCGCTGTGGAGTTGCTGCTGTGCCCTGGGGCAGAACTGGGGAGTCCGGATGGCCCGGCTGAACTGCTTCCTGCTCCCTGAGCTGCTGCCATGGTCCTCCCTGAGGTTTAGGCACACCGCGATTGGAAGTGGCAGCTGTGCGGGCTGGGTTTACACCATTTCCTTCTGGGGGACCTGCAGCAAGAAACAAAGAAAGTACATGGAGCTGAGAATGATGCCCCAAATCCACCCCACCCTGAATCCATACCACACAAGCCATTTAAGAGAGGGAAAGAAGTTCGGCCTTTCACAGAAGATTCTCTGTAGGGGACTACAGAGAAGTGGATCGGCCTCAAAACCCTCCAGTCAAGGGCAAATGAGGTACCACCACCCACTCTCTGCCAATGCTAGCAATTTTTCTTGCTAATTTAGAGCAAAAACTCTTCAGAAAGACTCAGCTCCTTATGGTTTGTTGCCCCAGACACCACCAGTCACTGCAGACCTGTACAAAACCAGCCCAGAGCTGCTGCTGATCTGCGCTGGGCAGAGTTCAGTTGCTCACTAGCCAGGAGCATGCCAAGGCAAGTGGCCACTCTGCATGCCTCCCATTCCGTGCTCAGCACCGGTCCTGGAAGCATTATGCTCTGATCACCCCAATGTGAGCTACCAGCTTGTGATCAGGAGCTCTCTGAGCACCTGTGCACACAAATGATTTGGTTACACAAGCAGTTCGCAAACTCTTCTCACTAATCTGAGCTCCAGGGCTACATTAGCTCCATCCAGGCTTCTGATCACTCAATTTTGATCCAGGATCAGTCTCTTGACTCCTTCTGTACAGCGTTATACATGCATACACAGCCAGAAGACAATCCTTTATGCACAGTCTGCAAATCGCAGTAATACATTGAGTGTGATCTGAGCGAAGAATGGATGGCAGTGAGTACAGAAGCACCAGGAAGAACACAGGGCCTAACAAATAGCCTGCGCTGTGGGCAGTGATTTAGCAAGATCTCAGCATACCTAGCTGCAGCTCCTCAGGTTGGAAAACAAGGAACATCTTGAAACAAAGGACAATCTGCATCAGCGAAGACTCAAGCCAGAGACTTGAGCCATTAAGAGATGGTTTGGGGAAGAACAGAGAATGGGGTAGGAGCCTTAAGACATCCAGATAAAGACACAAAGGGCAGTGAGTAAATCCTAACCGCTCACAGAGAAGGGACAGGAAGCAGAAACAAAAGATCATCATCACTCTTACGTAAAAAAGCAGACCCAAAGCCATGACATGGTGGCCAAGTTGTCCAAGAGACACCATAGGTCTGATACTTGGCATTCCTTGTCTGCTGTGGCATCGCAAGGAATCCTGTCCAGACCATCTGGACACGTGTCTTGATGCCTGAATGCCAGACAGACCACATGGGAGATCCCCATGTTGGTGCTCATGAACAGGTGGGTATGACTGTGAATGAGCAAAATTCATTTTGTTTTAAAATAAAGTTGCCTTCTCCCTCCTAAGGTCTCATGTCATGGATTGCTCGCTTAACTCCCAGCAGTCAGCAGGGAGCTATGAGCTTCCTTCCCATCAAATGGAAAAGTTCAGGTCTCCCAAGAGGCAGAGAAGCAGTGGGTGGCTTCCACCGGAGGATGCCATCTGCGCAAAGAATGACATCCCTGCTGGATGGGGAAGATCCCACGCTCCGTGGAGCGTCCCATCATCATGCTTGTGTGGCTTGCTAGCTTAAAAAAGAAATAGAAGAAGAGTGAGCAAAGTACAGACACGCCCACATGTCTGCATTTATAAGACGAAAGCAACACTTTCTCCAGGAATTCATTGTAAATTCGTTGATGAGCTGCTCTGAGATTCTTACAGGACACCCCCAGCTCGACTGGTGTTGGTGACAAACCGCTCTAGATCACCAACAGAAGACCCCTGGTCTCTGCAACTGAACTTTTCCATGTAACTCATTCTCCCCTAATGCACCAAGGATGGTTATTTTACTGCTCAGAACAGCAAATTCATACTTGAAGTATCAAACTCAACAGCTGCCTCTGCCAGCTTTTTTATGGCAGGTTTCACACCAAAACATCTCCTCCTTGGGGACCACCAGCATGTCCATGCTCACCTTGGACCAGGGTGAGCCAAAGCAGGGCTGCAGGCTTTTCTGTCCTACCGACCTGCATCAGGTGCTCTGAATCCCGAACAGAGAACCAACACCATTTTTTCTCCCAAAGTTGTTGTTACTAAATATACATCTGTGCATCCTACAGCCACATGCAGAGCAGGAGAGCAGAGGGAAGCTGTCTGGAGGGGGTCTGCGATTCATTTTCCTTCCTTTTTGAAACACAGCAGCAGGAAATGGAAAAAAAGAGGGTATCCCAGCAGAAAATCTGCTTCCTTCATGTACTGCCTCATGCTCACTGGGACACTGGCAGAGAAGAGCTGGGTGACACAAGCCTATTGCTCTCCCCTCAGAAGGCAGCGATGCTTTGAATCCCGGGCGACACGTGCTGACCAGCTCCCCCACACAAGCAAAGGTACCCACGTGCTCCAATATTCACTTCCCCATCAGTATGGAAAAATATTTCCTGTGCTGGGACTGCTGGTCCAAAGCAGGAGCAAGGGGTGTATTTCAGCCTCCTGCCAGTTCTTGCTGCTTAACACTGTTCGAGCCAGCAGCTGTTTGCATGGATTGGGAAGCAAGGAATGCGGGAGAGCTTCAATAAGCCAAAATTACACGAGTCCCTGAGCTAAGGCAAGCAAGAGAAATAAAAGGCCTGAAATTGCAGTTCCTTTCCTCTCTCTGTGAATTCAGCAGCATACAAATATTAAAAGCTGAGAAATTCAATACCAGAGCTGCTCGTGTGGTTTTCAGCCTACCCCCTTGGGCTGCCATGTGCGTTACACCAAGGCAGAGAGGGTTTGGGGTAGGCAGCTAACAGCTGTATGGAGATGGCTGGCTGTGGCCTGGGATACGTTACACCTCTCACTGTACCAGCACTGCGTTTTGGATGCCAGCAGCAGCAGTTCAGCTGCACCAGCTCCTTCACAGTGGCTCTGTCCCGGGAAGATTGGCAGCCCACACAGAGCAGCTACACATCCTTGCTAAAATCCCATGGACTGTAACTCTTCACCCTGAGCTTTAAAAATGCCTTGAAAAGCTAAAAGTCATACCAACCCTAAAAGCTATGTTTATTCAGCAAACAGGCCTGGCTCCAATTAGAAATCCTATGTGCCACCCTGCCCCAAATGAAAACAAAAGCACAACTACTTGAAATGCAAACTTAAATATACTGGCCAACTGCCTTCCACCTAGGAAGTAATTTGTATCTTGGGCTCAGATCTTAAATTTAAATTTGTTTGGTTGGATCTTTATGCCTCAGCACAACCTCTGAAATGTTTGCCCACATGGCTTTAATCGGGGACTTGGACAGGAAAAGAACTGGGTGCACTGTGGCTGTGTTTCCCAGCAGATTCGCTCCTTGTTCCTCAAGCTCCAGCAAGTGGTGGTGAGAAAGCTGGGGAGGGGCAGGTGGGAATTAAAGCATTTGAAAGACATGTTTAACTCTCAAACCTGTTCTACTTCCAGAAAGCAGAATTTTCTTTCATTTTAAATACAGGATCTTAAAATTCATGGGTCTGAGATGATTTCTAAAAATGCCAAGTCCCTTTTTAAGTTTCTGAACTGAAATTGCCAGTGCTGATAAAAGTTTAAAAGATACGCTAGCTTCTACCTGGTAAAGAAAAGGCCTCAGGAGCCCTTGAGCTGGACTGCGCTAAAAAGAAATTTTTTAGAAATCACCAGATTGGTAAAACAGAGAATGCTCAGGAAAGAGGGTGCCCAGGAGGTGTTGTTAAGCGCCACTAACACCATGAGAGATGGGACTGGAAAGGCTACAAAGAGCCCATGGGAAAAGATTACACATGGGTTAGAAGAGCACATAAAGCACAGGGAGGCAGCAGGGGTGTAATAAGCCCGTGACCCTGTGCAGGGTGCACAACCAGAGCAGGATTAAAGGAGCCCTTTGCGACCCTGACCCCAAACCACCCTGCCAGGGCCCCCCACATCATCTGCTCTGCACTTCTAACTGTGAGATAACTCACACCTAAGCACATCCTTCCGTGCACCCAGCACCGACCAGCACACAGCTAGCAGCAACCAAGGGTAATCCTAGAGCAAGGCGGCAGAGGAGAGATCAAATTAATAACCCCAGCTGTGCAGATCGATCTGCCCTCTACACAGCCCAGCCCTCTTCCAGCCTTTCCCAACCCTCACGGCACAGGGTGGCTGGATTAACAGCCAAAAGAAGAGAAGAAATAAAACCCGACCGCTCCAAACCTGGACTCCTTCCATTCAAAATAAGCTTCAAGAGAGCTCCCTTTGGAGGGGAAAATAAGGACCGCAACTGAAGCAGAACAAAGCGTTTGCCTATCAGCTAGGCAGAGGGCTTATTTCAGGCACAAATGAAGAGGAAAGCTGAGGCAGGGAGAAGAGGGCAGGTACACCTGAACACAGGATCACGCCAAGCCCGGCATCCCGCTCGCTCGCTCCTTCTGGGCACCGAAGCCGGCTATTTATTTGCGGGGAAACTGTCTGCTTGTGGGGGTGCAAACCTGGCAAGGTCCGGAGGGCTCCTCCAGCTTCCCGAGAGCTTCGGCTGGCCCAGGAGAGCTCTTTCCCTGCTTTTTGCCGGGAAGGGCAAGGCCGAACCTTGCGGAGGGGAGCCAGCGCCTACCGCAGGGCTCAGGCCGGCCCCGGCCGCTCTCGGCAGCCCCAACAGACCCACCGCGGCCAGCGCAGCCGCCTCCCGGCCTCCCCGCGACGCCCCCGCCTCAGACCCCCAGTTACTCCGGGGTCAGGCCCCTCGCGGGCCCGCCCCGCGCTCTGCAGGCGCGGGGGGGGGCTTTGTCCGGGCGGCACCGACCCCCGCCGGCGGCGAAGAAGGGGCCGGGCCTGCTGCGAGGGCAGCCGCGCCCGTGTCCCCCCGGGCCTGCAGGGGACGGCCCCGCACCGAGCGCGCCGGACTGGGCCCGGGGCGGCCGCCTCTCGGTGCCGGCCCCCGGCGGGGGGAGCGGGAGGACCCTCACAGACGGCGCGGCCCCCCCGCCCCACGGGGAAAGGGCTGCCGGCCCCGCCCGCCCCCTGCCCGCCGCGCCCCTCACCCCGAATCCCGGCGGCGGCTGGTGCGGGGCTGCCGCGTCCCGGCCCGCGGCGGCGGGAGGCACTGCGCATGCGCCCGCGCGGCTGCCTGGGGCATGTAGTGCGGGGGGCGGGGCGCGGCGGGGCGGGGCGAGAGCGCGTGCGATTGGGCATGCGTGCGAGTGTCCTGTGGCGCTGAGTGTACGATACTGGGGGTTGGTGACTTCGGGTGCGTGATACTGCGCGTGCGTGAGTCTGGGTGTGAGCGCGCGTGCGTAACGGTGCTTGGGTGAGGCTGAGCGCGAGCGTGTGTTAGTGCACGTGCGTGAGTGTGATGCTGCGCGTGAGAGCCGCTGCGTGTGTGCGAGCGTGAGCATCTGTGCGTGTGTAACAGGGGTTGTGTGAGATGCTGAGCGCATGTGTGATACTGTGAGTGCGTGTGCGTGCGGGCGCGATACTGGGCGTGTGACACTGTGTGCGAGCGTGACACCGTGTGAGCGCATGTGTGTGCGCATGTGATACTGGGTGTGCGTGAGTGTGGTGCTGTGAGTGAGGGCTGCTGGGTGTGCGTGAGTGTGAGCACATGTGCATATTGTACTCTGTGTGTGTGATACTCTTGAGTGTGTGCTGCCACGTGTGCAAGGTACTGTGTGCGTGTGATACCCTGTGTGTGGGATCCTGTGTATGATACTGCGCGTGCATGATTCTCTGTGTGTGTGTGTGTGTGTATGAGGTGCTGTATGTGTGTGACTGTGTGTGCTGAAGAGTGTGCAGGCGTGTGTGAGAGGCTGTGTGCTTGTGTGTGAGAGGCTGTGTGCTTATGTGTGAGAGCAGAAGCGTGTGTGAGACGGGGAGGGGGTGCATGTGAACCCCGTGAGCACGCCCCCGCCTCCCCCTGGAGCTGGGGGCAGAGCGGGGCCGGCTGTGCCCCTTGCACACCAAGTGTGCCCCCCACACACCGATTGTGCCCCCGTGCGCCTCCCCATGCCCAGGGTGGGGTGGGTCAGAGCCGCTTTGCTCGGTGACACTGCGGGGACAGCATCACCCCTTGTCAGACGGACAGACAGACACCCCCGCCCTGGGTAGTCCCGGTGCCATGGGGCCCGTCACCCCACGCCCTCGGGGGGACGCGTGGGTGCCCGTCACTCCTGTGTTGCCCTTCAAATCCTTAAACCCATGGTAGCCCCCCGGGCCCTGGGCTGGAGGAGAAGCCTGGCTGCACAGGCAGTGCCCGGCAGCTGCCAGCCTGCCTGCGGGCGGTAGAGGCAGGGCTGGGAAAGCTGCGGAAAAAGAATCACCTGCTGGATTAAAGGACTTTAAAAACATATTTTTACTATAAAGGTGAGCAACAAAGATTTCTGGCTTTAAAAGGTCTGACAACAGGGAGAAGTGCAGGGAGGTTTTCATTTCTCTGCCAAAAATCCTGGAGCAACCTGAAGCACACACTGCAGCAATGACGTAGGGTTAGAAGGAAAGAGCAGGAGCTAACATGGCCTTGCATTTCCTTGTTTCTGCAGCTTTGAAGATCTTTGTAACAAAAGGTAACAAAATCTTTTTTTTTTTTTCCTCACACCCAATGAGGGAGAGGTGTTGGTGCTGGTTCTCAGTGACAGATACCCAGCCCCTGCTCTCCTCCATGCCCTGAACGGCTCTGATACCGCTCTGTTCCTGCTTTGGGTTTCTTCTGTCTTGCACTGCTCCTCTGCTGGGACTTTTGCACGGAGCGAGGCAGAGCAGAGCGGGGAGCAGCAAGTGTCCCCCTCTGGAGCAGAGTATGGGCCATGGGTTTCCCAGAACAGGTGGCACTGGGGTCTTCTCCTGCCACTGGTTCTGCAATATCTTGGGTCCAGGATACAGAATTTGCTCCTGTACAGAAACATTAGACATATGTGTGGTCCCAGTGACATTACCTCTATCCCTGCGGTTCACCAGAGCCTGTGACACCTACATCTCGTTAGAGGTGAGGCCTCTAACAAAGCTTAATGCTTCTGGACATCGTCTGTGGGAGCTGCTTTCTAGACACTTACTCATCCTGTTGAAGGTAGCGTGTGACTCCTGGGGAAGCTGTGGCCGCCTGGAGCCCGATTCAGCAGGGGACTGATCAGCTGCTCAGCTACGGCCTTGAGGAGAGTCATTTTCGGTTTCATTTACATTCATGTAAATCAGAAACAACTCCCAGGAGATTACTGCCGTATTCGTTGTTTGAGCACGGGATGAGGATCATTAAATATAATGCATGCGTGCAGCAGATAACTCTGACAATAGACAACTGCTTCCTTCCAGCTGCCTCCTTCACCTCGATCAGACCTCTTGCAAAGTGTGTTTATTTAGAGATTACATTAATTCTGGAACACCTTGCAGATAGGTGGATTGTTTCTTAATACAGTGTTAGAGGGAGGTCAGACCTCACCTGGGTTTCTCCCTCGATGGGAGCTTCAGCAGCAGAAGTCAAAACCACCACCAGATATTTCAAAATCAGGAAGCATTCACCAGTCCTTACCAAATGACTTTAAACTTCCCCGGACTTTACACCCAGCAGCACCGATTCACCTGTGATGTGCCGTGATACACCTGCTCAAGAGGTGCTCCAAAAGGCTTGTAATAATAAAGTATATTATTCTTGGAATCAATAATTATAGCAAAAATACCATATAGAACCACCATACACCACAGGCATGGAGGGGTATTATAAAACTCTGCTTCCTGGGCTAAAAACACGGGACTCATCTTTACAGAGCTTATATAGAGTCAGTCTTCTGCTTACAGAAAATGTATAGTGCCGAGCACATAACCATTGCAGCTGGGTAAAAAACCTCCGGAGCTGTATCTCCCTGCAGTTCAGCCTTGTATGCAAATGTCCATGGATTTATCTGTTCCAGGACGGATGAGACTGTCACATACTCGAGTTCAAAATACTCACAAAGTACTAATAATTGCCAAATGTGATTGATAGCCTGCCTGTAATGTGTGCGTTTAAGCAATAAGTTTCACATTTACGACTTGGGTGCTTAGAATTCCTGTCTCCTGCGGCTGTAATAAGGAACCGAAGAGCAATGTGAAGATTTTTTTCCTTTCTACCTCGATACACACAAGCCTGAAAAATAGATAGGTATGCTTTATAAAGCAGTGATGGGTGCAGATTTCGATCTGTGTGGTTGTACAGGTGGACAGGCATTAAATATCCTCTGATTCTAAACAGGAAAAGGTTTCAGAGAGAATTGAGGATGGTGAAGAATAGATTATATCGAGCCTGGCAGAGCTACATAGCACGGCTGGAAGATGAAGACATGCTGCAAGTGAGGACCAAGGACTCCTGGCTGATGAGGAAAGCTGGGCAAGGGCTTTGGATGATGCTACAGGGTCTGAAGGGCGTTTCAGGTAAGGGCTGCAGGGTGTCTACAGGGTTGTGGAAGAGCAGAGGTGCACTCGGTGTAGTTACCAGGAGAAGGGAAGAGCTGTACGACAGGGATAAACCATCCAGGTGGTGGCTGACTGTGGGAAGAATCTAGAAGTGCATTGCATTTATTTTCTTTTTATAGTTATATTTTATTATTTATTTTTGAGCAGGGATTGATGAACTGATCTGGTAGGACTTTTTGCATCAGGGTACATGGAAGGCTCTGCAAGGCACGGTAGATGGCTAAGGTATTTAATCTCAGGAATACAGGCGCTTTGCTGGGCCTCACTCATCCTCTTCTCATGCCTGTCCCTCATTTGTCCAAGCCACAGCTCTATGCCATGATGGTCCAACACCCTGCAAGGGGTTAGCAGAGCTGAGGCACCACATACAACGTGAATCCTGAGCCTGATGAACAGCCGAGCCCACCAGACCCTGCTGCACAAATTCCTTCAACTATTTTGTGTGAGGACGGCTGCAAAGATGCTCAATGCTTTCTGAGCTTGAAAGGTGAATCTCAGTGTCCAGCTCTCCCTACAGACCCTGTTTACTATTTACAGGGATGCAGACCTCATAGTCCTCACTGCCTGCAAAAACATTTGGTATGATGCTTGATAGGATTTTTACTCTAATGATCCACAGAGTCTAACACAGTCATTTATGCTTTTCTTCAGCTGGATCCCTTATTTCCCACACTCACACACTGAAACAACCTTCTCTGCGTGCTCCCCAAATCAGTATGCAAGGCAGCGAGTCCTCCAACATGGGATCATCTTCTCTCTGAGCCATCCGCACACTGGGGTAACTAGCCAAATATTTGCCTTCTCCCTGTTTCTTGCCTTGCAGCGAGGCTGGAAGGCTGTCGAACTGATTTCCCCATGGCTGCTCCATCTCATGTTTTTGACTCAAGGTCCTACACTAGTGTATATAAAACCTGATGCTTGAGGCTCTGTTAAATTGCCAGGGTTAGCCTCATGCTCTGGGGGATACCCTGGCCACTTAGAAAACTGTCTGTCCAAGCTATGCTGGGATTGCTGCAGAACTCTGAATTCACAGCCCACTTGATTTCAGATTAATTTCGCTGAGCAGACAAACCCAAAGTGTCAGGAATTAGGAAGAAATTCCTCTGCAGGCAGAGCATAATAGGTGAAATCTCATTTCATTTTCCTCTGCAGCAGCTGCTCCTGGTCCCTGCCAGGGACCAATTAGACAAAGCAGAGATGGGATCTGCTATGGCCATCCCGCTCTTACCGGGTGACCTTGCTCTTTGACACCTGTACTTTGGCTGCTGAAGGGGACATGTCCCTGGTCCCTTGCTGGTGGTGGGAGATGCTCTGTGAACTCTGCTAACCTCCCTGTGCCCCACTGCCTGCCTTCTCCAGGGAAATCATGGAATCATGAATGGTTTGCTTTGGAAGGGACCTTTGAAGACCATCTAGTCCAATCCCCAGTCACAGGCAGGGACATCTTCCACCAGGTCAGGTTGCTCAAGCCCCATCCAACCTGACCTTGAACATTTCAAATGATGGGTCATCCACAGCTTCCCTGGACAACCCATTCCCATGTCTCACCACCCTTATTGTAAAATATTTCTTCCTTATGTCCACTCTAAATTCATACTCTCAGTTTAAAACCCTTGCCACTTGTACTGTCACTACAGACCCTGGTAAAAAGCCTCTTTCCATCCCTGCCTTTGCAAAATCCAGCCAAGAAACCACCGATGCCGAGTCCTCTGGGTCGTGTGCTCATCTCGCCTGCCCTGGCTGTCCTCGCCTCGCCGTTAGTGCTAGTTACAGACCGCACTCTCCCTGCTCTGCCTTATTCCCGCTTTGCCCATTGTTCACCCCCCGGGAGCAGGCAGGTCTCTGGGGCGGGCGTCTGCGGAGCTTTGCTCTCTGCCCAAACCCAACCCCTCTCTCAGCTGCCTCAAGCGTTTCTTTCTGAAAATGCGTGCCACCTAGTGCACACTCAGCCGTGTGGCAGCCGAAACTGTGATCCATCCCTCCGGAGGTCCTTCAGGTCGCCCCTGAAGCTGGAAGTTTTCTGGATCAGCCTGGAAGGAGCGTCAGGCTTGGACACGACATCTCCATCCCACACTGGTTCCTGCACTGGCAGGCAGTGACGTCCACCCCGTCTGCCTCCGCAGTCTGTCTGTCCCATGCAGGGCACCACTTCTCGAACACACGCTTTGGCACGGTTCGAGCTAGCTGGCCTTTACTTAAAAGTGCTTAAGCTGAGGCTGCAGCAGTCCCACCTAACACCAGTAATGCTTCAGCAGAAGCAGGCTGCCTGTATTCCCCGGTGCTGGCAGATGCAGGCAGAGAAGCCACTGAGTGCTAGTCCCAAAGGACACATCATAGATAAGCAGCTGTTATCCTGTCAGATCCCACTGCCAGGAGCCCAGTGTAGGGTGAGGTTTCACCCCACAGAGGTAATGTCATGAGAGGGGACACAGGAAAGGGAGGGAGTTACAGGTGTAGCCCAAAGTTAATGGTCCACAGCGAGTGCCTTTGCTGTGACCAACCGAAGGGACCCAGCTCCTTGTTTCCCATCCCCTTTTCCACCCTATGGTCCATGCCTGCTCCTCCGCAGCTCTGGATGCCGGTCGTAGTCCACGGCACAGACCGGCTGGCCCTCGCAGAGCCGCCTGTCAGCGCTGTGTCCTTGGGCTGCTCTTTCTCACCTGGCTGGGTGGTTTCTGCAGCACATTGGTCAGGAAGCAGATTACGAGGAAGAACAAAGGTGATTTTGTCCAGGGAGGGGATGGGTACCTCTCCCTGAGCTCCAGCTTGCCGTAGCCAACAGCAATGCTGAGCCTCTCTGGGGGCTGCAGCTGCCCTCTTCACAGCCCTGCCCTTCCTTTGGCACTTACCAGCTGCCATAAAATACATTAAAAGTAGCACTTGGGTTACCAAATAGCATCGAGGTGTGCTAGGACCACAGCTCCAGCTGCATCGAGGCAGGGCTTGATGCCAGGACAGGGGAACCAAAATGTTCTCATACTGCACTTAAGTCTTTTCCTTCTCCTAAGGCTGCTGGACACTGGCTGGTTTGGGGTGTGAGAGCTCCTCTCCTGGGACCCCATGTTGCAGGGTCCCATCCACTGTCCATTCCCTGGAGCGGCAGGAGGAGCAGAGGAAGGCATGGAAGGAGGGGAGGCTCCATCCCACTGCAGGCACAGCATCCTTCATGCTCCCTAGAACGCAGGCAGCAGTGAGAAGGAAACCCGTAAATACCTGGCGATTTAGTTCAGCAATCAGCAGGGGAAACCTGTCATTTGTTATAAGCTGGCTAATGGATCACAACAGCAACTGGTGTCTTGAGGAACAGCTCAGCCCTGTCCTTTCCTCCTGTCAGCAAAAAGATGTCTTTTGTTTTAGCTTGTGGCTTTTTTATATTGCAGCAGGCTCTTCTTTTAACTCACCAATGTATTTCCTGACAATGATGTAGCACGTACAAATGGGTTTCTCTCTCCTATCTGCATTTGCCCAGCTAATTGAAAAGGGAAGCCTTTTTTTTTTTTTTCCCCCTCCTTTTTCTGGAGGCTCTGTATTTTCTGCAGATTTGTGAGCCACTATTTTTACCCAGCTTCCACCCATGACTGAGCTGCTTCCATAAAAGAGATTTGGTGACAAGTGCTGTAGGTGCCATCCACCCCGCTGCCGTAGGAAGCTGTGGCAGATGCTGCTCATGGCACGTTTCAGATGCTGAGTGGACATAGGCATGGCCCTGCTCAGCCCTGGCCCCTCCAGAAGCTCCCATGAGCATCATGGATGTCGCTGAGTGACTGGGCAGCAGAACCATCACGAAGGACAAAAAGAGCTTTTTTTTCCTGGCAAACAAGAGAACAGCCCTGCTGCCCCGTGGAATTTTATAATTAGCCTTTCTTACGTTGTGGCTGTGCCTTAAATAAGGCTGGCTGTGTTTTCTCTTCCTTGGAGCAGTGTAAGCCCGTAGCCTGATACTGCCAAGCCATCCAAAGAACATGCAGTAACAATGTAGACATGGAAAACGTCTGAGGTGCTGCTCAAATGGCCCGAGAAATCATGGACAGGGTGGAGAGCATCTTGGGGCTGCTGACCTTATCCCTGCATGTTTGCATTTAGGGAGGCTTATGTTCCTGGTGTTCAAAGTCTGGATGCAGATCGATGCTGAAGTTGATGATTTCCAGCCCCTGGGCCCTGGCAGCTAGCCAGGACAGCAGAGAGTTTGTCAAAGTTTAGGCAAAACAGACTTAAAAGGCACCTTTGAAACTCTCATTTGCAAGCTGGCTAATTAGAACTTTGCTGCTACTGGGAAATAAAAAGTAAATGCCTAATTGCTAATTACTGAATCCCTACAAGAAAGTAATGGCAGATGGGTAACCATGCAGTTAGGGACAGTTGCAGCCAGAGCCTGCTTTGTACTGAGTTAAAACACGAAGCCCAGGTGGTTAAGGGCATTTAAGGGTCTAGGCTTTATGTAGGAGCAAAGGAGTGATCCAGCAGCAAGAGCAATGAGGCAACTGCTGCCTACCGTGAAGGAGAGGGCAGGAATCCTGTTGATCGTAAGATCAACTTATTCAAAGCCAAAAGCACTCCAGACTCCTAAAACTGTGGGGGACCTTAAGAATTCACAAGACTGGGAAATGCAGTACATTTGGGGGTCCTCTTTCCATTGTCTTCAAGGCTGCTGAGACCCAAGAGTCTCGCATTGTTAGGCTTTTATCTGCAATTATGGTTAAAATGGTTAAAAGGCTAGAATGGTTAAAAATGGTTAATCACACACTTCCTTTTAAAATAGAGATGCCCTGGTCAGGAGCTGAAGGAGGCAACATGAATGTGTAGCACACAAGGTGATGGAGGTGGATGGGAAACGTTTCCCATGAAGGGAAGACTGGGGAACAACACAAATCTTTTGATTTTTGAGAGTCTGGAGAAGATCTCCTTGAGTTCACCGTTGGAAAGAGGAGCCCAGCTGCCATGGATGCCTTTAGTACCAGCTGACCTGCTGTACCAGCCAGGGACCTGTGGCGATGCCCCAGCCCCAGGGTGTGAGCATCCTTCACTGGGGCTGAGATTGCTAGGAGGTGGCAGGTCTCTCATGTCCTCAGGAGAGCCGCCTTGGATGGCTGAGCAGGAAAAATCCTGAAAAAAAGCACTTCTGAAGGCAATTTCTTGCCCAGGAATAGTCAGGGAGGACCATGGTTTGCAGAAGGGGCAGGGCCCTGGCAAGTGGTCCCCCGGTCCCCTGGGCAGGGCAGGAAGCTTGAGACCATCCCCTCCTGCTGCAGCCCGGTGCTGGCTCAGGCATCGACAGAAATATTTCCAGCCAGGTGGTTATTGCTGGCTTCCTCTCCAGGTGGGCATTCAGAAAGCCAAGGAGGGAGGTAGGAAGGAGCTGAAAAGCCCAAATCCTCTGAAATAGCTTCTCCCTTCCCCTGAGGCGTAACCCAGGCTCTGCCAGCACCCAATTTAAGGATGTGTCCCAGCCTGCCTTCCTGAAACCTGAGCCATTCCCTCCCCGCCATGTCTCCTTAGAGGTCTTCCCCCTCTTCCTCCCTCTCTCCTTCTTCCTCTTCTTATTCCCTCTCCTTCTCCTCCTCCCTCTCTTTCTCCTTTGCTTTCGGGGTGGTCTGCCCCAGGATGGGATGCAGGGCTGCCGTCCTGCACTAGAGCTGTAACCCAGCTGACAGCAGCCACCTCCCGGCCCCAAAGGTGCAAAGAGATGACAGGCTGCAGCTGTTCAGTTGATGGATAAGATCCTTTTCCTCTTCTTTTTTTTTTTTTAATTTACTAAGCAAAGTCTCACCTAAAGAAAAATTCCTGCCTTTTCCCCATCACCTCTCTCCTGGGATAAGAGAGACTATTCATTTCAACAATATATTTTTTAAAAAATTTTAACTAATTAGCCAGCTTTTTTCTTTACTTCAAAAGAGAATATTTATTTCTTGGATTAAATATACCCATCTTTACACTGGAAGGAAAATACAGGTATGTGGATTTATGATGCTTTTTTTTAGGTCAGCGTGGTAATTACAAATAATGATCTGACGGGGTGGTGACGGCTGAAAGACTGCAATTTCTCATTAAGTTGTTTAAATAATTGAAAAATGGAAGAAGTGACAGATAGAGAGGAGGGGGGTCAATCTAGCCATGGCCAAGGGGGACCAAAGGGCCCAAAGGGGTCCAAAGGACCTGCGGGGCCTCATGTCCACATGGGAGGAGGGAGTTTTCGCTGAGGACAAAGAGCTGGCTGGGCACAATGTGTCTGCTGTGGTGTGTGTTATTTGGGGTAAAAGCAGGGACTTTCTGTGCCCTCCGTTAAAGCCATGCTCCTACCCTGTATCTGTTGCATCGGACGTGGTGGCCAGTGCTTGTGCAGTGTCGAGGCTGATACAGGGTACGCTGCTTCTTCCATCGGATGCATGGTTAGGGTTCATTTTACAAGGCACCTAATGCCTTGGAAGTCTTCAGTCTGAAGGCGCTTTCAGAAACCTACATTCAGCAACCTTCTAAAAGGGATGCCGTGCTCTGCTGTCACACCACAATGACTTAGAAGCAGTTTTGAATCTATAGGCATTCCCAAAGGGCCCCCAACCTCCTGAGTGCAAGGAAAGGGGATTCAGTTTGCTGCCAAACCCCAAGGATTTGGATGAGGACAGAGAAGCAGGTGCAAAAGCACAGAATGAGAAGCAAAGCCGGGTTCTACCTTTTTGGGGTCAGCCACAGCACAGCATTGCAGTGGTTAATGCCTGCTGCCACCCTGCCAGGTGCTGGCTCCTGCACAAAAGTGGCCCATGATGACAACGTCCCCGAGAGCAGGACATGATGCAGGGGCTTGGCCAGGGCAGGGCAGCAGAGGGGCCGTCTGTCAGCCCTGCCCCACCGGAGAGCGGGGAGGGCCAGCGGCACAAAAGACGACATTATTTTGTGCTGCAGGAGGGATGAATGGAGTATTGAGAAACATCACCTTAGGGACTAGATTGATTTTCATCCCCCGGCAGTGAGCCGTCTGTCTGCTGGCGGGTCTCCTCCTGGGGCTTGGTCAGCAGGAAATGAGTGGTGAGAGCAGGGAGGTGTAATGGGGCCGTACCCCATCCATGGTGGCTCCAACCTGCACCTCCAGCGCTGTGCTACCATCATCTCTTGCTGGGGCACACAAAAAGCTTTGGTCTACCATCACCTCTCGCTGCTGCAGGCAATGAAGCAAAAGGCTTGTTCTGGAGGCTTGGGAGCCCTCCCAACCTATGGTCTTGAGGGACCTTGGCTGGGTGGACATAGCACCGGCACATGGTCCCACCTGGGAGCTCTCCCCACCCCATGCCTCCATGTCATAAACCCAGGAATAACAAAAGGCTGGATGAGAGGTTTCCACAGGGTGGGTGTTTGGTCACCGATATGGTGGATTTCAACATCCTTTCCCAAGTTTCTGACCGTCAGTCGATGCTTCAAGCAGCAGCAGTCGGTGCTTATCCCTTCAGGAGATGTTGCACCCTGTGTAGGCTGGAGGGACTAATTTTGGGTTCCGCTAAGCTAAGACTTAACAGCGTGTGAAAGCATCCTCACGATGGCACTCCTCCACCAGCGCACGCTGCTGTCCCAGTGCCGCTGTCAGGCCGACTGCTGGGACTGCTGGGGCGTTGCCATGGGTTCACAGAGGTGTAACGGAGCGCAGAATCAGCCCCAATCCCGCTCCCCAACAGCGTGTGACTGAAACAGATCTAGAAATCCTCCACTTCGGCAGTAATTTCTGAAGGAAGCAGTAAATTAAGGGGAAATGGCATCTTATATTTAATCTTTTCCTTGGTTTCTGCCTGACGTTCCCCTGTTTGCTTTCCATCTCATCCCTGTCAAGTTTGTGTCTCCACCCCCGAGGTGAATGATGCTGTTGTATCAGACCCCAGAAATTTTGGTCTTCCCACAGAAATGTCTTTCCCTGCTTTTCCCATGGGATGATGAAGAGCAGAGACAATGGGGGCCAGTCGGTAAAGCTCCTGGGAACGTGCCAGCCGAGGTGGGGAGGTCTCCTGTTGAGTGGTTAGCATGGATGTCTGAAGGGCCATCCCTGGCCAGGAATTAGAGCTGCACGGGAGACCTCTTGGTTGCATTAATTCATCACCGGGTGAAGAAGAAAGATGGGTGCAAGGCACCAGATGGGACGTTTTGGTAACTCAAGTGCCATATTTGACCATGTCGTGCCCTGCGGGACCCCATGGAGACCCCTGTGCAGTCTGGGTGCTGGGAAGGGCCCCTGGGAGTGGGAAGGCTGTGTCACCCACAGAACAGATCCCTTCTTCGTGTCAGGAGGAGGTGGGCATGGTCTCCAGGAGCCTGCTGGAGGAGAGCACCAGAGGGAGAGGAGCGAAGGCATAGCAGAAGGTTGGCCATGGCTGTGTCCAGGCGGGGCTTTAGCTGAGTGTTTGTCAGTGGCAGAGCCAGAGCAGCCTTGCAGGGGGAGACATGGGGCGGGCAGCCTAGCTGGGGGCAAAGTGAAGCACCATCCCTTTCCAAAGGGGGTTGTGTGACATGACTTGGTAGAGTAACAGGTACACTCCATGGTTTAGGAAGTGCCTTTCAGGCTTGTGTGGGTGGGGAGCTCCTTCCCAATTCTGCCTGGATTTAATGTGTGACTCAGTTTACCCATGTGTGGTATGGGGTATATGGTATATATGTGCTATGGGGTTTGCTTGTAACCTGAAGTAGAAGTAACAGAAGGGCAAGCTCCACGTGGATGCAAACAAGATGGTTCCCTGAATGTCTGGGGGCTGAAGACCCTGGGTGACAGCTCTGAGGCTCAGCATTCAGGTGTCCTGGTGGGTTTGAGGTCAATCCTTCTGTCTGTACCCTTCAGCCTGAGGCTCTCATTGCTTCCAGTTTTGTTTCACAGGTGGGATGTGGCCCTGTAGCTTCATCTTGTCACTCAAAAAAAAGTCTCTTGTTCTCAATAAATCCAACCTGAATTATTTTTCCTGTGACTTCTGGTCACTGCTCTAGCAAGTGCCAGGGAGGGACTTGTTTGCAGATCTTGCATGGCCCTTGATGGGGCAAAGGCTCTCCTGGCCATCACCGCTAACGCTGCTGTCTACAAGTTTCAGGGACAACCTCCTCTGGACGCCCATCTGTGGGAGGACCACGGTGCAGCGATGAGACTTGGTCCCCAGCCAGCCAGCCAGCACAGCGTGGGGAAGCTGGACATTGGAGTGCTGCCTCCCTCCCTGATGCCAGCCGTGCTCCTCCTCCTCCTGCTTGTCCCCACCGGTGAGCTCCTGTGTGGTGTGGTGGGAGGGGGGGAGTTTTAGGCACCCACAATCTTCCTCCAGGCTTCAGCTTTGTGGGCAGGAGATTTTATTCATGGAGAACCATGAGCAGAAATATCGTGATGTCCTCAATGGTGCTGAGCGCGCACAGGGATTGACGGAGCAAGTTCAGCTCTTATCTCCCACCATGACCTGTGTGATAGCAAGTTCAGCATTCAGGGCTTGCAAGCGGCTGGAGCAGGCAGCTGCCAGCAACGGGGACGGTGCAGGTCTGAGCCCCAGCACAGGCAGCGCCGCTGGGAGGATGTCAACGGCCAAGGGATGGGAGCTGTGGGACCTGTCCTGCCGAGGCGATGGGTAGGATGAGCACCCATCCCCTGAGGACAATGGTCCCGAGTCACTCCTGGCAGGCACTGTCCAGCCAGGCTGGGAAGCGTTCAAATCAAACTGGAAAAAGCCATTCCAGCTCCCGGACGAGGGTCCACAGAAGCACTACAGCGGCGTAATTATCCTGGTGTGACTTTATCAGTGTAGTTACAGCCAGGCGGTTGGTAACACCTTCCTGCCTCAACAAAGCCCTGCCAAGACAAAGCCAGGCAGCAAGCAGGCAATTAAGGTGTAGTCAGACACCATAATTGGATTAAATCAGGTTTTACAGTTTCCACCCCTTCAGCTGGAGCTTCCCGTTCCCCCCCACCCCCACCACCAACCCCCCACACTCGAGCTGCTGGTGGCAACGCCTGCACCCACAGTCGGGGTGTGGGGACCCTGGGGGGACCCTGGTGGCTTTGCCGCTGTGTCCTGCACCGCCAGGCTCTCCCGGTTCTGTTCATTAATGGACACAGCTAAGTTGCTAATGAAGGGCGATTTGTCCTCCCATTTGGTGGTTTGATTTAGCACTGTGCCCTGAAAGGGATGGTGTTTACTTGAGCTAATCCCCCCTTTTCTTTTGGCTTTGTGAAGCTGGATCAGAGAAACGTGGAGAGTTCTCTCTCTTCTCAGAAAATACTTTTTTTCCCTCATTCCTCATTAATGTAGACATGCCAGGCATATTTTTTCAGGTCTCTCTTGACTTTGCTGGAGGATGCTCTTAAATGAGTATTTCAGAGCTTTGATTTTGACTTGAAGATGAATATTGAATATTTAACGGTGTCCTTTTTATCCACTGCTTTTTCAGCACTGGAGTGGACTAGGTGTTAAAAATCAATACAAATGAGGATCAAACACTCTTCTTAAAAAGCCTCACATCTCAACAGTTTCGGTGCAAAAATTACCTCTCTCCTGTTGTCCAGCCCATGGGGCTGCTGTGTCCTTCCCTGTCCTCCCTTTCGGCGAGCCAGCCTTTCTGCTCCCTGGGACTCGCCTGTTTAATCCCCAGTTCTTGCTGCCGTTGCAGCATCACTTTCCAGCCTGCATGGGTCCAGCTGGGGTGGCTGGGAGGGCAGCAGCGCCCGACCGTGGCCGGAGCTCCCCGGCTGCTATCGTTCACCCCAGCCACGGGTGGTATCTCACTACTAGCTCCTGGGTACTAAGTCATAGTTACAGCCAGACAGTTGCCTTACTCTCATTTTTCTTGGGAATTCTAGGTCTTTTTTTGACAGCCTTATTTTGTAGCTGACTTAATGGTCTCCTAGGCCGCGTCCTAGGAAGGCAAAAGGGAGGTGAGTTCATCTGCTTGACCGCCCCTCCAGGTTCATGCTGCTTCTCACGGCGGTGACATCTCTGGAGCAGCAGGAATTGATCTTCATGTTGTTGCTCATAGCCTGAGCATGAAGCGGGACAGGGCTGGTCCAAGCCAGGGGTAGAAAAAGAGGCCACAGAGCCACCAAGGACATTGATAAGCCCTTGGCTGCTGTAATGGGCATGGAGGGATTATCTTTGCTTGGAAGGTGTCACTCGTGGGAGAGGGCTGTGCAGCTGGAGTCTCAGGCACGAGGTGCCCTGGATGCCCAAGGAGATCTGTGCTGCCCTTGCTGCAAGCTGGCCTCAAGCATCTGCCAAGGGCTTGCAAACTCCTGGTGCACTCGCAGGGGCAGTGACAGGGACATCCGTGAGGTCCAGCCACCTGTCCCCGTCCACCATCCCCTGGGGCATCACGATGATGTTGCAATGACCCTCTGGACAAGCCAGAGACCTCAGTGCCCCGTGTTGGCAGCATCTTGCGGGACCCCACATCACTCTGAATTGGGGCTGATAGGGTTTTTGTACCCAAATAATACCCAAACTGTGGGAGAAGGGCCCAGCCCAGCAGGAGGAGTGTGTTGCCGGGGGGGGGAGATTTGGCTCTGCCCATGGCCCCCCGAGCATCCCTACCCCCAGGCGCAGGGCTGCTTGCAGGGTGCTTTCAGAGCCCTTATTTAAACCCAGCTGACTGGGATGGGGATGCATCATGCAAGCATTCAGCTCCCTCCATTCACACTGGTCAGAGGAGGCTGAGACTTAAATAGGAATTAAAGCTCCACAACAATACCATTTCTTACATGGCTGGGCAGCTGAGCCCCAAGGCAGAAATCACCAGGGGTGCGTCTGTGCCCCCAGAGCTCTCACCCCATCACCCCCTTGGGTGGTGAATGACAGCCGGATTCCCTGAAGTGCTGAGGCTGGCTGGAAAACAGATGGAAAGAAATAGTATAAATGTAGGTACAGGACCAAAAGGAAAGCCCCAGCTATTGCATGACAGCACACTGCATATTACAAACCTGCTGCTGCCCTTCCGGAGCTGGCTGAGAGCAAAAGACCCCATCCTGATTTTCCAACACCCCCAAATTACACCAGCCCTGGTGCTGCAGGAGACCAGCAGCTCTCCCCTGGATTTATCCCCACCACTACATGAAAGCAGTTTTTGGTAAATTGGGAAGGCAATGGAGGAGTCCCTCCTCTCCCAGCTCTTGCTCACTCTGCTCCACCGAGCTCCTTCCCAGCTGCAGGAGAACTTTTCTGCAGCAAACTCTTGTTAAGCCCTTGGCAGCATCTCCTGGGCTCCGGTTACTGGGAGGGCTTCGCTCCTGGCTGAGGAGCCGTGGCTGCAGCTGTGTTCCAGTCTCCTCTCCACTCCCTCCCAGTCTGTAATGCACCTTTTCTCCATGAGCAGTTGGTGCCACCAGCACCCAGTGCAAGGTGCCCCCAAAGGGTGGCAGGTGAGGGGACAGGCACCCACGCCTGTGTCCTCCCACGCCAGTCCAGTGCAGCCAGACCCACTGGTGTTTTATGGGCTGCAGCCCCACACATGAGCTTCAGAGCAGAGCTCACCCTGGGCCCCACAGCAGTCAGGACATCACTGTGCCCATGCCAGAAGGTTTATCCTGCCTAGTGGCATGCAGCAGTGGCTGCCTGCAGTTCTCCTGTGCTGCCTGTTTCCACCCTGGAAGGTGGCTGTGCCCCATCAACAGGTGTGTTGGAACATGCGCATAAATATAGCGCTTGAAAAAGCAACCTTTATTGGGAAAAAAAAGATAAAAATCAATTAAAATGCACATAAGGATGCCCAATGCACAGTTTTCCATCAGAAGATCTCCAGCAGGTTTCCCATGCCAGGAAGTATTGGCTTCCCTTGTTCCCACCTCACCCCCAAGTGTCCTGTGGGGAGATGGGGCATGGGCAAGAGGATGTGGGAGCTGCCCAGGGCCCCCAGCAAGTCAGCAACAGAGCCAGGGAGACACAAAGGTCCCTGAGACCCGACCCAAGGCATGACCCACCTGGGGCTGCTGCCAGCCACTGGCTTTGTCGGAGGAGCTGCTGGCCCAAGCCAAGGGGAAGGAAGGAGAGGGGGAAGGAAAGCAGCTCACTCTCAGGGAGCTGGTAATGGCAGCCCTTGGCAGCCCTTGGTCATGCATCATCTTGGGCAGTTGCACGAACCTGGATGACCCAGGACTTAGGGCAGGGGGACACACACATGTAACCCTGTGCTTAAAGCACTGTTCCACCACAGAGCCACATGCTGCTGCCTCAGTTTCCCCACCTGTGAAGCAGATGAAATGATGCCCTGGGCTAGCGTGTTTATTTTTCCCCTACAAACCTCAGGTCTTTACAGAAAAGGGAAAGGACAAGTAATTTCTAGTAAAGTTTCAAGTTCTCAGAGCTCCCAGAATAAACCCAACTGTCCTTGCAAAAACCGTGGAGACAAGCCCTGCCCTGGCAGAGCGCACTGGCTCCAGCACTCCAGCTATTTAACTGGGTAGGGTGCGAGTGCTCCCAGGGCTGAGGGGGTCATTCCGGCAGAGCAGGTGGGGTGAGTCCGGGGGGCTGCTGGGTCCTGCCAGTCCCCACCATGCCCACCTGCATCCCTGCTGCCGTCATCCTTTGAGCCACATCCCTCCTCTGTGCTCTGAGAGAACACTGGCGAGATCTGATTCCTTTTCTTTTCCATTGCAGGCACCACCTCTGAGCCGGCGCTGTTGCCATTCCCAGGTGAGAGTCTTCTCTTAAAGTTGTTTTTGTCTAGAAGGTTTTGTAGTTGAAAATGGTTTGGTTTTTTATTTTTTTGTTAAAAATGGGGTTTGGGGAATTTCAAAGAGGAAGCACATCGGTTTGGAACAAAAAGTGGCAACAAAAAGCAAAACTTCTTTTACAGAAAGGAAATAGATATCCTTTATTATCCCTATTCTGCTTATTATCCCAAGAGGGGAATTTTGCCACCTCCTGCTGAGTCCCTGTCCCTGTGCCATTCGTCACACCCAAGCAAGGAATTCCCTTGATGTGGCAGGCCGGGGGCACCTACATGCCTGCTCCCCATCAGCAGCAGCTTGAGAGATTATCTCCATCCCACCAACTCCCACATGGGACCAGCTCCAGACGTGTTCATTGAGGCTAATAAGAATTTGCTAATCACATCTCATCATTTGTCACCCATCATATGTCATGACATGATGTCATGTGTCCGCTTTCCTCTTCTCCCATTGGGTTATTGCCAGGCCATTAGTAGGCAAGATGATGGGGTAATGATGCATCTCATTTATGTATTGAGCCGTATTGAGGCTTCATGTCTGCTGCTTCCAGCAGATGAAGAGAAACCCATGCCCCACCACCAGGTGGGCAGCAGCAAGCCAACAGCTGCTTTGTGCTACAGCGAAAGGGCACCATCTTTAAGGGACAGAGATTTGGTGCAGAGAGGGCTCCTGCCCTTCCTGTGACACCCACTGAGTGTTTGCCACCTCCTGGCCCCAGGGTGGGCTCATTTCCTGCTGAGGGACCTCTCTCTGCCCATCCTTCCAGAGATACGGCTCGCCAATGGGCCCAGCCGGTGCCAGGGGCGAGTGGAGATCCTCTACAACGGTTCCTGGGGGACGGTCTGCGATGACGACTGGGACATTGTGGATGCCAACGTGGTGTGTCGCCAGCTGGGCTGCGGCTATGCCATCGTCCTCCCGGCCGCCATGACCTTCGGCCAAGGGAGCGGACCCATCTACCTGGACAACGTGGACTGCAAGGGCCAGGAGGCAGCCTTGAGCGAGTGCTGGAGCCATGGCTGGGGCATCCACAACTGCTACCACTATGAGGACGTGGCTGTCATATGCAATGGTAATAAGGCTTGATTCCTTGGAGGCAAGGAGAGCAGGGAGGTGCCTGTGGTGCTGCAAGTCCTGGTGTCTGCAGACACCTTGGGGGAGCCCAAGAGTTGTATCTCAGAGCCTGTTCCTCTGAGCCTGGGTCAGCCAAACGTCCTCTGCATCCTTCCTCCACCCCTTTCTTCAATCCAGGTCATCTTCCAGCTCAGCATGCTGGTGCTCCATAGGGTGACCAGCCTGTTTTTTGTTCCCTGTCACTCCCAGCTCAGGGACTTTGCAACCTCTCCAGCACGATCCCTGGCAAAAGAGCACATGCCCACCCACGCTCCTGCCTCTGAGTCAGGCAGGACTCAGAAGTCCCCTTTTGACTTGCCCTTCTTTAAATTGCTGAGCTTTTCAGTAGGAAATGTTCCTAAATGTGAGAAAAGCAGTGGAAAATGTTTGAACTTGGCATGTGAAAGTGGAACGGCTCTGTGCTGACCCCTATATACCCTACAAGTTCCTCCTGCATAGCTACGTAGGGTTTGCTCACCAGCCATGCACTAATGACCAGTAAACGTGAGGCTGTGCAGACCCAGAGCTCAGCCATGGATGCAACTGCTCAGTGAATCCATGTGTCCTGCAGAAGCAGGGTTTGGAACAGGGGGGCTGCTGGGCTGGCTGGTGGATTGGACGACCAGCAACCAGAGAAAGGAGGTGTTGAACTGAGCAGGAACCCCAGTTCAAGGAGCTGCTGGAGAGGAGATGCAGGAGGACTGAAGGAGGAGGTTGGGAGATGGGTCTGAGGGCAGAGGAGGAGGGACTTGAGCCCTCAGGTGTTTGTAGCTTAGTTGGCAAAGGAGAGCAGGAGATGCTCTGGGGTGGCCCCCAGATGAGATACAGGAGTTTGACCCAACCACTAGACCCCTAAGGAAGGTGCTCCTACCTGTGCTGTGTGGAAGCTTTCAAGAGCCAGCTTTCTGTTGGTTGTGGTTATGGAGGAAAGCATGGAGCCAGCCAGCTCTTCACTGTACCAGTGGGCTGGGTTTCCTGGGATGCTTCCCACAGCCCTCAGGCATGAGTGTGGCCAGCGATGAGACTGCTCGGCTCCTCTCCCATCCAGCTCCCTGCACAGCCCCAGATAATTTCACCAGCCCACTGAGGAGCTGGGACAAGATGGGCAATAGGGTAGCTTGAAAGAACATTATTAGCAAAAGAAATATAGGTAAGACCAGCAGGAACATAATTTTTTTTTTTTTTTTAATATTTATGCCATGACATTGAATCCAAACCCCATCATAGGTGGGACCCTGATTCCCAACAGCTCAGTGCAGCATTATGATTTAGTCTGGGTCCACATGCCATTCTGCAGGGCACAACTTCCCACTGTGCCAGCGGCTGAGGTCCTGGCTCCATCCACCTCCCTGCATCTACAACCGGGCAGATAACTCTGGGCAGAGCAGTGCCTGCAAACCCATCTTTCTTTCCCCGTCAGGGCTGGTTTGGCGCAAACCCTCTTGCTTTCCATGGCGTGTGTCTGCCAGGGTGTGTGTACGCTGGCGTCCGAGTGGGGGGAGCAGAGGGGTGGGCAGTGCGTAGGGGCACTGCTCACAGCCAGCTTCTGGATGGATTGCTGGGGCAGCAATGGATGCCATCTCTCCACTTCCCTTTTCAGAGCTCTCACCCACGCAAGCCAGCGAAGGACCGACGAGCAGGACCCTCACAGCCTCAGTACAGGATGGGGAAAGTAAGCTGCTGAGCCGTCGCTTGCAGGGGCCCGTCCTGGCTTAGGGCTGCTAGGGAGCAGCGTCCCCCACCCGTCACCCACTGCCCCTCCATGAAGCACCCTGACTCCCTGGCTCCAAGGGGCAGAGCCCTGGGGACCCCGTTGTTGTGCCGGCCATGGCCAAACCCTATCCCAGAGGTTCACTGAGGCTCCCATCAGCCGGGCTGCCCTAAAGCATCGCCCCTTCTCCGCAGTTTCTCACCCAGTTTCTTTGCCATCATGGCCACTGCCAGATCCAGGTTTGGTGGCATTGCTGTGCCGTGGCGTGTGTGGTGACCTCCTGGGGAAAGCAATGTCCTTCTCACAGCGTGCTGCCACCCTCCAGGTGACGGCAGCATCCGTCTAGTGAGTGGGACCGACTCTTGCCAGGGCCGGGTGGAGATCTTCTACCGTGGGAACTGGGGCACCGTCTGTGATGACGACTGGGGCCTGAGCGATGCCAGCGTGGTGTGCAAGCAGGTGGGCTGCGGCCAAGCCCTGGATTACAAGAGCAATGCCTATTTTGGCTATGGCACGGGGCGCATCCTCCTGGACAATGTCAACTGCGACGGCAGCGAGCCCTTCCTCTCCGCCTGCTACAGCCTCGGCTGGGGCATCCATAACTGCGGCCACCACGAGGATGCAGGTGTCATCTGCACAGGTACCGGGGCAGAGCATCGCCTTCTGGGCTGTCCCCCGGGGTGGGGAAAAATCCAGGGACACCCTGGTCCCCAATGAGAAATGGCCTCAGGGAGATGCTGATGCGCCCAAGGTCAGGCAAGGACCTGGGCTCTGCGCTGCGGGAGCATCCTTTCTCCTTATCTGCTGTCATCCTGGCACTCCAGAGCAGGCAGTGACACCATGCAGAGCACCTGGGGCACAGTCTGAGCAGCAATTTGCAAGGGAAATGCATCTGCCTGCCTGCCATTTCTCTGCTCTGCCGGCTGGAAAACAAGCTGCCCGCGTCCGGAAGGAGTGAGTGGCTGCCACGGGCCAGGCATGCCACCAGCCCCGGCCTGCCTCCTCTTCCCCTCCCTAAATGATGTATTTCTGCCATTCTTCACTGATTACCATTTATAATGTTAATAATCCCCCTGAATTCTCTCATTATCACAGCTAATGATGGGAGCACTGAGTGCCTGCACTTCCCTTTCCCACTATTACAGAACAAAGATGCTGATGCAGGAGAAGAGGGACAATTTTCTCTGGCTGGTCCTTTCCTCCCTAAATGTCCCCATCCCCTCTGGCACCTCGCCTGGGCACAGGGTGATGGCACCACCACACATGGCCCTTGCTCTCTGGGGCAGGGGAAAATGAAGCTTTAGAGCTAACGAACCCTGCCTGATAAACGTTCCGGGTATGTGGAGAAGCAAGGGACCCCTTGGCACTGCAGGTGGGACCTCGGTGCTTGGGTTGGGGTGGAGAAGCACCATCTCCAGCACGTGGGCAGCAGGGCTGTGTATGTGGACATGGGCCGTCTCCATGCCCATCACCCTGGAGCACCCAGATCAACCTGGGTCTGCCTCCCTGAGTCAGCAAGTTCATGGCTTTGCAGCTTCTCCCTGCGTGTCACCTCTGTTCCTCTGTGTCACTGCAGGGCTGGACACGTCCACCATCACATCCTTCACCACTTCGGTGGCCCTGGACTACGAAGAGACACTTACTGCCACGGCCACAGGTAGGAGGTTGGCAGCCACCCGGCTCACCCTTGTGCCGTAGCCAGGGCTGGAGACTCGCTGCAGGGGACCGAGTCTTCTCTGTCCTCCCGTGACACCAGCACGGCCACCCTGGGGTCCTGCCACACATAAGCGAGGCTTGGGGGGTGACGTTGCCCACGGCAGGAGCTTGCCATGGGGCTGCCGCAGTGCTAGAGGCCACTGGCACTGACTGGAGCAGGGGCAGCGGGTGCTGGAGCTGGAACCTCCCAATGCCCACGTGTCCCCACTCTTGTCCCAGCAGCGACAGACGGCAGGGACCAGCCCTCCCAGGCCACCGAGGTGGTCACCACTGCCCTCTTTACCGTCGAGCAGGAAAGTAAGTGTGCGGCCACTGCTAGTCCTGCACAGGGTCCAGCACATCCCCCCAAGCTCCATGTCCCTGCAGGGTTACCCCATATCCCCTGGGCTCACCCCACAGACCCAGGAGTTACCCCATGCTCCCAGGGGACCTTCCACATCCTCTGGGTTTACCTCGTTCTCCCAGGGCTCACCCCAAATTCCCAGGGGATCTCCAGCACCCCAGGGTTCACCCTATGCTCCCAGGGTTCACCCCATGGCACCAGGGAGTTGCCCCATGCCACCAGGATGTACCCTGCATCCCCAGGGCTCTCTTATGTCCCCTGAGTACCCCAGGACTCACCCCGCATGCTCAGGGCTCACCCCATGCCCCCAGGGCTCATTCCATATCCCCAGAGGTTACCCCATGTGCACAGTGCTCACCCCATGCCCCCAGGGAGTTACCCCACATCCCCAGGGCTCACCTTGTATCCCCAGGGTTCACTCCATGCCCCCCCAGGCAGTCACCACACATCTTCAGGGATTAACCCATGCCCACAGTACTCACCCTGTGCTGCTTGGGAGTCACCTCATGTTCCCAGGGTCACCCCACATCTCCAGGACTCACCCTAGGTCCCCAGAGGGTTGCTCCCACACCCCCGGGGCTCATCCCATCCCCCTGGAGGGTCATCAGGGCACACCAGTCCCCTGGTGGAGGTCCAGCCCCCCTGGCAGCGTGCCTGTGCCCGGGCCCCCCATGCAGGTGGCGGCGTGCGGCTGGCAAACGGGAATGGGAGCTGCCGCGGGCGGGTGGAGGTGTGGCACCACGGCACCTGGGGCACCGTCTGCGATGACGACTGGGACTTCCTCGACGCCCAGGTGGTGTGCCGGCAGCTGGGCTGCGGTGCAGCCCTTGCCGCCACCATCCTCGGCTCCTTCGGCTACGGCAGTGGGCCCATCCTGCTGGATAACGTGGGCTGTGGCGGCGGCGAGGCTCGCCTGGCTGACTGCTTTCACCTGGGCTGGGGACAGCACAACTGCGGCCACCACGAGGATGCTGGGGTCATTTGCCGAGGTGAGAGCAGGAGTGAACCCCGTGGCCACCGGCTCCTGCCCAAGGGTCTTTCCTCACCAGCTGGGTGGGAGACAGGGGTGGGTGCAACTGCCTGGGGCTCCCCAGGTCTCTGCTGAAGCCCAGCTTTGTGCTGTGGAAATCCCATGAGATAACAGAATTTTAGCCGCATGCATGCTGGCTGTGGGAAAGGGTGTCCCCAAAATGGGGTGATGGGTGAATGTAAGCCCCAAGACCCTGGGGTTCCTCCTGCCCGCAGGGGGACAGCAGCAGCAGTCAGGTGCCACGGTGACTGGTGATGGCCCGAGTGTGGGTACCACCTCCAGTCTCCGCTTGTGCACTTTCCTGGAAGTGCAGTGGCTGCACATCCCACCCCACATGTCCCTGCATCCATCCCCAGACATCCCCATGCTGCTGCTGGGGGGCTCTGACCCAGCCCTGGGGGGCACAGGGGTGCCCTGGGTCACTTTTCCCTGCTGCACCAGGTGCTGACGATGTTGGAGACCATTTCCAAGAAGCCACCACTAAAACCACCACATCGGCCCCGACTCATCCCAAGGATGGTAGGTATTGAGGTATCATGGCTCCTGGTGCTGGCCCTGGGGACGCTCCGCACCAGCAGAGGATGGAAACAGAGGCAGCTTTGGCAAATGCCTGAAGCACTGACCTGGAGCAGCCCACGGGAGGGGGAAAAGCCGTGCTGGTGGCATGGTTAAACCGTGGCCTCTCCCAGTGCCCCCAAGGCTCGTCTGGGCAGAGGAGGTGATGGACCTCAGGTGATGGACCTTGGTGGGGGGGTGAGGCAATGGACCTCAGTGGGGAGATGTGATGGACCAATGGAGCTGAGCTGGGAAGAGAGATTATTGTCTGTTCCTTCAACCTGAACGTCCACTGTGATGCTTTGGGGGTCAGCCCCAGCTCTGATGCTGGCAAGTGGTCACCCCCTCGTGCTCCTGCCTGTGCCGAGGCAGTGGTGGAGCTGTGGGGAGCAGCAAACATCTGCCCAGCCTTGGAGACACCAGGGTTCTTGCTCTGGGGCCACCTGGCTGGAAGGACCTCTTCTCGGCCAGCCCTGGGGAGGCTGGCAGCTACCGCTGCCCCAGGGTGGTGGCAGGCAGGGATAGAGGGATGCAGTGCTGGTGGGGGCATGGGCAGGGGCTGCCCCGGGGCTGCCTCACCCCATCCCCTCTGCAGGGTCCCTGCGCCTGGTGAACGGCAGCCACCGGTGTGAGGGGCGCGTGGAGATGTTCTACCTGTCCCAGTGGGGGACAGTGTGCGACGACGCCTGGGACCTGTGGGACGCCAAGGTGGTGTGCAGGCAGCTGGGCTGCGGGCATGCCACGGCAGCCTGGGGGGAGGCACGCTATGGCCAGGGCACTGGCTACATCTTCCTCGACAACCTCAAGTGCAAGGGCCATGAGCCCTCGCTGCTACGCTGCTCCCACATCAGCTGGGACGTCCACAACTGCGACCACTCCGAGGATGCTGGTGCTGCCTGCGGCATCCTATGACTGCCCACCCACCAGGATCCTCACGCAGGTATGGGGGGACGGGGATGGTGGCAATGCCCACGGAGAGGGGCTGAACCCTGGCTGCTGGTTGGGGACAGTCACTCTCTGCCTCAGTTTCCCCACGTGCACCACAGGGGCACTGGCTGGGCCACCCATGGGTGTTTGGGCTCTGAGGATGGGAAGGGCTGGGTGAAGACCCGGCTTTCCTCAGCTCCTAAGATACTGGCTGAAGCTTTCCTCCCCAAACTGCCCCTTGGAGAAACAAAACTGATTTTGGTGTTAAATCTGGTTGGTTTCAGCCATTTCATTTAAGAGTTGAAGAGAGAAAAATGGATTTTCTGCTTTGAAAATGACGTTAGATTATACTTGGAAAATGTAAAAAGGGCTGAAATCAAACCAGGATATTCCAGTGGCTCTGCAGTGAGTTGCTGCTGTTCTACAATTTGTTTTGCAATGCCCCCCACAATCTGAATACAAAGTTTTTCTTCCCATTTTGGCAGAAGAAATACCAAGTCCTCACCAATTTCCATGCAGCAGGAATGCAGGTGTTGGATCTCACACCATCTGCAACCCTGACCCCTTTCATGGCCACCCTGTACTTCTTCCCTGTGCCCATTTCACCTCCTGTTTCTTTTGCCAGTGCTGCTGGGTTTGTAGAGAGCTGAGCCAAGATTTCCCTTCCCTGGGGGCTTTGGCAGGGCCAGTCCCTGCCCATAAAAGCCCTTGGGGAGCGGGGAAGGACCAGGCTGCCTGCAGCCTCCCCATCCTTCCTCCATCCTGCGCGGCCCAGACCTGCTCTGGCTGCTCTTGTCCAGGAGGTCTGTGATGCTCTGTGCTCCGAGGTGTGCGAGGCAGGCAGGGAGCTGGCAGGAACGGCAGGACCAGGTGGAAAACCATAGGGAAGACCCCAAATCCCTTCTCAGCGTGAGGGGAGGGTGGTGGCGCTGAAGCCGGGAGCCCAGTCACTCCCTGGTGCCATGCCTTTGGAGTAAAGGCTGTTTCCATCCCAGCTCAGGTGGAGGGACCCATCCTGCAGCACCAGCCTTGGCCATCAACTGTTCTGATTTCTGATGGGACACCAGAAAAATGATCTTCGTGTTTTCATGGATGGGGTGCGAGGGTGGGGAAGTGCTTGTGCAGCGGCGCAGAGCACGTCCTACCTGCTGCCTCCGCTGCACTCACTCCTCTATTTGTGCAATTTTTTGTTAATAATAGATTGTGCATATTCCCGTTTTTTCCCCATTTTTTTCTTATAAGTGTTTGGGTTTGTTTTGTGAATAAATAAAAGCTCTTTGAAAGCGTGCTGAGACCTGACTTGCTTCCCTGCCACCCCCTCGAAGGCCAAGCAGGAGCAAACAGCTGGGGAACAGGCAATGCCCCAAGCCCAGAGGGAAGGGCTCAGCTCTTCCTGCCAAAAATTGGTGCAAATCCCTTGCTGGCCCCCAAGAAGCCCTCAGTTCCCACCCACCTAGAAGCCACACTCCAGGGGTACAGCCCTGACCCCCCACCAGGTTGGGTCCAACTCTGGGTTTGTTCCCAGTGGGATTTGGCAGCCCTGCGGGTTGTGGGGTCGCTGCTGAAGGGGGTGCGTTGCCAATGTGCAGCTGTACGGGCTCTGCAGTTCTGACAGCAGTAAATTTGGTGCTGCTTGCTAATGATGGAGGAGCAGATGGGAAGAGAGACTGTCCTGGGGGCTGCAGCTCCCGCTGCTGCCTGCTGCTGCCTGCTGCTGCCTGCTGCTGCCTGCAGGGAGAGGCTGTGACCACAGGTCTGGGGACTGGGAGAGAAGGGTCCCCAGTTTGGTGAGGCTTTTCCACACCCCAGTTGCCAGTGGTGGTGGCCTGAGCAGCGGTGTGCCTTGGGACAGCACATCCCAGCCACCAGACCTCTGCAGACATCAGCGATGTGTCCCTGAGCAGCTCCCAGGCTGGTGCGGGTCCCCTCAGGTGGCCCTGGCCCTGTGCTCCTGCAGCCAGCATCAGGCTGACGTCGGCTGCCTCTCCTTCCCGCGGGCAGAGCTTTCCCTGCACTTTGTTCCCATTCCAGATTTCCACCAGTGGGGGAACTGAGGCATGAAACTATCTTCCATGGCAGCACATCTGGATGTGGGACCCTGTGAGAGGGCAAGGAGGTGGCGTGTGAATAAAGCCTCTCCTTTTACTGGGTCCCCAGGTCCTGCATGCTCGGCTGCCCACCCCACTGCCTCCTTGCTCCCCCGGTGCCACCACCACCTCCCGTCTCGCCTCCTGCCTCAGGGGCAGCTGGGCAATGCCTGGGTCCTGCTGGGAACAGGTGGGGGACAGAGCTATCCCCAGCACCCCCCGCGCACCCACCGCAGCCCACGCCAGCTGGGGATGGGTCAGAGGGTGCTGTGGGCTCCACCAGCTTTGCCCCCCCCCCCCCGCCATGGCTATGGGAGGTAGGGAGGGGGCTGGTGGCCAGGGGCTGCTCTGGAGGTTACTGACTCTTGGGGTGTCGCAGGGATGATGATGAGAAAGGCTGGCTGGGTTTTCTCTGTTTTCCCTGGGGACTGTTCCTTGAGCCGGCAAAGCCAGGCTGGTTTTTAGTGTTACCCTACACCCTGCTCCTCTTCACTTCGGGCTGGGAAGAGCAGGTCCTGCTCTCCATGGGCTCCTCCCTTCCACGACCTGCAATCCAGCAAGCAAAGGGTTTCCAGCCAGGAGAGACAGCAGCCTCCTCCCTTGTCTTCCAGCCTTTTCTCCCGCAGCCAGCTTGGCATGCGCTGGGATCCACAGGGATCCCCCCAGACACCCCATGCCAAAGCTGGGCATCATCTTCATGGGGCAGGGGGTGACAGGCAGGGTGGGAGCAGGAGATGAGCACAGAGATGCTCCGGCCCTGGAGCAGGGGATGAGGACGGGGCAATGCCCTGGCCCTGAAGCACGGGACCAGCATGGGGGGATGCCCTGGCTCTGGAGCAGGGGACCAGCATGGGGGGATGCTGGTGGCATGAGAGCTTCCCACCACAGGACCACAGCCAGGCCGCGGTGGTTGTGTGGGAGCCGGGAGAAGCTGCGGTGCCTGCCTGGCTCTTCTCTTGCCGATGTCAGCTGTTTCCCTGTGCCCGGAGCAGCTGTAGCTCCGCACCAGTCGATGCCATCGATTAGTTCCTCTCCCCGTCCCTGGAGAGGGGATGGTGTGGGGGGTGGCGGGGGGAGAGAATAAATATTTCAGCAGGTCCAGGCAAAAGCTGGGGTTATTTCGGGGCTGGGATTTATGGGCTATTAGGAATAAGGAATGAGTCTGTGCTGGGGAGAGGAGACCCATTAATCCAGGCTGAAGGAGCACAAATGAGCAAGGGGAAATGGAGGAGGCTTTAATTATTTCACCATGTTCCAGAATAATAAGCCGGCCCCCCGGCTGAGTGCTGGCATGGGGCTTGGGAGCTCTGCTTGCTGGGAACTGGGGCAGGTGAGGGGGCACTTGCAGTTAAATCCCCCCCAGCTGTGCTGGGAGGTATGGGGGTCTCATTCTGGGACCAGTATGAGACCAGCGCAAGTAGTGTTGCTGGCTGGGACACAGTATGGAGCATGTACTGCTTTTGGGGGGAGGCTGCAGAGAGCGGGGATGGCTGGAGGGGCCCATGGGTTGGTGCCTGGTCCCAGGGATGCCCTTCCCAGGCTGGGCCAGCCCTGCCACCCGGCGTGCCCCATTAAGGCAATCCTGTCTGTGCCTGTAACCGGAGGAGCTGGACACTGGCGCAGGGGTGAGTCACTGCCGGAGGCAGCCCTGGCCCGGAGAGCATCCCTGGCTCTGCTGTGCCCAGCACCACCTGGGTGACCTTGGGCTGCACTCTGCTCACTGGCTTGCTATACCCCCCCAGCTCTCCCTGCTGCCTCTGCAACCCCCTGTGTGCCTCAGTTTCCCCGGGGGCACCTGGGATGGTAGCCCTTGCTCCCCCCTTGGCACCCTCTGGGAGCTGCAGAGACCTGGCTGCCCTGGCTGGGGGCACACCTTACCCCATGGGGGGCACCAAGGGGCAGATTTACCCCTGCTGGGGCAGCCTACCCCATCCCCTGCTGTAGGGGGTCCTGGGGATGTGGGCCCCCACGTGGTGGGGATGCAGGGCAGGGACAGCCTTGGACCACATTCTCCTCCGATGGGATGGAGCATCCCTGCTGCACAGCAAGTCTTGCTCCCTCAGGAGCATGGCCCAGGGTGCCGAGGTCACCCAACGGGGCCGCGGTGGGGTGCAGGAGCTGTCCACTGCGCCCCACACCAGGCAGCGTCCTCCTTCCCCGCTTCTGCCAGGCCTGCCGCCGCGGCTCCCACTGACGTCACCCCGCTGGAGCCAGGAGCTATTTTGGGAACTGCAAAGTCACTGGCGCAATTAGTCCGCTGGCAAAGGGAGCGGGGCGGCCGGGGGGGGCCGCGGGGCTGGCTGCTCTCCACGCCGTGCCCCAGCCGTGCGGTGCCAGGGGGCTGCGTGGCCATGACCCATGGGCACCGACAGATCTGCGCCTCTCCTTGTGCCTGCAGGCTCAAGGGCTCCCTCCGCCAGGGTAAACGGCCACGGCTGCAAATCCTCCCATCCATCATCTCCTCCTCTCTGCCTTTTTTTTTTTTTTTCCAAATTTTATTTCATTCCCCTGGCAGGAGCCGCCCCACGTGGGCTGCTGAATGCTGGCAAAAGCCAGCTCGCTGCCGCCTCGCTGCCATGGCTTGCATTTAGAGAGAGGCAGGAAAGCAATTAGCTGGCAGCAATGCCAGCAACCTGCTTCCCATGGCGATGCTGCCGGTGAGGGGCTGCCCTGCCGGGTGGGAGCGGGGCTCCGGCTGTGCCTGGGCGCTCTCCCTCCGGCTATGCCTTTGGTTTAATTCAGTCTGCATCTTCTCAGATGCAGCCATTGGTGTGCAGGATGGGTGCTCCTGGCTGCATGGCCCTGACAGCCCCGTTGGCCCCCGTCCTGGGGATGGGGACGTGCCACGTGCTGCTGTCACGGTGGAGGGACGCCCATCCCCAGGGCATAGCTCAAGCAGACAGTGGGGTCCTGCCCTGCAAGTGCCTTCGTGCCTGGGGACATGGGGACAGTGAGAGGGGACAGTTAGGGTGCTCAACCCTCCTCCCCCAGTGCTGGTTGTTTTCTCTGGCCACCCTCCTCACCTCCTAGTAACCTCTGGGTCATGGCCAGAGGGGATGTGCGCGGAAATGCTGCGAGAAGCTGGCAGGCTCCGAACACCCTAAAAGTGGGGCTCAAAAAATCCCTTTGAAAATCCTGAGACTTTCCCATGTGACCCCAGTATCTCTTTCAGTCCCATTCCCCAGAAAAAAAAGCCTTTATCCCAGTGCCTGGGGAGGGCCATAGAAGGAGCTGGTGTTCAGCTCCCCGAATCCTGAGCCAAGGCTTTGGGCAGGGGGACCCACAGGGCTGGATTTGGCACGCTACCCTGCCCAAGGGCATGGCAGAGATGCTTGGGTGCAGGCAGGCTGACACCCACCGTTCCCCATCACTTGGAGCTCCAACTTGGCCCCGGAGGTGGGGGTCCCTGCCTACATTGGGGCTGGAGGAGCAGACGGTGGTCCTGGGGTGGGGATGGATGGGGCTGGGTGGGAACAGGGGTGTGGGGGGTGGCTCTGGGGGTGATGGGGCCATGGGATGGCAGTGGCAAGGTGGGGAGTGTGTGGCCCCCCCCCATGGCTGGGGGAAGGGGCCGTGGCGGTGGGGTGGGAGCTGGGTGAGGCTGTGCTGAGTCACGCTGCAGAGCTGGCGAGCAGGACTGCAGCAAGCGGCTCGCTGCCGCCCGGCTGCAATGGGGACGATGTGACAGCCCCATCCTGCCTGCCTGCAGCATCCTCCAGCTCCTCACCTGCTCCTGGGGGTCCAGGATGCTGATGGGGGGTGATGCCTAGGCTGGGAGATCCCACTGCACTCCAAGTCATGGCTGTCTCGGTGCTTCCAGCCCTTCTTGTGCCTTCCCAGCCCCCTCCCCTTCAATAAGGATGGGGTGGCTCTGGGGAGGGGAACCCAGGGACCCCGGGCAGGGAGTAGGGAGGACTGAGCTCTCCTTGGAGAATGAGTGTCCCTGACCCCAGTGTGGGAGGGGTGTCCCCAGGTAGTAGTGACCGGGGGGGCAGCAGGGCTGTGGGGACACTCGCTGCCAGCACAGACACAGAAAGGCGCTTGGCAGCCACTGGAACACAGGGTGGTTTTCCCCTTGGCACTGGGGAGGGGTTGGCAGAGACCCCCTCAGCTCTCACCCAGCACCACCAACCCAGGACACAGGGCTGAGCACCCAGCCCTGCACTGGGTCCCCAACACCCCTGCCACCACACTGGACAAAGGGCCGAGGCAGGTCCCCGCTGCAGAGGGAAACTGAGGCACAAGCGGGTACCCAGAGGATTGGTCCCAGATGCTTCCACCTCTCATGCTCAGAGCCCAGGGCAGTCATGTCCCTGCAGAACGCTGGTGACCACCCTGCCTGGTGCTCCCCACTGGCCCCGCAGAGCTTGGAGCTGCTTCTGGAGGGGCTGAGACAGCCAGGGCTTTTTTTAGGTGCTCCATAAGTGCCGTCTGGGCGGTATTTATATCGGCTCCTTAAATAAGAGCTGCCATCTGAGCCCAACACGCCTGCTTAATTATTAATGCCCCATAGGGAGGCGGTGTGCCCAGCTGGCCCCAGCCCACCCTCCTGCCCTGTGTCCCCCCAGCTCCCCACCAGCACCTGGAGCAAGGGCTGACATCCTGGCCGCCCCAGGGCACCCTGGCTTGCCATGGGCATTCATCCTGCGTGGGTGCATCTTCCCTGGGTCTGGGAGGAAGGCTGGGGGGGGGGATTTTCAGAGTGGAGGGTGCCATGGCATTGGCATCGCTGCAGTTCTCAGCACCGTGGAGCTTTTGCAGGTATTAGGGTTAAGGGGAGGGTGGGAGGCACCACGCACTGCCCTCCCATCCTGTCTTGGTGGCTTGAGGTGGTCCCAGGGAAAATCATCCCTGGGAGCCCAGCTGTGTACCCTGAGGAGTACGGGCAACCCTGCTTCATGGCAGGGCTGATGCTAAACAGTGCAGGAGGGCAGCTGCTGCAGCAGAATTAATCTGGGCTTGGAAAGTGCTTTGAAACCCTGAGGTGAAAGGCCAGGGCTGAGTACAAAGCACTGTGGCTCTGCAGACAAGGGGGAAGGAAGCTCCCTTCAAAGCACCAGTGGTCTGGAGGGCTTGTTGCCCACTGCCCCATCAGTCATGGCCCCTCCATTGCCTCCTGCTGCAGGTGAGGCAGCATCCTGGCTCTGGGGCATTTTGGGGAGGGTTCGTGCACCCCTGAGATTACTCAGGTGTTGGGTGCAGGGTCCTTCCTCAGGGCTGGTGGGATCCCCCAGCTTTGGTGCATGGCAGGGTGGAGGGGTGCTGGGCTGGGACCAAGCCTGCACTGTGGCAGGCTGGGGAGCGCTGCTGGTGGGTGCGGGGGGAGAAGAGATGCCCTTGGCCTGGGGCAGTGAGGTCGAAAAGGGGCTGGGATGCTGGGGTGTTGGGGTATTGGGGTGCTGGGGCCAGGCAGTCTGGCCCAGCAAGGGCTCAGGAGGGAGGACATGAGGGCACTGCTGTCCTGCAGCCTGTGGGGAAGGGGACACAGAAGCCAGAGGTTTCCTCATCTTGTTTTTCACCAGCCCAACTACAAGAGCTGGAAAACTGCTCCCCTGGGCAGGCAGCACCTTCCTTGGGGCAACAGGAGCAGCAGCCATCCAAGCAGCAGGACTGGAGGGTGAGCACCCAGCCAGGGAGCCCCGGGACTGTGCAGAAGCCAGGGCAGCATCCCAGGGATGGGACCTATCCCAGCTCCATGCACCGGCCCCAGGGAATGCCACCTCGTGTCCCCTGCTCTGCCCGGCTTTGCCACCCACCAGCTGAAGACCCGCAGGACCCCAAGCACTGAGTCACTGCTCGCTGTTGATGTAAGGCGTCACAGGTGTGCCTGTGTACCAATGGTGACGACCCTTCCCTCGGCGTGGGGAGAGGCTGGGGCACCTGCTCCAAGCAAGCAAACACAGAGGGAGGGGGTGCACGACCACTGCTTTCCCGCAGCAGGCGAGGGGTGAGGATTTCTGGATCTGTTTTAGGAGCAGTCAGCAGCTAACCCAAGCAAACCTCCAAGTAAAAGAAAATTTACTGCCTTCCCTCATGGTGACACAAGGCATTGACAAGACATAACAGGGAAGGCAAGAAAATGTGAAGAGAAGAACTCGTCCTCCAGGCCACAGGAATTAACAAAGTGGCACATTTGAACGTGCAGGAGTATTTTTAATACTGTAGGCAGAATCAGGGTTATTAGGTTTTTCTGGGACATCTGCAGAACAGACCCGCATCCTTTGGGTCTTTGTGATTTCCCAACCCAGCAGCCATCTGGGATCTTACTGAGGGTTGTCTACAGGTACCAGGCAGAGGTGGGAGAAGGACATTTAATGACGGGCACCCAGATGACACCTCCAGCTGCCTGGGCTGCCCACCAGAAGCTTCTAACTCTGGTCATTCATCCCACCGCTGCCCAGTCTCTATAACAGAAGAATTAAGTGGTGCAAGGGGTGTCGATTTATGCATCAAAGCCCAAAAAGGGGGCTGGATACACTGCAGATAAATATTATGGCCAGATAGCTTCTGAAGAATTTATAGTGTTATGAATATCATGCTCTGACCCATGATGGGGAAGGAAATCATCTGCGCTGTGAAATGTATTTATTGCTATGGTCCTTTGACAGGAATAAATCAGTATTTGTTTGGTCTGGGACAAACACGCATCCACCGTAAATCGGCAGCGCTGCGGTGATTTGCACTAGCTGAGAACTCGCCATGTTTATGTAAATACTAGATAAGAGTCATAAGGTTTGCACAGAGAAGCAATATTTTTTATTAGGCCAATTGATATATTCAGAGAAACCAGATGAGCTTCCAGGCACACAAGCACTTCTTCAGGTCCAGCCTTGTGTTCAGTATTGCCCATGAGAATCCAGGAGTTGTACCCAAGCACTAATATTATTTTTTCCAAGTTAGAGGAACCATACACCCAACCCAAACGTAGGAGCATCGGTCAAAAGGTGTCCAGGATGAGCAGGCAGCTCCGCTCTGGTCTGTACCCAGAGATCTGATAGTCCCGCTTGGCTTGGGAGATGCCCCATGGCAATTCTCCAGACTATTGACAAGAAATAGTAGCAACAGCTGAAAAAACAGTTTGGGACCCATGACCTACTTCAATATTCTCTTGCATTCTGCCCTTTTTTAATCAAATTCTCTCCCCAAAGCTGGTGTCATACAGAAAACAAGGCAAAAACCCGCTGCTGAGCTCTCCAGAGATGATGGCGAGCCTCCTCAGAAGAATGAATGTGCCATTATCAGAAAAGAAAGGAATAAACTGCTCTTGTCTATGGGCACTCTCCTTGGGACAGCCGTGGTGGTAAACAAAAGCCGGGCACAAAGGCCGTTCTCACACCAGAACCACGTGCGCCATGGGGTGTGAGGCTGGGGGTGCGAGAAAGGAGACAGTGTTTTACTTTATAGAGGAAATAAAGAGGATCTGGGCATATTTCTAATTCTATTTGTCAGAAAGCGGGATTTCTTCTGCTCTCAGAAGCTGTAAACAAGGAAGTATTTTGTGTAAAACAAATCCATTCAATACAATTCTCCATTATTTGTGAATCAGTGCTAAAACCACAATAAAGATGGAGATCTCACCCCAAAATGGTGTTGCTCATCATCATAAAGCACTATCAACATTTCCAAAACAATTTGTCCCCATCTGCTCGGGTAAGACCATGGCCCACGGGCTTTAACAGGCTGTGGCCATGGTATCGCCCTGCAGAAGCCGGCATGTCCTGGTCCACCAAGGTTTCCTGCAGTGTTTCATAAGAAAACCACAGGGCATGGGGATCGGCAAGCGGGACACCGCGTCCTCTGAGATCATCCTCACACCTCCCAAGGCACCCATGTGGGGACAGTGGCACCAGGAAGGGCTGGGGACGCGCGGCACCTGCACTGGGGCACAGCCAGCATGAGAGGGGGAGGATGGCATTCGCCCACGCAGAGACATGTGTCAGCACCACGCGGCTCCCTCCGACCAGGGATAAAGCGTATCTGTCAGGATCAGCATGGCTCTGTTCATTAGACCCCTTTCCTTTCCCCCAGTGCAGCAGCATCCTCTCAGCACTGCTTTATCCATAGGCTTTTTAGGAAAACAGGATCTCTTATGGCTCCTAATGGAGTTCCTAAAGTGCAGCAGAAGCTCTGCTAGGCCCAAGTGGATGTGCACTTTTATTCCATGTGTTATTGATGAGCACCATGCTCCCAATCTGGCCACTCATAAATTATCCAGCATCACTCCTTGGTGGGGCTGCTCTCCTCCGCAGGTGGGCTGGGAGGACCCTGTCCCGTGGTGTGGGAGAGGGGTAACATCGGGGGTTGGCTGTTTGCCCCAAGCTGTGTCACTGCAGCCTGGCCCAGCACCATCACGGTGTCACGGACCCCACAGCCCTCCATGGGTGTGGAGGGTAATGTGGGCCCTGTGCACCACCTGCCCCGGGGTAGCCCCCCAGCACCAGGGGAGACCCCCAGCCACCCAGCAGCGTGACAGAGGCCACACCGGCAGGTGCCCTCTTGGTGAGGGCTGAGTGGGTCTGGGTTGTGAGACTGCCTAGGCCATGAATGGGCCTGGGCTGTCAGTGGGTCTGCGTTCTGAGCGGGCCCAGGCTGCTAGTGGGTCCCAGCTGCAAATGGGTCTGGGCTGCGAGTGGGCCCGGGCTGTGAGTTGGCCTGGGGTGCGAGTGGGCCCAGGCTGTGTCAGAGCCAGGGCTGCAAGTGGGTCCCAGCTGCAAGTGGGCCTAGGTTGTGAGTGGGTCTGGGCTGTCAGTGCGTCTGGCTGTCAGTGGGTCTGGGCTGTCAGTGGGTCTGGCTGCCAGTGCGTCTGGCTGTCAGTGGGTCTGGCTGTCAGTGGGTCTGGGCTGTCAGTGGGTCTGGGCTGTCAGTGCGTCTGGCTGTCAGTGGGTCTGGGCTGTCAGTGCATCTGGCTGTCAGTGCGTCTGGGCTGTCAGTGGGTCTGGGCTGTCAGTGTGTCTGGGCTGTCAGTGCGTCTGGCTGTCAGTGGGTCTGGGCTGTCGGTGGGTCTGGGCTGTCAGTGCGTCTGGCTGTCAGTGGGTCTGGGCTGTCAGTGGGTCTGGGCTGTCAGTGCGTCTGGCTGTCAGTGGGTCTGGGCTGTCAGTGGGTCTGGGTTGTGAGTCTAAGCCCATGCTGCGAGTAGGTCCCGGCTGCAAATGGGTCTGAGTTGGGAGTGGGCCCTGGCTGTGGGTGAGTCTGGGCTGTGAGTGGGCCCGTGTTTCGAGTGGGCCCAGGTCGCGCGTGACTCCCCGCGGCAGGAGCAACGGACCCACACGGATGCGGACAGCGGCCTCCCCCGCCGACCGAGGCCCACCCCGGGGAGGGGAGCCCCGTCCCCCCGCCCCCCAGGCCGCTCCCGGTGAATCAGCACCAGCGGCCGGCGGGACCCCGCGGGGCGGGGCGGGGCGGGGCGGGGCCGCCGGTCGGGGGCGGGGCCGGTCGGGTGCGGCGCGGCTCTGGAGCGCCGGGCACGACGGGAAATGGAGTCCTCGGAGGGGCGCGGCGGGAAGGGCCGCACCCCCGTGGACTCCATTTCCCATGGTGCCCCGCGCGCGGGGCGGTGAGCGGCGGGGTGGGGCGGGGGCGGGGCGTGCGCAGGGGGGTTGTGGTGGCCCGCGGCGCGCGCACAGCACCGGGTGCAGCCGCCGCCGCCGCCGCCTCAGCCGCAGCAGCGCCAGGAGCCGCCGCCCGCCCTCCTCCTCCCGTCGCCGCCCTTCCTCATCCTCATCCTCCTCCTCCTCCTCCCGCAGCCTCCTTTACCCTTACCCCGGCCCCGCGAAGATGGTGGACCGCGAGCAGCTGGTGCAGAAGGCCCGGTTGGCCGAGCAAGCCGAGCGATACGACGACATGGCGGCCGCCATGAAGAACGTGAGTCCCGTCCCATGTCCCTCGTCCCTTGCCTTTCTCACCCCACCCCGCCGGGCTCGTGGGTGCGGGTCCGCGCTTCCCTTGCCCTTCCCGTGTTGCCCCCCTCGGTGGGCTCTGGGCTGGGGGGGCGGGGGCTGCGCCGCGGGGGTGTGCGGGCCATCCGTGCGGCTCCGGTCCTTGTGCTGCCCCGACACCCCCCGCTGGGTCCCGCTCCCTTCGCTTTTCCCCGCCCCGGGATACCCTGCTCTCTCCCGACCCCCATCCCCTGCTCTAGAGCCCACCCACGCATCCTCTCCCCTCTTCTGGAGCCCCCACCAAGCCCCACGCATCTCTCTCCTCCGCCCTAGAGTCCCCCACCCTGCCCCACGCATCCTCTCCCTTTCCCTAGAGCCCCTGTGCATTGCCTCCCCTGTCCTGCTGCCCCCCACCCACCCTCTCCCTGCCCTGCTGCCCCCCACTCTGCCCCACGCGCCCCCTGCCCTGCCCCACGCATCACCTCCCCACCCCATCCCTTCTTTCCCCACACACCAGGCCCCCCACGCATCCTCTGCTGTGCCCCCATCCCTGCCCTACCCTAGCGCAGGGGGCAGAGGAGCCAGCCTAGGGTGCGGTGCTCCCCAGGGAGGTCATGCCAGCTTCAGGGGGCTGCCAAGCCCTGTGGGGCGAGGCTGTGGGAAATCCTGCTGGGGGGGGGCGTGGGGGTGCATGCACATCTCTCCCTGCTCTCGAAATACACCGCCATCGTTGCCGTGCATCCCTTCCTGCTCACGGTCAGTGAAGCTGGTGTGTGCTCGTGACCCCAAAGATCGGGAGCCCTTTTGCTGCCAAAGCTCTTACTTTTACTGCACTTGGTTGGAGATTTATGAATTGAGTCATGTTGTATTCATTTCACGCTCTTAAAATAAAGACTCTGCATATAGCAGGCTGATCTGATTTGTGACACCGAACGCTCCCCTTCAATACTGACATTTTGACAATATAAGAAGGGAAAAAAAAACATATCTCTGATCTGATCTTGCAAACAAAGCAATCGTGGGAGGCAGGATCAAGTCATTCCAGAAGATTCTGCATTTGTCATATTGCAGAGAGGCTAGACTGGGTGGAGGGAGGGAGGGGGTGCTTTAAAGGGGAAAACTGTGCTTTATGTTTGTCTTCTTAGTCAGGTCTGAACCTTTGCAAGGAGCTGGGGTGTCCTCCCTGGCTGATGAAAAGTGAATGCTGATCTAGGAATGTCGCAGTCTGCCGTGGGTGCAGCTCTGTTTGCCCATATTGCACCATTTTGTCAATAACCTTGCATTTATCAAACAGACAAAACTGTCACAGCCCGAGAATGGGGAGGGAGGAGATGTCTTATCAAGAAATGAAATATGGATAATTGGAACAAGATATTATCATATTAAACCAACCGGGCTATTCCTCTGCTGCACTATGGCTTTTATAGCATTTTCTGATAACGGCATCTATTCATTTTAAAGCAAAGCCTGCTGTGTGAGCAGATCCTACAGCTCATTTCCTACAGATAATACAGCCGCTATGACAAAGCCAACAGGGATATGCCTGGGGCACACAGCCGTGTTGCAGTATTCCGCCGGGTGAATTTCCCTAGTCTGCTTACCCAGGCTCGGTGTTTAAGCCGAAGGTGTTGTTAGAGATTATCTATACATTTTTTTTCCTTTTAGTTCTTACTGGCCCTGGTGAAACAGTAACCCGGGCTAATGCTGCTTATCAGTTGCCGTGTAGTTTGGCTGTAAGAACACAATTCACAGCGGGAGCATTGACGCCTTCCGCGACAGCAAACAAAAGGCAGAGCTTTGTTCTTCATTTCTGCACGATGCTGCCCAAACTCCGGCGCGGCCGGTCCGGTGGTGATGGACATGTCACACTTGGTTATCCCTGTCACCGTCCTGTGTGCTGCCCATCCCCCAGCTCCGGTTGTGCGGGAGGCTGATGACCTCGCACTCATTTCCGTAGCAACGCCTAGTGATGTCATATGCGATGGTCCAAGCTGCAATGCACCCAGGTGGTAGCAGAGAGCATGCAGCCTGCGTCTAGCTAAGGTGATGCAGAAGCATTCCCGTGGTCGTTGCCGTTTTGTCTCCTGCCCTCTAAACCTAGCTGTCTCCTGGCTTCCTTAACACTGTGCTGAGAAATGCTGGACGGTTTCCCTTTAAAGCCTGGCGTGGTAATGATGTGCATAAAGGAGGTTCCTTTTCTTGCAGCTTCATTTCGCTATTGCATTTTTTTTTGGTGGTCGCCTCACGGGTGGCAGCGAGGCAGCTGGGCGCGTCGTTCAGCAAGCCTCAACCCTGCCTGGTTGAGAGCCTGCGCTGAATGGCAATTTTAATGGTTTAAAATGGAAATGGTGTACTGGGGTTCTTACTGTCTGCTGATTCACCCAGTGCTGTTTGCCACAGTGATGTACTGGATCACAATAGTTTCTTCCAAATAATATTTATATATATATATAAAATAAGTTCTAGCTCCTTCCTTGCTGCAAGTGCCAGTAGCCAGTGCCCCTAGTTGGTACGTGTGGTCGCATTGTTGCTGCAGAAGCAGGACTGCTCCTTCAGCCCCTGAATGTGACATTTACTGGAGTGTCTTGGTAAAATGCAGTGGATGGTCCCCTCGCCTGCTGGAGGGAGCAGAAGGTGGTGCCGCAGCTGGGAAGGGTGATGGGGCTGGGCCCGTTGGGCTGGGGAGCGGCTGCGTGACCTTGGTCATGTCCCTTGCCACCTCAACCATGCCTGGGGGTACAGTCAGCCCTATAGTGTGTTGCAGAGTAGGAAAGCTCCCCGCTTGTCCCCAGGGTGGTGGCTGTGCCTGCTGGCCATCGGGCAGGCATTAGCTTGGGCTTGCCCTCCTAAGCAGCATCAGTGGTTTCCTTCCTAGCGCCCTGCCCTCGCTGGAGTTTGCTGCCCACAGTGCCTGTGGTTGAAGCGAGCTGCCTTTTTGTCTGGTTCAGCTCCATGAAGAGTTTACAGTCTGACCCAGCACCAGGGCTGTGGATCGATATCCATTAGCTGGGGAGCAGCAATGCTGCTGGAGGCTTTTTGGAGGTGGAGACCTGCCAAGCCCTCAGCAGGTCCTGCCTGGGGAGCAAAGCTCGTGCGTCCCTGTGGACCTTTTGGGGTGGGGGAGGTGGGGTGGTGAGGAGTGCACAGGTGAACAAGCAAGATGATTGCAAGAACTTTGCAGAAAATAAGTTGCCCAAGAAGGGTAGGGGGAGGATTATTACATTGCATCGATGTATCATGTAGGTATGGGACCATATGGCAGAGTCCGTGAACTCACCTGAAGGTCCTCTGTGAGGGGAGCATCTGGCTACTTGACTTTGGGGACCCAACCTCTGCAGCAGGGCTGTGGCTGTGCCACACATGAGGACCATCAGCTGCAGTGCTGGTGGGTATGGAGGAGTGAACGTGGGCGATGCTGGAAAGCAGACGGCTGCTGCCCAAGCTTTAGACACAATTGGCTCTTGGTGCAGTAATGGCCGTTGTGGGTGGAGGAGAGCGAGCATGAGAACCGCAGGCCTTCCCTGGCACGGGGTTTGTGGGCTTCGGCCATGTTGCTCGGCAGCCTGGCAGGCTATCATCCTCCGTGTCTGGTGACCAGGGTTGTGCAGATAGTGTGGCTTCACGCAGCTAGCAGACTCACCCTTGGAAAGAGGGGGAGTAACACAAATTCCTCCTATCTGGAGAGTCCCAGGGGAGTGGAGCAGGGATGATTAGCTGCTTTCTGCTTCACAGCGTAGCCAAGACAAAAGGGTGAGGTGGAAAGGCTTCTCCAGGAAGAGTGCTGGGCAGGCCATCTGTGATGGCAGGAAGGGAACAAGGAGTGTGAGCTGCTGTAGTAGCACTTCCCAGGGGGCTGGGGAGGATTTTGAGAAACCATTTCCAGTGCCGAGGTGGAGAGGGTATGTTGGCATCTAATGACTGCATCAATGCTTTTGCCACCGCCCCTTGCGCAGGCGTCTTGAATGCTGCTCAGCCTTGTAGTGCCTTCTGGACCACTGCAGCACAGGGGCTGCATGGCTGCGTGCTTTCTGACCTGCTCTTACACACAGAGGAGCAGTCCCCTTGCCCTTTAGCAGCGATGGCTTGCTCAGACCTGAGTGATTGTGGTGGGGGTCTGAGACAGCGTGACTCAGAACAGGGAGCAGGGCTTCCTTCCCGGAGGTCTGCGGGGTCAGGGCAGGATGGCTGTGTCAGGAGCTGCCGTCCTGCTGTGCTTCCAACCTCGTAACGGTTCACGGTGTGGGTTGTCTCTGTGTAAATTGGCCTCAGGACCATACAGTGGTAGGCTGAGTCTCACATCTGTACTTAAGCCACAGACAGGTAGCAGCATGCCCTGTAGGTGAGTACAGTGGGCACTACACACATTAACTATATTGACTGGAGAGTCTTCAGCAGCCTATGCTCTTAGAAATTCCCCATTAAGCTCCTAGTAAGTCTTCATCTATGAACTTTAGGAGAAGCTACTGACTTGTGAGACCATGCTGGATTTCTCTCAGTTGGCCAAGTGTAACAGCCAGGTGTGGATTTGATTAGAAATAGCTCTTTTTGAACTAAATGAAAGTGATATTGAGACTGTGGTAGAGAATTTACTGTTGAATCCTCTGCAGATGTCTGGGGTACATAGAAACAGTCAAGCTCTTGGGCAAGGGCTCTCCAAGAGCCCTCAGATGTTTTGGGCTTAGCCAGTAGATCTTTTGGGTGGTGGCTAGCCCTGAAAGTGCAAAAAGGTTGGTGGGAGTTGTCTTGATTTCCTTCCACCCCTTCTTTCTTGCACTGCTGCTTGTGGTTAAAGATGGCTGGCTCACAGGAGACTTTTTTTCTTTTTGAACACCAAAAAAGCTTCATAATATGTATGGACAAGCTCTATCTGCCCAAGCTTTGTTCACCAGCTGATCCCAAAGTTGCTCTCTGGAATAGACTCTCTGGGCACTAGTGATATGAACTTGGGCTACAGGAACAGCAATTTAAGGGCAACCACAGAACTTCAGCTCCAAAAGTGTTTTCTGATTGAAAACTCATGCATCTCCTGAGCATATTCACTCTGTTCTTGGCTTGTCTTATTTGAACTAGATGATGTCACTCAGCATCCTCTTAGCAGCTCTCATGATTGTGCTGGATGGTGCTTGCAAGAGAAGTGAGGGCTATCCATATAACTGTTGTATCGCTCTGCTTCTTACTGCTGGGTGATGGCTGGCGTAGTGGCTGTTTTCTGGGGTCTGGATTGTGATAGGGGAGATAAGGAACATGTTTCTTCCTCACCTTCTGTTGCTGGTTGAAGGAAGTCTTTCCTTAATTTGAGGATCTCCGTCATATTTTTTCCCTCTGCCCCATCTCTCCTTTACTGTGTATTATTGGACCATTTCATTTTAAGCTGTTTTCATTCTTGTGTCTGGGACAACAGCATTAGAGCTGGTCAGGAGCATGGTCAGCTTGGTTTTCTGGGTAGGAATATGAAGTCTCAGCCTTGTGGAACTTCAGATCAGGAAGTTGGAGTAAGTGTGACCTGGTGGTCCCCAGTAGCCCATGGGGAGGCCTGGGCTGGACTGGGGTTTTGTTCTCAGGCTGATGGGTGACCCCAAGCCCATTCACAATCATAAGTACAAGGATTTTCAGAGCCTGATATTTCACTGCACCACTCCATACTGAGTGTCGCATGCTTGGAAGAATCACAGTTAGAACTGAGATGGAGAAAGATGTCAGTGTGAACAGGATGGTGCATAGACAGAGGACTCCAGCTGTACCAGCAAGCTGCTCTTCTGCTTCCTGCTGAAATGCTGGGATGGGGTGGTTCTTGCCATTCAGGGTAGGTTTAAGCTGTGCTGATGAAAGGACTCTGCAAGGGCAAGATGTACGTGGTGGGAGTTTTGTCAGCTTGTGTGGTCAAAGGCCCCTGATATTGGTAAGCAGTCACTTAACCTTGGATGCAGTCTTCTGTCTTAAATCTCTAAATAATTTGTGCTCCCTTGGGTTCAGTAAATGCTCTGGGACAACATGAGTAAGCACAAGCCAGCCAGCCTGTCAGGTGTTGTGGAACCGCGGATTTGGGTAGGGTGAGGCATTGAGTGTGTGGATCTTTGCCTTATGAGGCATCAGAAAAGATGAGATGTGCTTGTCACATTTACTATTTTGATTGATGCGTACCTGTAGTTAGGATCTACTAGTTGTGACTCTTGAGGATACAGGGTGCAGCTGATGGAGCAGAGGCTGGGAGAGGAGAGTGGTAGCCGTGACTTTACATCTGGAGAAACCTCCCTGGATGGCGACACATCTGGCAGGGTATAATGCACGAACTCTACAAATGAACTCTTCAGCTTCTATTTTGAGCAGCTTCATGCCAAGTAAACCATGTGCAAATGAACGCATAGAAAGTTGTGTGCAAGGGTACATATTTAGGAAAAATACAATCCAAGCTTTTGTGTGTCCAACTGCCAATGCTTGAGAAACCAGCTTCTTGGGAGGTGGCTTTGTCTGGGCTCGGACATCTCCTTGGATGTGGAGCACTGCTGGACTGATTGGTACTGCGTCTCTCCCTTGGTAGAGGTGAGTAGAGCTCATATTGGGAGCTCAATACCAGTCTGGCAGGGAAGAGCAAAAAGGACTGTCAGACTAGAGCTAGCTGCTCAGTGTATCCCAGCCAGACATCTGGCTGTTCAGAGGCATGTACAGGGGAAGAGGGGGCTGGAAAAAGCCTACAGTCTGACCCAAAGGAGCCTTTTCTCAGTAGGGTCAGTGTCCAGGACATTTAGGACTCTGCAGATCTGAAGCTGCCTTCTGCTTTTCCTGCCCAGTTTTACCTCCTGACCTGTGACTGACAGCGAAACATGAATGTATACTGGAATAGCTGCAGCGCAAAGCATGGTAAAACAGGATTTGCCTGGCTTCCCAAGCATTTCTCCACTGACAGTCTTGATAGGTTACAGGCATCATCTTCCACTTCACCGTGGCAAAACTGTGATGTAGGGCTTCAGTTGTCTCTGGATAGCTGAGGCACCCTTGATGCTTCCAGGCATTTTTCTACACTTCAGTGCTCTGCAACTCAAGATAACTTTTTCCAAAGCTAACGTTGTTATGAGTATTTTTGTGCTAACTGGCTTGGAGCCAGCTTATACCTTCTTGCCTTTGTGGTCCAGGCCTTTGTTATTTCTTTCTGGAAGGCTGAAAGCCTTAACCAGCCTCTGTTCTTTATTGGAAAGGTAACTGACCTAACTTGTCCTTGGCTGAAGTCTCCCTCCCTTCTATCATATTCACATGACTGAAGATAAATGGCAACCTGATGTCAGGAAACCAAAAATTTCATTAGAACAGTAGCAACTCTTTACTAGATTCGGTTCTGCAAGCGATGGTCACCACTGGAAAGCAGTAGCTTGGAAACCTGTTTTAGCATCTGCTGAAATGAAGGAGAAGTAGCTGTGAATTTATCACTGTAATAGTGAAGATATGGTGGTTTTGTCTTTTGACTTCTGAAACCTTCGGCTTGACTTCAGGATGCAGTTCAGATAAATAGCCCCGGCTGGTTTAATGCTGGCAATAGTTAGATAAAATGCACTGCCATGGCTGCCAGGCTCTGCCTGTGCTCCTGCCTTGTGCAGCTTTTGGTCTTTGCAGACGGGTGAACTCTTCTTCCCCCGTAGAGACAAAATGGCTTTGTGGAAACCCAGCCCACGGCTTGCACAGTGCTGTCTTAATGCACTGCATTTACACATGAGTGGTGGAGGACCCTGCAAGATGGGTAGGGCTGTGAGGGAGTGTGGCTGGGCTCTCCTGTGCAGGGTACAGGTGGTGCACTGGCATTGCTGAGGTCCCTCCTGGTTTCTGCCTCCTCCCACCTTCTTCCCTCCAAAGCAGAGCAACCTTTGAGCAGCTGGGGGGCACTTCACAAATCTGCACTCGGTCTGGAGCACGCAGGAAAGGGGAAGGATATGGACCCACAACCAGCTGGCTGTGGAGTTTGTGTAACTTGGTGGTGTGTCATCTCCTTGGCTGGGCACGGCCGGTGCTGTCATAGCCAGCTTTCTCTTGTTCATTCCCCTGGCTGCTTGATCTAACGAGAAAAGTCCCTCCTCCCACCCTAAAATGAAGGAAAATGGTGACAAAAGGACTTTCATTCTGCTCTTTAAATTTAATTTTTATTTTAAGTAAGAGGCCTGACTCCTCTCTCCAGAGTCCAGATGTCAAGATGTTGGATTCCTACCCATGGCTCTGGGTGGGGAGCCTGCCTCAGGGAGGAGCTCGGCAGTGGGATGGCTTTGTCTGGCCTCTCTGAGTACACAATGGCACCAAGCCTGATCTGCTGTGAATTTCCAGTCCCTCCAGTGGGCCAGGGCCCTGGGAGCTGCTGGGGCTGGTGGAGCGCAGGGCTTGATGTTCAGCTGGGAGTCTCACCCTGGTTGCAGTGCTGGTTTGCTTGGTGGGGGCTGGAAACACTCAGAAATGGTAAAATTCTGGAAAAAGGAGCTGAAATGATGAGGCAGCAATCCTCGGGCTGCAGGAAATACTGATGAGACTGTCTCTCAAAAGCAATGCCTTCATGTAGCTGGTGAAACAAAAGCCTTTGTCTGCCTATTTAAGTACAAACTTCCCCCGGTCTCAGGTTTTTCTGTGCTAACCCAGATCTAGTCACATCTCAGGAATGACCCAGCACATGCTCAATTTGGTATTAAACAAACCTGACTTTTGGCCCAAAACTAGTGATCTAGTGACCAAGGGCAGTGCATTAGTTAATAGCAGTAGGAGAACGTGTCACTGATGATGGCATGAGATTCCCTTAAAGTGATCCCCAGATTAGGGATTAGAGTACTTAATGTTTTTCTTCTATAAAGGCGATGTTAGAATTGAGTCAGTCTCTGGGTGTTTTGAGGCAGCTGCACTTGGACGAACGCAGGTCTGCAGGGACTCAAGTAGAAAACATTCCTTAATTGTTTGCAAATTCTCTCTGATCTTACTGGACGCGTTGGCTTGCTTGGGATATATCTTTGCTTACGTACCCAGTATGCTTCTGATTCCTCTAAGATAGTTTCAGCAAGGGTGTAGAAAAATACCAGTGAGAAGTCTCAGCTTGAACATTAACAAGGCTGCTGATGGACACGTTGTTTGGACAGTTGTGGTTCTCTGCAGCGTAAAGTTTATTAATAGTAGTTGGAGAAGCTGTTGTTGTGCCTTATGCTAACAGATACACTCCAGAAGTGCTGTAGGAAATCTGCTCTTGTAAAAGACTAATGCTCAGTATTCAGCAGTGAATGAGAACTTGGGGAAGATTAACAGCCTTTGATTTACACCCAGCCGAGGAAGGCACTGGAGCTTTGCCTGTTTATGCTGTTGAGCTTTATGTGGGATGAATATTTCATTACCTCAAAGCTGGGAGCTTGGCTTCTTGCATTTGTGGTGTCAAGACATCCCTGCCTGAGGGGCTCTGTCACCTGTGATGAACTGAGATCAAATCTGTGGTGGTAGTCCCTTGGGCTTCAAAAGAGGGTTGGGAGGAGATAGCTGGAGCCAGGCGAGGGTAGTTAAATCCACAGTTGGATCTAGAATAGTAAAGTGACCCTCCTTGTAATTCAAAATGGGCTGCAGTGCTCCAGAAAGCTGCCAGAGCAAAAACTTGACTTTCTGTTCTGTAAGTTCATTTAAGAAATGAAATAAAATTATCTGCTAGAGGTGTGTAAGATCAGCCCTGAAATCCGTGAAGCAGTGGGAGGGTAAAGTACATCTGGAGGGATAATCACCTTACTTCCTGATGCGGAAATTAAACCTGTCGTGGGGCTGGCATGCAGGAGTCCACCTGGGTGTTCTGGAAAGTCTCTTGCTTAATCTGGTAAACCATATTACAGGCACTGCAAGGAACTGCTGGTTCTGCACACCAGAAGACCTAGAGCAAAAATCTTGGGTTTGTTGGGGTTTTTTTTATTTCCAGAACCTTACTTTGATGTGAAACAAGCAGACTTTTCCAAAGCATTTGGGGTAATGACATGAAGCAGTTAAAAACTTATGTGCTAGCTGCAGGGAGTTGTTTGCATGGTTGCAGCTTCTCCCGTTTCATCCTGCTGGAGCAGCAGCTTGCCAGCTGCCGTGGCAGCAATGGCTCTGCCGTGCAGGAGGAAGCCATGCAAGCAGCCAAGAATTGCCCAGTTCATCCTGCTCTGGCAGGCTTGCTCAGCAGCCAGAACTTGCTTTCAGCCTTTCCTGGGGTGTCTTGCCCATGGCACACTGTCTCTCCTCTCCCTACTCAGTTCAACTGAATACAGCTCATGGGTACAGCGTAACGCTGTCATTTTTTGAGCTGCTGATTAAGGACAAGCATCTTGTGTTGGCCTGGCACTTGAAGCTCCAGGGAGGATTTGATGATCTGGTGGCAGGGTACTTGCCGCCCAGTAGTGGGGCTGGAGGTGAGCAGGAAAGCACTAATATCTGAGCCAGATTAGTACTCGCAGAAGCTGTGAGGTAAGTCTTTAAGCAGCTAATGCTCCCAGCAGCGCTAAGCACTCTCCCCACATGAAACTTGGTTCATCTTATGTGCTAGAGTTCCTGAAGTCTGTCTAGCATGGTTTTGTTTTGCCATAAATAGGGGAAGACTGATGTTTTTTACCCCCTCCAATGTTGACTAAGTCTTAAGACTCTAGAAGTGATCTGTGGTCATCCCATGGATGGCTGCTTTGGCTAAACAGCCTGTGAGGGGATGGACTTCGCTGAAGAAGAATAATGCTTGAATGGGGGGCAGGGGGTGGAAATCAAGTCTTTAAACTTGTACAGAAATGCTGTTGAGGAAAGAGCTACCCTTCAAGAGCTTTTCAACTCGCACCTGGAGAAGTTCAGTTCAGCCCAGAAGAGCCTGTAGAAAACACTGAATTGTCATTTTCCTTTCAGAAGGATCTACTCTGAGCTTCTAAAACTCTTGGCATGCTCCAGGAGCGCATCTGAGCTCCTGTGGCAGTGGTGTGCTTTGGCACTGGTCTTCCATGCACTTCGCAGAAAGCTTGGAGAAGAGGCCTATCAGCAGAGAACAGACTGGATAATCCAAGGCAGGAGTGCTCCCCAGGCTGTTGGGTGATGGAGCCGGGTGCTGATCTTGGGCCGCTGTTAAGGCGCTTGCAGAAAGGCAAAAGCGGGCAGATGATGCTTCCCAGCTTGCCGCATCTCAGGGAAGGAATAGCTTGGCATCCCTTCTGTTGCTTTGTAGACAGCAGGCAAAGGTGCTGGTATCCCATCTGCCAGAGACTGTGTAATGAGCCCTGAGTGACAGTCCTCTTAAATGCTGGGACTGATGTGGTTTGACTTGCTGCTTTCTCCATCTGGTGGCAGGAAGGCACTAGACTGACAGAGATTGATTATTTTTCCCAAGAGTTTTTAATAGGTACAAGGCAGCTAGTGGCAGCAGGACAGTGAAACGAGTTGTCCTATGACCGGTTTTATCTTGTTTAATAGCCTGTCTTTTGGTAAGGCTAACAAGAATCAGGGTGTTAATAAGGAAGACAAGAACAACTTGGGCATAATTCCTTAATGGCTCAAAAAGCAGATACTAGCTATAGGAGCTGCTCCCTGCTACAAGACTGTGCAGTGCTAATTCAGAAATGGTTTGTATCTCTACACTGATGCACTTGAAGAGCATACACGATGCCCATGCTGGGGAGCTGGGATTGTTCCTCCCAGCTGGTTATTGTGACGTGTCTGGGTTGCCCTCTGTCAACTCCATAGCCATGGCACATTGCAAGGTCTATTAATGTGCCTGGAAGCCACGTATGGACAGCAGGCGGATGTTCTCTTGTGCTTGCCTTATCACAAAAGCTGCAGAAGAAGCTGGTGAGACAAATCGATGGCACCCAGGTGTTCTGCAGCAGGAAGAACTTGAGCCGTTAGACCAAATGCTGGGGCTGCAGTGCTGCAGATAAGAGGTGGTACATGAATGCTGCTACTAAATGCAGAATAGGAACAGCTCAGAGCTCTTCTGTTGTCACTGCCTTTCTTGCCTTGGCTCCCTTATGACCTTTTACATGCAGGAATGACCCAAGTAGTTGAAACTTGCTTTTTCTCTAGGTGAAACTGATCAGAGCCAGACTGAAACTGGAATAGATCTGCAGGCTCCCAGGACTGATCAAACCTGTGTGTAGTATGATGAAATTCACTTTAGCTTAACTAGCTGTTAAGCTACAGAGGCCAATGAAATGAGTGCTTGGTTTTCACATCTCCCTTCCAGCTTGAAGGCTTTTGATTTGGGTGGTTCAAAGTTGCCTTAAACAATAAAGGCTACAGAGCGGGATGAAAGCAGCTGTTAAATACAGGACATGCAGAAATCTTGATCAGTGTGTAGAGTGCCTAAGTAGCCTCTGAGGTCCAGTTACACTACAAGCGATAAACAATCTTACTTTGCAGACACTGGTCCTTGATGCACTTGGAGCAATTTGAAACATAATGGCAGAGCCCATCCCATGTGCCTTCAGCCACTGCCCTGCAATGAGACCTGGCCTCGCCAGCTTAAAAATGAGGAACTAGCATATGATTATTCATACTGAAACAGTCAAAGGAGACAGCAGTGGGGAACTAACTTCTGCCCACAGCCTGCTTGTGCTTTTTTGGTCTTCTCCGAGATGAGAGGAATGGCTCAACCTGTGGCCAGAAATCCCCCTGGCTATGCTGAGAGAAAACACAACCAGAGAGGACAGCAGAGGTCAGCAAGGAGAGAAGTATTAAAGGTATGACTTTTACTTTGGAAGTATGACCTGGGGGAGAAGGCTAGAGTACAAGGTGGAGGAAAGACCCAAACCGGTGAAATCTGGTAAGATTTTAGATTTAGGTCTAGCTTAACACACGCCTCCTTTGTGTCAAAGTAGGACAGTGCTTAAGAAAAGCATCTTTCCAACTGCTGCAATGGTGTCATAGGACAGCTCTCCCTGGAGCGCACAAGGAGAGGCTGTTCTTGACTAGCTTGTGAGCCATCTAATCATGATTGTAATCAAGCCACCAGGTAAGGTGACAATTTAATGTGCTTGAGGGCAGCCATTTCTTCAGAAGCTACATGTAGAGTAAGAAGGGGACAGAAAAACCAGGCAGTGTCTCTGGCATGTCACTTCCAAAATGACAGCTCTTGGGCTGCTGAAAGTGGTCTGGTGCTTGCAGACGGGTGATGGGGTCCCACCACAAGACAGCAGCTAGAGATGGGGGAAGCTGGCATGGCTGCGGGTAGTCGTGAACATTTATCAGCTGCTTGAGCCTGAAGTGGTTGCGTGCTGGTTGCTCCCCTTGCCAGTGGCTTCAGACCAAGTCAGAATTTCAGTGGTGGGACTTCTGGCCAGAACATTCTTTCAAAAGCACATTTGCCTTTTAAAAATGAAAGAAAAAAAGGGACCTTCAGGCCAGACCTCAGTGTGACTAACAAGCAGCCTGAGAAGGAAAACAAAGCAATTGCTAGGGTTTCTGTTGAGAGATAACATACTTAATTGCATGGTGCAGAAGCTGTAGATAAAACAGAGGAAACACAAGTGCTGAGGAGGAGCTGGCTGTTGTGTATCCTGATGGAAGAGGAGCCCTGGTGAAGTTCAAAAGCTGTTCTCGGTGCACAGTTTTTGGTTCTTGTGGTTCTCTCTCACTCTCTCTCCAGGAAAGCTTGGCTTCTTTGTAGATGTCTAGTGTCTTCAGGGACTGAGGATCTCCTCTAGGCAATCAGAAAAGCAAAAGTGTTGAGGCTTATAACATGGATTAAACTGTCAAATGTTGATGGTATTCCCCAGGGAAGGATCTCTCTGTCTGCTCAGCTTGCTCTGCTGTATGCTTTAAGATGAGACATCAAAGCTAGGTAGGAGCCATAAATGGGTGGGCACTTAGTTATAAAACTGAGTGAAAATCCATGTGTATAAGGGTAAACAGGTAAACCTAAGCCCTGTGGTGGATCGCCATTGCAGCTACTGAAGGGTTATTGAAAAAGATTTCATGATGTACTCAGAAATGATTAATTCAGACCTACTGATACAAGGTGAGAAGTGGAGGATAAGAGTGCTGGAATAAGCCCCATCAGCAAACTTACCTGCTGCTGGCTGGGAGCAAACCTCCCCTGTAGCTCTCAAAAAAGCCTGCTAATTAGGATGCTTCTGGAAAGAAGGTACAGTAGGACCAACCCTTGGGCTTTTGGAGGCCACAGACCCTGACATTAGGGGCAGGTAAAGTTTTGCATGCTCCTTGGCTCCTCTGCATGAGGCTGAACCTTCCCCTGGCTGCAGTGTGATACTCGAGCATGCGAGGAGCCTGCCAGGTTTTGGACAGAGTGCTGAGTCAGAGCTCACAGCTGTAGCAGAGAAATCGGGAGAACCTTCTCTGAGATTGTACTGCCTCTGAAGAGCTTTGTTGCAAATCAGAATGCTCTGATTTGTACAAACTTTTGGACTTTCAAGCAGTAGAAACCCTAAACTTCTGGTAGTTTTTGTTCAACGGGAATTGTTGGACTGTTCCTGTGGCTTTAGGGCACTTGAGTCTTGGTGGTGCAGACACTGCACCCTCAAAGGCTGCAGGAACTGGTGAGACTGGAACTTGGCAGCATCCTCAGGTTTGATGGAGCATGCTTCCAAGCCAAAGCCTGTCAGTGTAGACTGCTCCATGCTCCCGGTATAGACCTGTACTCCCTGGCTAGGTGTCTTCTCCTCTGCTTCTGCCCTTAGGCAGGGCAGCTGCCGAGCACAGCGCTGCCTGCAGTGTGCAAAGGGTCTGGCTTCTGGCACATGTGTCATGTGCTGTGACAGGGCATGGGGGAAGCTCTTGAAAGTAAGACCATTGCCTGCAGACTAGCAGGGAAATAAGAGGCGCCACAGCTGAGGTCTCCTGCTGCTCTGCATCAATAAAGAACCAGTCTTGTGGCTGGGCTGGCAGGCTGGGCTTGTTTGGTGGGAAGAAGCAGAAAGGAAGGTGAAAAGCATGGTTAGTTTGTTGGTTTGGTTTTTTGTTGTTTTTTTTTTTCCAGAATAGCTAGAAGACTTGCATCTATCAAGTTTCCAGCTGCGTAAGCATGTGGACTGGCTCTCTGTGCTTGGCTGTTTGTGCCATATGCAAGGCTTGACTCCATTTCAGCCGCATGCGTCTCCTGCCCCCTGCCCCCTCTCTGACCTACAGGGGTACAAGGGTGAAACAAGGCTTGACAGTTACTGGGATTTGCAGTGGAAGTTCTGCTTTTCTCTGCTGTTGACCAGGGAAGTAAAACTCCAAAAATGGCTGAGCTTCCCAGAGAGGAGGTAGACTTCCAGCCAGAGGCTGATGGCTTTGTGTTCCTGCCAAGCCCTCTTAATGCCAAACGGAGGCTTTTCTTTGGATATTTGAAGTCTCTAACTCCATGTAACAGTGCTGGCAACGGTATCAGGTGACTGAATGCTCATAGGGTTGGTCTGTATGTGAGGGTGCTGCCCTTCTTAAGGGAGGTGAGACCACTCCAGGGTCCGAGTTAAGAAGTGGGAGGGTTCGAGTAATATCAATCTGGATGCTGGAAACAGACGTTTGCAAAAATTCTCCAAAAGGGCTTGTAACATGACTGCTGCAGCCTAATCCAGGCCTGATGCAGGGTATTGCCTTATTGATGTTACATCAGAGGTGTTCAGTGCAATGCTATAAATTAAGTATATCGGAGCTTGCTGTTGAGGCTCAGGCTTGATAGAACTTACTTTGTGTTGGTATCCTGCAGTGTAAGGAAATATCAGCATTTGGTTGGCCAGCACAGGCTTACAGTGAAGGCACCGCATCCACCTGACAAGTTGCTGCAGCGGTTTCTGGATGGTCTGCTGGAGATGTTCACCCATACAGCGCTGCTGGCAAAAGCAGTGCGATGGTGACTGTGCGATCCCATGCTGCAGCGCCGCATGTATCGTGGCAGATAGCGCAAAGGCACCAGCCCATCCTTTGGTGCAGTGGGGCAGGCAAGCGGGCAGCAGCGTTTTAGCTGTAGTGCTGAGACGTGGCAGGCAGGTTCTGGACAGACCAAGAGCAGGGATGATGGCAGTTCTCAAAGGCAGCTTAACCTGGGATACGTCTTTTCCACCTTCCAGTGACTGATAAAGGCAGCTAAGCATACCCTTGCTGTCTGATATCTGGTGTCCTGGGCATCTTGCATTTTCTTCCTACTGGGAATGTCTAAGTGCCAGATGGTCTTGCTTTCTTCCTCTCTTGGCTCAGTTGCAAACTGGAATACGTGTGGGACTGCAGCCTCTTCCCTTCCCTCTCCTAGAGCTGAGGGATGCGGTCCCTGTCTCTGGCCATGTTACACCTTTGCCATTGCTCTGCGATGCATCTCTGCAGTGCTCTACTTTACTGGGAGCCTGGATACTGCTAGAAAGGAGTTACATATTTAACGAGGTTCCCTTTCTGCTTTGATAAGTTCCCTGCCAGCTCCCTGGAGGAATCGGCTTTCTCTACAGATGTACCTTCCATCTGTCAGCAAGTTTATTGAGAGGATTTTGACAGGCAACTTTCTTCCATAATCCTTAATAGTTTTAAATTCAAAATGTTTGTGGCAAAGCTAATCCTACAAAACTTCCTGTAGTTTTAATAAATCTGTCTTCCAGCAAGACTCTTGGTGAGAGGAGGTAAATCCACTTTTATGCAGTGATAAATATCTGCAGACTCAGCTGTGGGGCAGCTTTAAAATCACCTGCTTCGTCCACAATTAAAACTGGTATCTCCGCTCAGAAAGCGTCTCACTCATGTGATCATCAGCCCTTATAACTAGTGTCAGGACAGAAAACTGTTGGAATTGACGAGTCTCTTGTGTGGCTGTTGATGCTGGACACGCCATTTACAGCTGGAAGGTAAGAGAGTAAGTCAGGCTGGGATTTCTGGATGCTTCTAGTCCCGGTTCCCTTACTCAAAGCAGGGCAACTTAGATGGGACAAGACCCTGCGTAACCTGATTAAGTTTTGAATATCTCCAAGGACAGACAACCCATAAGCTCTAGGGCAGGGAGACACCATCGTTGTGCTCTGGTATCTCAAAGCTGCCTTTAACCTTACCATGTCTTTAACTTATGTTTGTGCAGGTATCACTCAGAGGGAAGAATGAATGGAGTAATCTCAAAAGTTGATAAGGCTTGTAAAAAATACAGAAAACTAGAGACCTCTGAACTTAGAGCACAAGTCAGCCTGGAAGCAGGCTTGTAGGGCTGAGGCTCTGCCCCAGCCTCTCTGTGGGAAGCAGCATATCACGCAAAACCCAGAGCCGTGTGCTTAATTAGCTGCCATTAGCCTGGCTGCGAGAGGTGGGACATGGATCAATCCCCGGGCATCACACACCCTACTTACCTTGAGGCGTGAAAGCTGGGAGCTGCCTTGGCATGCTGCCCTGTGCACCTTGTCCTGTATCGGTGGCGGCTGCTGATAGTCCCAGGAGACTCTGTCCTCTTTAACCCATTTCCCTGGTCCCTCAGCCATCTTTTGCCCTTGGCAGAGAAGGCAGTTGTGCCTGATTTACATAGTAAGACCCCCTTTGGTGTGGAGCTGGGCTGTTTGCTGCTTCCCCTGCCAGGCTGTAGAGCATCTCGTGGAGCAGCACAGATCCACATGGTAGTGGGAGCTGGGAGTGGAGGCTGCTCTTGCTGCCTCCGCCTTGAGGAAAGGAGTAGAGGGGGTCCGGATCAGAGACCAGAGTATTCTGTTTGCTGCGTGGGAAACTAAGGCTTAGCTGTAGCTTGATTTTTGGGAGAAGACATTAGCCAGACCGTGGCTGAACAGCTGTAAGGAGAGCTGCAGGCAGGAGTGGATGTTGGTGGAATGAACAGGTCAATATGGTATTAACAAGGGTGAGTCATTCTAGGCTGCTCAAATGAGATCCTGGGCTAGACCATCCTACACCTTCCAGCATCAACCCTTGGCCTCCTGATCACCACCACAAATGTGGTTATCTAGGCCCAGAACAAACCTTGTCCTTGCAAACGCCTGTGAAAATGACTCAGTATTTGCACAGGCCTTTCACATCCAAACCATTACCTAATCCTTGTGAGAATGACTGCCGAGAGGGAGGCTTACAGGTTCCTGCTCTGCTGGCCTGCTTCCCACGTGGCTGTACCTGGGGTGTGTATGTGGTGGGGTGGGGTGTGCCTGGGGGAAGGGGAGGCGACTGTGCAGGCTCACAGTGCCACTTGGCAGGTATAACTACCCCGGCTGAGCGGCTGTATGGAGCAGCCTGGCTGCCGCAGCATCCTGGGCTGCTGCACCCGCTCTGAGGGTGCAGAGACCCACGTATGCGGCAGAGCACGGAGACAAGGGGGATGTGAGCCCTTCCTGAGCCACCTGCTGCCCGTAAGGCAGGGCAGCTGGTGCAGCAGTTGGCTGGGTGCCTCGCTGTTGCCAGAGGTGCTGCCTGGGCGGCTTCAGCCAGCGATGGGGTTGCGGGAGCTGGAATGAGATTGTTGCAATATCAAGCGTGGTGCTTCCCAGTAACTGAACCAGCCAAGGCAGCATTTGGCAGCCTGTTTGTGAGGTGGCTCTGTGCTCTATTGTCTCTTTAATCCCACTGTTGCCGCAACATGTGAGGCAGGTAGAAGTGATGCTGTGCATTAACGCTGTTATCCTCAATGAAGGAAAATCCTGTGTGGGAAGAACATACTCTTACCATGTGAGCTTTTAAGCCCTTATCTGTGCAGCTGCCTTAGGCAGCTGCAATTTTAATATCTAACTTATTCTTTAGGCATCTCAGAAGCATGCCCTGTGCGTATGGGAATGGGAAAAGATGAACGCCCTGTACCTATGGTATTGTTAATCTGTGCAGCTAGCTTGTAAACCTAGACCATCTCCACCCTCTTGCTTTGACTGTCCCTCTCGCCTGCATCACGAAGTCCAACTCTCATCCCTCAGGTGAAAGGTGTCTCTTTGCTAGAGGATTTTTCTCATTCTGGAAAACGATGATCTTCTAAGAAATGGAGAATACCTCGAATAAAACTCAGCCCACCCCTCTTGCTGGGGGACTGGACCATGGTGTGATTTCCCTGCCCCTCCCCTCCCCCCCATCGGCTCCCTCAGGGATGGAAGTGGATGCCACATGACTCGGCGAGCTGGCTGCCTTCTCCTGCGGCTCACTAGAGATGTGCTGGAGCACCTGAACGTGTGATGGGAGTGTCAAGTGACTGGGGCTTAACCCAAGTATCTCTCTTCTCTCTCCCTCTCTCAATGCAGGTGACGGAGCTGAACGAGCCTCTGTCCAACGAAGAGAGGAACCTGTTGTCCGTTGCCTACAAAAACGTGGTGGGGGCGCGGCGCTCCTCTTGGCGAGTAATTAGCAGCATCGAGCAGAAGACCTCTGCTGATGGAAATGAGAAGAAGATAGAAATGGTCCGGGCCTACCGTGAGAAGATCGAGAAGGAGTTGGAAGCGGTGTGCCAGGATGTGCTGAGCCTGCTGGACAACTACCTGATCAAGAACTGCAGCGAGACGCAGTACGAGAGCAAAGTCTTCTACCTGAAGATGAAAGGGGACTATTACCGCTACCTGGCCGAAGTTGCCACTGGCGAGAAGAGGGCGACTGTGGTGGAGTCTTCGGAGAAAGCCTATAGCGAAGCCCATGAGATCAGCAAGGAGCACATGCAGCCGACCCATCCCATCCGGCTCGGTCTGGCGCTTAACTACTCAGTTTTCTACTACGAGATCCAGAACGCGCCGGAGCAGGCCTGCCACCTGGCCAAGACGGCCTTCGACGATGCCATTGCCGAGCTGGACACCCTCAACGAGGACTCCTACAAGGACTCAACGCTCATCATGCAGCTCCTCCGCGACAACCTAACGCTCTGGACGAGCGATCAGCAAGACGACGACGGTGGAGAAGGCAACAACTAGACCCCCCCGATGGACTGGCAGCCGCACGCTGATGCTAACTACTGCAGTCTTTATTTTTTTCCCACGAGTGGGGGGGGGTCAGGGGTGGGGGAGGGAAAGGGAGGGGACACCTTCCCAGGGAGGCCCCCCACAACCTGTCTTTGATTGCCTCGTTGACATTTTTGCCAAAACACCACTAGTGGAAGTCAGGCTGGCTGTGCTGGTATGGAATAGCAGCCTCACTGGCATATGGACTGTTCTGTAGATTATTAATACAAGTGGAGCTGTCTTTAATTTAACTTTATCGCTAGAAATAAAAGGGTTTTAAGATGAATTCACGTGGATGGAATGGCCCTCATTTTTAAGGAAAGCAACGCAAAAAAAAAAGGGAGTTCTGTGGTTCCAGTAAGGCTTCATGCGTTTGTTTCTTCAGTCCAAGTGCCGTGTGTCCGTACCACGTCGCGGGGCGTCTCTCTGCAGCGCTCTGCCTGACAGGGCGTAGCTTAAAATCCCCAAATTGAAAAGGAATTAAAAAAAAAAAACCTAAGGAATTTGGGGCTTGCAAAGCCCCAGGATTTAGGCCATCCAATCTATTTTTTTTTTTTGTTAAGATATTTATTAGGGTAGCTTACAGTATTAACACTAAATTGCAGTTTACAGTATTTCTACATTACAGCCATATGACATCAAGCCTTTGATTGTTTTTTCTTTTGCTAGTTCTTTTGGCTTGCCTTCCTGATCAGTCCTCGCCTGTGGACTGGCTTTAGCTATTCTGTGTCGCCCAAGGCAAGAAGACCGCCCGCCCGAGGAACATCAAAGCTGCTCTAGTTTTTTGGTCAACAGCTTAACAGGTGCTTGGCTAGCGGCTGTTTCAACTATTTTAAGTCCACAGCAAAAGGTTTAAGAGCTTAATTAGACAAGGGGGAAATGTTTAAACTTAAAATGCCACTTAAATAAAAAATTACAAAAAAAAAAAATAAAAAAAGAGCATTCAGGTCTGTATGTCATGTACTGTGTTTGGTATTTCAAAAGACCATCCTGATTTAAGGTGCCACAGCTGCTTCCTCAGGGATTGCACTGCCATTTCACTCTGCCTGACTTTCTCCCACTGTACCATGAGGTTTGTCAGCAGATCTCCGGCACCCAGGCTCCCTTGTTTGTCACCAGGGAAGCTCGGTGCATTTTCCTTTCTCCTGGGGAAGCTTGTGGTGTAATGAGTGAACTTCAGGAGTTTAGAAACTAATTTGGTAGAGAAATCCTCAAGGGAAGAGCTACAATCATAGACATTTCTATCAACCATCGGGAGCCCAGGAACTTAGTTCTCTTAGCAAAATCGTTTGAGTCTGTCTGATCTGGCTGGGGTGGGAGATGGGGCATCTGAGTTGCTTAGCAGGTAATGTTTACCCCATTTTGAGTAAATTTATTATTCTTAATTTTTATTTTGACATCGTTGTTGGAAGTTCACTGCTGTTCTCTGGCTTGCAGAGTGCCGTGCCATGTAGCTTTTCACCTAAAGCTGCGCGGTAAGGAAAAACCGCACTCGTGCATTACTTTTTTTTTCTTTTGGAAACAGGCTTTCGTTGTCCTTTTCGAGAGTCAGTCCGCAAACAGCGCGTCGTGGTGTTGCACACACGGTACAGCCGTTCCTGCTGCCGGGTTGCACGGGGAGGCATCGCTCCAGCTCCCTCCCCGCAGTCAAACGAAGCCGCTGCCCCGACTCCTCGGGGGCGAGCGGAGCCAAGGCTGGTGCTCGGCCTCCAGATATTGCCCCGGCAATGCTGGCAAAGCTTTTTTTTTTTTTTTTTTCCCTGACCGGGGTGCCTTCGCAGGCAGAGCCTCGCCCAGCCTCGCTCGTGGGCAGCGAGCGGGCACATCCGCCGGCGTACGGTGTGCAGCACCCGCGGCGAGAGGCTCGCGCTGCCGCTACGTGCCGTGGACTGGAAGATCGCTTTAGGCTTCTTACCTTCCTTTGATTGACCCCCGTGTCCCATGAGCAGTGTTGTCCCAGCTGTATAATTTGGAAGTGATTTACTGGAATTACAAAACCTATCTTTTTTCTTTTTTTTTTTTTTTTTTCTCCTCTTCTTTTCGGCTTTTGCTCTGGCTGCTTTAGGAAACTTATGCAGGAGAGATGGCACAAGAGGGCTAAAAACGGAGTGGGGGTCAGGGACTTGATTTTTAAGCAGCTTGAATCGTTTCTTTCTTTTTTTTTTAAGAGATGCACTTGCCTATGATACTGTCTCTCCAGTGAAATGATTACTGCTCCATTACTCTATTGATACAATATTGTGCATGCTAGTGTCGTATTTCTATACAGTAGCTTGAAATTTATTAACTTATACTGTAGATGTTATGTATTCCTATGACAAAATAGTCTTCAAAAATTTTTTAAAGTTTTTTAATTTATTTTTTTTTCTTTTGGGGGTAAAGTTTGCTCTACCAAATAGTGATCGTAACAAACTGATCTGTTATGGATGTTGCTATAGTGACATGCAATTATATATGATTTTGTTTTTAAAAAGGAAAAAAAAGCAAAAGAAAACACCAGTGTTAGCTTAATCTTAATGTCTGGTGTTCGTCATGGTGAAATTATAACTATTACAGTGTAGGAGAACAATGACTGTGTTCTTTGAATGAGCCTTTGTTTGTGCTTTTTGTCATGTTATGCAGTGAACTATTTTTAAGGTCTAATCAGTGATTATTTTTCCAACTCCGTGTTTCTGTAAGGAATTATTTCACACACGGACCATTCTTAGCAGTTTTTCCTCAGTGATGGAATATCATGAATGTGAGTCATTATGTAGCCGTCGTACATTGAGCAAATAAACTTACAGATCTGACGTCAGCGCTGCTTAATTGTTATCGCCTGTGTCGAGTTTCTGGGGGGCTCTGTGGGATGGGGGGCTCCCCCTCGCCATCGGGGCTCGGGAGCCAGGGCAGGCAGCGGAGGCCAGGAGTGAACAGCCGTATTTCTGCTCCCCCGGGGACCAGCTCCCTTCCGCCCGGGGAAGCCAAGACACCGTGCTCCGCATCCCTGCGGGTTAATGGTTCACCAGGCTCCCAGCCTTCCCGGGGCAGGGGTGAATGCGCTCCTGGGCCGGGGGAGCCATGGGGATGGTCCCTGGATGCTCCCACGGGACAAGGGGAGGGTGGGTGGGTGTCTGCCTGCCACCCTCCCCCATGCTTTTTCCACTCGAAGCCATGCGTGGTGACTCACGCTGTAAAAATACTCCCCTCCCTTGGAAACCATAAACCAAAAATGTGGCTTGACTCATGCACCCTGCAAGGGACCCCGGGGGGGTGCAGGACAGACACCCCCAGGGAAGGGGCTGGGAACAACCCCCAGGTGCTGGCAAAGAGGGGCTGGGGGCTCACTGAGCACCCCCCGGGGGAGGGAAAGACACCCTGCAGGCAGCAGCCCACCCCAGCACCCTTGCACGCTGACAGCCTCCTTGCTAAGGCTGGGGTGGCTTTTTGGGAGGTAAGAGCCACTGCAGGCTCTGCCCCATGTGGCACCCGTGCCCACCCGCTCCGGTGTGGCCACAGGAGAGGGGAGGGGGCCGGGGATGCCCCTCGGGGGACTTCTTCCCCTGGAGTCGCTTGGGCTGACAAATGCTGGCGATGGCCATTGTGCTGCCCAGGGACTGTTGTGGAAGCAGGACCCGATCCAGCCCAGCTGAGCCTGGCCCAGTGCCCTCCTGAGCCCAGCTTAGCCACACACCTCCCATGTCCTGATCCCCTCCTCCCCTTGCTGTCAGGGCCTCAGTTCCCCTACCTGGAGAGGGAAATGGATCCCCTGGGCTGGAGCAGCACCCCTTGCCCATGCGGGTGGGAGTGTGGGTGTCAGTGTCCCCAGAGATGCACCCGAGGGGCAGAGAGAGAGGGAAAGAGCATGAGCCGGCAGGCAGGAGCCTCCTCATGGCTTGCTGGCAGGGTTTAGCCCTAAGACAGGGTGTTATGTGTGCCTGGGGCTGAGTCCTGCCTTGAGGTGTCTGGAGCAGCACAGCCAGAGGGGCTGGGGGGTCCCCGCCTGGAACCCCCAGTCGATCTCCTTCCCCTGCAGTCAGAGCACCACATGGACCTCCCGCTTGCCCTGACGCTGGAGCCTGACGGATGGATGCCCGCAGGAGGCATGAGACCTGCCAAACTCATTGCACACACACCCCTCCAGGTGCTGCAGGGAGGTTGGTGTTCATCCCCCACCACCCCCTCGCCCAGGCTGGGCTGCCAGTGGCTGCTGCTCACCGTGGCAACCATCTCCATCACTCTGGTTGCCATGGCCACCTGTCCCCAAAATGGCACACACATGGTGGGGGGGTCCCCAAGCACATGCATCGCCCCCAGCAGCAAGAGCCGACACTGGCTCCATTCTGGACATTGCCCCTGAGACCTGCCAAATTCATTGCACCTGAGACTGCCAGGGCAGAGGGGTTGGGGTTCGGGTAGAGGGGGCAAGGGGGGCACACAGAGCCCCTCAGGCTCAGAGAGGAGCCTCGCAGCTGCAGGATTCCTCCCAGGTCACCGTCTGCCTCTGGGATGACTCAGGGGGGATTAGTGGGATTTGTCGGAGCGGGAACATCGCAGCCACGGCCCTGGCCTCGGCCATGTAGGGCTGGTCCTGCCCAGAGGCACGGAGGCACTGGGGGCACGGGGCCAGCTGGGGCCAACACGCATCGGGACAACAACCCCTGGCATGGCTGCAGCCCCTGGGCTGAACCCCCCAACCTGTCTAGCCCATTGCAATGGAGTGAAAAGACAGGGGTACGTTGGGGGGGCAGGTTGGGCCTGGAGGGGCACACTGCTGGGGATGGGGGTGTCTCCTGGCCAGAGCGTCTGCCCATGAAGCCCCTGTTTGCCCTTGGGCTCCCCTGCAACCCGGGGCGGGGGTCCTCTTGTTTTTCAGTGATGTAGAGACCCAGAGTATTGACACTGGGGAGCTGAGACCCAAAATATTCAGATCCAGGATGTTGAGACTCAGAGTTTTGGAGACCAGGGATGGTGAGACCCAGGGTGCTGAGACCTGGGGTTTTTAGAGACCTGGGTTATGGGAGACCCTGAATTTTGGAGAATGGATGCGGCAGAGACCCAAGATGTCAGACGCATGGGATGTTGGGGGCCTGGGATGTTGAGACCACCTGGGATGGCACAGACCCGGGATGTGGAAAACTGGGATGCTGAGCCCTGGATGATGGACACCTGGCATGTGGAGACCAGAGATTCTGGAGAACCAGAGATTTGCTGGAGGCTGAGATATGGAGACCTGAGATGTAGGAGACCTGGGATGTGGAATATCCAGGATCGGGACACTCAAGATATGAAGACCCAGGATGTTGAGCAGGGTCTGTATGCTGAGCCTATGATGTGAAAACCTGGGAAGTGGGGCCCTGGGATGGTGCCCCCAGGCTGTTGAGCAGGGTTTGGTGGTCCTCCTGCTGGTCACGCTGGCCCCAGGCAGCCCGACCCCAGGCAGCCCTGCTGGAGCAGGTAGCCGGTGCCCGCAGTGCAGTTCCCCCCCGGCACACACAGCCGCGGTGCACCGGTGCCACCGGGGGTCCTGGGGGACAGACACAGAGCACGGGGACAGGTTTCTTTCACCGCTTTTTATTCCAGCTGATTCTATCAGTTCCTTCACATTTATTCAAGGCACTCGGTGACCAGTGAGTACAAAATAGACAATAAAAAGGGGGCTGTGAGCAGGGGCGGCTGTGAGGACGCAGTGGGGACGGTGGCAGCTTCTCCTCCTCCTCCTCCTCGATGCCAACTACTTCTTGGCTGGCTCCTTGGCTTGGCTCTCGACGGTGACGGGGATGGTGATTTCGGCAGACTGGATGGCCGGCTTGGGCAGGGGCGCCTCCACCGTAAGCATGCCGTCGGGGGACAGCGAGGACCGCACGGCCGTGGCTTCAACACCGGGGGGGAGGCTGCAGGAAGAGAGGGGTGTCAGGGCTGCAGCACCCACCACCCAACCCTGCACCCCAGGGGGTGTTGTGCTGTGACCAGTGAGATGCTCAGCCCCAAATCACTGCCTCCCCCACTCCCAGTTTGGGTGAGAGACATCCCTAGTTTGGCCAGTGGGTACTGGAAGGGATGGTTGGGGGGGCAGAGGTCCCCAACAAGAGTGGGGGGCTTCCAGGATCCCATCTCCCCTCCTCCCTGGTACTTACGTGTATTTTCGGGTGAAGCACCTGGAGATGAAGCCATGCTCATCCTGCTTCTCCTCGTGTTTGCCTGGAAGGAGAAAAACCCCGGGCTGGTTGGAAGGGGCCGGCTGGGTGGGCAGCGAGCCGGGAAGGTCTCTGTGTCCGGGGCATTGTCCGGTGCCAGGGAGGGACGGATCCTGCCTGACCTGGTTTTCTTTGCCTTAATTGATATTAAGGCCTGGAGCCTTAATTGATATTAACCCTGGAGCAACCTGGGGGCACTGGGGGCAGCAAGGGCCCCCTGGGAGCATCCCCCAAATTCAAGGAGAACAAAGTGTGGTGCCAGGAGCTGGCGGTGGCCAAGGGACCCAGCCACTTCCAGCTGGCCCCACAGCCTTCATTTTGGTTCCCCAGACCAGCAGGGCTGGAGACCAAGCACCTGCCTCTCCCTGGGGCTGCACCCCCAAATCCCGCTGGCTGGGGAATTGCCCCCACCCCGTGCACACACCCCTCGGTGGGCACGAATCGTGCTGCTGGCCTTGTGCCACAGGGTCTGGGCTTCGTCACAGTGTCCCTGGCTGAGCTGCCAAGGGCACTGCAGGGCAGCACAGGGGGCTGCGGGGCTCATGACACCCCGCTGCCACACCCCGGGTCCCTCTGTGGCTTGCAGCTGGGGGTGGGTCCCTCCCCCTCCCCCTCCCCATGTCCTGGCTGGGACAGCAAGTGAGGCATCAATATATGGGGCTGGGGGATCTCTGAACCCTGTGCAACACCTGCAGCAGGAATGCACCCCCAAGGCTGAGCTTGTAATGCTGGGCCTTCCTCTTTGCCTTGATTTTCCTTTTCCCTTTTCCTTTGCAGTTTTCCTTTTCCCCTTTCCCCTTTCCTTTTTCCTCTCCTCTCCTCTCCTTCCCTCCCCTCCACCTCCTTTTGCTTTTTCTTCCCTTCCTTCCCATCACTTACTTTGCCCTCCTTTGCCTTTCTACCCCTTTTTCCTCCAGCGAGCTCCAGGCCAGCTGCCCCAGCCCGACACCTGGGCGGGGGGGAACCCACGGACCCCCACTCCCAGCACCCACCGGTTATCTCCACGATGTTATCCTTGGTCTTGACCACCAGCTCCTCGGGCGCGAAGTGGTTGACATCCAAGGTGACCTTCCAGCTGTCGGCGGTCTGGCGGATCTCGGAGATGCCGCTGCTGAGCTGCCGGCTCAGCGCCTGCCCGTAGGGCGAGCCAGGGGCCGGCACCAGCGCGCTCTCCCGGGGCAGCAGACGGAAATATCCTGGCCAGGCGCTGCCGCTCGGCCACTTGTACCAATCCTCGGGGATATGGGGCATCCCGAAGGACTGGTCGAAGAGGCGGCTGCCATGGTACCAGTCACGGAAGGGATCCCAGCTGGGGCTGCGCAGGAAGGTGAAGGGGACGCGGCGCTCAGCCATGGTGCGCAGGGCTGCCGGAGGGGGCCAGCAGCGACTTATGAAGAGGGCTGGTGGTTATTTTTAGCCGGGCGGTGCAGCTGGCTATTAATGGAAATTGCGGCAGGGCCCAGGGAAGGGACGAGAACCTTTCCCGGGGCCGAGGCGGCCGCACGCAGCCGCACTGGGTGGGCAGCACGGTGATGAGGCTGGCAGCTCCCCCGGTCTCTCCCGCCAGGGGAATGTCCGCCTGTCGCTCACCGCAGGAGGTTTGGCTGGTTGGGAGTGATGGATGGCCCTTGGAGCTGCTCCCAGCCTCACCCCCGCCTGCCTGCCTTTCTTTCCCGTAAAACCATCCCAGGGATGGGGAGGGGGCTGGGGCTGGGCCAGCGCCTCGTTGCGGAGGATGAGTCAGTGCAGGAGCCCGTGTGCAGCCCCACGCCCGCTGTGTCACTGGCCGTCCAGAAGCTTCTGGAGCCCCCCAGGCCCCCAGCACCCCTGTGGCCCCCAGGGTCGATGTGGCGGTAGGGAACCCCCAGCACCAAGTAGGGGTGAAGCTGCTCCAGCCCCTGAGGGTCCCTGGGGCCCGTGCGGCTGACAGGGCTCGTGGGTGCCAATGGGACCCGTAGAGATTGATGGGGGCTTACAGGACCTGGTTGGGGGCAACGGAGGCTGGTGGGGGCCAGGGGGGCTGATAGAGCTGATGGGATTGGGGGTGCTAGAGGGGGCAGCACCCTCTCGGCTTGGGGGAAGGTGGTACCTTCCCTTAGTTCTTTGCCTTCACATCCAGACGCGTCTCTCCAGTGATGTCTTCCTAGCACCTGGGAAGGGATTCCCAGGCCCCCAGGCCCAAAGAAGGGCTGTTTTCCCAGCCCAGTGAGCCTGGCAGCCCCTGGGACCCCATCACCTCTGCCCCCCCCCAGCCCTGTGGAGTGGGACCAGCCAGTTTTGGGGGGACAGAGGCACCATGGTGAGATGTGCCTCCCAGGGCTGAGCTCTGCCTGCTTTGCTTTGAAGAAGTGTGTGACTGGCACCAGGAGACAGGTCATAGCTGAGACCTGGCACACTCAGTGCAAGGATGTGTGACTCCAGGGAGCCCTCCCTATGGAGTGCAGGTAACAGATGGGGTCACAGTAAGAGGGGGGGGATGTTGCAGCAGGGGATTTGGGGGTGTCCTCCCACCCACAGCTGCAGTGGGTGCCAGCACCCCACCGGCCCCTGCCAAACCCCTTTGTCTGGGGCAGAGCCCAGGGTTGTCTCTGGGGCAGTGTGGGGCTGAAGGCAGCTGAGCCACGTGGGGCTGGAGGCGCGGGGCTGCATCCTGCGGGGGCTGGCACAGGCTGGAGGGGAGCCTGGGGGGGCGGGGGGGGCCGAGGTGCTGCAGGACTGCAGAGGTGAGGGGGTGGGAGGGATGCAGGGAAATGGGAGGGATGCAGGGAGGGAGTGGAGAGAGGCAGGCGGGGATGCAGGGAAATGGGAGGGGCGCAGGGATGCAGGGAAGGATGCAGGGAGGGATGGGAGGATGCAGGGAGGGATGGGAGGATGCAGGGAGGGATGGGAGGATGCTGGGAGAGGTGCAGGAGGGATGGGGTGGATGGGAGGGTTGCAGGCGTATGGGAGGGATGCAGGAAAGGATGCAGGGAGCCAGAAGGGCTGCAGGGAGATGGGAAGGGTGCAAGAGGAGAACTCTGCCCAGCAGCGGGGCCTCCCCAGTGTGTTCCCCCACGCCACAGCAGGATGCTCTGGGGGATCAGACACACAACCAGTGCCCAGCACTGCTCTGCACGGAGCCAGAGGCCAATGCGCCAGGGAAGAGTGAGCCATAGGTGACCGCAGACAGGGAGCAGGGGAGGAGGATGGGAATGAGGGGAGCTGGACAAGACCGAGCCTGCACAGAGAGACCAGGTTAACCCCACTGTGCTGTCCCCCCTGTGAAGAAACCGCTCCATGCCCAGCAGGGTAATTTACAATATATACTGTATATTTTATTATAATTGAACCAGCTCACTGAATCTACAGCTGTACTCACAACCCAGAAAAAAAAGAGAGAGCACACGTGCGAGAGGAAAATACTGAAGTATTTCTACAGAGTATTTGTTCCAGTTAGCTCCCTCCACGGCAGGAGACAGAGACTGTAAAAGAGGAAGACTGGAAATTTTCCCTGATGTGCTGGCTTGTCCGTGCCGGCGCTGCAGTCGGGTCTTGGGCTTTCGGGAGCCGCGGCTCAAGGAGGCTGCAGGGCTGGGGGCTGCAGCCACTGGTGAAATAACCCCTCACCAGTGGCTTGAATTCAGATGTTTTCAGGGGACACCCACCCTCATGCCAGTAGGGTTTTGGGGCGCCCACGGCCACTCTGAGCTTCCCCATGGGGTTATGGGGGAGGGGGGCTGTGGGGTGACTGGGGGCTGCCACGGCAGTGGCTGGAGAGGAGTGGGATGGTTTTTGGAGCACATGGCTCAGGGGTTCATAGAGATTCTGGGGGCACTTGTGCCCTTCATCTCCCCAGGCTTGGGGGGACAGAACCCTTAGTCTCCTCCTCCTCCTGCCACAGACACATCCAGAGCTGCCACCATGCCTGGGGCTGGCACATGGGGACAAGCTGAGCCATGGGGAGCCGCGAGCGTGTCCCCTCCTTACCTGGTCACCCCATTTCTAACCGCTCCGCTTGCCCGGGCACCGCAGAGGGCGACTGGTGGCTTTGCCAGTGGAGCACGGGTGGGTGGCAAACCCAGGGGCTGGCACCCAACATGGCCCAGCTCCCAGAGATGTTTCTCCAAAGGCTGGTGAATCCTCAGCCTGCAGCTGAGCCCGGTTCCTTGACATGCCCAGTTTGGGAGACAACCCTGGAGCGTCCCTCCACTCGCACCTCTGCCCTCCCATACCTCTGGTTCATTACTGTCCGAGCTGGAGTCCAAAGGATCCCCCCTCCCTGATCCCAGCTGGCTGGAAACCAGTGTCAAGCGGGACTGCCAAAGCCCGGCTTTTCATCCAGGGGCAGCAGGTTAATCTGGGCAGCTGCTCTCCCACCCAGGGAGGCTCATCCCCATCGTCCCGCTCCAGCCGGCTGGAAAACATGGGGCCGGCGCAGATTAAACACCAACAGCCCCAGGGGGCCAGGACCGTCCTCAGTGTCCGGGGGGGCTTTTTTTTAGGAAATCAGTAAACTCCTGATTGCCTGCTGCCAGCAAAGCCCTGGACCCTCCTGACTCTCTCTTTGTGTAACTAAGTTTAAAAAGCTGCCGCTCAGCCCCAGAATGGGAGGTGGCCGGGGGCTGCGAGCCCAAAGGTGGAGTCTGACATGCCGAAGCCAGAGCATGGCTGGATGTGGCACCAGGGGTGGAAAATCCCCAGCCCAGCCCTCATCCCTGCAGCTCCCTCCCCCTGGGGGTGACAGCTCACCCACCCCCAAAAGTGGGTGAGATGGATGGGTGCCGGGGCCAGCTCCTGAGCCGGGATGAGCAGCGTTAACCCACAGAGGCGGCCCCCCCCCCGGAGCTCCCTGCTCGGGAAAGGATGTGCAGGGTGCTGCTGTGTGCTGGATTTTGTTCACCTGTGGCTCAGTGTGTGCTTGGGCTGGGGGGGGGCCCAAAATGGATTGTGGTGCCCCTGTCCTCCAGGACACCGTGGGTACATGGTGATTCCTCCACCGGGGGAAAGCAGGGGCTTGCCTCTGCTGGCCAAGCCTGGGCTGGAGAAGCCCCCTCCGGTCCACTCACCCCCCTCCCCAAGGATACACTTGTGCTAAAAAATGCCAAACCAACCCAAAAAAGCATGGGGGTGTCCCTGGGATCCCCAGCCACCCCTGCCCACTCACCGCAAGGTCTCTGCTGAGCAATTTGTTCCCTCGCTCTGTGCTCGCCCACCCCACCCCACCCCACCCCGGTGCTTGCAGAAATAAAAAGATATTCCCCCCACCCCACCCCGACACCCAAAACACCCCAGGGAGGGGAGAATCACCCCCTCCCAGGGCAATACAAGGACCCATTTGAGTTTTTGGCCCAATCTCCCCCGCCGCCAGGTCCATCCTTAGCAGCCCCCGGCTCTTTTCCACCTCCCCGGTGGTCCCCGGTCCCCCCGGGCGTGCAGGCGGCATCGGGGTGGGGGGGCATGGCCGGGATGGCAGGGGGCTGCGGCCGGGTGCCAGGGTGGGGTCAGAAGCCGGCACTCTCCGAGCTGCTGCGGCTGTTGTAGCTGGGGCTGCGGCTGGGGCTGCGGGAGCGGCTGTGGGGGCTGCGAGTCCGGCTGCGGCTGCGGCTGGTGCTGTAGCTGTCGTAGCTGCGGCTGCGGCTGCGGCTGTAGGAGTAGGTGCTCAGTGAGCTGGAGGACGAGGGGCTGGGGCGGTAGTAGGGGATGGGACGCTTGCGAGCGCTGCAAATGGAAAAGGGAAACTGAGTCAGGACCCTGGTGGCAGCTCAGGGAGGGGGACCAGCACCAGCTCCCCGGCACGACTGAGCATCCCTGCAGGGCCGCCAGGCTTAGACCAACTGCATGGTGTCAGGATGTGGCCACCCAGCATCACCCCTCACCCTCCATCCCCTTCATCCTCCCCAGCCCCCCCCGGGGTGTTAGTCCTGGATTAGGCAGCACCGAGGGCAGAAAGTGAGCAGGTTAATGTGGCTTTTGTGTTTCCCAGACACCAAAGACTGAAAGCTGCTGAAAAAGAGATGTTCGGGATTAGTGGGAGGCGAGCACAGCCCGCCAGTGCCTGAGGATAAGGAGGGATGTGGGGAGCACGGGGGCAGCGGGTATGGGGGGGCATGGGGGGGCAGCAACATCTGGAGCCGGTGTCAGAGCCGGCCCCTTTGCCTCTTGCCCTGGCCCAGGGTTAGTGGGACCAAAGAGAGATATAGGCATGGCCCAGAGGCGGCTGGGTGCCGAAGGCATCCTAGGGTGTGAGGAGAGACAGAGGGGTCCAGGCGGAAGAGGAGGAGGAGGAAGGGGGGAGGTTACCCTGGGAGCCAGGCTGGCGGCGATGCTCTCCAAGAGGGACCTTCGGATGAAATGGAAAAGGAGAAGTTGGCATCACTGAGGCAGGACCACACGGTGACGGACCCCAGGGTGGTGGGGGGTGATGGGGACTGGGGACAGGGCAGGAGGGCAAGGAAAGGCCCTGCAGCTTCTCACTTGGCTACAGGGCAGGTGAGTGGGGCTGGGGGTGTTCCCTCCCCACAGCATCCTCCAAGTCTCACAGAAACAACTCTTCTCCGAGCAGGGCTGGGTCTGCTGTCCCCATCCATCCCAGGGCTGGGTGACAGGGATGGGGCACAGTCCCCACAGGGGCCGTGGATTGTGTCCTCCAGCTGGGCCCTGCCACCTTCCCGGGGACATCCTGGCAAAATCCAGCTCAGGGATGGAGCAGGAGGGATGCAAAACCAGCCGGTGGTACCCAGGCTAGGAAACCTTCCTCTGGGCTGGGAGCAGCTTTCCCAGCCCATGTTCTTTATAGGACATCTATCAGGGAGGGCTGCAGGGAGCTCTAACCCACCATACGAGCAGTATTTCTCCTGTCCTCCCTCCTCACAACTTCAGTCCAGCCCAGACAAAACAAAACCCCCTCCCACAGTGAGCCAGAGCTGATTTCTGAAAATCCAGCCTCCTCCACCCCACGGTCCCAATCTCCCAGTTGATAACGGAAGAGACAAATAGGTCAGGAACGAGGTAATCTCAGCTCGCCACTGGTACTGCGCCAGTGCTGCATGCTAACGAGGTACTATATATGCACACAGTGTTTCGTCTGGCACTAAATATTGCCTGTCTTACAGCCCAGGATCCTGAGTCAATAGGATGTCAAGGAGGAGAAACCGGCTTTTGGAGGGCAGGGGAGAGACACGCTCACGGCCGTATGTCTTGCTGGAATATACACAGGGAGATTAAAATGAATTCTTATTTTCATGCCTCAAAATAGGAAGAGATGAGAAGGTTGTAATATTGGAGGCAGTCTGGTTATCCATCTGTCTGGGCCAGCTGATTCACCCAGCTGGTCATCCTCACAGTTATCTATCCTCTGAGTTGCTCATCCGTCTGTCCATCCATCCATCCATCCATCCATCCATCCATCCATCCATCCATCCATCCATCCACCCACACGATGCACGCATCCCTTGGGGCTGGCTGGTGGCATTGCTCAGCCCTGGGCTGTGCCAGCGGCCACAGGAGAGGCTTTGCCCCATGCCGGGACCCACCTCGTGATCCTCCTGGGCTCCATGAAGCTGGGGGAGTCACGTCTCCTCTTCCTGATGGGGGAGTAGCTCCTGGAGCGGCGCCGGGCGCGGGCGGGATCGGGGTCACTGTGGCGTGTTCGAGGCTCGTTGTCCTTCTCTCTACACCACGAGCAGGAAGAGTGTCAGGGGTGCAGGCTGGGGTCCCGGGTGGGACGCAGGGACAGCCCACGCACAGCAGCTCCCCACAGGGGTGACACCCTCACCCGGGGATGGCACTTCCAGTGTCACTGGGGACAGCAACCCCCTCCTCAAGCCCCGGGGGAGCTGGGACCACTCTGAGCCACCGATGCTCTCTGAGCCCATCGCTGGTGCCTGCACCCCCCCACGATGAAGCCTCCCCAGGGTCTGACCTGCTGGCGGGTTTTTTCGGTGAGGGTGAGCGGGAGCGGCTGCGTCCCACTCTCTTTTCCCGGGAGCGGGAGCGGGACTTGGAGAGGGAGCCGCTGGAGCTCCAGGAGCTGCTGCGCTGGCCGGGGCTGGGTGATGGGCTCTTCCTCCGCTCTGAGGCGTGCCGGGAGTGCTTGGCCGATGACTCCGAGCTGCTGTTGGGCCGGCCCCGGTGGTGCCTCTCCTTCACCCTGCGAAGGCAGACCCCAGCGCCTCCTCACATCTTGCCTGCCACAGCTGGCGGGGTGTCCCCACGGAAGCTGGGGACCCCGGGTTCCCATGGGGGAGCAGTGGGTGCACCTACATGACCCCAGTTTTTGGCTGGGCTGCGTTCCTCATTATAAAGCATGGGATGCTTGCCCGCTTGGGTTCCTGCACCCCGCAGGACACTGTAATCCCATGCAGCCATTCAGGCACTGCCCTTTGTGCTGGGACAAGCCTTCACAGGGATCACCCTTCCCGCAGTGCCCCAGCACTGACCCACTGCAGCTCTTCCAACCCCAAACCCATCCTTGGTCCCTTCCCTATCCCCATCCCTATCCTTTGAGCATCCCAACCCCACCCTGCTCCCCAGCTTTGCCCCCAGAGCTTTGCGTGGACGGAACTGGGGTGCCCGCATGGGGCTGCACCCCAAATATCAGAGGCCAGGCTTGGTCATCTCCCATGTCCCAGCAAGGACGGCATGACCCCATGCTGGGGACCCCCTTACTTCTTGGCATGGGCGCCATGGTTCCTGTCGGGGCCGAGCGGCGGGTGGTAGGGGTGGGAGCCCGCCGAGCCCTCCGAATCGCTGCTGTAGCCGGCAGGGCTGAGCAGCGGCGGCGGGGGCTCCCGAGGGGCCTGGGGCCATCCCTTGCTCTGGCCGCGGTGGCGGGGCGGCGGCGAGGCGCTGCGGGAGCGATGCCGGTGGCCGTGCTTGGCCCGCTCCGGCGTGGGCGACCGAGGGCTGCGGGCACCGTGTCGGCCCCCCCGGGCACGGGGGGACGGCGGCTCCGTCCTGCCGTGAGCCCGCGGAGAGGGTGACGCCGAGGCCGGCCTCTGGCAAGGGGGGAGAGAGAGAGAAGGGGGGAAAGGTGGAGTGGGGGGGAAGAAGAGAAGAAAGGAGAAAGGGGATTTTAATGGGGGGCGCCGGGCCGGGGGCGCGGTTCACAACGTCAACGCACATCGCATAAGGCAGGCTACACAGACGCTACCCTGCACCTTCCTCTCGCCCTCAACAACGTGGGTCATGCAAACCTCCGCATGCAAAACGCCAAAAAAAAATTTAAATTAAAATTTTAAAAAACCCAAAGGAAGGGGTGGCATGGGAGCAGAAGGAAAGAAAAAAAACCAACCAAACAAGAAACCCCCAAGTCGTCAGGGAGGGAGAGCTCGAAGGAAAAGAAACAACCTCCCCCCAAAACACCTGGAGTGGGGATAAAGCAAACCCCGGTGCCCCCCACCCCGCCTAAGAAAGGGGGAGGGAAAAGGGGGGGTAAAACCCAAACGAAGGGAGGAAAATGGGGGGGGAAAAGAAAAGATGAGAGGGGGGAAGGTGGGGAGGTGGGGAGGGTAAATCAGACTGAGCCGAGGAGAAGGAGTCAAACCAAAGAGGGCTGGAGGTGATGGGGGTGGGGGGTGGGGTTCTGCTCACACAGAGGCATGCACATATAGAGAGAGATATATGTTCAGATATGTGTAGTTTTTATAGATAGTACGGCTTTCGGCTTAAAACAAATCAAGAAACGAGGAGGACGGCACAGAGCGACAATGGAGGGCAAGGCAGGGAGGTGGGGGGGCAGGGGCGAGAAGGCAAAAAGAAATCAAAAAAAGAAAGAAGAAAAACCATCCAAATAAAATAAAATTAAAATTAAAAATACAAAGCAAAACTTCACAAATGTCCTCGTTACTGAGATAAACGAATGTCTCTGAGCTCTTCCTGGGACACGCATTGAGCTGTTAGCTGTGACTCTGCAGGGAACTGCTAAGTCCTCATCAGCACTCAACACAGACTTTGCTTTCTGCTTCCTTTTTTTTTTCCATTATATGCTTTTTTTTTTTTTTTTAAGTCCCTCTTGGTTAACATCCACTTACCAAAAAAGTGGCATTTCCTCCTTTAGTAGGTAAGGTATGAAGAGAAGGGAAAAGCGGGGCAATATAAGTGCATCATTAGATTCACAAAAATGCAAGAGAGAAAGAAAGAGCGAGAGAAGGAGGAGAGACAGAGACAGAGCCAGAGAGAAGAGAAATAAAACAAACCAACTCACTTCTCCTACGGGGGTGGGGGGCGACCCTGGGCCACCGCTGCAGCCAAGGCCCCATGCCGGGCTCCCACCGAGAGCCGGGGGGCTTTTGCCTGGCCCCGGGGTCCAGCATGCAGCGGCTTCCAAATATCTGCACTCTGAGCCACAGCCGCTCCCTGGGTTTTTCCCCCATCTTTACAAATACTACTGGACCAAAAAGATGGGTGGAAATGGCTCCTGCACCACTGGCCACGACCAAGCCAGCAAACCCCAGCTCGGGGGACTTTGGGGGTCTCCTTGCCCCAGCTGCAGCCTTGCGTGGGTCCCTGAGCATCCCTGGAGGGGTAAATCCTGCGCAGGGCGGTGCTGAGCCCAGCCGAGGGGATCTAACAGGGTTCGGGGGGATTGGGGCACTGCCGGGATTGTGTCACCATGCCCAGGGCTAACCTGGGGGGCTGGTGACCCCAATTCCCTGCCAGCCCATCACCCCAGATGCATTTCAGTTAATCCCGGAGGATGAGGTTCTCTCTGCCCACGTGCCATCTCCTAAATGCCACTTTTATCTCCCAAAAGAGAAGCCACCACAAAGGTGCTGCAAAAAGGACGCAAGGCCACCGCGTCCACGAGCATCCCGAGGCGGGGGATCGCACACGCCGCTCCGCACCCAACCAGTGGCATGCTCCCCGTCACCTCCTTGTCCCCACGGATAAGCCAACCCCTCCAGCCGCGCACCAGCCTGCTGGAGCCAAAATAGGGGTATTTGGGGGTCTTTTTTTAACAGCCTGCTGCTGTTGCAGTTGCTCCAGCGAGGGGGAGGCTGGCAGCGATGGCCAGTCCTGCCCACGGCACAAGCTGCCCCGCAGGCGCTGGGGGACACAGACCCCTCCAAGGGGACACAGCAGCCCTGGAAGTGGGGTTCAGCTGAGCCCATGCCCAGCCCCACATCCAGGAAGGGAAAAATAAAAGCAGAGATGAAGAGGAAGAAGAAGAAGAAGAAGAAGAAGAAGAGAGAGGGGTTTCCTCTTTCCCAGGGCAGCATTTCGGTGCCAGCTGGCCATGGCACGGGCTCGGGGTGCGGGGTTCCCACCCAAACCCTGGGGCAGGGGCGGAGGGGTCTCCTGCCCAGATGTGCAGGAAGGAAACAAAAGGAAAAGCATCCCAAATAAATCCAAATCAGCAAAGGCCCAGCCCAGAAGGGAAAACACACACTGGGGGCTTGCGGGGATGGGGCGGCCGGGGTTGGGACACTGTCCCCTGCCCCTCGGGGACCGTGACAGCCCGGACCTGCCTCTCTCCAGGGAGGCAGATTTCAAGCTTTCCCCATTGCAAGCCCCCAGTATTTTCCCGGGTTGGTTTTTTTTTTCTCCACCATGGCCGGAGGAGGGGCTAAACCCACACATCTCCCCAGATTTCTCATTTCTTGCCCCATCCATCCACCCTGAAACCCCCTGTGCCCAGGATGTGCTGCTGCTCCCACCCCTGGGCTCTGGCCACTGCCCCTATTTCTCACTAATTAATTATGTTCGCCTTCGTTACCCGGCCCTAAGGGGTGACTCAAATGGAGCAGCCGTGCTCGGCCCCTGGATGGAAACGAACACAAAGTTGGAGGGCTGAAAGACACAGAAATGCATTCTACCGACGGCACGAGGAGACAGGGAAGAGAAAAGGGGGGAAGAAAGAAAAAATATTACGTGGACAGGGCAAAAGAAAATAAATATAGAATGTAAGAGAAGAGCATGGCTTTGCAGCTAACTGGGGAAAACCATACAAATAAAAAAAATGATATATAGCCACCAAAAAGAGACAAAATGAAAGAGAGACAGAGAAGGAGAGCGAGAAAGAAAGAGAAAGAAAGTCAGAAAGAAAGAGAAAATAACATTAAATCAAGCTACGGTGCTTTTCAACAGGCTCATCTGCAGAAGTGAACGTGCAGAGGTGGACGAAATACCTACCTTCGCAATTGGCAGTGACAGGAATGCGATAATAAAAAAAGAAAACAATAATCTCCACATTTGGAGGGCAGAATGGGAAAAAGACAAGGACTCTTTAGTACGGCGATCCAGACCCCTCGGCTAATCCCGTTTGCTTTGCTTAGATTTTTCTTAATTATTTTAAAATTGGTCTCGTTAGCTTTTTTTTTTTTTTAATTTTTCTTTTTTTAAATGGATAGGCTGTGGCCAGCCGCCGAGCGGGGCGGCCACGGGCAGGCTTTGCTGGCTGGTGTCTGTAACCCGGCTGCGTTTCGGTCTTAAAAAGTCGCTATATAACATGGCAAAGTCCCGGATAACATGCAGGGAAGGCGATGGATGGAGGTGGGACACGGCGAGGGTTGTTGGGTTGTGTTGGCCCAAAGAGAATTGGAGAGAAAGAGGGGCCGGAGGGTGTGTGTGGGCGAGGAGGAGGCGAGACCTGGGAGGAAGGCTGGGGAAGGCAGCAGGGATGGATGGAGACAGGACCGGGTATTTAAAAGGGAAGGCAACGCCACGCAGCACCCTGGGGCACCCCTTCCTCCCTGCAGCTCTAGGGGTGCTGGGGGGGGGCACAGCTCACCCAGGGGATGGGCTAAGACCAGAGATTTTGGGGGGTCTGCAGGAGGCGGGGGGGCGGGTACCAAGGATGCTCAGCAGCCACCCTGCCGGGATGCAGGAGGCGGGCACCCGGGTGCGGGATGGACACAAGGTGCTCGGTTCAGGGGGGTGGATCACCCAGCACCTGATGGCCTCATCCTGCACCGTGGAGGAAAACCACCCCCACAGCAGCAGGATCCGTCCGCCAGCCGAGGCGACGGGGCAGTAGCCAATTCAAGGAGGCAAAGGGCAATGTGCTCCACGATACGAAGTGAGCCTGCTACCTTTGCGGTGTAGAGCTGCTCGGGTATCTTCCCTTTTAAATTCCTTCTTCAAAATATAGAAAATGGAAATACAATGTTCAGCGGTTGTAAATATTTAGAAAACACATCTGCTTTTTTTTTTTTTTCCTTCTCCACATTAACACACACAAAAGCAAAAAATTCTAGAACAACACGACGACGACGGGGTGGGGAAAAAAAGAGAAATATATATTGTTTGCATTTCTGTACATCACAAGGGAAAAGAAAAGAAATAATGAGAAAGGAAACCAAAACAAGGAGGGGAAAAAAAAGCACGTTTCATTGCCCTTCCCTCCCCCTCATCCCTGCTTCTGCTGAGCAAGAAATGGAAGTGTATATTACCGTTTGGGTTTTTTTCAAATGGGAGGCTAAAGAAAAACACAGATGGGATTAAAAAGAAAAAAAAATAAAAAATAGAAACCAGAGAGAGAAAGAAGAGAGAGAGAGAAAGAGAGAGAAAGTTGTCGGAGAAAAGTCCCACTGGTGCCGGGGAGCTGTGGGAGCTCGGCGGCCTGGGCGATGCTGGGTGCTGGGGGTGGTGGCAGGGGCAGAGCGGGGCAAGGCGGGTGCCTGGGTGGGTGCTCAGCACCCGAACCCCCCACGCCCCAGCCGAAACCACAGGAAAGAAGAAAGCAGAGAGTTGCCCCGAGAGGTGGGCAGGGTGCTGGGTGCTGCTGGGGGGTGCTGGGTTGGGGATGGGTAGCCAGGGAGGGCGAAGGGAACGTGAATATCAGGTGGGGGGCTCCTGGCCCCATTTCCTGGGGTCCCCCGGCCCTGCAAGTGCTGGGGTGGCAGCATTGGGTGTTGCCAGCCCGGGATCATCCCTGCAGCACCTTGCCCATGGGAATAAAGTCCCCTGGGGTGAGTGGGGACCTGTGTGTCTCTCAGGGGGGGGTCCCCCAGTGCGCTGCCTTTGCTCAGCCCTGTGTCCAACCCCTGCTAGCTGCAGCAGGCTCCTTGCCACCCCGGCACTGGTTAAACTGGGGCTGGCCCCCTGGTCCCACTGAGTTAGAGCTTTGCCCCACTCAGTGTGGGAGCAGCCCCCCCAGGATTCATCAGGACCCCGGGGATGCTGAGGCAGAGCTGGAGACACCTAGCTCTGATGTCACCCACTGTGGGGACCCTGAGTGCCTAAAGCCTGAGCACCCAGCACCAAACCCACTCCAAACCCTAGCCTAGACTAACCCCAGTCCCCAGACTGGGCACAAACTGGGTGCAGGGGTCCTGAGCGTTGGTGTCGGCACCTTGGCACTGGGGAGGGTTGGGGCTGGCATGGAAGCAAGACTTTTCCAGCTTTACCCATTTCTTGGCTCTTTGGCCTCAATCCTCTCCCAGGGAGGTGCTGAGCCCAGCAGTGATGCTGGCTTGCAGATTAACGTGTGGCTTTGCGGGGGGGCGGAGTGGGGTGGCCCGTCGGCTGCCCCAATACCTGCCCCAAAGTGATGGGCTGGCTCCCCCAGGGAGAGTGCACACAGCCAGCAGAAGGCTGATGGGTGCTGGGGGATGCAGCCTGCACCCCACATCTCCCCGTGTGCCCCAGCTGGGCAAGGGGGCAGCCGAGTGAGTGGGGAAGGAGGGGAGAGGAGAGCCGGGGTGGGGGGGTCCTGCAGAGGGAGGAGGGGAGGGAAGTGAACAGTGATCCAAGAAAAGCCTACGTACATCCGAGGGCTCCGGGAGCGGGGCGCCGTGGCTGTGGCGGCCATTCTGGGTGCTGCCCTTGTGCCCGTTCTGGTGCGGCGAGGCCGAGCGGCAGGGCGAGGGGGAGGACGGGCTGCGGCTGGAGCGGGCGCTGCTGCCCTTGGGGGCGTCCTGCCGGCGCTTGGGGCTTAGCCTGCGGGGCACCGCACCGTGAGCTGCTGGCATCCCCCTGTCCCAAGCCTGGCATGGCATTGCCCTTCGCCCAGCTCCAGCAGGGCTGGAGATGGTGGGGCATGGTTTGCCAGCGCAGGGAACAGGGTGAAAATTGGTGTTTTGTGCTTTCTCTAGTTCAAAACTGAAAACCTGGCTGGGCACTGTGTTCCCAGTGCCCAGGAGCCACCACACCCAAGATGCTACAGCACCATCCTGCTCCCCTTCATCCCCCCAGGGGTCCACATCCCAGGGATATCTCTGCCACCTGCCTCCCTTCCCTCCATTCCCAAGTGTTCCCCAACGTGTGGACAGCTCTGCCACCTACCTCCATGCCCTCCACCCCACAAGGGTCCCCATCCCAGGGACATCCCTGCCACCTGCCTCCCCACCTTCCACCCCCAAAGATCCCCATCATGGGGGACAGCTTTGCCACCCATCTCCCTGCCCTCCATCCCATAAGGGTCCCCATCCCAGGGACATCTCTGCCACCTTCCTTCCTGCCCCCTGAAACGGAGGCTGGGGGGCTTCTGGCAGTGAGGGTAGGGGTCCCAGGCTGCTCCTACCTGCCAGGGGATTTTGAGCCACTGTCGTCGGAGGAGAGCGAGGCGCTGTGGGAGCTGCAGGAGCTGCGCCGGTGCGAGCGCCAGGCCGGGGACTCGCTGCGGGACCTGCAGAAAGGGTGGCCGGGGGGCCGAGGGGCAGGCTGAGTGGCTGTGGGGATGCACACAGGGGGGCGCACCACCCCACTTCCCCCACCATCCCGGCCCCTCACCTCTTGCGCTCTTTGTTTTTCTCCTTCCGTTTGTTCTTGGGGCTCCGAGACCTGCGGGAAGAGCCACAAGCTGAAGAGACTGGAGTGGGGGCAGTGCCTGGGGGGCGCTTCCCCGGCCCCTCCAGAGCCACCAAGGCTGCAGGAGGAGCAATGGGGAGGACCTGCCTGGAGCTGGGCTCCACCAAGCTTCAAACCACAGTGCGGGTCCTGGTTGGCTTTTGGGGGGACCGTGGGGGCCATGTGCTGGTCAGCAAGGCCAGGCGGGGGGGTGGCAGTGGGAATGGGGGGGACTGGGTCTGCTCAGCATCCACAGGGCTGGGGCCTGTTGTCACCCCTCCACTCGCCTCACCCTGCATCAGCCTCGTCTGAGCCCCTCTGCCCACCTGGGCACCCTTTGCCTGTTTTTTGTTTCTTTCACCCTAAAATAGTGTTGCCAGCCAAGGGCATCCACAAAGCATGGCACAGACAGGGCTTGCCTTGGCCATGGCTGCCTGGCATCACCCCTTCTTCCCTCAGGGAACATTTGGGACTGTGTGGGACCACGCAAGTGTCCAGAGTCGCCCTGTGCCACCTCCAAGAGTGGGAGATGCCCAGCGGTGCCCATCCATGGGACAAGGGGGACACTCACCAGGCGAGGGACGGATGGACAGACGGACGGACAGTGGGTGATGGCAGCCCATGCTCACACCCACCATGCCCGACAGGTCCAGCCCCTGCTCGGTGGCATGGGGTCCATCCCCATGGGCAGAGGGGACAGGGCAGCGGGAGGGCAGGGGACAGGGGAAGCTGGCAGCCAGCGCTGGTGGCAGTGGGTGGCTCCCGGCAGCCGTCACTCTCACCTGTGTCTTCTCTTCTTCCGCGACCCTGACTCAGACCTGAGGGATGAAGAGGAGGCAGAGATGAAGGAGGCACGCTGAGCCAGCTGGCAGTGATGGCTGGGCAGCCCCAGGGGATGGGGACAAGGGCACAGGGGGTGGCCCCAAGATGGGCTGCTGGATGGTGCAGACGACAGTGGCTGTCAGGAGGCAATGGCCCCATGAAGAGTCATCAGCATCTGTCCCTGTCCATGCCTCCATCCCGCCCCAGCCCAAGGGCCTGGGCAGCCGTCAACCAGCCTCACTGTCCCCAAACAGCCCCGCTGTCCCCAGCCCGATGTGGTGTCCATCCTACCTGTCACGTCTGTGTTTCTTTCCAGTCTTCTTTTTCTTCTCCTTACGGATGGGTGAAGAGCTATCACAGCTGGGGAGGGGGGGAAAGTGGGTGCCCTTGAGGGGGGAGCAAGGGATCTCCCAGCCCCATCCCTGTGGTCCAGGGGAGTCCCACCCTGCCCCCCCCCCAGCACCCTGCTTTCCCTGGACCACCCACGGCATCCACCAACATCGCACAGCAATTATTTCCTGGGTCACTTGGGTGCGGGATAGAAAGGGGCTATTAGCAGGAGGGCTCTGGCTGCCTTCGGTGCCAGGGCGCCCGAATCCGGCTGTGTCCCATTGCCACCTCGTGGGCTACACAGCCTCAGGCAGCAGACAGGGTAGCCAATTCCCACTGGGATTTCAGAGGGGGACAGTGGGTGGCAGAGGCCAGCCTGTGCCCAGTGGCCCTACATGCCTGGCGGGGACCCCGCAGCCCACCCAGCCCAGTGGGCACTCACCTGCGCTCCGAGCCAGGTTTCCTCTTTTTGCTGCCATGGGAAAGGCAGAAAAGAAAGGGACATTAGGGACAGCATCCTGCCCAGCCAGCCAGCATTAACTGGGGAGGGGACCAGCGGGTGGACAGAGCCAGACCCTTCAGGGAGCCAAATCCTGTTTGGTGCTGTGCCCTGCGGCAGCCAGCTCCTTCCCAGCACAGACCGGGCAAGGTCCCACCAGCGTGTGCAGCTGGGTGGGCTGACAGTGTGTCCCACGGTGCTGTGCGTGTGTGCACACACATGTGCATGTTGCACAGCTGGTGCGTGCAGATGCATTGCACCTCTTGAGGGCACGTTTGGGGGTGCACTGCCCCCAAAGTGGGGGGACTTGCCCCACCAGAGCCTTGGGAAGGGGTGAGACTCCTGGGAGAGGGGACAGTGCAGGGACAGCCAGGGACTCACCGGCTCCGGCGGTGACCCGATTTCTTTTTCTTTTTCTTCTTGGGCGGAGGAGAGGTGGAGCTGCTTGAGCGTCTTTTCAGCCTGCAAGGAGAAGGCAGACAGGGTCGTGGGGAGAAGGGATGGCTGTCCAGGGTTCTCCTGGCCTCTGTGTCCCCCAGTGGGGACCTGGCAGGCAGGGAGACATCCCCTCCCTGTGCACAGCCAACCCCCAAAAGCCCTGCTGCAGTTCCGGCCGGACCTGTACTCGCGGTGGCCGCTGTCCTCGCGGTAGCACTCAGCCGAGCAGTCACACTGCAGCAGGCAGCCCTCGCCGTAGTCAGGGTACTCCACCACGTACTCCTCAGCATCTGCCCCATGATGGTTCTCTATCACGCTGTCAAAAGAGGCAGCACAGGATTAATTTGGGGCTTCCCGTTCCCCATTTCCCACTGGAGCTTCCTGGGGGAAGCCTGGGGTAGCCCCTGTGCGGCTGCAGGAGCTGGGGGACATCCCCTCCACCAAAGTATACCCAGGGGACCTTGGTCACATCACCTGAGGTCCAAAAACCCCCGTGGTGTCACTGTATGGTGGGGGTCTTCTCAGGGTCTTCCTGGGGCTCCTGTCCCTGCAGTAAATCCCCGCCGGGCTGGCACTACCCAAGTGCCAGGGCTAAGCGGGGGGCTGGGGTCAGCCCAGGTAGGCGGCAGGGCGGGATTAGGGCACAAGGAGCTGGCAGGAGGCTCAGAGGATTATCCACCCACCAGCAGGGGCTGCCCAGGATGATCCGGGCTTTGAGGCTGGTGCTGCACTGTGCCGCCGGCTCGGGACCCGAGCTGCAGGCAGGTGATGGGTGATGTGCCCTCTGGACCAGCTGAGACAGAATGGGGGGACATCAGGCCTGAAGCCACTGGGGTCTCCTCTCCCTCCTGAGCGACTTTGTCAGCATTAATTTTTCCTGCTGCCATGGAAACCTGGCGGGAGGTTGCCATTGACTACCAGGGCTGCCGGCAGGGCTTGGCAGGGCCTGGCAGCTGGACCAGGCAGGCAGGAGGGACCCAGGAGTGGAGACTCTGCCCAGCCTCCCCCTGCCTCCCCCACCTCTCCAGTCCTCCTCGGCCATCAACCCCAGGAGCAGCACCAAACCCCCAGGGCCCTCTCATTTGTTCTTGGGGGATGTCGGACATCTCACCCCAGGAGGGACACGGCCATCCAGGTGATCTGGAGGGTACTGTAGCAGATGGGGCCATGCCTGGAGGGTGCCCAGCATCACACCAGCCCAGGTGCTTGCTTCCCAAGGGAGATTTGCCTTTGGAAACCTGATGTGGGCTACTCCACCCTTCCTAGCCCAGAGGCATGAGGCCGGGGCTGCTGGTGAAGTGCAGCCCCCACAGCACTGGTCCCTTGACAGCCCTGTCAGCACCTCCGGCCAAGTGAAGGGATGCTCCCAGCCCCAGATAGCAGATCTGAGAGACGCATGTGCTGGCATTCTGAGCCACAGGCAGGCCCTGGGCCGTTTAACCCAATTAAAAATGGTTTGGACCAAAACTAGATGCAAGGCATCCTCCTCCTGACCATGGATGACCACTCAAGCGGATCATGGGCTCCTTTCTGTGCTGCAGCCATCGCTTTCTGGGTCCTCTCCAAGCGACTCCTGCCTTGGCCATGCCCCAAGGGCAGGAACGGCCTTTCAACCACCCACCCAACCATGGGAAGGGGGAGAAAGAGAAGAGAGGAGCGAGCAGGGATAATTCCCTGTTGGACTCTCTGCTCCACAAGAAGGCAGTGCTCCATGCCAGAGCCTGCTGCCAGCTTCTCACCCATTAGCTGCGCTCAGCGGCTCAAGACGGGCTTGTGCTGCTCCAATTATCCCTCCCTGTCCGGCACATGCTCACATTTGTTTTCAAACCCACCAGCCTGTCCATCAAGCAGTTACTCCCTGGAGACCAGGCTGTATCGCTGGGTTTTGCATGCATAGAGATGGGAGCTGGAAGAGCACAGAGAGCGAGCCGGGGACTCAGGTGGTCACAGCTCTGCTTGGTGCCTCAGTTTCCCCTGGGGAGCTTTGCAGATGATGCTAAGCTTTTGCATCTGCTTTGAAATAAGAGCAGCTGGTTCAGATTCATAGTTCTGGCAGCAAAAGACAGAGCTGTAAAAGTCCAGAGAGGTGCTGGAGCAGGACCAACCCATGAGACGTTTCGCTTAGTATTCTCACAGCCACTGCAAGGGCTGAGGCTCTTTATTTAAAGTTTATTTAACTCCCTTGTCCAGCCTCTTCAACCAGTGCAGACCTTTTGCACCCAGGACATCCTTTGGCAGGGACTTTGGCAGCTCAGGTTCCTGCTGCACAAGGAACCATGTCCTTTGGACCCAACTCCTACCAGCCTCCTCCAAGCACCTCAGGCTTTGCTCTCCTCCAAGCAATGCTTTGCTTTGAGACTGGTCCTTCCAGCTCAGCACTATTATTTATAGTCCCTGGGCTAATCTTTAATGATTACCCTTCATATGGCAAAAACAAGCCCACTAAGGTGACAGCTAGGGCTGCTTGGGTAACCTTAACACACCTTTGTCTTCCCTATGTGCTTGTTACAGCACCATTCCTAACAAGCCTGCCTAGGAAGATGCCCTGGAGATGATTTGTGCCCCTATGGTCAAAGGCTACCTGTTAACATCTCGCCCTGATGCTCAGGGACCTGGGTATGCCGGGTTTTTTTCCCCCATGCTTTGTTTTTTCCTGCCTGGAGGACCCTGAATGCTCCGTGCTGCCCCAGGGCTGTGCGCCCCATCCCAGGCTGGGCACAGCCAAGCCATGTCCCTCCCTGCCCAGCATCGGCAGAGCAGTAGGAAGAAGGTTCTCCCCGCTGCTGTGGCTTCCCTGCCTCCTGCCTCGTCCTGATTTCCTGACCCTAATGAAGCATTAATATTCAGTGAACCTGCAGCATCTATTCCTGTCCCAAGTGACCTGGTTTCCAGGCTGATGGATGGTGTGCACTGGGCCAGCCATGCTGCCTGGGCCATTAAGCATCGCACAGATAAATCATCATTGAGCCAGGACAGGCCCTTGGGTGGCCAGGGACAGTCCTGCATGGGGCAGAAGGAGGGAGTGGCATGTCCCCAGCAGGAGCTGGGCTGCCTTGGACAACTAACCTGAGCCCTAAGCCCTCCTAGGGCAGAAGCAGCCCCTGGGAACCAGGTAGCGTGAGGAGTGGTTAGGATGCAGAGGTATGGGGCAGGAGCCCCTTGGAGAAGCTTCCTCCATGGGGCTGCTTGGGGTTATACCAGCCTGATGGAGATGCAAGCTCTGGGTCTACCCAGGTGAAAAGCAAGCTCGAGCCCTGCTTATGCAGCCTGGGCCCCTTGCAACACAACTTTTCATTACTATTATTAATGATGATTATTGCTAACACAAATATAACCAGGGTTACAGAACAGCAGCCAACCTCCCAAACTATCTCCAGCCAAGCTGAGTTAACCCAGCTTCACACCTGGAGACACAAGGACTATTCTGCACTATGGAGTTATGAGCAAGGACTGGAGATTGGTGCCCCTGCCTGGCTGGAGGCAGAAGCTGCAATTACAGCCCTAGTGAGAGCAGGAGAGGTGACCCAAAGAGGCAGGAGCAGGCAGAGGTGAGGCACAGCAAACATGCGGCTTGGTCACTGCCACCGGCTGGTGGGGTGAGTCAAGCATTGTGACCTTCTGTGCTTCAGTTTCACCATCTGTGACAGCAGCATTGCAATGCTGGCCTCTCTGTACAGTACTCTGAGGTCTCCAAAAGACCAGTGCAGGATAACCTCTAACCTCTCCAGAGGCAGGAACCTGCTTCAGTGAGGCAAACCCTGCCTCCAACTAACCAACCGACCAACGAATCAACCAACCAGCCATCCACTCAGCCGTCAACCAATCATCCAACCAACCACCCAACCAAACAACTAATGATCCACTCATCCATCCCTCTCTCGAACCCTATATAACCTCTCTATGTCCATCCATCTATCCAACCAACCATCCCTATATATACCCCTTCTCTGTATCAGTCCACCCACCCATTCACCCACCAACCCATCCATCGATACTCAGAGGCAATCTGGGATGTGCCTCTCTGGGATGAGGGGCAGACAGAATGCACAGACAGGCTGACTCGGAGCTGCCTCACTTACATTTGGCGCCCGTGCTGGTCCTCCCTAGTGAGCACGCCTTCTTTCTCCATCAGCATTTGCCGAAAGGTCCCCACTTTCTGCCGGATCTCCTCTTCGGAGTACCTGAATGGGCAAAGATGCAGTCAGGGCTGCAGTGGCCAGAGACTGAGCTCCCCAGGGACCTGCTGAGGACCTCCATACCTTTGGGAGTGACATGTGGCCCAAGAGGCCGGTCAGAAGGAGAGATGGCATGGTGACCATCATCAGGGCCTGGAGGAGAGCAGGTCCCTCCGCTTGGACCCCTGCCACCACCCTCCATGCCCTCCTCTCTCCTGCCTGCCCCTTCCAGCAGTGCTTGGCAGAAAAATGGTCACCAGGAAGGGGTAAAGGAAGAGGATGACCATGAGGTTGCCATTCCCCCCCACTGCCTCAGGTTTTGGGGCACATTGCTGCCAAACCCCCTTGGCAGGGCGGCATGGCAGCTGGTGAGGCTGGGGTTCGCGCCGGGCGCCTCTGTCCCATTGCGAGCCTCCCTCACTTGTCCCTGCGCTGCGCTGGGGCCCCAGCAGCCAAGCCAGCTCTGCGCTAATGCCGAACGCTGACTCAGGCCACTGCAGGGTTATTAACGAGAGACACTAATCACTTTGTCCCTGGCATCTGAGAACAGCCGCGGCAAACCATAGCATACCAGCTGTCCCCAAAGCATCCCCGGGGAGGAATGGGTGGCAGTCCTGTGCCGCATCCTGTGGCTGCACAAGGGCAGCTGATCATCCCCTTCGACTAAAAACATCAAAATGGAGGGATGCAGTGGAGGGACCCATGGTGACCTCTGCACCATCCCTGGGGACACAGCAAAGGGAGAGAGACCCTGTGTCACCGCCACCCTGCTGCTCCAGGAAGGAAGGGGATGGGGTCCATGTGTATCCCTGTCCTCAGCCACAGTGTCTACAGGGGCTGCTCGCAGCCCATCCTTGCCATCACGTCCCATCAGCATTGCCACTAATGAGCCCAGAAAACTGGGTGTCACAGCCTTTCTGAGCCCCACAGTACCTGAGGCTGGCACCTTGCAGAGCCTGTGTGGGGGATGGTGATGCCCTGCACAGCACCGTGGGTGCTCCTGGGTGCCCCTGGGTGCAGAGTGGCACGTGGCAGCACCCACATCCCCTGCAGTGCCCATGAAGGGGAGCAGCAAGAAGAGGGGAATTAATATTAACGAGCTCATTTGCACTGAAAGGCTCTCATTAGTTCCCCAGCCAGCCAGGGCTCCTGTGCAGGAGAAGGGCGGCTAACTGAGCACAGAGGGAGCTCTGGCTGCTTCCCCCCTCACCTTGCACCCTGCCTGGGCACAGGAGGGCCCTGAAAACAGGGCAGCACCTCTAAATGGTGCTCTGCACCATACCCTCACCACCAGTGCAGCCAGCCAGGCAGAGTGTGGCCATCCCGTGAGGACAGAGCTGCTGGACCCAGCCACCCCACGGGCACCAGCCGGCCAGCAGCAGCAGGAAGATGTCCGCCCGAGGAGACAAGCGTTTGATGCAGTGTATTACGGATGCAGCCGATGCTCTTGGAGAGGGGATGCAAGGCCAAACAGGAGGTGACAGATGGGCCACCGCAGCTGGGCTGTTAGCAAATCTGCGGGGAGCAAGGCCAAGGTGAGGACCCCCCGCTTGCACATTGCAATCCTGTGATGGAGGCAGGAGCACCCCGCCAGCCCCTTCCCTCCTGCACCCCCAGCGTTGCTTATAACGCTGTTTGAGGGATTTTGGTTTTGCATTTAACACATAGAATGGGTTTGGGAAAGAAAGAACAATTGCTGACGCTTCTTTTCCGGAAAAGAAATCCAGGCTGCAGGCAGGGAATAACGGCACAGGCAGCCCTGAGCAAGCAGCAGCCGGGTACAGCGCAGGCGGGAGGAGCCATCCGCATTTAAGGAAGCAAGGGAGCACTTAAATCCCCGCAAAACCTCCTCTGCTGTCACACCCATTCATCCCAGGGGCCCTGCCCTTGACAATAACTCTCCCCAGCCCAGGCAGGAACCTCAGGGGTGCAAAGCGCTTCTCATGCAACCCTGCCCCAGAGAGCCCTGTGCAGAGGGCAGGAGCAGGCAGAGGATTAACCAGGTTGACCAAGACTGTTACTGTAATTATATTATCATCTTGGTGTATCACCGTCATCATCCTTATTAATAGCCTTAATAATAGCAAAGGCAATTATAGCAATAACAACAATACCGATTGCAATATTGCTATTACCCATCGCAGTAATGATACTACTAGTAGTAAGATCCCTAGTAGGGCACGGCAACCCGACAGGAGGCTTTGGGTTCCCCAAGGCGCCAGGTCAGCCTTATTTATTTCCATAACGACAAATTAGGCACAATCATTATTCCAGTCTGTGTGAGACAATTTAATTCTAGGTCACGCTTGTGCTCTTAATGAAAGCCTTGGCGAAGCCTTCCCTCAATCCATTTTCCTTCTCCCCAGCTGATACCAGTCCCCGTCTACCCGTGTGTGCCAAAGAATTTGCTCCATCCATCAGGTTTTAGCGAGCTGTCAGGGCGATCAGGCTGTTTGGCTGGTGCCAGAGCTATGGGGCAGCCGGCAGCAAGGCCACGGGTCCGGCAGGGATGGGGGTCTCCTCACTGGCCCCCCAGGCTTCCTGCCAACTGGGGCAGGGATGGTCTCTGGCCCCTCAGGCTTTCCCCCAGCCCTTTTCCTCACCAGGGCAGAGCAAAGGCTGTGGAGCAGCTCATGGTACACAGCCAGGGGCATGGCACGATAGGGGGGATCCTCTCACCCCAAAACTGGGGGGAGAGAAGGAAGGCTGGACAAACTGAAGCACCAAAACAGCCTCACCTGGGACTAAACCCCAGCTCTCCTTCATCAACCAAACATGAGAGACAGAGAAGGACCATCTGTCATCCCAGGCATGCAGGGCATGGGCCAGGCAGCGCTGATGGCTGCCTCATTCCTGCCTCCACTTTCCCGGCACAACAAGCTGGGACCCCAATTTCCACATGGAGGGGCTGGAGCAAGCCTCCAACATGTGTGCAGATGCAGTCCTAGATCTTCATTTCTTGGAGGCGTTCAGCTTCACAAACCAACCCGCCAGTCCACCCCAAAGCTGTCTCATACACTCAAAAGTGGATTTACTTCCAACTGAGGACATTTGTCATGTTAAGGGCAAAATTTTTTTAGGGAGGAAAAAGGGGGACAACGAGGGCCAAGTGGGTCAGAAGGATCCCAAGCCACGAAGTCCATCTCCAGCCCAGCCCCAAGCCCCTGACACTCACCCCTGCTCCTCCATCATCTCCTGCAGCTCCATGCACTTCAGCTCCACCCGCCGCTTGCGCTCATGGTCCAGGATTTCCCGGTGAGCCTTCTTCACCAGGCTGGGCTCCACCAGCCGCACCTCCTCCTCGCCTTTGTGCCACGTACCTGAGCCACCAGGCTGCGAGAAGCCGTTGGAGGCTTCCTGGGGCGGAGGCACATCGGCCCCATTGTTGTAGAGAGCCATGCCAGCGTAGGCGGCCTCGCCGCCAGAGACACCTGTGAGAGAGAGAAAAAGTTGGGGATCAGTCCCTGCCCCAGCTTCTCTCTCACTCTGTGATGGTGAGGGAACCCCGCCAGGGCCTGAAGGCAGAATTTGTCTCAAAAGAGGTGCAGGCACACAGGTTGGTGAGGGCAGTGACTGAGATAGCTGGGTCTTCTGCCAGCGCCCTTCCTACCCCTCCTCATTTCCCCCATCTGCAAAGCAAGGCTGGGGCTATTCCCATTGCCATGCTGCGAGGGCTGGCTCATGGGAAGAGGAGGATGCTCTGCACCAGCTTCATACCGGGGAAAGCCTGGCAAAGCACAGGTCTGTGGCACCCAGAGCCATACAGTAACAGCAGGACAGGTGGGCAGGGGTTCCTCCGAGCACCCCAGATCCCACTGTCAGCCAGTGCAGGTGCAGAGCTGGCACAGGCATCCACCCTCACAGCCCTCTGGGGACACCCCTGGGCACTGTCCCCAGCCAGCAAGGGGATGGACCCAAAGACCTTGGATACCCCACTGCATGTGGACGCGGCCATGGGAGATCCCAATGTCCAGGCCAGCCAGCAAATGCCCACTGATGCCTTCCAGCAATGGCCTAGCACTGGCTGCAAGGGGAGGTGAGGCGCCCCACCAGCTGCTCCCCTGTCCAAGCAGCAGTGTTGCGCTGTTGCCTGCCCGCCTTCTCCCTGCTCTTCACCTTCACATGTCCCTGCCTCCTTCCTCAGCCACCACAGTCAATGTGTCCTCACCTGGCTCCAAAAATAACCCCACGGAAGAGCACAACCATTGCCAAGCAGCACTGTCACGCTGAGGCTCTGGCTGATGGTCCCTGTGCCTGGGGGAGGAGGTGTTCCCAAATCTCCTGGATCAGCCAGACAGACACAACCCTGTCTCAGTGACCTCAGTGCACAGCTGAGCATTTGTTCCTTGGTCTCCCCATCCTGTGATGCTCCAGCTCCCCTGCCCAAAGCACCAGCCCTCTCCCCAGCACAAGATGCTCCCGCTGGAGATCCACTTCCTTAATTACCAGTGGCAGCCAGGCTGCCTGGGCTTTACTGGGAGCTCCTGCAAATGCTTCTCCTGCAAAGTCCTGCACAAGGAGAAATGATAGGGGGTGAAGACAGAGCACCCTCCTTTGCTCTCCAAGCTGGCTTTGGGCTCAGAGACGCAGCTTTTGTCAGCAGCCACTTTTCTGGGCTGTTCCCATCCCAGGTACCCTGCTGGAGAGGCTTTTCCAAGGATCGGTGTTGCCTGCACATCGTTGCCTATGTAGGAAGCAGCCAACCCTTGCCTGTGATGCCTGGGGTGTCTCACTTATGCTGCCCAAGGAGGACAGGGCCGAACGCTGGCCCAGGGAAGGAGGGATCCCTCAGTCAAGCATGGGCATGAAAGCAGGATAGACAGACCATGGACTGACACCATTTTGAGCCCAGGGAGGGCTTGCCACTCCCATTGTGCCATTCCAGCGGGACACCAGGCAGTTCAGAGCTTTCCATGGCCATGCCAGGTGGGACAGAACCAGGGTACATATTGCTCACAAGAGGCTTGAAGGGCATTTCTCTGCTGTTTGAGGAGAGGGAAAGCCTCAGACGGACCCCTCCCCAGGATGGTGGGGGTCCCAGCCTGGCAGGAAGGCATCTCCCACCCTGCAGCATCCCCAAGGGACATTCCTGGCTTTCCCACTGCCACTGGCTGCCCCACGTACTCACTTATCTCCTGATGAGCCTGCCCGGGGACGACAGCAGCTGATTGCTTAATTACAAGGCTTTTTTTTTTCTTTTTCTTTTTTTTCCCCATTATTACCATGTAGAGAGAAGCCAGCAGCCTTTATTTCCCAGAGGCACACAGGAGCAGGCAGTGGGAGACGCTGCTGGAGCAGGACCCAGCTGGGGCTCTGCACCCCCTGGATACTCAGTCCTGTTAGAGCAACCGGAGGGTCCCTCAGTCTCCCCTTGCCTGCAGCAGGTTGGGCAGCACCCACATTTTGAGCCCCATGACACCCCAAAGCAAGGAGCTGCCCTGCTCAGCCCTCCCTGACCGGAGGGGACCCTTGAGCCCAACCCCCTCACCATGTCCCAGGGCCAGAGATGGGAGAGATGCTGCAGAAAAACCTGGTTTGGGTGCTCTTCTTCCTCTTTCTCCCGTCAGGACATGGAACCAGAAACCAGGAGGGAAATTTGGGAATGGGGGAATCTCCCCATTGGGAAACCTTCACCCACCGAGAGGCTCCAGAAAGGAGAGGCTGCTTTCCACAGCAGCCTCTGCTTGCTTTTCCCCAGTGGGAATTAATTTTATCCTGAGCCTGGCAGTGGGTAAATTCATTGCTGTGAAACCCTGCAAGCATGGGGAATATACAGCCGGGCAGGTAGATGGAGGAACATGTGAGATTAACTGGCAGCTGGACGGTACCTGCAGGTAAGGGCTGCATGGTATGAGGGGCACGCAGATTCTGCCAGGAAACCCTCCCTGCCTCCATAAAAAGGATGAGGTTGGAGATGTCCCTCTTGCACCCAGGGCCAGGCAGGTGGAGCCGGCCTGGAGATGGACCCCGCACTGCAACCTGATGTCCCCTCAGCCATCAGCAATATCCACCATGGGAGCTGATCCCAGCCACCCTGCCTCATCCATAGCATGGGCAGGAAAACAAAGGAAGAGAAAAACCACCCACAAATCCCCTCCCGCTATCCATAGGAAAGCCGGGCTACAGGCAAAAGCCTTGGGTGGAAAACGGAGCCAGTCGTACATCTCTGGTGACAATGGGGACAAGGCACTGGGACAGAAAGGGCCCACATCCCCCAGGCTGGGTCTGTGCCCTCCCTGTCCCCCAAGGAGACCCCCAGTGATGTCCTGCACAGGGGCAGCCCTACACCAGCAAGGGACAGCTCAGGGACTGTGGCTGTCACCACCTCAACCTCCATCCATCAGCCACTACACAGGGACTGCTTGGCTCTGCCAGCTCATGCCAGGACCGAACCCATCAGCGAAGGCAGCATGGCCCTGCCCGAACGGCAGCAGCTTCCTGCCTGGCTCAGCGCTACCCCCGATAATAAAGATGATGGTTAAATATTTCATTATCTGCAGTAATTACCCACAAATCATCAAGCACTGGCAGCCCACCGCCCAGCCACCTCGCCAAGAGGGAGGGAAGGTGACTTGGGGTGAGTGTTGTGCCATGTCACCACAGACTCCTAAAGGCTGCAGGATGAGGCCAGGGCCAGCTGCTGGCATCTGTCCCCACCACCCTAATCCCCATAGTGCCACCCAGGAGGGTTCAAACTCCCCGGCACCAGGGCATGAGGGGTCCCCCTCCTGCTGGGGAAGTTCCTGAGCAAATCAGTCTCTTGCCATTTTGCCAAGCTATGATCCCAATCTCTCCTGCTGGTGCTCCACATGCCACCTTGGGGCTTGGGGAGGTCAAAACAGCTTTTTAGCTCGCATGTAGTTTCTGCTGCCTGGATTAGAGCTTTGGGAAATGTTCAGAGCTGTTCCATCCTCATTCTCCATCCCCATCTTCATTCTTACCCCCATCCTCCACATCCATCCTTCATACATATCTCCATGCTCCATCTCCATGCTCCATCTCCATCCTCATCCCTACTCTCCATCCTCCAACCCCATCCATCTCCATCCTCTTCCTCATCCCCATCCATCTCCCCCCTCCATCCTCATCCTCCACCTCCACCCTCATCCTCTACCTCCATCCTCATCCAATCCTCCACTTCCATCCTCCATCCTCAGCCCCCTCCTCAACCCCATTCCCGATCTCCACCCTCCCCTTCCATCCCCATCCTGTGTTTTGCCTCAAGCCCAGGGACCAGCCCAGCATGCCGGGCCTCTCTCTCCCTTCCCAGCCATCCTGAAGCGCACCCAGGGTGTGGAGGACCCAGGCACCAGTGTTGCCAGGCCGACGGAGGCCAGGACAGACAGAAGGACAGACACACTGTGCTGTGGCCCCAACACACATCCAGGACAGGCCCTGCCAGCTCAGGGTGCAAGGACCAGCCTCGCCATCCTGATGGGCTTTGGGGCTGCTGGTTTCCAGCCAAGCTTTGAACCGAGCTCCCTCCCTGCAGGCTAGACCCCTGGGTGCCTGGTGGGGTTGTCCCTGGACGCAGCTGTCCCCGTGTCCCAGCCTGGGGCTGTCCAGCCTGGGCTTTGAAGGGAAGCTCAGGGGTTTGGGAGCTCCAGCCCAACGGGAAGGAAGAAATCAAGGAAAATGAGCAAAAATAGTGTTATTTCACCAAACTGCTTTTGCCCTTTTATTGTCCAGCCCAGAAACAAACCCCTTCCCAGCTGGCCCTGCTCAAATGCCCCTGTGGGTGCCACTTGGCTCCCCGGCCATGCCCACAGCACCCCGGGCATGGGGCTGTGCTGGAGGCAGCTGCCCATCGCTCCTGCTCACTGCCGCCGCAGGGCCTTGCCACGCCGTAATGCGGATGAAGCCGCTTTCCCAGCGGGAGCGGGGACAGCAGCGGGGGGCTGGCCGTGCCTGGATGCTCTCCCGGCATCTCCCCCTTGGCAGGGAAAGGCAGCAGCGGTGCCTGGGTATCCTCCCCGCCCCGCCTCGGCGCTAATTAAAGCTGCCTCCGGCCGGTGCTCAATTAATTCTTGCCACATCCAGCTGCACCAGCCAGGGTGACGGCGAGCGGCCGCGTGCCGGGGATGAGGGCATGGGATGCAGGCGGCAAGCCCAGGACACGGCTCCCTGGACCACTCATGCACTGAGTGTGCCAGAGCTCAGTCCCAAGAAGCACAGGACAAACCAACCGAGGCAGGGACCCTCCAGCCCCACCAGAGAGGGGTGACCCCCACTATGGTTCCCCTGCCCAACTGGTTCTCATCAAGGTACACCACCACCTAGTGAAACCATAACCCTGTCCCCAAAGTGTTTACAGCCCCATCCCAGCTGCTCCCTGCCCACGCCATGGGGATGGACTGGGAGAAGGGCTCTTTTTGCTACACAAAAAATGCCAGAACATCACGGCAAGGCAGCTGGCCTTTTCTAAACACCTGGCCAGAATTACAAGGAGGAAAAGTCCATGGTTGCTGCTGTTAATTGGGCCAACCTTCTCCAAAGCTGCCTTTCACCAGCCCCTGTGTGCCAAAAACCATGAGTCAGACCTCCAAGAAGGAGAAAAAAAAGGCAAAATTGACTTTAAAAGTGTAGCTGGTCTGGGGCTTGTTAGCACTGCCTCCCAGCTCCGAGCCAGCAGGGATCCTGCCCATGGGAAAGGCCAGCAGGAAGGGGCTGGTTACACCCGTCCCAGCCCTTCCATCTGTATTTTCCCTACTCCAAGCCCAGAGCATCCTTTGCTCTAGCTGCCCAACCAAAAATTGATACCTCGCAGACTTTAAAGCAATTAATAAAGAATATAGAGATGCTTGCTCGGGGGGGCCCTGAGCTGGGTGAGGGCTCGCTGCTGCTTGTGCATACCTACATCTGTGCATATGTATTTTTTTTATTTTTTTTTTTTAAATAGATGAGGAGGCTGGTGGAGAAGCTAAACAGTTGCTAAGCAACCAGGCTCCTTCCCAGCTTAGGGATGTAGGGATGGGGGAGCCAGGGGTGGGGATGGTTCCCCCCCACCAGACGGGCACTGTGCAGGGGTGTGGGCAGCAGAGATCCATCAGCTCCCCTGGGAGATGCTCTGGAGGAAAAGGGCCCAATGGAAGGTGAGGAGCTGGGCTTTGCTCCTGTCCCCAAAAGCCATGGCTGAAGCTCCCCCCGCCTGAAACCCATGGGCTGCCAGGGGGGGGCCAGCAATCCCAGTTCCCAGCTCTGGCTGGAGGAGAGCTGATGGGAAGGGGGTCACACCATGATGGGGAATCACCCCCAGGGGACCCCTGCAGTGATCCCATTCCAGAGCCAGGGATGAGGGAAATGAAGAGAAACACATCCAAGTGATGGCAGCAATCCCCCCTGTGCTGAGCAGAGAGGCAGAGGGTCCAGGCAATGGGTACCTCTATGGGACCCCCCAGCCCCACACCCCCCTGGCCATGGTCTCCCCAGCCCTTTGAGTCCACTACGGCCACCAGCTGCTCCTTGCTGGTGGCCAGCAGGCCCACAGGCAACCCTGGCAGGCAGGGCTTGGGCACTTGCTGCCCTGCTAGACCTTGCCAAACCAGGGGGTGCTTAAATAATGTCATCTCCAGGTGAGGATGGAGTGGGGGAAAGAGCCAACCCCCCAGCCTTTGCATACTTTGAGCCATTTGCTTTGTTGGGCCAGGAGTCAGGCAGAGGCACAGGCAGCCCTGCAGCCCAACAACACTTCTGTAGCGGGGATAATAATAATAATAATAACAACAATAATAGTAAAGCAATTTTTGAGCCCATGGAGGTGTAGGGGGGATGACTGTCACAATGGGGTCACCTTCCCCTATGACAGAATCCCACTAAATGACCCCTGGGGCCAAGTGCTGCAGGTACGGGGGGTCATGGCTGGTGCAGGGGGAGCATCCAGCTGGGGATCCCCCCCCTGCACCCCCCGCCGTAGCTGGCTCGGTGGTTGTGTAACGGGAAGAGCTATTCCGGGGTTTGAGCACATTATATAACCCATGGGCCACCTGGCCGGGGAAAACGGGAGCTGGAAGACAAGGAGGAGGAGGAGGAGGAAGGGCTTTTGGGATCAGGGAACCCCACAGCCGGCAGACCCCCAGCAGCCAAGACTAAACACACAGGGTGACCTGTATCCCACAGACACCCCCTGCCCAGAGACATGGGATGGGCACCCTCTGCTCCCCCCTCCAGCACCCCCGGGACCTGCTGCCACGCATCCACCTGCAGCTGGATCTGGTCCCCAAGGCAGGACATCCTTTGCCCAGGGAGAAAGCACCATTTCCTTGGCACCAGGGACAAAATCAACCAAGACCCCTGTGCCCCTCCACCTGCCTGGCAAAGCCCCTGCTCACCATCCCCTGCGGTGACCAAGGACCAAAGGCTCCCCTAAAAGCTGCTCAACTTGTGGCTCTGAAAGCCCCTGCCTCTCCCTGCACATGTTGCCAGGATGAGTCCCAGGGGCAGGGGGAGGCAGGTGGGATGCAGGGAGGGAGGCAGGCGGAATGCAGGGCTGTCATCGTGTGGTGCCACACAGGCAGAGGGGGACAGAGCGAGGATGTTGCATGTTTGGACACAAGTACCATGCACTTCTGTTCCCAAAATCCCCCCTGTCAGGGTGTCCCCATTCTCCTGCCAGAGATGAACCCACATGCCAGGGCAGTGAGACCAGCTGAGGCACAAGCGCCTGCATCCCATGAGATGGCCCTCAGCATTTACCATCAACCCCAAATTCTGTCAGCCCCCAAGTGACCCCCCCCTGCAGCATCAGGAGCACAGGCAAGCCAAGAAACATCTACAGCCTGAAATCTCTGCTCTGGAGGGAATGAATGAACACGCATCCCCTGAAAGTTGCCTGCTCCCCCCAAGCCATGGCCCAACCACTTGCCACCAGCCCCCTATGTGGCACAGCCTGGGCATCCCTAGGGACAAACCTCCTAAACCTGGGAAGGAGAAGCACAAAATGCTCCCGAAAGACAAGCCAGAGAGCCACCCCTCAGCCTCCCCCGGCTGCCAAGCCTTGCCCCTCTCCTTTCCCCGCGCAACACCTGCAGGGTTTGAAATCTCATCAGCCAAAGCCAGAGACGCAGAGCCCCCCTCCCTGGCACGGCCTGGGGGTCAGTGCAGCAGAGAGGCGCTTCAGGGCCGTTAGCTCGGCTTCATCTCCCACCTGCACCCCACAAGGCACCAGTGACTGCTGGGGGCTCATCACCATCCTGTCCTTCCCAGCCCCATGGTGGGAGCCGAAAGGGGGTGGCTCGCTGCCCCCATCCCAGCCAGTGTCCTCTCAGCACAGGGGAGAGGGACACGAGGTGCACCCCTGCCAGCTCCCCCGCACTGGTGAGAACCTGACACATCCACGTCCCCACAGGGACCCCCTGAGCCCCAAAAAACATCTCACCTCCAGGCTCTTTTCCCCATCCACAACTCCAGGAGCATCAAACCCAGGGGATGCCCCTGACACCCCTCACCACGTCCCCAAACGCCCCCAGCATCCACGAAGCGCTGCACCCCTCGCTCAGCCCTTTGGGGACCCCAATTCCCTGCCCCCCGAGGAGCCGCGGAACACCCCCTCACCCCCACCCCTTTAGAGCCCTCAGCCCTCTGTTCACCCAGGGAGCATCACAGCCTCCCCCGCCCCCGTCCCCCCTGGCCCTCGGGTGTCCCCAGCCCCCTTGTACCCCTCAGCCCCCACCACGGGTGCCCAGTGGGGACCCACCGCACCTCGAAACAACCTCTCCCCCTCTTCCTGGGACCTGCCGCCCCCCCACCCCACCCCCCCGCCCGGTGCCGGCCCGCCAGCCAGGCCCGGGCTCGGCCGCGCCTCACCTCGCCCCGCCGGGCCCGGGCCGGCCCGGAGCCGTCGCCGCCGTCCGCTGCCTGCGCCGCCCCTCTAGGCCCGGCCCCGCTGGGCCCGGCTCGGCCCCGCTAGGCCTGGCTCGGCCCGGCCCGGCCTCTCCCGGAGCGGCTCCCGGCGCGGCGAGCGCGGCCCCTCCTGAAGTGCTGGACAGCTCCGCGACACAGAGCCGCCCGCTGTGCCAGCGCGCCGCCGCCCCCGCACAGCGCCTCCTGCCGGCCGGAGGGCGCGCCGGCACCCGCGGGGCCTCCAGCACCCCTCAGAGCCGCCCCGCATGCCCGACCCCCGCACTCCCCCGCATCCCCCAGAGACTCCCCACATCTCCCAGAGGCCCCCCCGCATCCCCCAGGCCCCCTCCACACCCCACAGACCCCACCCCTCAGAGCCCCCCACATCCCCAGGCAACACCCCCGCCACATCCCCCCTGGGCCGTTGCCACCTACACCCCCTAACTCATAAAACAGCCCTCTGCCACCCACCTTCAGCACCTCGTAACTCTCCCCAGGGACCACCCCCTTCCTCCCCACATCTCAACATCCACCTGCAACCCAAAGCCCCCAAATCCCCCTAGCAGCCCACCCCCAGCCCCCAAAGCTTAACCTTGGGGTACAGCACCAAACAGCAGCCTCCGAGGCCCCTGCCCCGGCCAAGCTGCTCACACCTGGGGGGTGCAATTGGCAGAAAATCCCCCACCCTGTACCCCATCCCAACACAGACCATGCCACCCCATTCCATACCCCATCCCACACTTCACCGCCTCGCCATGATGCCCCACCTCACCCCCAGTGCCAGCTCAGCCCTGCCACACCCTCCCCATTCCCACCAGTTTTGCCAGTGCTGCCAGGCACCACGTGGGGCACACCCATCCTGGTGGGTGCAGGGGGATTTGGGCTGGCCAGGGGGGCTGGCGTGATACGGGACGGGCTAGCTCCCTGCCGGGGATAGTGCCCAGCACTGCAGCACAGGTGATAAGCCAGTGTTAATGAGTCCCCAATTAATTCGCATTTCCTCTGGTGATGCCAAGCACTTGTCCTCCTTGTGGGCCGGGAGCTGGTGAATCTGTGGGGGAAAGCTCCCAGTACAACTACTTCTGGTCCCAGTTAGCCTGGTGTGGTGTGGCAGCATGGCAGGATCAGGCCCAAGGAGGAGCATTCAGTCAGGATGGAGCAGGGGTTCCAGGAGGGAACAGGCTGACTGTGAAAAAAGAAGGTGCATTGATACTCCCTAAAAGGACCAAAAATAGAGAAAGCCCCTATGGCAGTGCTGAACCAGCCCTGCGATGCTTGGGGTCATGCATCTGCTGTGCCTACAGCTCTCTACTCAATTTGGCTGCTCGTTTCCAAGCAGAGTGCTAACAAAGGCACCCTGGTGCCACTTCACAGTGGGCTTGGCCTTGGAGCGGGGATTTGGGGAGGGAGCTGCAGCAGAGGCGGGGATGGGGAGCCAGAGCTGGGGTCTAAGGGGAGCTTTTGGGAGCAACCCAGACTGGAGAGACCTGTGCAGCTGCGGATGTCCTTGTGGGTGGCAGCTGGGTGATGCTCTGCTCCCTGCCATGCTCTGGGGAGGATCAGACCAGGGACCAAACCATTCCCTGCAGGCACTGCTCATCTGCACCAGCCCAAAATCACTCACCATGGCCAGAGCTGCTGTCCCTCACCTTCCTCCCCATCAACATGCACAGGGAGTCTCCGTAGGTCGAGGTGGCAGCAGGCCACAGGGAACGGGTCCAGCTGGGTGGGGGGACGGTGCCCAGTTACAACAGGGTGAAGGACACAAGCATCCTCTTTCCACAAGGATTAAACCCCCATTTGAGGTTGTTTCCTACTGGCTGCTCTGCAAAACCTGTGTCCCACGTTCATTATCCGTCACCCTTTCCTGTAGTTAAACTCAGTGGCGTTACAAGGATAGACAAACAACCCATCTGCCGCGTGAGGAGGGGCTGGGCCAGCCTCCCCTAAATACCAGGGGGGTGGGACTGAGGTACAGCTCACCCCATATGCCCAGAGCCCCCACACCTCCCCAGCAGCACCACCCTGGACCAAGCAGCCTGCCTGGAGCAGAGCAGCAGGCAGATGGAAGCCACAGGTGGGTCAAAGCTATAAGTGGGAGCCCAGCCGAGGGTGGGGGGTTCTGCAGCCACAGCAGTGTTGGGCGAGCAGGGACACCCACCAGCAGCCAGTGCCCTGGGGACATGGAGACTTCTCAAAGAGCTGCTCTGCACCAGCACCAGCCATGTACCACCTGCAGCCACCCACAAGATGTCTGTGCCCTCCTGTGGCAGGGCTGCCTGAGCATGCACACACGCACGCACACATGCATGCACCCGCTCAAGCAGACGCCACACACTGCTCTCCCCTCACCAGCTCCAGGGCAGCCTGCCCCTGCCTAAAACAGATGCAGGAGCTAGGAAAGGGTATTTGCAGCTTGGCCATGCATTGGACTGGCTCTGTGAAACCCTGGCCAAGCAGCGGGGCTGGGTGTGGGAGCTGCGGTGCAGCCCCTGGAGCATCCTCAGGGCTGCTGCTCCCTCCCCCTGCTCCTGCCTTTGTCCCTGCCACACCCTCCTGGGGCAAGATCAGATACCACCTCCTAGGAGAAGCCTCCTGTGTGGTCAGGGCACCTCCTGGTTTAATGCTGGAGGGGAAAAACAGCCCTTGATGAGGAAAATCCAGCACCCCCAGGGTGAGCCCCTGCCCTTTGCACCACCATTATCTTTCCAACACCTGCAGCATCCACAGCGCTGAATAATGCATCAGTCCCTGGGAAACAAAGAAGATGGGGGGATGTGGTCAGCCCCACCCTGCAGCACCAAAAGCAGCACAAGGAGACCCTGGCATGGCAGGCAGCAGCCCCATGGGGCTCCCCAGGCTTGGCTGGGCACTGCTGTGAGCCAGGGCTTTGCAGCAGGCCATGTCGGGCTTTGGGCAATAGCCTGGGAGACCAGCAATGGCAGAGCTAGTACAGCCCAGACCAGGGTGCAGAGATCTGGCACCAGTGGTAAACACAGCCAAAACCATGCCTGGAACAGGATGGAGAAAGGCAATAGCCATCCAGGTGAGAAAAATTGTGAAAAGCAGCAAGAAAAAGCTTCCAGGCAAGCACAGAGCTGGGGGTGCAGCTGGGAGAGATGAAGGGATGATCTGGTGGAGAAAAAAAAGGGGAGAGATGGAAAGACTGGGAGAAGGGACGGTAATTGCAAGCAAACAGGCAGAGCCAGCCGCGGCTAGGGGGAGAGGAAGAAAATAAGCACTTGAAAGAAACCGAGGATTTGGGAATGAGAAAAGAAAAAAAAGAGAGCGATAAATAATTAAAGGAGATCAAACGAGGCAGGCAGCAGAACAGGGCTAATTGCAAGGATTTGTACTGAGGTTCGACATCTCCACCAGCCGCCTCCTGACGCAGAAGAAAGGGCAGCCGGGAGTGGCTCTGCTGCGCAGGGAGCGTGCTGTTGGCGCGGCACAGGCAATAGCCGCTGATCAAAGCCCGGCGCTCACTTTCTTGATGCTCAGCAACCCCGCCTGAGCTGGGGAGAGAGCAGGGAAATGCCAGCAAACGGAGGGAACAAAGCAAAGACATGCAGGAAAAGGGGCCGCAGGGACCATTATCCTGTGAGAGCCTGGGATGTGATGGGGACCGGGCGTCTGAACAGCTCTGTGTGTGCCCGGGGTGACCTTGGGCCATTCGATCATGGCCCGGCAGCTGGAGGCTCCCATCGATTTGGGCTTGACCCCATGGCCATGTGGCCCCACTTGGTGCTGGGGTGGGTTTGCTGGATCTTCTCCTGCTGCCCCATGGCTCCCTAAGCCTCCCTGCACTCAGCAGGGATTTTTCTTCCCCATGGATTTGTCCAGCCACTCTTTGAAGCCCTGGGAAACATTTTGTGCTCACACTGTGCCATGGCAAGGCAACCCCCACATCCTGGCATCTGCCCCTCCCAGCTCTTCCAGGAGCTACCGCATACTGCTTTCCTTTGGCACCTCCTGACTTGGAGGACAAATGAGTATGGGAGGAAAAAAAGAGCCACCAGACCCCTTCCATCCTGAAAGGACCTCTAAGCCGTCGCTTATCACTGGAGCCAGCCTTTGCTTTTACAAACGCAAAGTGCAGCCCTCCCAGAGCATCACCCAGCACAGGAGAAGCAGAGACCTGCTGCTGGCCACAAGTCCCCTGCTGCATCTTTCCCCATGACCAGCTCCCACAAACCTCCTCTGTGACACCATCTGATCTGTCCCAGGGTCCCCAAGGAGCCCCACAGGCAGCAGGTGCCAGAGACGGGCAGAGCAGTGGCAGAGCTCAGCTTGAGCACACTAACCTCTCCTAACAGGCAATCAAATCCCCGCCCCGGCAGGAGTCCCTGCATATTAATTGCACTGCGTTATCCAGCCATCTGTTCCCGCAGCCAGGAAAAGAGCAGTCCCTTTGGTCTCCTTTATTAACAGGTTTCCCTGTAAATGCAAACAAACCCTCCCGTCTCGGCGCCGCACTCCAGATCTGCTTTGAGGCACCCGGGAGGGAAGCAAGAGCTCACATGTATTTTAGTAAATCAAGAGCAGTGAATGCAAAGGTGGTGATTTAACACTGCCTGTGGCCAAGCAGGAGAGTGGGGGCTCGGGGGGAGAGGAGAGGCCTCTGCAAAACTGAAACCACAGATCAGATTGTTTCTGATCCTCCTGGTCACATTAAAGCCTCTCGCCATGGCCCTGCAAAGGAAGGGGGAAGCTGAGCTGGCTGCAGGGGAGATCTGACCGTGCCCCCAGCTGTACCTGACCCACCTTGGGGGTGCATTTCCCCCTCTCCTTTCCCTATTCACCCATCATCTCCCTGGGCAGAGGATGCTCTGTGTACAGCACAGAGCCCAGGCTGGGCTGCTTCACTGCAGGGAGGTTTTACACCCCTCCCAGGGCTGACCCCGCCTGTAAGCCCCCGGAGAGGCTCTGCACAGCCAGACGTGGCGGGATGCCAGACCTGTCCTGGTGAAGCTGAGCGGGAGCTGGCTCTGCCAGCTGGCGAGGAACTCGCTACGCTTGCTGAGCAAAGCACGAAGCCTGCGAAAGGGTATCAGCCACACAAAGCCTGCTGTGAACCACCAGCAAACTGAGGCTGAGCAGCAGTGACAGCGGGATACACACCAGCGTTTTTGTGAGGTACCTCCACAGCCCCTCGAGTTTTATTCCTTTCCTGGAGCTGGGAAGGCACAGCTTTGGCAAGGCAGAGGCTGCACTGAACTGCCATCTTCTCCTGCTTCTCCTAAATATCACCAAAATGCCAGTGACTGTCCCCAAGCCCAGCCACAAGTGCTGTAGGGGTACCAGCACTACCCAAAGGCAAGCTACTGCTGCCATCTCCCAGCTCCCACCAGCCCAAGCCCTCCTGGGGTGGCAGGTCTGTACCACCAACCCCAAAGCACCGACCCTTAAGCAGTCAGGAAAAGAAAACAGTTTTCCCAGGACTGAAAGACACCAGGCTGCCAGCCTGCACCCTGCTCCTGCGGTTATGTCACCTGAAGGTCTCCTGGGACACCGAGGTCATTCTGGGTGGAAGACGTGAGCCATGATGTTCACCGTTTGCTTTTCTCCTTGTTCTATCCTCTCCTGCACTTCATCATGTTGCCCCAGCAGCACAGGAGTGGCAGGTGGGATCAAGTGACCTGACATCTGGCCATCTGGAGTATCTTTATTTATTATTCTTAATACGCATCTCCTCTGTGTCCTGACACCTGGGCTCCAGCCCAGAGCTGGGCTGCCTGAGGAGGCGGTAGCTCCGTGCACATAAATGATGCTGCAATAGATGTCAGATGCTTAAAGACAAAAGTCTGCTCAGTAAACAGGATGAAAACCAAGAGCTCTGAGCAGGGCAGGCTTCTCACCTCCTCCAGACCTGGTCACAGCAGCCTCGTTACTCACCTCCACGGGAGGTAAAGATCAAAGGCTGCTGGCACAGAGCAAGCGCTGTGACTCAGCAAGGCAGCCATGACGCAGCAGCTCACAGGACAGAGGATGAAGGTCGTGCATCTCAGAGACAGCACCAGGAAACAACTTCCAGGGCAAAGTGTCAGCTTATCTAGGCACACCCAGCTAATTCCTGCTTCTCCCAAGGAGGAGTATGCCCTGGTTCCTTTCCTCCTCTGGGGAACCTGTTCAGAGGGAAGGGAAGGGAAAGGGTGTCCCACACTTACCTCTGCAAACCATCTTCAGCCTTCATAGCGAGTAGGTTATCCACCACAGCAGTGCACAGCCAGGGGGACAGCACTTTCAACCAAGCAAAGAACACCTACAAATGCTCATTTTTCATCTTCATCCAAAGTCCTCCTGGTGCTGCAGAAAGCCACAAGCGTGTCTCATTTCCCTTCCCAAAAGGGGAGCAGATTTCCAGGCACAGGGAATGGCTGCAACTCCCAGCGTGAGGCATGGGAATAGGAAGAACAAACCCAAAAAACAAACAGTGCAGAAAGGGAACGGACAGAGTTGTTATTCAGGGGATTTGACGGAGACCCTGAAGAATCTGCAAGTCAGCAGGTGCTGGGAAATAATCCTCTTCCACCTCAGCTTCGCTTACCCATCCTGTCCCTGAATCTCTACTGAGGGCTGAGAATAAGCGAAGCTTTCTGCTTATCCATGCAATTCCCCAGACTGTGCTGGATTGGGACTGCCAACACAAGAAAAAGACAGAACAACGTAAGCCACACTATGAACCTCAATTTCTAAAAATCTCCAACGCTCAGAAATGTGCTCTATCTGCTGCATTTAAAATAGCAGGACTAGAACAAGTGTACGTAATTTCCCTCCCAGTTGCAAGGCAAGGTCTTCCCTGCAGCCGTTACCTTCGTGCTGCAGTTCCCTGGACCACCTGGGCACACACGCCAGGGGTGCAGACCACTAGCTCTGGCAGATGGATAATACACCCTGGTTTTAAATAACCTGTGCTGCCTATTTCTGGATGCAAAATTGCTGGCGGGCCTGCAGGGCCCCTACGTCCAGCAGCCTCCTTCACTGCGGAGTCTGCCACGTGCTTTCCATTTACTGTTTTGAACACAGTAACCAAGCTGCATTTGCTAGGCCTGGCCAGTCACTCCTCCTCTCAAGTGCCCCCAGTTCCAACATCCTCCCCTGCCCCACTCCAACATGATCTTTAATTCTTTCATCTTTAATTCTATTAATACCACCTAATAATTACTTTGTTCCAAGCCTGCTGAGTAACGACTGCTGACACGTCATTACTATTTCTGTGAAGAAACCAAGCTTTAATATATTGAATTTGTGCAGAGAGGAATGACAAGAACTGTACTTGCTGTCCTCTCTCTGCCTACATGTTCCACAGGACAGTGAAAGAGCCAAGCACTTTATTCTTAAGGCATCTTCAGTGTCACAACTGTGATCCAGTTCAGAATGAACTAGATTAAAACAAAAATAGCTCAGAAGAAAGAATACAAGCAGTGGGAGGGGAAACAGCCAGTGACCAAAGAGCATCTACTACCTTTAGGTCTCTTCCTTAAGAGAAGCTTCTCCACTAGGTTCTCTCGCTCAAATACACCCCCCTCAATTCCTCCAGAGGTGCTGGGCTTTGGCATTTCCTTCATCTAATCAAAATAAAATCTGTTCAACTTAGAATTCAACTGACGTGGATTAAAGCAATTCAAAGCAGTAGGGTAAGCAGCCCACAGAGCACAGAGGAAGAGGGAATTAATAGCTTCCTCATTAAAGCTTACCTCTAAAGAAGTCAGCAACAGAACTCATCATCACCATTTTCTTGCAGACATTTATTTTTATATTCAGAAGAGGATGAATGTAAATGAAATTTATGTAGATGCTAAATCAAGGCTTTTGTTCCTAACTAGGAAGAAGGCACTCTCAGCATTTTAATTATTGTCTTAGAGCAGGACTGACGTTTCAACCACTGTGCTCCTTGACTAACTCTTTTAAAATCAAATTACATACGAGATTAAGGCAACACAAGGTAATGCCGCCTCCTGAAAAAACATTTCTTGGATCACTTTACTCAGCTGTCCCTTTCACAAACCTCTTCACCCCATCTTGATCTTATTTGACCACGCCTGGTCTCCCAGCTGCTGTGCTGAACAAGCAGCCCAAGCCAAAACCCAAGCAGCAGCAGAGTTGAGAGTAATCCATTCACCCACTTTAAGAGACTCTTTCATCACTACAGAAACTGATAACCTTTCGGAGACCTACAGCTTCTACCTTCAAAAGACAAGCACATCAGGACAATTCCAGGTGGTACACTGAAAAAATGAGGCCTTTTTATTGATGATTAGATTCTGCACTGGCAACAATCATTAGGCTAATACAGACAGACTTCAATCAAAGCACGAGCTTTGAATGAGAAGTCGTAAAGTGACATGATGCCTTAATAAATTAAGGAAGTTGTTAATTCCTCTCCATCATCAACTCTTCACTTGAAGTTCTTCGCAAACTCCTCTCCTTTCTTAATAGAAGCCTTCAGCTCAGACATAGCCTCAGCAACCATCTTCTCTTCAAAGGGAGAGATCTTGCCAATGCCTAGGTTCTTCTCAATTCCATTTTTCTGAGGGAAAGAGGATTTAAGGATTAACCATTCATTGAATGACCTAGAGAGTAACTTAGCAGCTCTGTTTAAGCATTATCCAGCTGAGATGGAGACCCAGCCTGGGACCTCCGTCATCTCTAGTCTGCCAACCCTGTGCTTCCTGGCAAGGTTCACAAGTCTCTTATTATTTGTAGCAACTTCTACAGCCTTCACAAACCTTCATTCACTGTTCACAAGTGTGAAACTTGAAGCTAGCCCATCAGCTCCTTCAAGAGGAGACAGACACCAACTGTTCCTTCATGCCTCTTCCTATCTCCAAACCCACCATTTGGCAAGAGCATTTCTCTCTGGTGTGTGCCCTTCACTTGCCACTGGCTCGCAGTCTGAAATTGCTTCAGAGTTGCACTCCTACGTTTTCAAGAGCTCCTGCCTACATCCAAACCCTTCCCCCTCAATGCCCCTCTACTTCCATTCTCTCCTCAGCCAGCACCTAAGAGAGCTTACACCATCCTTTGCATCCCAGCAGCTGCAACAGGGCTGCAGCATCCTTGTTTTTCACTCCACCCTGTACAGGGTAAGGGTGACAAAAGGGACACTTCTTTCAGAGTTCAGCAGAGGTCCTGAAAGTAATCTATTAATCCTAATCCATGCTGTAGTTCCCCATGCACCTCAATTTCTGAGGGATTTGCTTGTAGCAGATCAAGCTGAGGAGACAGGATTGCTGACTCTGGTTAATCACATGAAAGCCCTTCATAAACAGACACTGACTTGAGGCAAGCATGACCTTTTAAGACCAGTCTGAATCTCTGGTCACTCAGTGACCTGCAGTCTAAGAGCGCATAAACACAGCATCATCTCTGTCAAGCATGAGGTATACGCCTAATACCCAAATATTCAAGAACCCTTAAAAGTACACACAGCTGCTAACTTCAGCGATACCTAGCATTAGGCTAAATTGAAATCACTGAGTAAAAACCACAAAACAGTCAGTAGCTGCCATTTAAGCCTCATCATTTATAGTACATACTCCGAGCAGCAGAGGTGTAGAGAAGTACGGGCTCTCCGTCTCTTCCGATCGAACAAAGGCACATTCAATAACCCCTTCCTTTCCATTCATTGCATCCACCAGAGAAAACACAAATCGAGCACCAGCATAGGCCATAGACAAGGTGGCAGATCCTGTAAAAGTTAAATCACTTTTAGAACAGATCACATTGAAATCTGATGTCCTCTTTAGCATCAAAGGCTTCCACGCTGATATGTTTTACAGAGCTGCAGTGTCATTGGCTTCAAGCTCACAGCCAGTTGGATAAAGCAGCAGCTTTTGGCCAGCTATGTGCTATTTGGTTGATCAGATTTATAGGAAGAAACAGCTTAATATGACAGAGAAGATTTTCTTTTAAAGCCATACATGGCATGGGATCAGTTAATGTTTAGTCTTACCTACATACTGAGCTGCTTCTAGTACCACAGTTCAAGCAGTCGCTGGCATGGCAGAGCAGCTAGATTTGTAATCAACAGTTCATAGTTCTACACCACAGTTGTAAACAAGATTAAACCGAAAAGGACTGCATCCATTCAGCCGGCCAACAAGAATTACTTGGAAGCTGTAGTTAAGAACCAACCTGCTCCTGCTTTAGCTTTGACAACTTCAGTGCCAGCTTCTTGAATTCTCCCTGTAAGCTTTTCCAGCTGATCCTGAGGAAAGTCCACTTTTGGTGTGCACTAGATTAGAAAAAAAAGAAGTTACTGTCAAACACCAGGACCCCTCCAGATTCAGCATATGGCCACCCACACAATGCTTTTTGTACCATTACAGTTGTTATTCACAGTTCTCAATTGGGAAAATCAGCTACCCCAGCTCGCAGATCGTGTGTCCCTGACCAGCTGCAAGCATCCACCAGGGCTACTGGTTATTGCACAGACTGTAACAGGAATGTAGCCATGCCTAGCTTGCTCAGCAGCTTGACAGCAAAACCAGGGCTTGCCATGGTTACTCACTACTGTGTAGTCCTTTGCAGTAGACGGATGCCCTCCAAGCATGTAACAGGCCTTAGGAATTTCAAAAAGCCACCTTGTAAATATTTGGGTCACTGTGGCATTATAGAAGCCACGAGCTTTATGAAGGATCCAGTCTGCCAGCAGTATTTAGGCAGTTACTGAACCTTGAGATACACCTAGGCAAGTATGTAAAGCACAGCTGCTGCCATCCCAGTGGACTGTCTAAAGAAAGCACCCTCTCAGCATTCAGCTGCTCCAAAGCCCTTGCTCTTATTCCCTAAGAACATCCTTCTGTGAAGGATAGTTTATTCCCCACTTAGAGCAAAGATTTTTCCCCTTTCTCACAGATTGCTCCTTGGTCAGACCCTAGCCATCTCCTCATGAAGCTGCAGCCTGCTTTAGAACTGCATTTCATTCTGGCTTAGATGCACAAAGGGAGGTTCTGCAAGTCATGACTGAAGCAGGCCTCCCCACACAGCTTGAGCTATGCCTCCTCATTTCAATGCTGAGAGTTGAAGTGGTGTTTCTAGTCCACCACAGCAAAACCAATGAAATCCCCGTCACAAAAAATAAAAACCAAAACAGTGCCAAAACATCTGAACACCCACATCACCCCTCAGTTCTTATTCCCAAACTCCTTTAGAGGAAAAAGGCTGGAACTATTTAAACCACCCTTAGGAGTTTAGATTTAGCTCATTGCCTTCCAGTGTTTTGTACCTCATCTCAGAATGAAAGCAGCTGTAAGAGCAGGGAAGACTGTCTCTGCTCTAGTTTAGCACCTTACATGCCATCACAAAGGCACTTTACATCACCTCTAACGTATTGATGAGGAATACCATATAGTGTAATGCCACACATGTCAGTTACTGCAACTTACCTGAGAGATCAGAGGGATGATAGTCTTCCCAGCATGGCCACCAATAACTGGAACATTTACTCGAGCTGGATCTAAGCCCTAAGGGAAACATGAAACTTTCCAGTTTCTGAAGCATACGGGCAAGAAAATCCTTTAAAAATACTATGCTTCTTTTTCTGCCCTCAGTATCTGTACACATCTATAACCCAGCGCTACACAGGGCAGGAGCTTCAGAGGCAGCTATACTCCAGAGGCAAAGCCAGATCTACAGATTTGAACTCCAGGTTACTCCGAAAACTTCAGACAGACAGTTACAGGATATTATTAATGCAAGTTCAGATAAATAGCAGCACAAGTACAAACTCTACCAGGGCTATTAAGAGCAGTAACCTGTTACACCACCTGATACAAGATATTCTGCAAAGTAACACACAGCACAGACGGTTTGACTTGCAAATACATACTACAATTCTACTCTCCTCCGATTGCACCAGCAGGGATGAAAATGCCAACAGAATTAAGGCGAACACGTAGCTCACTCACAGGGGACAGCTATGAAAAGGAAAGGTCAAAGTCTCTTGAACCACATTTTGCAAGAAACCCAACCCCCAAGGCTCCTCTAGAGAATGGAAACAGGGAATCATTGCCTGCGCCTCTAGCTCCACAGAAGTCTGAGCTCCTTTGGCTCTCTGCGGTGATTTTAAAAGCATTTTTGATAGATCTGATGACCAAAGCACACCATATCCCTCCCCAGCATCTGTTACTATGACTTACCTTTAGTTCAGCCACAAATGTATTAGCTCTGACAATGTCCAGTGTTGTAACACCAAAGATTCTGTTGGGATTATACACACCATGCTTCTTGAAGACTTCTGAAGTTATTGGGATGGTTGAATTTACCTATAAGCAAGAATAGGCAAGCATTCGCTAAAACCAGTATAATAATGAAGCTAATGATGAACTGAACAGGCCAGTAAACAACCCAAAGTGTACTTCCAACTTGAGGCCAACTGTAGCCAATTACATTAATTCCTAAATTGAAGAGCAATTTACAGTCAGGCTGGAATCACCCATTTTAAACAACCGTTAGGCAATAAATTTGTTCATTCACATTACAAAGGCCTCCCTTAGTGAGCTAAGACTTCTATTCCAGCTAATACACCAGCATGTATTATAACCATAGTCATACAGAGGTCAAGATATTACGTACTTTTATATGTAATTTTCCTCTGACTTAAATATAGCCAAGAAAAATGGGTTAGTAGAACCAGGGTTTTAGCTCTTTTCTGCAAATACACAGCAGACCTTAATGATAGTGGTCAAAACTAATAGGAACTCAGATTACTCTAGTATTCCAAGTCTGGATATTCCCCGCCGCCCCCTCTACATATTCAAGGTCTCCAGAAAATGCTTACCGGGTTAGAAATAATACAGATCATGGCTTCTGGACAGTGCTTTGCACAGGCAGATGTCAAAGTAGCAACAATGCTAGCATTGGTGTTGAACAGGTCATCACGGGTCATACCTAAAATGCATCCAGTACAATATTTTAAGGTACCCATACCCTACTCATTAATAGGCCAGCAACCCAATCAAAAAACAATATTCTACTCTGGACAGAGTTACCTTAACTTAGATCATGAGAAAACTCTGCAGGTACAGTAATGAATTGGCTCCAAAGGTAACTCCTCTGACAAATAAAAGATTCCTGTCCTGTCAGGTAGATCAACCCTTTTCAGGAGCAACCAGCCCAGCTGTCAAGTGTCAGAACATATTTCACCTGGGCAGCCTCAAGTACGGTGTGACCACACTGACCCACACCAGTAAATCAGTGGTGCTCAGAGCAGCGTAACTGCTCCGAAGATGAATTCTCCTCCCTCTCTGCAGTCACCTCCACAACTACAGTTCAAATGCCAACCGCTCTGTGCAAAACATTGCTAGTTGCATGACTGCCACCTCTCATTTCTGTTGCAGCAACTACTTGAACCATGAAAAATTAAGAATTAGGAAGAGCCAGGCATTAAAGTCTAGAGTTTTGTCACATTCCCAATAGGATACTGAAAAACAGAGTAAAAAATGGAGCAGAGACATTCTAGGAAGGCTTAACAGCACTCATTCAGAGATGGTCCGAGAAGTTATCACACGATTAATGCAAAACAAACAGATTATTTCTATTCTGCTGAGAAATGAAACAAAGAGCCAGCTTTTTCACTAGAGCATTGCTCTGGGCAAGAAGCACTAAGGGAGGTTACGATCACTTGCATGAAAAGGCTTTGCACCTCACCCCTACACAGGAACTCCAGAAATCACTTCTGCCCATTTCACAAGGAACAATCTAAGACAGGGGCTAAACAAGGTACCTGATACCACAACAAGCTCTAGGTCAGTGTCATTAACAGATCACTCACATCCCAAGCCAACACTGCCATAAAGCACCAGATCCAGCTCTATTTGAGTAACAGTACTGCAGAGATACACTTCAGTGAAGCCCTTGGGCTTTTCAACAAAGTGAACATACCTGGTTTTCTAGGGACTCCTGCAGGAATAACTACAACATCACAGCCCTTCAGACATTCTGGCAACTGCTCAGGTCCCAGGAAGCCTGAAATGGAAGACATTCAGGCATTATGTTTTCACCAGTTATTAAATATCTGACACTTGAAGTACAAAATTATACCCAGAGATACCCAATTCCTTTTTTAATTTAACCTTCAATTCAGACTTATGCTGAAAAGCAATAAAATACAATTATGGATGGCTCCTATTTGAAGTTTTTCCCTTGTTTCAAAACTTACAGAATGAGAGCGGTGGGAATCTCACATTCACCTGTTTTGAAAACCCTCAGTTCCTCCTGTTACATGTATTTATTCTCCCAAGGCACTAGCTGGGCACTATAGTCGGTGCCCCTAAAGAACTGCAGATAGGCACATCCAAGTAAAATGTAGCCTCTTGGTGATCTTCAAAGAAAATGAAGATCAGCAGATTAGGTTTTGATTTCATTGGAACTTGACAGCTGTCTCTTCAGAAAAGAGGCACGCAGAATTCACACAGACACTCAGGGAGCGTTGAGTCTCTTTGTAGTCAAACTTTTTAATTCAACGCTCAAGCTTTTTTCCAAGATGATTTTACTGAGTGTTTCCTGCCAGTTATTACAAATTCCCCTTCAGCAGTGCAACCACAGACCATTCCCAGCTCCATACATATCAAATGTAATCAGCTAAACCTTAATTAGGCATGCACTGCTTGAGAAAAAGCTACTTAAACTGATATTAGGCTTCAGGGCCACGTGAAGATTCCCCTTCGCAAGTACAGCGACGGGCATCTCCAAGCGTCAGACACCCAAGAGGAGCCCCCTCAGAACACAGATTGTTTCCAGTGGCTCGCAGTACCTTTAACGTTCGCTCTTGTCTCGATGTGGCTGAGGTCAGCTGCGACACCTGGAGTGTGAGCGATATCGTAAAGGCTGAGCCTGCTCACCAGGGGGCTGTTCTTCAGGAGAAGGGAGAGAGGCTGGCCAATGCCTCCCGAGGCCCCCAGCACCGCTACCTTGGCATTGTTCTGAGGAAAAATAAAGAAGACAAACACATCGAAGAGATGTTTTAGTAGTTACTGCAGCAGCGACCTTGGGGATTTCACCACACTTTCTTTACTTTTAGTTCTATTTCTCAACTTTTTTATCAAGCACTATGCAAACTTGATTGCCTAAGCCCACAGAAGTGATCATCATGACAGCCTCCCAAAGATCCTTGAGGTTTATTGTTAGGACAAGTCAAAGGAAAATCTTCATTTGCAATCTGAAGTTCAAATGGGAAGTAAGGCCAGGCAAAGAAACCCAAAGGATCATCTTTCTTCAGATGGTAACATCTGCCTCAGGCTAATGCCTACTACCCTGTGGGCCTAGGTCTGACTTAGGGCAAAATCTATTATGCAGTTTTTCTAGTTTTCACTGACAGTACCAAAAAATATGCCTACCCGCTTGGCAAATCAATGCATTTAACGGACTACAGTAAAAGTAATAAACATTGTACCTACGTGAAGAAAATGCATATGCCTGAAATTCCAAATAGTACCTGCAGCTGCCTCAAGATTGAGCCCTGAGAACATTAAGTGACTATAATTTCCAGCTTTGATCAAGTGTGCCTGAGAAGCAAGTAAAATCAACTCTGCTTTATTGCCCTGGCAAACCAATTTTACTCTAACGTGCTGAATGGAAGAATATTATTTCTCTTGAAAACGTCTCTGCTCCTGTTTGTAGAGAAAGAGTCGCTAGATGAGAGAACAGCTACTTCAGAAGGCCAGAACAACCTTAAAATGCAAGGCTCTGCCACAGATATAGAGAACTAGAGCCTGCTGCAGAGGTGCAATGTGTTAATACAATTACCCCTGATAAGGATGTTCTCTATCACACTGTCTTACCAGATAAAGCCATAATAGCACAGGTCACTGCACAAACAGCTTAATTATTATACTATGTCCGGAAAGAATCTACCCAGAAGCTCAATCAGCCAAACCTCAGCTCTGTTTTCTTGCTACTGTAACAAGTGTAATTTAGCATAAAACCCTCTAAGAGGAAGCAAAGTCTAGCATTAGTCACTGTTATGACCCATATTTACAACTAAGCTGATACCATGAGGTCAAAACCTCATTGTAACTAATAAATATCATTCCTATCAAAACAATTACACAAACCTCTCTCATAAAGCATATCTTTATAGCTACAATAATCATACTGCTATATGCCACTGAGGACTACTTTCTTTGGAAGACGGGACTGTCTCTATCTACCCACCTCTCAAGAGTCCTCTCAAGAGTCCCACACAACGGATTTCAGCACGTTAAGGATTGCTGTTAAACCCCCGACCGCCAGCTTTAACTCTTCACAGATTTTGAAAGGAGAAGCATATATTTCAGTAGAGGAAGGAAGCAGGGAGCAAACTTGCATATCATCCACTGCACACCATCAGAAAGAGACATTACTCTAGAACTAATTAGTTCTCCTGGAACTAACAGCCTCGGCCAGGCAGTTCACACCTGTCCGCAGAAAGGCACGAGCTCCTCAGCGGAGGGCCGCAGAGCGACGCCGAGGGACAGGAACACAGCACCGAGCCGGCACCCCCAGAGCCGGCACCCCCAGAGCCGGCACCCCCTCACAGCACCGCACCACCCCCCTCCCCCCCCCGCTGCCCCAGAGGGTGACAGCCCCGCCGCCCCCGGGAGGGGCGGGCCCCGCCGGCGGCCCCACAGGCCCCTCACGGAGGCGGACCGGGGCTCACCTGCGCGGTGGTGGCCAGGCCCCGGCGGAAGGCGGCGGCGGCGGCGGGACGGGCGAGGCGGGACAGCATGGCGCGGCGACTCCGGTGACTCCAACGACCTCCACGGGCGGCGCTTCTCGCGAGACTGCCGGCCGCCGGGGCGGGGAGTGCGGGGGGGGGGGTGTCTCGCGAGATCTGGAGGTGACGTCACCCCCTAGTGACGGCCGGGCGCCCCTCCCTAGCAACCAACCGAGCCGCGCGCCGCCGTTGCCACGGTGACGGCGCGAGGCGGGTTGTAACGACAGTCGGCGACAATCGGCGAGTCGGGGGTTGTCGCGGGATGGCGGGGATGGCGCTCTGCGAGCCCCGCCACCTCTACAATATCCTCAACCAGCACCGGCGGTTCCCCCGGCTGGCGGAGCCCAACTACCTGTGCCTGCTCGGTGAGCCGGCGGCCCAGGGCCTGCACCCTGCCTGCTGCCTGCACCCTGCCTGCACCCTGCACCCTGCCAGCTGCCTGCACCCTGCCTGCTGCCTGCCTGCTGCCTGCCTGCGCCCTGCACCCTGCCTGCACCCTGCACCCTGCACCCTGCCTGCTGCCTGCCTGCGCCCTGCACCCTGCCTGCACCCTGCACCCTGCCTGCTGCCTGCCTGCTGCCTGCCTGCTGCCTGCCTGCACCCTGCACCCTGCCTGCTGCCTGCCTGCACCCTGCCTGCGCCCTGCACCCTGCCTGCACCCTGCACCCTGCACCCTGCACCCTGCACCCTGCCTGCTGCCTGCCTGCTGCCTGCCTGCACCCTGCACCCTGCCTGCTGCCTGCCTGCACCCTGCCTGCGCCCTGCACCCTGCCTGCGCCCTGCACCCTGCCTGCACCCTGCGCCCTGCACCCTGCCTGCACCCTGCACCCTGCCTGCTGCCTGCCTGCACCCTGCACCCTGCCTGCACCCTGCACCCTGCCTGCTGCCTGCCTGCGCCCTGCAACCTGCCTGCACCCTGCACCCTGCCTGCACCTTGCCCCCTGCACCCTGCCTGCTGCCTGCCTGCTGCCTGCCTGCGCCCTGCACCCTGCCTGCACCCTGCACCCTGCACCCTGCACCCTGCCTGCTGCCTGCCTGCTGCCTGCCTGCGCCCTGCACCCTGCCTGCGCCCTGCACCCTGCCTGCACCCTGCACCCTGCCTGCTGCCTGCCTGCGCCCTGCACCCTGCCTGCACCCTGCACCCTGCCTGCAGCCTGCACCCTGCAGCCTGCACCCTGCCTGCTGCCTGCCTGCGCCCTGCACCCTGCCTGCACCCTGCACCCTGCCTGCACCCTGCACCCTGCCTTCCTGCCTGCCTGCCTGCACCCTGCACCCTGCCTGTGCCCTGCACCTGCCTGCACCCTGCCTGCTGCCTGCCTGCTGCCTGCCTGCGCCCTGCACCCTGCCTGCCTGCCTGCCTGCCTGCACCCTGCACCCTGCCTGCGCCCTGCACCTGCCTGCACCCTGCACCCTGCCTGCTGCCTGCCTGCTGCCTGCCTGCGCCCTGCACCCTGCCTGCACCCTGCACCCTGCACCCTGCCTGCTGCCTGCCTGCGCCCTGCACCCTGCCTGCACCCTGCACCCTGCCTGCTGCCTGCCTGCACCCTGCCTGCTGCCTGCCTGCGCCCTGCACCCTGCCTGCACCCTGCACCCTGCACCCTGCCTGCCTGTGCCCTGCACCCTGCCTGCACCCTGCACCCTGCACCCTGCCTGCCTGTGCCCTGCACCCTGCCTGCACCCTGCATCCTGCACCCTGCCTGCCTGCGCCCTGCGCCCTGCCTGCACCCTACACCCTGCACCCTGCCTGCCTGCCTGCACCCTGCACCCTGCCTGCACCCTGCACCCTGCACCCTGCACCCTGCCTGCGGCCTGACCCGCCTGCACCCTGCCTGTGCCCTGCCTGCGCCCTGCCTGCTGCCTGACCCGCCTGCGCCCTGCCCGCATCCTGCCTGCTGCCTGACCTGCCTGCACCCTGCCTGTGCCCTGCCTGCGCCCTGCCTGCGCCCTGCCTGCGCCCTGCCTGCGGCCTGACCCGCCTTTACCCTGCCTGTGCCCTGCCTGCTGCCTGCCTGCACCCTGCACCCTGCCTGCACCCTGCACCCTGCCTGCATCCTGCCTGCATCCTGCCTGCACCCTGCCTGCACCCTGCCTGCTGCCTACCTGCACCCTGCCTGTGGACTGGCACTTCGTGCCAGCCTGGGCAGGCTTCCTGGGGAAATGGGGTTTGCGGGCTCCGCACACAGGAAACAGCACACATTACTTCTTGTAATTACTGGGGCCTCACTCTTGGGGTGTTTCTCCCATCCCATTTCAGGTGCCATGACCCGGTACTGCTCCGGCTTTCATCACATCCAGCTCTTCCTTCTCTGATCTGTCCAGGGATACACACTCTCCCCTGCTGCTCCCGGAGATTTCAGAGGTGGACAAGATTTCTTGACCATTGCACAAAGATTGCTGATAAGCAATTGCATCTTGCATAGTGGTAATACATAAAAAAATAGATGCCAGATATTGTGATACTGTTAAGTGTTTTGGCGAGGGAGTCAGCCAGTTTGGAGTGGGGTTGGGGTCTTTCCAGTGTCCCTCTCCCCATCTCTGGAGCATCACGGAGGCAGAGGTGCTGGATGTCGGGAGGTCAGAGCAGTCCCAACGAGTGCAGCCAGGCCAGGTCAGAGGGCAGAGCAGAACAGAGCACGGGACTGGCGCTGTGAGCGCTGCAGTACCACACCTGAGTCAGGTCTAAAGCTGCTGGCATCACTTGGTGTTACACATAGACTGATGTCAAGCCCTGGGGCTCATTACAGTCACATCAGAAAGTCTCGGTTTCTAAGAAACTGAGTCTCTGTCTCTGGTTGACGTCGGTGCCTGAACTCCCACTGACTGAATTATGAACAGGAATCTACTTTTAAAGCATCAGATGAGCCATTGCTCTGTCTTGGTTGTTTTTTCAGATGCCCGTACCCAGCGTGAGTACGACGAAAGCCATATTATTACCGCACGCAGGATTGAACAGGTGAGGGGGGGTTACCGTTTGTGTGAACCATTCCTGAATTTAGCAATGAGCAGTAAGACAAAATGGGCTTAAAACCCAAGGGAATTGTCCCAGCCTCTCCCCTGCCTGTTCCAGCCATGTTCCGTTTCTGCCACTGGGGGGGTGTATTCTGTCACAAAGCAAAGGTGGCTTCAGTAGCCTGAAGGACTGGCACAGAGGAGCTGTGTATCAGGAATAATATTACACAAGAACTAACATATGGCAGACTTGCTCACAAAGGTCGGGGTTGGCACCTGAAGCAGCCTGGTGTAGTTTGTGTCATTTCTGAAATCTAACCGGGTCTTTCAGAGTCACAGAATCACAGAAAGGCAGGAGTTGGAAGGGCCCTCTGGAGATAATCCCATCCAACCCCCTGCTTGAGCAGGGGGTACAGGACCACGTCCAGGCGGGGTGTGAATGTCCAGGGAAGAGACCCCACAGCCTCTCTGGGCAGCCTGTGCCACTGCTCTGGCACCCACACAGGGAAGAAGTTTTTTCTCATGTTCAGGTGGAACTTCCCGTGTTCCAGCTTGTGCCCATTGCCCCTTGGCCTGTCATTGGGCACCACTGAAAAGAGCCCAGGCCCATCCTCCTGACACCCGCCCTTCAGATACTTATAAATATTGATGAGATCCCCCCTCAGTCTTCTCTTCTCCAGACTGAACAAGGTCTCTCAGCCTTTCCTCATCCCTGATCATCTTGGTAGCTCTCCGCTGGACTTGCTCAAGTCCAGTACAGACATAGCCCCAAACCCACCATGTAGCTATAGAGTAGTAACTTGCGGGATGTCAGTAGCACTGATGCCACAGGAGAAGTGTGGAGCCGTGCTCCTGATAGAATTCCTCTGTGATTTTTGTAGAGTCCTACGGGGGAGTACCTGGTACCAGACTCCGAGGAGTTGGGGTATGTCAGATACTGCGTGGTGTATGACTGCGAGACCAGCTCTTTGGACTGCTGTGACTATGAGGAAGAGGAGAAAGAAAAAGGTACCTGTGACTCACATCAGTCAAGACCTCACTGCAGAATAGATATTCTTCCCATTCCTCTATTAATTTTATGAGCTTATTGGAAGACATGCAAATTTACCCAGTTTTATTTGAAAAGCTAACATCTGTGCTATGCCTCTCGTTTTTCACTGAGTTGTGTATGTTCTTAGGCTTCAAAAATCCAGATTTTATTTTAAAGCTTCCTGGCAGGTCTGGTTTCCTATCTGTGGACTGATCCTTCTGAAGTTCCTTGTTGCATGTGAGGAATGGATTTATTTTTTTTTTCTTCCACATTTCACTGAGATTGGGCTTGTTCAACAATTGCCTTTTAGGGAGCAGTGCTTCTTCAGGAATTGAAAACACTGACTCAGGTTCCATATGTTCACAGAGTGAGTACTTCCTTCTTTGGGGGTTATAAAAGGCTTTCACATTACCATATTTACAAAGACTTAGCTTTATTGGGGTTGATGAATTGATGGAGTTCACCGAGAAATGTGAGGAGCTGGAAACTTTTCCGTGTAATTGTTCAGTCTTCCTTGAACCATGGAAATGTTTAGCTTTCACACATCCTTTGGCAAGGAGTTCTGCTGTATGCAGAACCGCTTCTGTATATTTGTTTGGCTCCCGTTACCTTTATAAAGGCTACTGTAGTTTTAGGAAAGATTTACATCATTTCTCTAAGAAAAGAATCTGGGAGCGTAAGGGGAATGAATAAAGCAAGCATGTTCATGAATGCAAGCAAGGGAAGGTGTGAAGAACCAGAAGTGGGTTTCTATTGTGCTGATCTGTTTCTCAGCTAAAGGCAAGTGGATGGATGCCTCCGGAGAAGGAGAGGGAGCAGCCATCTCACATAATCTGCTTCACTGAGGGGAGTGTTTAAAACACTTGTGAAGAATTTATTCAAGATACCTCCCCCTTTGCCTAAAGCAGACTGAAGAAAAGAGCCTCCATAAAACATAAGATTATTGGAGTTAAATTAATAATACTTCCCTATTACGGTAACTTACTACAAGCATTTCCCAAAGAATAATGGGGAGGGAAAAAACACTTTACCTAGACCTAAAAAAGAAACCAGGAGAGGAATAAAAGATCAGGACAAGAGGTGGAAAGCAGTATGCCTTGTTACTGACCTGCAGCAACCATTAAAGAATGAGTCTAGCTTTTAACAAGGGTTTCTGCAGACCATTAGATGAAATGAAAAGGAGTTTGCTGGTGGTGTCAGTGGGCCAGGTTTATCCCCCGGTGCTGATGGAGGCACTCTAAACCTGCCCTGGCAAATAGCTTTTTGATCTCATTAGATGCTGAGGAAGGAACAGCCGTCCAACATGCCAGCCGCTTAGAGCAGTTCACCCGCTATCCTGTGCTCATCCTGAGGGGAGGATACAAGTGTTTTTCAGCTTGCTATCATTTTCTGAGGACTCAGAAGATATCGTGGATGCCTCAGGTGAGATGGCACTAATTTGCAAGTAGAAGACATTGGCATTCATATTCAGCTGATGATGGCTAATGAATTAAAGTGAAATGGTGTTGTAAACCTGGTATCAGAGTAATTTCAAAGGAATTAAATGTAATTTGAGTGACTGTGCTTGCCCTGAGTTTCACCACTAATTCTTTTACAGCCACGCTTTACCTTTTTTTTGACTTCTGCTATTGCATGAAAGAAAGCTCGTGAAAACCACTTGGGAATGTTTCTCTGATAACCCTGAAACTGGCCTACTGGAGAGTACAGATAACTGAACAAACAGTAGCAAATGATGAAAGAAGCAGGTTCCTCTTTGACACGTGGTTACCTGGGATGTTACACAGTGAATGTTTTCAGACAGAAGTACAATTCCTATCGAGCATTGTGTTCCATGTCTATAAAGCTTTTCATCGGGAAGGATCACAGAGAAAGCGCTGCTGCATTGTTTCAACAGGCCCAGAAAGAAAAGAGCCATCCACTGGAACACTGGTATTTGTTTGGTTTCACCAACAAACATTGATCTATTTAGCTTATGAGAAACAGTTACCCTTTTTTCACATCTAGGACAGGACCTGAGGCAGGGCAGATTTAGAGGGCACTGGACAACAGAGAGCATCTCATTGCAACACGTCTTTTGTTTCCCTTGTTCCTGTTCACTTGTGATCCACATGAAATAGCCTGTGACACGGTGCTAACCTGCTACAGTGCAGGAGAGAAAATCAATTCACTTTGTGCTGCTTTGTGAAGGGCAGCAAACTGCTGAAATTCCCCATCAGATTCAACCGGAGACAGAGTACCTCCTTGCCTCTCAGTTTAAGCTGTTGTTCTCTGTTGCTTTGAATTGCTAGGCTGCTGCTTTGTTCTGCTGAGCATTAGCCGAGTATCGGTGCGGGACGTAGAGGCGTGGTTGGCTATTTGTGCATTTTTGTGCCCAGCCTTCACGCTGCAGACACCGGAAGCGGCTGCGGACTCGTGTTGTGCCGCTACGTGGCACCTGGGGCCCTGCAGGTGGCAGATGATTTCATCTGGCCTCGCAAACAGTAACCGGGGAAAACATCGGATGAGTCTGTTATGCTGCAGTCCCTCCAGACAACCTTAAGAATACATGCCGCCTCCTGTTGAGTTAGGATTTGTTTCAAGTAACTCCATGATGACAGCGATGCTGTGAATTATTCTCACTAAATCTAGCAGACTTCAATATACAGAAAGTCCAGGTGACTGAATGAATCATTACACTAGAGTGTGTCATGGGCTGTTGACTAAGCATGTGTTCAATTCTTCACATGGCTTCTGTTTAAGAACTTACCAAACTAATAGGAGCAAATATACTCTCTAAACTGAGCCTGTGGTTTCTCTCTGGCAGGAACTAGACAACTTCCAGCCGTACCCTGTAGAAATACTGCCTGCAAAGTTATATATGGGCAATTTCAAGCAGGCCTGTGACCGACAAATTCAGAAAGATCTGAAGATCAAAGCACAAGTCAACATCTCTGAACAACCTGTCACACTGTAAGTTAAATAGTTCAAGGTGTACCCTCAACAATGTCTGTGCCTCTGGAAAAAGTGCGGTGGCACAGACCAGAGCCCATTCGCAGAGGAGTCAGCACCTGTGAACGTACAAGGAAGCCTCTGGTTGGAGAAAAACTCGTGGAATTTGAGTGCTGTTTCATGCTCATTTTCCTGATCTCTACTCCAGGGTTAGCAGAGCAGCACAGCAGCCCTGCAGCCCCCCACCATGACATGGGTGGACTGGGTGAGAGGAGTACTGGGAGGCCCTTGGCGTTTCCAGTCTGTCACATACCACCATCCTTTGGGAAGATCCCACATCTCTGAATAGCTTTCAGAGCAAAATCTTACAAATGCGTCAGTGTAAAAGTTGAACCACTGATGTTTCACATTGTTGGCCTTCCCTCCTCACCTACATCTGTCTGTGACCATTCGGCTCCGTCTGTAGGACCAAACGCTGGAAATGCCATTTCACACAGTGAAATATCCGGTGGCTTTTCTCAAGGTGGTGACCAAAACAAAGTAAGTAACAAAACCAGTTACCTACCCCAGTGCATGTATACCAGCAGACATTTCTCACGCCTTTGGCTCCAGAGGAACATATTCAAAGGTCTCTATACCACAGGTAATCTTCCCATGCCCTCTGCATGGCGTGCTTTCACATTTCAGAAATTCCTCACCAACATTTTGCTCCAGTAATTCTCCAAGTTGAGTTCTCTCAGCTTGTGGAAGGAGGAGGATGCTGTCATAGAAAATCGCATGAAGTTCACAAAACTGCCAGTGTGCACGCTGTGAAGGCACCCTTGCGTTCAGTTCATCTGTTTTCATTTAGCTCTCAGATAAAGGGGGCTGCAGGTTACGTTAAGACATCAATGCTGATACCATGTGGAATGGAAAATCAGTAAATAAACTGGTTCTATGTTACAAGCACCTCGGTGTCTTACCCTAACAAATCACTTATCATAATGTTAATGATGACAATGATGAAGAACGCACACACGTAACAGCAAACAAAATGATCAGCCTGCCTCCAACAAACACATTTTTCAAAGCTGCTTCTCTGGTCCACGTCACGCTGTGTGCTCTTTTTCCAGGTTTGCAGAAGGCGGCAAAAATCTCCACATATCTGTTCCAGATTCACTCGAAGCAAATCTTTTTTCTACCTTTGCCACAATTTGTCATTTTATAGGTGAGTTGTTCCTAATTTGGAATTCCGGAGATCTTGCTCACTCTATGATATTAGATGGGAGTGGCTGCGATTCACTTCAAACAGGAAGCTCAGACAGGAGGGTCATAATCTTCCAAAATCAGGATACTCCCAAGCAAGCCCACACCCTAATGGATACCAGAGCTGGCTTCCTAACCATCCTGATGGACAGAGAGGAGATTTTACAGGGCATCTCACTCTGACCTTCCTACTCATTTTGAAGAATACCTCGCGCTCTGATAATAGTGAGCTTTCCACCCAATCTGAAAAGGCTTTGCTGCAGTATGTCTACCAGGGCTTCATAGGATCCCCTCCTATTCCTTTATTCTTAAATACAACCCTTTGACTCTTACCAGCCCAAATCTTCAACAGGCAGGGCTTTATTTGAACAAGTGTGACACACATTGGAGAATTTACCACAAGACGCTGCTAATCTTTGTGATTTGCAGTGCACCCACCGTAGGACCTGGGAAGAGTTTCAGGTTGGACAGCACAAACCTGCCTTTAGCTGATTACATCAGAGAGGGCAAGAAAAAACATACTCTGCAGCTCAGTGCCTGCAGCAGCACAGCAGACGTAGCTCCTGCAGCTCCATCCTGTGATGGCATCCAACCATGTCACCACCTTTTATCACACTTATGAAATAACGCCTGCCACAGACAAAGGCCCTGCTGAGCTGAGTGTTTACAGACCCAGAAGCAAAAGACCATCCTGTCCCCACAGACCTTATAATCCAAGCACAAAATAAGAAATGACAACTGGACACAAAGAAACAAGGAAACAATATTTGAGGATGTAATTTTGTAGTCCTGAACGGAATGTCATGATTTGCATGCATTGAAACCCAAGTATTGAAATCCAATTACTTGCCTTTCATTTTGCCCCAGGTTTTTTCACAGTAGTATTTCAGAAGAAAGTTTCTTTCTCACATCAGTTTCTGGAACTTTCCAGAACAGACTGTAATAATCGATTAGCTGTAACTCTTGCAGAAGTGTATACTGTTTACTTGATAGTATAACTATTTACTTGATAGCCTAACTGTTTACTTGACAGTCCAGAGTAGATTTGTTAAACTGGAACAGTTCAGTGTTCTAGTGAACACTAGACTAAAGCTCTCCACGTACGCTGAGGAGCGTGAGTGACCTCATGCCAGGCGTATGTTGAAGTGAGGCCATTTCTACTCAGGTCTTACTTTGAACAGAACTAGCATCTCATGATAAAAATAAGTCTGTTTTAGAGCTTGAATAAAAAAACACAACCCCCCACAACCTCTCAACAGCATTAAAAAAAGAGGCTTTGCCCTACGAGTTCTAGATTTGAGTTGTCGATATTCCAGAAACATGTCATGCTGTCTGCTCTGGAGAGGGAAGGAAAGAATTCAAAAAGTTATTAATAAAATATAGATCCTTTCAGGCATAGGTAGCAGAGTTGATGTGGTTAGGAGCGAGTGCCAGCATCACCAAGTGGGCTTAGCTTTTGTAGAAAACTAGTTTGATGTTAGCAATTTTCACTGCAAAGTATCCATCCTAAAAACATCATAAAGCCAGTGCCTGAGCTGGCACGTACCTGCTTGCTGCTGGTGATCCCCATGGAGGGGTAAGGGATCTGAAGTCTAAGTCCCTCCAGTTTGAGAGCTAATTCCTCCAGCTTCAGTGGAGAACAGTTAGGCTTGCGTTCATCAGAAATCTCAGTACCTTTAAACCTTTCTGGGAAGAGTGTGAGTAGCTGATGTGATGCTGACCACAGCTGATCGGTCACGGTAGGCCACTTTTTCTTCAGTTATCTGATGTAAAGGCCACACTAATCTGTAATGAGGCATTGACCAGTCATTGTCATTCGGTTCTGGTCTTCAAAGCCACATTTTAACTCAGTGGATTTTTAAGAAAGGCAAATGCTTTCAGAAATGGGGGCTGGCAGTGCCCATCTGCTGCTGTCAGGGTTCGTGAGAGTTCCTGTCGCTCAGGCTGCTCGCCTGTCAGCTGTCACTGAATTAGAGCTTGACTGTGCAATTGGAAGCTTGATTTCCCAGATCACTAATTTGTGATTGGCATTTCCTTACTCAGACACTCAGCTGGATCACGGAGCAGTGCTGGTGTTCTCCAGCCTGGGGATAAGCCGGAGCAGCACAGTAACCATGGCCTATCTTATGCATTCCTGCCAGTTTTCCCTGAAGGTACGTCACTGTCGTATTTCCCCCAGATACTGACTGGGTCTGCAGCTTATTTCTGTTTCTGAAGCCTCATTACTGTAGTAATGAGAAAGACACTATCTGTGCTTTCAGGCAGACTATCCACCTGATAAAGTAACAGATTCCGTTACAGCAGATTGTGTCTTCTTTATACCATTAAGGAGTGGCTTAGGGGTGATTTTGGATCTGTGAGTCCTTACCCGTGGCACCTGTGATATGACATTCTTGCATTTCCCTACATAACTATGGGGCTATAAAAATAAAGCTTTGATTACAGAACTTAGTATTTCTGCTCTCCTGGATCTGGGAAAGAGAGTATCTGGAAGCTACTGGAGTTAATCCCATCTCTTAATACCATGGGGTTACAGGGAAATTCAGAATTCAGTACTTGCGGGCATCTGATTTACCACTTGGCTCAGCAGCACTGGCTTCTTCCAAAATCCTGTTTTATTTCTCCAGAAGCAATGCCTTCCCACAGGTTGTGCTGTAGAGGAATCTGGAATGGGATAATACTAACCCAGGAGAGATGTCCAGGTTAAATGGCCAGTACACGCTCTTCTGTAGCTCTGAATAACTTAAGAAAAATAATAAATAATGGCTGAGAATGACCCGGTTGTGCAACAGCCTGGTTGCCTCTCCCCAGGTGCCAGAGCCTTCTTCCCCCTGCATACAGCTCACGGGCATCATGCTGAAAAATCCTGCCCTTGCTTGGAAAGTGTTTCCTCCTTTGGGAGCTTGAAAGGATTGATCCAAGCTTCACTGAAGCTGGGCCTGTATCTAATCGTTTAATTGATTTTGTGCAAACATTTGCAAAATAAGAGGAAATCTCTTACCATTGCTGTGTGCCAACAGGTAATTTCAGGTTGAGTGTGCCAACAGGGCTGCAGAAACTGCTTTGTCTCTGCTACTAACACGGGTGTGATTGCTCCTGCATGCTGATAACCATTCCCTTGCACACTAAATTACAGGAGGTGCTTGCAATGGCAGTGCAAAAGTCAAAGGCTGATCCTTGCAGTTTCTCTCAGTTGGTATCAATGTGCTGGTCTCAGCATTTTACTAAGTGCTAAAAAAAAAAGAAGAAAAGGCTGACACGGCAGTGGTGTGCTGCAGCTGGCCTGAGCGGTGCTTTGGCCAGGCAAAGCTTTCCTGGGGGATTATCCTGGCAGACTCGCTTGTTTCTTGTAGACGAAAGCAGTGCAACAGAGTCCTGTGTGATCCTTCACCCAATATAGGCAAAGATCTTTGTAAGCTTCGAAAGACATGGTTATTGCAAAAGAAAGGCAGACGTGGGATGTACTAGTAATTGGTACGCGAGTAGATCTGTTGAGTTCAGGGGAACTGCAGACATCCACACCATGGGCTCAGAGGAGTAAATATTGGAAGATCAGCCTCGGAGCTGGCAGAATCACTGAGATTAGAAAAACAAACCAATGGAGCACTATCTTCTAACCCTGGGTCTCACTACGCTTAAGCAATCCTCTGAATGCGGGGGGCAAGTCTATTTTAAAAGTGGGAAGATAAGCACTGCTGGATGCAGCTGGAGTAAAGCAGAGTAATGCCAGTGGATCCGCCCTCTGTGTGGCAGACTTCCTAGCTGATTACATGGAACTAACAAATAATTAAGATGGCTGTAATTAATGCAGTGGGATAACTGGAGCTTCATAGCTGCTCTGCCACAACAGGTCACACCAATCCAGAAACATGATAACCTTTGCTGCTTACCTGTGAATAGCTGATACATCACTGCTTCGCTTATCATCCATGGAAGAAACAGCATTTTAGGGTAGGAAATCCAGGACTGCATTGCTCCATCGGTGTAAAATAATGCAAAATACCTGCTAGGTAGTGAAACCAGCCTGAGCTGTCCTTGTATCCAGGAGAGAAGAGTATGAAGGCAACAGACTTCTCTGAAGTTCACATCTTCACCCAGTTCGTCCCTGCTTTGGTAGCCAAAGTCTTATCTGCAGGTTCTTGCTGTCCAACACAGGGAGTAAATACAAAGCTGTGTCGTTCACAAGTGTAGCTGCTTCATGTAAATACCCGAGATTCACTTTCAGTTCAAATTCCCAACACTCCTTTGCTTTCCTTCTGTTTACAGAGAGCTTGGGACTACGTTCTGAAATGCAAAATGAACATGAGACCACACCGGGGCTTTGTGAAACAGCTCTCGGACTGGGAGACTCGAATCTACGGCACCACAATCACAGACATCTCTGAACCAAATTACTGACAGGGAGCGAAGCGAGCACCCAGCGGGGAGAGGCGCTTCCCTGCCCATACCACTGTATCGGTAGAAAGAACACTGTTCGGAAAAATATCTTAATGTAACAGAAAGGCTTTCCTCTTTAGCTCCATATTATTTGGGATCAAGTTTTGCAGCCATTAGGGGAATTCACCTGTGCTGTAGAAGGTGGCAGTTTGGGGAAAGCAAGTCCTGCAGGATGTGCCTATCACACGCTGCTTGTCTCTTTTGTAAGTGAAGGGGTTTATAACCACCTCGTCAGGCATGCTCATTACCCCAGGTATGGGGAAGTCATCAGGGCTATCTCTGAAAATGTTCCTCAGTCCATAGCCTGGGATGGTAAATTTCGAGTTTGACTGTACCCGCTTCCAGCCCGGAGAGGCGACAACAGAATGTCCCCATTTCAGAAGCTCCTTCGCCTTGCGTGTGCCTTCTCGGCTCCCCACAGGCACTGACACAGCCTCTTGCAGGGTCCCTGGTGCGATTGCCTAGCAAGACCACACTTCCCACTTGCCGCCTTCTAATACAACAACCTAACCTCTTGGCATGGCTGCTGGCTTTGGAGCATTTGATCCCGTTATGTGAAACCTAAACTCCGTAGTGTCCACTGTCTCAGTGTAAATTCTTTCACAGAATCACAGAACGGCTTGGGTTGGAAGGGACCTTTAGAGGGCATCTAGTCCAACCCCCCTGCAGCGAGCAGGGACATCTGCAGCTAGGTGAGGTTGCTCAGAGCCCCGTCCAGCCTGACCTTGGATGTTTCCAGGGATGGGACCTCCACAAACTCTCTGGGCAACCTCTGCCAGGGTTTGACCACCGTCATCGTAAAAAATTCTTTCCTTCTATCCAGTCTAAATCCACCCTCCTTTAGTTTAAAGCCATCACCCTGTCACAGCAGGCCTTGCTAGAGATTGCCCCCATCCATCCTATAGTCCCCCTTTAAGCACTGAAAGTGTCCCCGCAGCCTTCTCTTCTCCAGGCTGAACAACCCCAAGTCTCTCAGCCTGGCCTCGTAGGAGAGGTGCTCCAGCCCCGGATCCCTTTTGTGACCTCCTGTGCTGGGGGCTCCAGAGCTGGACGCAGCACTGCAGGTGGGGTCTCACCAGAGCAGTAAATCACTGTAAATTCTTTGCATTGACATCACAAAATAAGACATTACAAAGAACGCTGTGGGCTTTCCTTGCACTCTGTGCTGAGGATTTATGGGGGTTTTTCATTTTAGATCATCCCTTTTGGTTTGTAATTCAAATCCGGGCGGGCGCTCGCCAGCCCTCACCGTGCGCTGGCGGAGTTACACCAAGAACCGCCTGAGCTGGCGGCAGGCAGAGCCCTTTCAGCCTCCCGGAGCCCTGTGCGCCGGGGAACGGCCGGCCGGTTTCCCTCCCTCCTCTTGCCCGGCCGGTACTTGCGAGGGAAAACAAGAATACACATGGCCCCGCCCCACCCTGGGCCACGCCCCCTGGGCCACGCCCCCTTGGCACCGCCCCACCCTTGGCACCGCCCCACCCTTGGCACCGCCCCCGAGGGGCGTGTCCGGAAGCGGGGCGGCCGCCCAGCGCCGCGGGCCGGGGCCGCGCTCCCGCCGCCATCGCCGCCATGGCCTGCGGCGCCTCGGCTGCCGAGTGCCTGCGGGAGTGGGAGGAGCTGCAGGACGGCTACCAGAGCATCCAGGTACCGCCGCCGCCCCCGGCACACCCCGGCCCGGGGACGGCCACCTCGGGCACCCGCGGGGCGACCACCGGGGCTGGGAGGGACGGCCGTTACCTCAGGGCTCGCCTCACCCCCCAGGCGCCGGGGTCGATCGTTACCCGATGCCGGGGCTTGGGCGAGGGACCCCTCCCGCCCAGCCGGGGCACCCGCGGTAGCTGTTACCGGGGGCGGGGACGACGGATGCCCCGGCGGCATCCCCGAGGGGGGCCGGGGTCTCCCCGGTTTGGCTCCCGGCCGCCCCTGCCTCAGCCCTCGGCCGTGACTCACGAAGCAGCCCTTCTGCTGACGGGAAAAGGGTTCCCGGGGGGGCTGGGCTGTGCCGGGGCACCTCCAAGGCCCGCCTAAAGCCTGGCCTGGACACGGGGTTTGGCGAGAGCGGGGCTTTGCCGAGGCTGGGCCGTCTCGTTACCCAGCCCGCGATGGACGCGGCGCAGGGACGCGGGATCTCCGGGCTCCCAAAGGCTGGGAGCGCAGCGCGGCTGCGGACGAGGCGCGCAGATGCTGTTTCACGCTCCTTATTGCTCCTCCAAGCCCGGCCCCCAGGCCCGAAGCCAGCCTCGCAGCGGGGCAGAGGCAGGCAGGAGCCCAGTCCCCACGCTGGGCACCCTCCCTCCAGCACCCTGGCACCCGCCGGGGCTGGCCAGGGCTCTGTGCCAGGAAGGTGACTGCTGTCAGAGACGTTTCCACCTGCTTTGTGTAATCCCCAGGGCGCTCGCTGCCCCGGGAAGGAGTGGGCAGGGTTCAGCTCAGACAGGGGTCACCCAAGGAAAAAGTTGGCTAACTGTCCTCTGCTGCAGTTCAGGTCAATCAGCTGCATCTGCACCAGTTCCCTTTCCCCCTCCTTCCCCCCCGGGAGCGGGGCAAAGCAGATGTTGCAGACACACTGCAGCTGTGCCCAGATCTGGGGAAAGAGAGACTTTGAGAAACCTCCTCTTGCTCCATAGGGGTTGCGCGGATGTCCCGGGTCACCCGCTTTGAACCCTGCGTGCAGCCGCGCACTGCCAGCCCTCGCGGCGTGACGGCCCTTTCCTTTGGAAACTCTCTCCTGGGGTGGCTCCTGATCCGGGCTGTCTCTGAGTGTGGTGCTTGGATGGCGTACGGAGCAGTGAGACCCAGGCTGGCACCGCTAAAGGAGCTGTCACAAAAGCCGCTTGCTCTCGGCTCCAGAGCAAGAGAAGGAGCTGACTCCAGACAGGAGCAGGGCAGCCTGATGATAGAGCAGGGAATGCCCCGTGAGGGATCAAGGCCATAAATCACTGCTGGGGGAGCTGGAGCTGGGATCTGTTCCCACCCTAGCGCTGCTTGTCACCGGAGGGAGAACGAGTTGTTTCCTGCCTCTGCGTCTCAGTTTCACCTTTCTCCTTTGGGAACAGCTTTGAGATCTGCTGATAAAGTGCTTGATAAGAGTTGCAGAGGCTAAAATGTGTCTGTGTCAAGGTCTAGTCCAAGGGTCGCCACAAGCGGCATTTAATTCCCTGGTGGAGGTGGCGTTGAGGCTGCCCATGGTTGAGGTGAGGCTGTTTTACAGCTGACCTGGACAAGAAGGAGCATTGATCCAGCACACTCTCTTCTTTCCTTTCTAAATATAGCGGAAGAATGGCATCTAGCCTTACCCAGGTGCGGTTGGGTTACCGCTGCACGAGGAGCCGGGCAGCTGGCTGCAGCCCTGCTTCAAGTCCGTCCCCTTTGTCCGGCTCCTTCCAGCGTCCCTGGGGGGTGCTCAGGATGGAGCCCCAGAGCCAGGAGTCAGGGCAGCGGCAGGTGCAGCACGAGCCTCCAGGCAGCGAGAGCCGCTCACGGGTGGCTGTGGCCTCAGTTGCAGCCCTGGCCCCAGCAGTGTTTTTTCCCTGAGCGTTTCTGATCCCCCATGCCACAATCAATGATTTCCCAACCACGGGAGCATCCCTGGAGTGAGGCAGTGTTGCCAGCTGGGCTTTCACGGCCCACAGCTGGAGCGGGGCCGGATGCAAGCTGCATGCAAGGGCAGGACCAGGCTGTGCCGTGGGGTGTGCACGCACCTGTAGATAACTTCTGTGGGATGTTCCCAGCGGGTGCTTCTGCCCCTACAGAAGCAGGGACGGCTGCAGGCTGTCCTCAAACATGCCTGGCCTTCTGCAACCACCTCGTCTGACCCAGCCTGCTGTGCAGGTGAAGTTAGGGACAATTTTTAACAGATATGTCAACAGATGCCCCCACAGGGGACCCAAGGACAGGGATGGCTGGGCAGGCAGCGGTAATGCATGCTGGTCTCTCCTTCCCAGGATAATCACAAGCTGTACAAGCAGAAACTTGAGGAGCTAACCAAGCTCCAGGATGGGATCTCCAGCTCCATCGCACGGCAGAAGAAGCGGCTGAAGGAGCTGTCATTGTCCCTCAAAAAGTAAGTTGGTGTCCTGCGATGGCATGGGGCCAGGCAGGAGAGGAGAGCAGCAAGGACGGGGCTGTTGAACTCATCTCACGGCTGTGTCTCCAACACAAACGTTACTGCAGCCTCACTGATAGCAAAGTTCTGTGGAGGTCTGGACTCACCCATGCAGATCTTCCACAGCTTCCCCTTCCTCTGCCCCAGTTTGAGCCTTGTTTGCAGTTCAGAGCTTGCAAGGGTTTTGCAGATAACTTGAACTGCCCCCTATCCCGCACAAAGCGCTCTCCATCCTTCCTTGAGGTGAAGACCCATCTGGCCTCACCTCACCTCACACTCATTCTTGTTTCCTTTTCTTGAGCAACATCCCAGCCTGACAGAGGAGTTCACCCTGCAGATGGAATTGTGGACTTGCCTCCACTCCATCTTCCCTGTCCTTGGGGTGTCCTTGTCTGAGACAGTCCCTATCAAGTGCCAGCACATGCTGATTGTGTTACGGGGGCTATCCTGATCCCAGCACCTGTGTTTCCTCCCCAGATGCAAAGCCTACATGAGTCCCGAACAGGAGGAGTCCATCCAAGAGACCCAGAACCTAATAAAAGAGAGGCAGAATGTTTTCTTTGAGATGGAGGCCTATCTGCCAAAGAAGAACGGGTAAGAGGCGCCTGGGTGAAACACCAGGTCCTCCCTTCAGCTGTAGCGCTGCAAGGCACAAACCCGCTGTCACCCTGCTCCCAGTGGTGCCACAGCCACAGTGCCCCGCTCGGGCTCCCCAGAGGACGCCCTGGGCAGGAGCCAGGCTGAGCTTCAGCAGCACTGCCCTCATCCCCTCTGGTCTGCCTGCTTGTGCCCTTCACCCGCCCTTGAATGGTGGCCAGGCGCCGGGGAGAGCCCCAGCAAACACCCCGCTGCCTGCAGGAGGTGGGGTGTGTGCTCGGCCGCCTGTCCCCTGCCCTTGGGAGGAGATGCCAGAGCGTTTGTGCCAGTCACGCCGTCTGGCAGCTCTAAGTAGAAAACAGCTGGGGCTGTTCCTGGCCCTGCAGCCTCAGCGGTGGCACAAGAGGGGATGTGCCTCACCTCCACAGCAGTGCTGCCAGCTCCCAGGCAGGCACCCGTCCTAACGCCTCTGCTCTCTCCCCAGGTTGTACCTGAGTCTGGTGCTCGGGAATGTGAACGTCACGCTGCTCAGCAAGCAGGCCAAGTACGGCCCTCTCGTCACTGCTGCCCTGTGCTTTGACTTGGGATCCCTTTGTCACCAGGAAACAACTCCTCCCGAGCTGAGCTGCCGCATGTGCAGACATGTGGCTGGCTTGATCCACCTGGTGCAGATTCCCTTCCTGGGCTGTCCCCTGCATCCTTTCCCAGAATCAGCTGAGTCCTTGACTCCCCCTTATGCTCCTGCCGCTGGGCTGGGCTGGGCTGGACTGTTAGCTCTGACAAGCTAAATAAGATCCTCCAGCAAAGCTGCGTCCTGGTTTTCCCTGTGTTAAGGACTTCCAGGACAGACAGATTTGTACAGCCACTGGCAAGCCCCGTCCTCTTCCTTTGCGAATCACCAATGGCCGATTTTGGCCCACAAGAGCCCCACATGCTGGGACACTAATTCCAAAGGTGCCCAGCCAGGATCCCGTTCCCTCCTCAGTTCTCCAGGCTCCCCTTGAAAAGCTGAGCAGACACCAACCTGCCCAGCTTCCCAGAGCCCTCTGGGCCACCTGCCAGGTTGGCATGGTTGGGGAGTGACTTGAAGCTGTCCCACCTGTGTGAAAGCAGCCTGGTGTGCTCTCCTCTCAGAAATACCCAGGGGATGAGGTTTTTCCTGAGCATGTCCCACAGGTTCCCAACAGAGCATCACTTTTGTCCAGCCAGGTGGGATGGGAGGATGGAGACTTCCAGCAGCTGCCTTGCTCCAAGTCTGTCCTTGTGCTTCCCTGCAGGTTCGCATATAAAGATGAGTATGAGAAGTTCAAGCTCTACCTCACCATCATCTTACTCATCGTGTCCTTCTCCTGTCGGTTCCTCCTCAACTCCAGGTGAGTCTGGCTTGGATACTGGGCAGAGATGCCGTCCCAGGGCTCCTGTGTCCTCCTCTCCCATCCTGAAAGTCTGGAGCTGAACAGGAGATCCTGACAAAGGATCTGACAGCTGCCCTGGAGGTGGGGTGGCTTTTGTGGCTGCTGCGGTCTCTGGCCATGTTGGGTGGTGGAGAAGCAGGTCTCCCTGCCACCAGGGTGGGTGGGCATCCTGCACTGATGGCTGTCTCGGTGCCCGTGCCCCCAGTGCACGGGCAGTGGCTCTGCTGCTGCCTTTACATCCTGCTTTGTTTCCCACCAGGGTGACCGACGCTGTCTTTAACTTCCTCCTGGTGTGGTATTACTGCACCCTCACCATCCGGGAGAGCATCTTGATCAACAATGGATCCAAGTGAGTCCCTTGGACGTGGGGAGGGGGGCGTGCAGCGAGTCGGTCCTTCTCTGCAAGGCCTGGGAGTTTGGAAACACCATGTAGCTCTGTGCTTCCCAAGGGAGCAGCTCCCTCCTACTCAGGGTGTGTAGCAAACCCTGGCAATGAGCTGTAGAAGCGGGGCAGGAGGAACTCCCCATGCAGAGGCGGTGCGGGAAGGTGGAGCCGTGGTTGGAGCGGCCCTGACCCCTGGGTGCAGCCTGGACCAGAGGCACTGGGTCCTGCTCCACGTGTGGCCTTTTGTAACCAGCCGGCTCCTCGCCTTGCCCTGGGAGCTGGAGGGCGGCGGGTGCTGGGCTGCTGCTGCTGTCCTGGTATGTGTTTGGGCCTTGATTTGTGCTCAAGACCTGACACCCCTTCTCTGTGTCTGCCTTCCAGAATCAAAGGCTGGTGGGTTTTCCATCACTACATCTCCACCTTCCTCTCAGGTGTCATGCTGACGTGGTAAGTCTGCATCCCTCCCGTCCCATGGCTGTAGAGACCCTGGCCTGCTTGGGCTGCAGGCAGCTCAGATGAAGGGGCCTTCGCTGCCCTAACCTGTGGCCCTAGTCCTGCTCTGTGGATGTTGTGGTCTAGCAGTCAACTCGCATGTTCCTCTCCAGGCCTGAGCACCCTAAACAAAAGCAGCCGTCAGCTCCTTTCTGCAACAGGCAACACAGGCAGGGTCCCTGGGCTGGGAAACATGATCCCCTGCACTTTAATTCTTGTGGAAGGGCTATTGCAAACCCCTGTTTTGGTGGGAGCCGGGTCGAGTCAGGGTGCCGTTACCCCGGCTGTGTGGCTGGCAGGGCTGGCCGTGTCCGCTCGTAGCCCCACGTCCCCCAGCCAGCATCATCTCTCCACAGGCCAGATGGGCTCATGTACCAGATGTTCAGGAATCAGTTCCTCTCCTTCTCCATGTACCAGAGTAAGTGCTGCCACGTGTGCTGGGACAGGGCTGGGACCGCGGCTGGCCTCAGGTGCTGAGCATGCCTGCTGGGCTCTGCAACACATGGAGGCCTGGCTGTAGCTGCTCACAGCTCTCAGCTCACCTGGGTTTTCCCTTGGCCTCTTTCCACCATGCTGGCCAGTCTTTGTGCACAGCGTCATCTCGGAGCTGGGCTGATGCGGGGGCCAGGGAATGACACCTGGGCACCTGCTGATGGGAGCCATGCTCTCCTTGCAGGCTTTGTGCAGTTCCTCCAGTACTACTATCAGAGCGGGTGCTTGTACCGGCTGCGAGCGCTGGGTGAGAGGCACAACATGGATCTGACTGTGGGTAAGCTGCACTCTTCCCTTACCAATTGTCCCAGTCCAACTGGACCTGCCGCTGCCGCAGGGCCCATGGCTGCTAGCAGCCTCCCTCCCAGCTCCAGACTGGTGCTCAGCTGTGGTTTCCACTGGGAGCTGTGGTCTCTGTTAAAGGCAGTGGTGACAGTTATTCTTGTTTTGAGGTTAGTTTGACTGCCTTTTATCAGTGGTAGAAACAGTCAAAGCTACAAATACAGCCAAAGCTTTGAAAGCAGCATCTCCTGCGAGGCAGCAGTGTCCCACAGGCTGGATGCCCTACTCCTCCTGCTCTCCTGGGACCGCCGGCCCACAGCTGACTCCCTTGGGATGCAAGTTAGCAGCGGATGCGGCTCCTAGCATCTGAGCCTCCCCCAGGAAGCTATTTCACAGAGAAAACCTCCCTTCAACACCCGCATACCAACACCCCGTGGGCTGTGGCCTCCCGGGCCCTGTGACACTGAGCGCTCAGGCTGAGGGACAGCAGCTGTGGGTGAGGGCCGCTCTATGAGAGCGGCTTCCTCCAGCGAGGCCCACGTTAGCCTAGGGCTAGGAATCCCTGCCATAGTCCTCCCTGCGAGTACGAGCGCCCACAGCGAGGCTGCATCAGCCTGGCAGGACCTTCTCTGCTGGGCGTGAGGTGGCCACTAAACCTCCCTGCCCACAACCTCGGAGCTGGGCTCTGTTGGGTCCCCATGCAAACCTTCATCCTTTGCAGAGGGCTTCCAGTCCTGGATGTGGAGAGGCCTCACGTTCCTGCTTCCCTTCCTCTTCTTTGGACAGGTGAGCGTGCACCGATCCTTGCAGGGACTTGCCTTGTGTGGGAGCGGATCATGCCGCGTTCCCCGCTGTGCTTAGCAGGCTGGACATCACGCAGCTCCCCCCAGGCTGCTGCAGCCATGCAATACCGATGCCAGGGACAAGGAAAAACCCTTCAACAAATGTTGAGCCTTTTCCTCCAAAGCACCCACCACCTCCACAGCTTGGCTACTGAGATGGGGAGGACCTGGGGTGGTTCTGCCAAGTGCTCAAGTGATGTGCAAAACACAGTAGAGGGGCCAGCTCTGAGAACCCGTCCAAAACATTTCTGAGCTTCAGCTCTGAGCTGCTGCTGCTAGTCCAGTTCCAGCTCAGTCAGATCATTCAAGCTGACAGCCAAAAGCAGTAGCAGGCTGGCCTGAGGCCTCCTCCTGGCCATTGGCCTCAAGGAAGTGACAAGAAAGGGGGAGATGTCCCAGCTGGGGTCTTCTGGGGATGAGCCCTAGATGGGGTTTCACTGCATGCTGGGGCAGGCTGGCCTCACGTGAGGTCTGCATGGGGTGTGTGCCCAGAGGAAGCAGCTGGATGAGCCTCTGAAAGCAGAAACTCCCCTACATCTCTCTCCTGCAGTTTTGGCAGCTCTACAACGCTGTCACCCTCTTCCGCATGCTCCAGCACCCAGAATGCAAGGAGTGGCAGGTAAGGGAGCCCCTGGGGAGCTGCCCTGGGGAGGGGGATGCCCCAGGCAGGTCCCTCGTGCTGACTTGTGCCTCTGTGGCTCCTGCAGGTCCTCATGTGTGGCCTCCCCTTCTTCATCCTCTTCCTGGGGAACTTCTTCACCACCCTCCGTGTTGTCCACCAGAAGTTTCAGAACAAGAACAAAGACAGGAAGCGGAATTGAAGGGGGGCAGCATGGGGGCCAGGACTGTTTCCCCCGACCGGCTCTGCTTCCCATCCCCATCTCCTCAATGCCGTCCGGACTCTGGTGTTGCACTGTTCCTTGGAAGCCTGGGTGTGGGACAGAGCTTGGGACCTGCACACAAATAGACCATGTGCTGGATCTGTGCCCGAGTCGCTCAGCTGGAGTGAGGAGCACCCTGGAACTCCAGTCCCCTCTGCCTTCATCCTCCAGGAGAGCAGGGTGCCTGGGGCAGCTGCTCCCCTTGCCTCTGCCCTGAAGACATTTACCAGGATGGTTCTCTGGGGTCAAGCCCAGCTCTGCCCCACTGTGGGCAGGGGCAGCCTGGGGTGCCTGGTTTGCATCACCTCCCTTGGGCCAAGGCAGGTTCTAGGGCTGATGGCTGCCTCTTACACAGCACCTGGGGGGGGGGGGTCAACACTCTTCCCTCATTCCTCCCCAGCCCTACAGCCAGGGCAGCCCCTGTGTGTTGAAGGCAGAGGTAAAGGGGCCCTCGCATTTCATAGTCTGCAAGCAATCGCTTCCCTCTTTACTTTCAAGGGCAGCTGCAGGCCGTGCACAAGCACTGGCTTCTGGCATACTGTACGCAGTTCCTCCTTCACCTTCAAGGCACAGGGCTGAGGTGGAGGAGCTGTGGCCCTGGGGGGGGCAGGAGCACCACAAGCCTGAACCAGGCTTCACACCAGAGCAGTGCAGACAGTACCCTGGTCTTGCATCTCTAGAGGATGCACATATGAAAATAAACAGAAGGTGCTGCCAGGGTGGTATCAGAACAGCTTGCATGCTCTGCTCTGTGGTTTTGGCTCATCTGGTAGTAAGTCCCTGACACAAGGTGTTGGGAGAAGAAAAAAAGCCGCCTCCAAATGTCCCCACAGCAGCCCATGTGCAGTGGGAAGAGGAGAGCAGTGCTGCGAGCTCCCTGCCATGGTCCCCCCCTGGCCTGCGCAGCCCCATGCCACAGGCTCCGGCCAGAGCTTTGGCCACCCAACGAGCCAGGTGTCGCTGCAGGCTGGGGGAAGAGAAGCTGTACTACCACCAGGCACTCCTGAAGTGTCAGGAACCAAACGGCACATCCAGCACAGCCATGCCTCAGAGATGAGCCATTTGTGCCCCGCTCAGCACCCCAGGGCAGGGTCTGCCCCAGCTCAGCCTAAACCCAGAGTTAGTGCCTGTTCCCCAGGTTTCCTCCTGGTTCAGAGCCATTGCTCCTCCTGCCTCCCTCTTCCCTCTGGCTGGGCAGAGAGAGGGCAGGAAGCAAACTACAGAAACAGTGTTTTTATTCCAAGGGCAAATGTATTTAAATAATTTACAGTCATTGGACAGCCTGAAAGTTGGTTTTTTTTTTTCATGATTACATCACAAAGATGTTAAAAACTATTTTAAAAATGACCGTACACAGTGTGAGGGAGGGGCTGGGCACAGGGGAGCTGCAGGACCCCAGGGAGCAAGCAGGGCCCCTGTGGACTGAGAACCCCCAAGACCGGGTCTCTTCTAGAGGGGAGAGGAGCCAACCCCACCCCGCTGCGTGGTGGAGCGAAGGCAGGCAGCGGGGGAAAGGAGCATGGTGCTGGTGGGGTCCTGGTGGCATGGGGCAGCTCTGTGCCCAGAGCCGGCTGCCAGCCCCACATCCTAGAGATGGCCAAAGGCGGCAGGAGGGAGGTGAGGACAGATCAGTGCCCCATGCCATGCCCCCACACCAAACCCGCAGTGCAAGGGGCTGCTGGCTCCCCCACCCCTCTGCCATCCCCAGGCTGCCTGTGCCAGCAGGTCAGGGTAGGCTCCAGCCCCAGGGGATAAGGCAAAACCTCATGATCAGGGAAAGACCCCTGAGCTCCCCTGGCACTGCCCGTCCCACATCAGCTGTTCCTGGCCTCAGAGCAAACACTGGTGCCATGAGGTGCTCCCTGGGGTGCTGGGGGCACCACAGCTGCTAGACAACAGCCTGAGCTACCACCCCTTCCCCTCTCAACCCCTTCTACCCCACCCAGGGTACACAGCCTGCCCGGGGGGCTGCTGTGGCCCAGGAGGGGTTGGGAGTGACTCTGGGGTAGCTGTGGGCTGGGGATGACGCTGTCACCCACAGCAGCAGTGGGCAAGCAGGCACTTTCCACCTCCCGCAGGCCCAAGCCTGGAGACCCATTCTCTCCCCGGCCCCGCCAGCCCTGCTCTTAGCTCCAGACATCCAAAGAGTACCGGCCCTTCGTCATCAGTTTCTTTACATAGTCCACAGCCTGGGGCTGGCTCATGTTCCCATACTCGGCCACGATCTCGTAGAAGGTGTTCTGCACATCCCGGGCCATGTTGCGAGCATCGCTGGAAACAAGGGGACCATGAGCGAGGTAGTAATGCATCAGAGCCACAGAGCCCTGGTCACCTCTCAACACCCACACACAGATCATCTGCTCACACCAGCCCATCGACCTGCCCGATTGCCCTCCCTGGGAACAAGGACAGCATAACCCTCCCAGGGCTTGTAACACACAAGTGGGTAAATAGAGTCACACTCATTTTCCTGAGAACTGGAACGTTTTCCCAAAGTCCCTTCCCTGCCACCAGACCTACCCGCACACGTAGATATGAGCATTCCCCTCATTAATCAGCTTCCAGACATTCTCCTTGTTCTTCTTCAGTAAGTGCTGAACATAAACCTGGCAGGAAACAAGGTGGGAGTAAGGCGAGAGGAGCAGAGCCAGAGCCCCCATGCCACAGGCCATGGCGAGGAAGGGGAAGCCAAGCCTATGCTCATGGCTCCCCAAGACCATGCTGGGTCCTCCTATAACTGCCATGGGCCTTCCCTAGCAGTGAGGCTCCAGGCTGCAAATCTCCAAGCCTTCAGGGCCTTTTCTTCCCCTGCTGCCACGGCCAGGAGCGATGGTGGGCAGCATGAGCACGTGGCTGGGGGACTAGAGCAGTACCTTCTCAGCCTGGTCCCTGGAGAAGGCGACGTTGAGCTGGGTGAGGACTCCCTCCTGATGGAAGCGGGCCAGCTCCTCACGGTACAGGTAGTCCTCACGCTCACGGCGGCAGCCATAGTAAAGCACTGTCTCGCCCACCTCTTTGCCTGCAGAGTCACACAGCACCCATCAGCTGGCTCCCTGTGGCCCCCAACCCTGTCCTCCCCACCTCCCCTTGTCCTGCCAACCTGGGGGGGGGGAGCAAGGCCATGCAACTGCTTGTTTATAAGGGGAAGCGAGACTCATTCCCTGAAGTACCCATATGCTTTAGAAATGAGTCTAAGTGACTTGACTGTGGTTATTCAGAGACATGGTGGCAAGAGGTTGGAGAACTGGCTCAGGTCTATCTGCCCCCCAAGCATCCTCTGGCCAAGAGGAGGACACAGCATCTTTGTGCCAGGCAAAAACATTTAGCTGCTGTTCAACCTGCTCCACCGCCTCTGCTTCTTGCTAGACCTGTCAGCAATGTGAGCAGCATAAGCTGCACCTTGGAGGCACCAACCAGCCCCACAGAGCACCGTCCTGCAGCAGCTCCAGTCCCCACAGAAGTTTCTGGGTGCTCACCTTGCTGCTTCAGCCAGGCCCGCTCCTGAATGAAGCCAATGAAGGGGGCTATGCCAGTCCCTGGTCCGATCATGATGACAGGCGTGCTGGGTTTGAAGGGCAGGCGAAACTGCGACTTCCTGACATACATAGGCACCAGGGAGTTGCTCCCATTCTTGTCAGGCACCTTGTTCTTGAGCCAGCTGGTGGCCACACCTTTGTTCAGGCGTCCAGTCTTGGTCTCATACTCCACCGTCACGGCACAGATGTGGATGGCGTTGGGGTGAACCTGCAGGGAGGGATGTCAACGCCAGGCAGAGAGGGAGCCCCAGCAACCCACAGCTCAGGCCCTTGTGCTTAGGGATGGAGAGAAGATTAATCTAATGTTAACATTGGGACAGCTATTTCTCCCCTGGCAGATCAAACCTAGCATGGCCCCCATGGGGCTTCTGTCCTGCACCTGGAGCACCACCCGGTCTCACCTCAGGACCACTGAGCTTCCCTCAGTACTGCCAACAACCTCAGTGTTTCAGGCACAAAGAGTAAATTTTGACCACCCCTAAAATGCCACCTCAATTCCAAGCCCTGAAAGCAAGGCCTACGGGCAAAGAGGAACAGGGCTGCAGGGAGGGTGGTGGTATCAGGGCGCAGCTGGCGGCAGTGTGGGACCCTCTGCACACCCTGTGGAAGTTGGGATAACCCCCTTTTCTCATGCAGAGATAACTAAAGCTGCCCCCTCACAGAAAGTGTCACCAGGGCGAGTTCCCCACGCCCAGTCCCCAGCTGAGAGGGGTACTGTGGCACTGTGGAGCCGCAGCCGTAGGTGTCTCAGCAGCTTCAGTCCCTGCTGGAAGCATGCTCACCTTGGAGGAGGAGGCGATGGAGTAGTAGCGGGCCTGCAGGCGGGGCAGGAGCTCACACAAGTGGTCGATGGGGGGGCGCAGCGAGGGCATATCCTGCAGGATGGCCAGGATGTTCCTCCGAGCCTCCACCACCCAGCTGAGGTAGAGAGCCTGCGGGCAAGGAGGGCACACGTGTGACGGCTCCCCTACGTGGCTGGCAAACTCCCTCAGCTCTCTGCACGTGGTGCCCAACAGCCCTGGATCCTTTTTGGGGATCCCCCAGCACCCAGTTCAACCCAGCAGCTTTCCTGGGAAGGCCACGGCTCCCACCTTCCCCTCAGCAGCAGACGATGCCATTTTGCGGAGGCGCTCCTGCTCGCCAGCATCCGTGGCGTACTGGGCCAGCTCGTAGAGGACATTGGTGCGGGGTGGGTTGGTGATGTCCAGGTAGTACGTCAGGGCTGTACGGTACGATGTGGGGCAGGGGAAGGGATGTTTCTTATTGGATTCCTCTGGAGAAAAAGAGAAAGAGATAAAAATCAGCAACCACATGCTGTTATGTTTAAGATTTTGTGCCAGCAGCTACATGCAGTGTACGAGAGCTGGAGACAGATCCCGGGAACAGGCTTCAGAGAGGAGAGAGCAGCCCTGGGGTTTAATCAGCCTGTTGGCCAAAGCCCCAATCCCACACTGAAGCAGCTCCAGCACAAAGCTGCCTGGAGAGAAAGCTGCCACATCTCTCAGTAGCCCATTTTGTGTCTCACAGATGCTGCCTAAACCCTCGTGCTCCCCAGTGAGGCTCTCTGCCCCAAGATATCCATGCACAGAGGCATCCAGCAAACTCCCAGACCAAGCAGGAGGGCTGATCTCCACAGCTAATTTGGCCTCATGTGCTTACACCTCCTTCAGATCTGGCCTCAGAAGTGTCCCTGGTCTCCCTCAGCCATGGGCAGTTGTGCTCAGAGCCCTCTTAGGAAAGGTAAGCACCAGCAGTCAAGGCTGGAGCCATTCAGTTCAGCCAACTGAGAGGTCCGTATGGGATAGGAATGACAGCGCGAGGTCGGACAACGTGGGACGCTGCACAGGGGACCACAGGCTCCAGCTGTGAGTTAAAGCCACTTGCCCTCTTGAAACCACAAGCTCTCTCAGGCTTGTGGGCCAGCACATCTCATGCCTCAGGTCAGGCGGCACTGCTTCAGGAGCTACCATCTCCCTCCTGCCAGAGGCCAGCTCTGCTGGGAACACTGCCCAAGAATTCTTTATATTAGCACAAGTGCTCCCTCCTGGCAGTTCAATCCCCAAGCCCGTGCCTCCTCCAAGGACTGAATAACAGCATCTCAGACACTAAAGCCCCTGTTGAGCTCCAGGGCTTCTGCGGCAGAGGGATGCTCTGGCAGGCTGGTGCTCTGTAATTAGGAGTGTGCTGTTACACAATTTCTTGTTGAATGGGCACACTTAAGTACGTTTCACAACTGACCCACTTCAGCTGGCTCTCAGCAAGTGGGCTCTGAGCCACTGCTAAAATGGCACAGCATTCAGAGCTGCCACAGGATCTCTGTCTGTCTGGAGGTGCCCTACAGGACCTGAAGGTGATCTGGCTCCCGCTCTGGTGGGAAGGACAGAGGCTGTAGCCAAAGGAGAACTGCTGATGCTCAGGGGTGATCCATACTCACCATCCAAATTGTTTAGGGACATGATTGTGTCCAGATCCGTGCCCAGGATCTCGCCAATCTGATTCACCAGTGAAGAGTCGTTGGCTGGGTATACTGCCACGTGGTCCCCAGACTCATACCTGGCACGAGAGCAGGAGAGCAGATGAAACAGCAGCACCGCTTCTCATCCACCCCAAGCCTGAGATGCTCAACTAGAAGACATGCGGGCTGGTGCAAGGGGCAGGAGGACAACACTGAGATCTGAACTGCTGCGCAGTGCCTGTACAATCAGCAAGCCTGAAGAGCTGGCAGTAACATCAGAAAGGACCATTGTGGAACCAGGGTTTTAAGAACAAAGTTTTGGGTCGTTTGTTTGGGTTTTGGGGTTTTTTTGGGGTTTGTTTTTTTTTTTTAACAAGGGACCTCCAAGATAACAGCAGTTTTTCCAGAGACTTCAACAAGGCCAGACTTCCAGCAAGGACAGGCCAACCCCCTGACAGGCAAGGAGCAAAGCTGCTCAAAATCTTTGTAGTATTTTGTTATGTTAAGCCACCTGGATTCGTGGCTTTCTCACAAGCGCACACAGAGGAATTTAAGCCAGCAAGAGGGTATTTAAGAACAGGGCTTTATTCCCGCTATGTTGTACACCTAAGCCAGGCAAACCCAGGCATAAGCCATCCCCAGCTCTCCCCTCTCTCATAGCCCATCTGCCCCCTCAGTTTTTTAATGACTCCTAGAGAATTCCTGCAGCTGGGACTGTTCAGGTAGGGCAGGTATGCGCAGCCAGCTCCGGAGGGGCACGGGGCAGCCAGCTGGTACAGCCAGGCACAGTGCAAGAGCTGGGACAAAGTTCTGATGTGGTACAGAAGCCCAGAGGGGAAGCATTAAGTAATTATGAGCACAAGGTCCACTTCTGAAGTGCTGCATAAGGCCAGTGCACCACATCCTTGTTCTTTGCTCCTGATGCAGGCTGCTCCGGCCAAAATAGAGGAGAGGGCTCCCATGGGAAACTACCTGATTTTGGAATTGGAGATATCCAGCTCCAAGTGCATAAGGTGTCGCTCTCCACCCTCATTCAGCTTGCGGTTCTCTGTAACCTGGGCCAGGAAGGGGTTCTTGGCATCAAACGGTCTGGAAGGAAAGACAAGGATCCTCTGGGTTATTCTCCTGCACGCTCACAGTGCTGCTTCTATCCAGGCATGTTCCCTCTGCCTCCAGGGCAGGCTCCCATGATTTGAGCATGGGGCTGTCCCGGCTCATGTTTCAAAGCACACCACAGCACAAACCAAATTTTGATCCTGCTGCTACCCACTCTGGCAGACAAAACCAATCATTTTCCTTCTAAGCACAGGCCAGCAGTCAACAGCTTCTGTCCCATTAAGAACAAGTGATGCAAAAGTAGACTGGAGGTGATGTCACATCTCAAAGAGATATTTGAGTTCGGAAATAATTTATAAAGCTAATCTCCCCAAAGCAAAACTGCAAGCAACCATCAAGCATTAGCCACCATGGGTGAGGAAAGGCTCTGAGTGACCTCAAGAGAGATGCTGCAGAAGTACCAGCCAAACAGCGTATGTGAACACAGCCACCTTCTCACATACTAATGATTCATTAACCAGGGAATCCCTGAGAGTCCCAGTGAAGACCCGAGCCCGTTTCTCTTGGGCAGACATTTGCCACACGGCTGCATTGCAGAAATGACACTGCCTGCATAGAACGTCTTGTTAGAAACATCAAGGAGTCCGTCGGCTGCAGCCTGGCCCACCTACACCCTGCCCGGGGCGGTTTGGCACTTACGGCTTCTGGTTCTCGTAGCTCTTGAGACGACCCATCTCACCAGTGTAGACTTTGTTCATGTTCACATCTGTGTGCACCACCAACTCGTACTGGCGGATGCTGGCGGAAGAAGCAGGACAGAAAAGAGAAAAAAGTAAAATTGAAAAAATCACAAGGTACAGTTGGAACCATCATCTGCTTTGCTGGACTTGCTACAGTTCAAAAACAAATGCAACTTCCACCCCTTTGCCCATCTCGAGACATTAGGGAGCAGGCAGACCATGCAGCAAGCCCAAACCAAGAGGAAACACCAGCTTCACTGGGAGCATTACAACCCAGTAAAGCCACCCACAAAGGAACCAAACCCACCACATCCCCATTCAGAACCAAAATCCAGAGCTGGGTTCAAACTCGCACCAGGGCAGGCTCAGTCCAAACAGCCCCACTCATAGATCTACTTTGCATGTGCCCTCATATCTAGAAGGGGAGGCAGTGCACAGAAAAGGGGACAGCAGCTCAGGGCTGATGGCACAGCCACCAGCCAGAGGTGGCCAATCTCTCTGGCACCCAGAACCACCTGCTCCCATACCCACCTGGACTCTTCTCCTGTAGCCTCCACCCCAAAGTGCTCGCACACCGCTGGCCAGAACTGCTCTCTCCAGGTGATGAAGTCTTCTTCCAAGCTAGCCAGGGCAAAAGAGAGATTCAATAACCCTGTCTAAAGGGGAGCAAAGTGGTATTCCCAGAGAAACCATCTGAGATCCCTATGGACTTCCTCCTTCACCACAGGAAAAGACATTCGCCCTTGGGTCCAAGCAGTTTTAGTATGTCCACATGCCCATGGATCACCAGAAGCGCATCTTCAGATCACTAAGTGGGTGGGAGGGAAGTGTTGCTATACCAACCACCCCTCCCTTCATCAGGTCTGCCATGGAAGGCTTTGTTATTCAGACTCGGTCTTTAACCAACTCATCTCCCCCTTGCCCACTCCTAGCATTAGGTCACCTTCCTAAAAGGCAGATTCCACCATGGCAATGCTTATTTTTCTGGGCTCAGATCCTCCCACACACAGCACATCCCTCTCGTCGGACCCTGCAGCCTTTAGAGGTAAAGCCAGGTTGATGTAACTTCCCAGGTTAAGCTGCGACCCACAGGGCACTCAGGTAGGCAGAGAGAGGTCCAAACAAAAAAAAAAGTTGGAAAATTGCTGCCACCCACCATAAAACAAACAGTTCACAAGAAGGCGGAGTTTGCCTCCTCCACAGGGATGGGTGAGTTTATCTATACAGACTGGGTAAGCAATGGAGCTGCAGCAGGGCAAAGGCAGAGGAGGCTGCAAAGCCTCCTCAAGTATATAACTATTGTCATTTAAAGTTGATGTGGGACTTCCCAGGGACAGGATCCCCTAGGACACTCTAAGGGTACTGGGATCTGATTGTGGGATCAGGAAGGAGCAAACAGGCACACACTCAAACACATGTCAGCTCCCACAGCTCCCTGTGGAGTTTATTTCTGTCTGAGTAGTAGAGCCAAACCCCTGCCAAGGTCTCTTCCATGATGCTTTAACCAGCTCTGACCAGCCCCTCAAGCCAAGCTACTCACTTGCCATCATCATCTCCCAGGCCAAGTTCAAAGACACGTTGGGCTCCAAGCTCCTCCAGTCTCTTGTCCACATACTTTCCCATGGCATTGAAGTGCTCATAAGTCTTGTTCCCCAGCCCAAAGACCTGGAAGGGAATGCTGATGAGTATGGAGAAGCAGGGGCTGGACTTCTCCCATCCAGTTGGCATCATCTGGCCAATATCACCCAGCAAAGGATGCTGAAGAAATGGAGCAAGACCTTCCTCAGCTCCCCATCAGCTATTTGTGGACCTCGAGTAAGAATCTACCACTGGAGCATGTCTGGTCAGTCGGCACCACTCCCTCCCCTGAGCCATGCCTCAGGCGTGTCAAGAGGATGCACATACCAGAGCTGCTGTGCCATCTCCTCGAGGGACCAGTAAGAGCCTGGACTGCCTAGAGACCAGTTGCTGTCCCTTGCCTGCCACGAACAGCTCAGCACATGTTTGCTCACCACTTTATACAGAGCAGCTTAGCATCCCTAGCAGTGAATTTTTTCCTCATTTGCAATTATTATGCCGCCTAAGGAATCTGGCCAGGGTTTAGGTGAGGTGGCTGTATCTCAGCCAGTTATGCAGTTCAGCACAGGAAGAGAGCTATGCGCTCCTCCAAGTGATTTAATTTGTGGGAGAAGATCTGGCCCAGGGCTGCTCAATTAGCTGCTGAACAGCAGCACCAGACTAACTTATTTACAGATCTTTTATTCAATGCCTGCTGGGCTGTTTGTGGCAAGACATTCCCAGCAAACCCTTGCAGTTTAGTGACTGGAGAGAGTACTCCGACATCTGCATTTAAAGCCCCCAGGTATATGCTTGCAAATATCCACAAAGCTGGGAGAGGAAGACAATAAGGACCACATCCAACACAGGCGTGCAAGGCACAGACATCACGTTGTGCCTTTACCCAAGCCATGTGCAGGCACAGTGGAGGACTTTTGACTTCCCTGCCCAAATGCATCATAAACTGGAATTGAGCCACTTACTGCAAATCGGAGACCTGACAAGTCAGTGTCAGCCTCCTGCAGCCAGTCGTAGAAGTCTTGGGCATTGTCCGTGGGATCACCCTCACCGTAAGTGGCCATGCAGAACACAGCTAAGGACTTGTCGATCTCAGAGAGGCGACTCAGGTCCGACTACAACCAAAGGAAAGAACAAACCCTTAAGGATACCACAACGTGGTTATTGGGCAAGCCTATTCCTACAATACAGCTACCTCTGGTGTGCAGAACAGCACCACGTAATGTCAAACAGCTCATTACAAAAGGGGTTGGGGAAGGCCAAACACACCCAAAATGGCAGGGGAAATAAAGCTAACCACCCTCACTGGACTGCAAGTCAATACTTCTACCCTGCCAGAAAAGCAATGGGATTTTCTATATAAGGCTTCAAGAGACCAGGATTGTTGTTCACTCTGGAGAACAACACAACGTCAATGCCTCTGTCCAAGTCTGCAGCAGTATGGGACCAACACTAACCACAAAGGGAATACTGAGCAAGTTTAATGCTACCAATGGATGACTCGCAACTCCCAAACACTCCAGGCTACCTTCCTCTTTCACTCATGTTGCAGTGTTCACTCCAAATCTGTGGAATGGCAAGGACCAAGTCCATCTCTGCATCTCTCAGGCTGACCTTTTCCTTCCCTAAATGACACTACTAAAAGGGCAAATGTCCCTTGGCCAGGCTCCTTCTGGGGTTTTTTAGGGGACGCTAAAAGGATGCTACCTATCCTGAGGCTGTTCATGGCTAAATTACCAAGTCATACTCCTCTGGATCTGCTGCCATGCCCCGGAGGCCGTAGCGATGAGCATCTTTGGAGAGACGATTAGCAAACTCCTCTGCTGTACCCGTCTGGGAACCGTAGAAAACCACTATGTTTCGCCCCTGGAGAGAAAAAGAAATCCTGTTAAATGGTGGTTACTCATTTGGCAAATGCATGGACAAAGCCCATCTTGTCAGAAGCAAAGGAAACGCCTGGCATCAGGAGCCCTGGACTGCAACCTAAAAGCAACTAGGAGTCTGCACTGGTACAGGACTCCATGTCATGTTTGCAGCAGAAGACTCAAGGCTAAGCTGTTAATAAGAACATGACACTTGTCAATCTCAGAAGGATGACTCAGATCAGACTAAGACCCAAAGCAAAGAGTAAAACCCGTAAGATTTTTTCTCAGCCCCAAGGCTGCAGCGTGTCTCCTGGAAACCAGGAACTCCCTGGATGAGAAAGCAGACTTGCCTAAGCTCTGGGAAAGTGCCTAAGCACCAGGGCTCCTGCTCTGCCGCAAGCCAGCTACTCTGAAGTAAAACGGAAAATATATCCAGCCCTTGCTTCTTCCTCTGCTCCCTCTTGTGTCCAGTCCAGCGGAGTCAAAAGCTGCCAGCTCTGTGTACAACAGTTCCCATTCCAGAGTGAGCCAGTTTGGGAAACAACCACGCAGATAAACAACTGCCAGCCAATGACTTTAAAGTCTCTGCCATTTCCCTCCTGACTTTGATCTCATATTACACTTTTTTTTTTCCCCTCACCAAATTTTGACTTCAATTTTTTCTAAGAACAACTCTCAAGCATAGACTGAGAGCTGCCCACACAGCCTTCCTCTGGATGCTCTTTGCAGCAGATATGTGCCTGTATGCAAACCAGTCCCCGCTGCTGACACAGCTAGACAGTCACCAGAGAAAATTGGGACGGACACGAGCTCCCCCACCTTCCCAGCACCCCTGGCAGCAAGAGCAAGAAGCTTACCGTCTTCTTCATCTTCTCAATGAAGCTGCTGTCTCTCACTGGAGCTGCTCTGAAAGACAGGAGGAACCTCCTTTCAGATGGGCATGTTCATTCTTTAAGGTCAGGAATAAGCAAGTGGGGAAAAAATGGCCCCCAAACCACACCAGCTCTCAGAAGGCCACCCAAAGTGGTGAGTCCCCATCAACCACTCTTATTTACCCTGTCACAAGGATACCCATTCTTATCCCGTCACAGGCAAAGCCCAGGAAGTCACCCCTGGGTGTCAGGAAACCTTCACTCTTTCAATTGCTCCAAGAGGTTTCAGAGCTGAGCAGGTTACAAGGATCTCATAGAGTTATGATGCAAGAGTAAGCCTCCAGAAAAATCTCAAAGGCCAAGCCACAGTGGGAGAGAAGAGAACGGAGAGCTTCCTGCTTCCCCCACCACAGTGGACAAGCAGTGGATTGGTCCTGAGCCATGACCCCCAGGGCAGATTCCCCAAGCCTGAAGTCAGACAGGGCTAAAACCCAGCTGTTCTGACCTCAGAACAGCATGCCAGACAGAAGTCCCAGAGCTGGAGAGCCCTGCAGAGCAGATGCAGCTGATCAGACCTACAGAGCCTCTGGCAAGACGACTGCTGCCTGATGAGGTCCTGCAGGGCTCGTGGCTCCTTCCCACACTGGGGTTTCCATCCCCAGTGTGGATGTCCAACACAGAGGGAGTTTGTGTTATCACAGGGAGGTGGCTTTCTCTCTCAAAAGAGGGAGAAACTGCAGCATCAGAAACATCAAGGCAGAGATTCACACCACTATATCTACCCGATTAGGTAGGTAGCCAGAAGAGCTTTGCTATCCCTAAGCACACCTCTGGACTTCCAGTGTCACAGGGTAAAAATAACCCAGCCCTGGGGACCCTGGGAGCCTCACAAGCAGAGGTAGCTCTAGGTACAGTCAGATTAGGTTCTGGAGTCTTTTCAAGGCAGGAGGACAAGTGCCAGGAGCACACTTTCTGTCTTCCCCACTGGGGCTTCAGTAGTGGGGAGGAGGAACATGAGACCCATTCCTGTTTCTCCTTCACAATGGAAGAATGCAAGGCTGGGTCTCCTGTGGGAAGAGAGAAGCCTCCAGGCAAAAAACAAATGGTTTTGGCTCCAGCCCATGTAAGAATGTGCAGAGCTCACTAACAGTTTCCTAAACTCTGTAGTCCGGAGGGAGGGATCTCTGCGGATGTGCTGTGACATTTGCAGAGCACACACACAGAGTGGCAGGGTGAGGGACATTCAGCAAAGCATGCCTTCAAGCACCCCTTTCTACTCACAGGTATCAAGGAGCTCCGCAACCTGGCCTGACAGCTCCAAGCACTGACACAGCCCCACACAGCATGCACTGAAGACGAGAGAACCCTACCCAAAAAAGCTACCCAAGGAGGCTGTGCTCCCAGGAGAGACCTGCTTCGCATCCCCCACTTTGCTCTCTCAGCAGTTAACAGTCTCCCCACGTTGTCATTTGTGCTTCTCTGGGAACAGGGGTATCACAAGCATCTTAGAGAGCCCAGCTGGCTCACAAGACTCAGCTCCCACTTAGCTTTTGGCTCCCTGGTGAACCTCTTTGGTTACTGCCCTCTGCAGATGAGATCCAATTAAAATAGCTGTTGGGTCAACTGCTAAACAAAACGCTTTTACAGGAGGAAAAAAAAAAGTTTAGATCCTTTCAGCAAGCTTCCTTTGGAAGAGAAAAGGGTGCAGCACATGGAGGTCGTCTAGTTTCAACGGAGGCAACCCTGCACTTAAGTGTTGTGGTGGAGAACAGTCTCTGGCTCAGACACAGAAGAAATAATCAGTCTGGCTTTTGAAAAAGGGCTACACAACGCCCTGAAATTGCTTCATCAGGGTGACTTGAAAATCTGAGCTGCAAAAACGCACAGACGCTGAAAACTTAAATGACACTAATTTTTACCATTCAGCCAGGAAAACTTAGAAGAGAAAGCGTGTTTTCAGCAACGACTGCTCTTACAGCTTAAAGTCACTGCCCTGAGTTATCTAAGAGAGGTATAAGAGGTGACAGGTGGAGGAAAGGGGATTAACTCCATTGTTGGAGCAAATCTTTAGCTTGTACAGATTGCCCACCATTGGTGAGAGCCCACAGCGCAAGCGACTCCCAGGGCTGTCACTTTGATTTTAGGAGAAAGAAAGGAGGGGGAAGGAAGCTCCTGACAGCTCAGCGATGATACTGAAGTCCCCGTTCCAGCTAAACACCTCTCTTTTTCTGAAAGCTCCCATGCCTGTGGCTTTCCTCCTGAAAGCACATGCCCATCCAGAAGTGAGACCACAGCCTGGATGTTGCAGAGAAACTGAACACCAACAGCAGGGTCTCCTCTGGAGCAGCCTGCCTCCAAGCAGAGCCTCTCCCCTTCCTTCTCCTCCTGCCCCAGCAGGGAGAGGCACCCCACTCCACCCAGCTTGGGGGTGGCAGGAGCAACCCTCTAAGTCAGAGCGATCCCGCCTGCCCGTCGGCAGATTAACTCACCTCGCCACGGCCGCCTCTTCTCGTGGGGCCGAGTACACGCAGCCCATGGTCGGGGCAGGGAAGAGGCAGACAAAGAGTCGCAGGGCAGCCGTGTCTGTCTGCAAGGGGAGGTGGGGGGGGACGGATCTAACTTAGCTCTGGAGCAACATGCACAGAGGCCTTTCCATTCTGCTCCTCCTGGGCATTAAAGCCAAGTGTCAGCCTTTTGTTAAGGAGAAGAGAGCCGGCACAAAAGGTCCGGGCACAGGTCATAGCAGGAGTGGTCCTGTCCGCTCAGATCCTCATGGTGGGGCTTTGGAAGTTACTGAGTGGATCCGCGCAGTCCTGAGAAACTGCAACATCTGGCAGCAGTGGCAGAAAGGAATTAGGAGTGGAGAATGAAGCCTCCCAGGATCCTCCGCAGCACACATCCCTCTCCCATCCGTGTGGAGCAGGGGGACGGGACACAAAACCCTCCCCCAGCCTTGTTACCCTGGAAACTGTTTATATCACAGCTGCTTTTATACATATTCTTTAAAAAAAGAAGTCGACACTGCAGCTGAATGAAATGATTCCAGACACTGCATGAGCAACGCTACGGGTAACTATGGCAGTGCCATTACGGAGGCAGCTGAAAGGAGTTTGTTCTCTTCAGGATCCTATTAAATTAAATTAGAGGTGGTCTCTCTCTCACACACACACACACGCAGGCGGCAAAGAGAGCTAATCAGGCTAAGGAGCTGGAGAAATTCCTGCCACAGGAAGCCCTACAAGCACCAGGGAATGGATTTCTCTATAGCTGCAAAATAGAGATAAGCCAATTTCTGCCCCAAACAACGTTAAAGATAGGGGAAGAAGGGAGGGGGTGACACCCAGTGTACCAATCAACGTCTCGCCTGCATCTCCCCAGGGCAAAGGTCTGCACAACTCCAGAGCGGGGACACGAGAAAGGAAAGAAATCTGCGATTGTGAAATGAGCAGAGGAGGCGCAGCCGAAGAATAAAAATAAATTAGCGCGTTCCCCAGCAATGCCACTGCAAGGAAGCGCGGTGGCCACGTCTGCGTGGCGACCGAGAGCCGTTCTCCCTAATGACATCTGCAGAGCAGGCCGTGGGGAAGGCTGCTCCAGTGGTTTCAATTAAGTCTGAAAACGGTCAAAACGCAAGCAATCCTCAGTCGGCGGTACGCTGGCCTGCCCGAAGCATGGGTGTTACACAACACAGGTACAGGGTGTCTTGTATGCAGCAAGCCTCTGCCCCTTCTCTGGGGGCTTCGGGCAGAACAGCTCTGCTTGGCTGCGAGGGTAAGGGATCAGCAAGCGCCTGAGTTGTAGCTGAACCCAAAGACGCATTGTCAGGGCAAGATTGTGACTGTTCCCAGGCCACGTGGGCTGATGGAGACACGCAGAGTGAACCCTGCCCAGATGCCATCCAGGGTGTTTTCACCATGCATCCATTCTTCCACAACCAAGGGCAGTTGCTGCAGCAGCAGCATTTCCTTTGGAGACCCTGCTGAGGTGACGTGGCTCAATCACAGCGTGCCGCTCAGCGGCGGCTCCCAAAAGCCCCAGGAGGGCACCAAGGTGCTGAACACTGTGTTCAGGTTGGAGACTGTGCTTGCACTCTCCCACATTGTAGGTAAACCCAGTAAAGCAGCAGCCATCGTGATGCGTCTGAGTTGCTGTTCAGCACTTTCATCCTTCAGTCTTCCAAGGCTGAAGCTGAAGTTGGGGGCCAAAGTGACACAACAGAAACCATCACCCGACACCATCAGGTAAAGCAGTTCAAGAAAATTCGGTGAGTCAAGGCAGAACTGCAGAGAATGTGCTGAAGAAAAGCAACAGCTCTTAAGGTCAAGGCTCTCCACTTCAACCAGAGACAGCCCCACTGAGGGCTCTCTGCCTTCACGGGTCCGGGACAGCTTCCCTGCCTGCAGACAGGCCTGCCCCTGCCTGGCCAGGGACCAGCTTGCTATCCAGCCTGCCACAGGCAGCAGCTGACAGGGTGATCCTGCGTCTCGCCGATTTGCTTGTTCATCAGAAAGGAAACTCCACCCCAGAATCAAGAATGACAGGAGGGAAGGAAACCCGAGGTTGAGCAAGCTTGTTTTCCCCACTCATTTCCCTCCAGGTTTCAAGTGTCCCATAAAATAATGCAGTGCAGGAAGTTGCTGTCTCTGTCCCAGAGGATGGATGTGCCACCAGCCACATCCTTGGCTTATGGGTCCGTGCTGCCCTCAGACCAGCTTGCTGCAACGACCGCAGCAGGGCTCCAGCAGGCAATGGCAGGGTCAGGCTTAACGTACAGAAAAACTGCTTTAAAGCCTCGCCTTGTGCTCTTCATCTGCCTGGCTGTCACTTTTCCAAAACAAATTGTGTCAGACAAGGTCCAGAGCAACCGCACCCCTCCCTGGTTATCAGCAACGGGAGGTGCAATTGCACGCAGTGCTCCCTGCCAGCCATCCCCCGTGCAGACAGAGAAGGGAGCATGGATCCCACACAAGAAACACAGGCAAAATACCTGTGAGTCAGCTCAAAGCCAAAACCTCCAGCCAGTCTCAGACAGAAGCCCACAAGCTGAGTCCTGCAGCAGGACCAGGTGGTAACCCACACCCGGGGTGGCGAGCAAGTCCCTCTGCAGCGTGACTTCTCTACAGGGTCACAGCAGCCTCTGAAAGGGCTGCATGTGATGGGTGGTGGGTGGAAACAGTCACAAGGACTGCGAGCACAGGAGCTCTCCAAGTCAATCTGCGCCATGTCAGGATCTAATTTCAGATTGATAGTGCCATTTCTCCAGCCAGCTTAGCTCTCATCACAACGCAGCCATTCCTGTTACAATCTCCAGAGGCAACCGCATGTGCTGATACATGCAGCCCTCTTGCAGGCACGAGAGAGAAAGCATCCAACCAATCCAACAAAATAAATTCCCAGGGTAAGGCTGAGCAGGCACAGATAGCTGGGCTGCTACCAGCCTTGCACATGCCTGTCTGCACAAGGTACTGCAGCCAGGGATATTTCTTCCTTTTAAACCCTTCCCAGCCATAAAAGACACTTTCCATCCTCCTGCAACATCAGTGCAGGTAGCCTGCCTTAGGGTTTGCTCTGAGCTGTGTGCTACTCTTCCCATTACCTGGGGATTTCACAGCAGACCTGGCATCCCAGGCTTGCTTTCAGAGGGCTGTGCCACCAGAGGAGAGGATCATGATCTGACCAAAGCGGAAACGGTAAGACCAAACCTGCTCCTTTCCAATTATGACCTGAATTACAACACAAACACTGGATGACCAACCCTGAAAACTGAAAGCAGCATAACCTACTAAGGTAGACATACAGGTCTCATAACAGACCCACAACTGCTTGCTGTCTTTGATTTAGCTTTTAAACACAGGGTAACAGGAACATCATTCCCCTGCTGAAAAGCCTTCACTTGCCACCAAAGATCCTCATCTGAGCAGCCTACAGACAGGTCCTGCCACAGCTTCTTTCCACACCAGGCTGTAACACTTTGAAATGAAGGACTGACAAGTATTTCTTGCCAGAGAAACACTCACTAAGTGCCATGGGGAGAAACCCACTTCATGCAGGACACCGTGCTGGTGCAACTGTACGCGTTAAATCTCGAACCTACTGCGAGCAGCCAGCCGTTGCTTTTCCTCTCCTCATGGCATGGCCTTGCAACCAGCCACTCAGGACTGGGGAAGCCTACAGTGAATTTGCAGCCATCATTACAAACCCAGAGGATTCACCTGTGTTGTGTGGTTACCTTCTGCAAAGGCCTAATACTGGAAAGCACAGAGCTGGGCTAAGGCTGAGATAAAAAAACCCATTAGAAAACCGATGCTAAGTTTGGTATGTGACTCAGACAAGGAACTAAATGCACCCAGATCTCCGCCAATGCAGCTCGCTCTTGGCCCTAAGCCCCTTGCAGAAGACAGGGTGGAACAAGGACCTCTCCCTCTCCAAATCCAGCCTCCTACTGCTGCCATAACCTGACCTCAAAGCCAAGCAAGTTTCACAAGAGCTGCCAAGCAGCTCATGCCCAGGAACTATCTCGCAGTTCCCCAAGACTATTTTTTCTCTTCAGAGCTAAGGGTAGATAAGATTTCTGATACAAAACCTGCTTAAGAGCAAGGGCACCTTTCTCCAGATTATCTAAATATGACTTTTATCAGAAAACACAGGGAATAGCCAAAGCAACCTTTAAGAGTTCTGAAGCACAGCCAGTGGCTTTTCTGCCTTGCCTTTTCTTGCCCTGCTTGGGAAAGGCAAATTACCGATTTAGGCCACACGGTGGGGTAAGGAAGAATTGCAGCCTGGCTCTTTCACGGGGATTTCTGCATTGCGAGGTGAACAGCTCAGAAAAAACTCCAGGGCAGAGAAATATACTTCAGGACTAAGTCCCCTCGCCTGGGGACCTCCCAGAATCCAGCTGAACTTCCCACACAGCCTCCAAGGACCAACTATAAGCAAGACTGAAAGCTACACTCAAACCCATGCTGCCTCAGAATTGTTACTTACACTGGTTGCATTTTGGGGAGGTCTGGGACTTCTTGCTTTTTCTTGCGAAAGAAGAACCAGTAAGTAAAAAGCCCGGTGATGAGCGAGATGAGAAACACGTCCATCATGCTGAAAAGAGAGTCTTGCTGTGCAGCGTTGTCAGCAGGGGAGATGTTCGGTTCCATGCCGGCATTCCCCATGACGGTCAGAGGCACTGTCAGCAAGGAAAAACAAACGAACATCAGTAGTCACACAGTGCCACAGGAGCATTAAGAGACCTTCAGAGCATGCTTTTCCATTACACATTTATTCCTAGAAGCAAAAGGCAGCCCAACAACTCTCTGGAGAGAGGCTTTGCACCAAAATACTGCGAGATCATTTTACATCCCAAGGTATCTCACTGCCCCACCAAGTTTCTCCCTTCCCGTTGCATCCATGCTGATCCACCAGAAGTGATTTCTCCTCCCCCTCCACCAGCACCACCAGAGCAGCCCCACATTCCAGCCCAGGAGCCCAACCTGGCTCCCACTAACGCCCCAGCAAAACACAACAGGGACTCGTGGCCAGCCTTTACTAAAGCCCTTACTCACCACAGAGCCCATGGGGTGTTAGTGGGGGAAGACCCCACTCTTCCAGTCACCCCACAGATCTGGGGCTTTCTCCCTTCTTTGCACAAGGTGATACAATGTCCCAGACCTACTGCTGTGCTTATAAACCGCAGAGCAGGACTGTGGCATGGTGCTTCTGTGAGCATCCCCACGTTAGGCCGTTACAACACAAATGACAAATACTTCTGATTTCCTATCCACCTCTACATGCAGATTGGATTTACTATTAACCTATTTTGGGGCCTCTGGCTTCCCAGTTCCCTCCACTATCTTCCCCAGTTTAACTTCCACTTCCTTGAATTATGCCTTTCCCCTTGCCAAGGCAGAGTGTAAGTGACCCATGGCCATACCCAGAGACCGCAGGAGTGCAAGGATGAGCACTCAGTCCTCAAGGCCCCGACTAGCCCTACAGCCCCTGTCCTCCTCCTGGGGAGCGACGCATTCCTCCCTTCCTCCCGCTGACCCTAGTCCAGATTGCAAGGTTACTCTCCCAACACAAGGACGTACTCTGTCCAAGCTAACAGATAATTAACTCAGAACTTGATTTGTAAGGGCAAAGTAACGCTCTTCTTGTACTTGGGCATCCTGCCAACCCAGGAGACCATGGACATTTCAACTTTCACACAGAAAAGTGACTCAGAGCCATGTGGGTGCTACCTGAGAGAAAGGACATTTCTCCATGAGGGGAGAGTTAACCTGTTCTGCAAACCTGTGCCTGCCAGAGAAAAGATCCCAGACAGCTTTCCTTGGGGCTGAAAGAGAACAGCAAACTCCAGGTTGTGTCTGGGCTGAGAAATAAAACTGACTGAAGTTTAAGGTTACGTTAATGCATTCAGGAGCTGGGAAGAAAAGGGAAGGTGATGCTCAGGGAGCACTACCCAGGGAGACCAGGTAAGGTCTTCAGCAAACAAGAATGCCTTGTTCTTGCCCCACCAAGGAAAGGTCCAGCTCTGGAGAGCACAAAGCACTCTGCCACAGGCCACCAGCTATAAAAGGCAGACCTGTGGAGTGCAGGGAGAAGTCCACGGCCACCTGGCAGTGATCATGGGTGGGCTCCTGGGTAGTTCTGCAGTCCAGCCAGCTCTCAGCCCCACAAGAAGTTTAATTCAGCAGAGAACTTGGCAAGTGACTGTAATATGAAGGTCACTAAAACACCACTGCAAAGCTTCCCGTTAGGTTCTCAGAGACGACACTAAGCAGGGGGGTGGAAGAAAAATGTTAGTCATGCAACTGCAGACAAGCAAATTGCCCATTCCTCTCTATCAGGCAGGTCACGCTGTCCTCCCTACCCCACAGGCAGGCTTTCCATCACTGGATCTCAGAGCCAAACAAGAGCTGAGTGTTATTTCTGTACAACTGTAGACTAAACTGTTAAGTTAAAGCCTCCACAACCGGAGCTTAGCTGCCAACAAGGCACAGCTCCTGGCAGGGTCCCTCTCCTCTTCTGTGTTGGGTTCCAGTAAATCAGTGAGGAGCAGGTCCAGCAACTAACACCAAGGGAACACGCTGGTGAGGGGAAAACCGTTGCTGGTTTATTGCCTTCACAAGTCCTTTCCTATGGCACGTAAGGCAATAACAAACTTTTGCTCAAAGGAAGCCATGAAAAAAACCCAAGGCTGATGGAGACCACACTAAGCTAGTTTTGGGCAGGAGCTCCACCCTTGCCCTTCTGAGCACTAAAGCCAGCACTCGCAGCAGCCAAGCCCTAAGAAAGCCTCCTTGCACGGAGCACTGCAGCATCCCTCGTAACAAACCACACGTAGGGGCGAGTTTCAAGCTAGACATGTCTTTGGTGAGCGGCAGCCAGCAGGGGCAGAACGCACACAGGCTGCATACGCCTGGCCCCACAGCAACTTCCCTCCCAGCCCCAGATAGCTCAGATGCAGACATTCGCCAGCTGCCCTTACAGAGGGTGACAGAATGAGTTCCTGGGCTAATAAGCAAGGTGAGGGCTATGCCTCCAGCAGCAATTCATTGCTATGCCCAAAATAGCAGAGCATCTGGCCTCCCGGAGCAAAAGGGACAAGCAGCAGCCATGAGGGGTTTTGCTTTTTCAAGCCTCCGTAGGAGGTCTGCTCGCCCAAGCAGCAATGCCTTGGAGGAGGTGTCCTCAGGAGGGAAGCTCCTGCGAATGCAGGGTGGACAGAGGCACGGGAGGAAGCCGTACTACCTCCTGGCCTACGCCACGCTGCAGCTCTCCAGCACTTCAAAGGGGAACCCTCCGGCTGCAGCTGGACCACCCACTCACTCCCCACACCCACAGCCAGAGGGAAAAGCACCATTTCTGGAGGCTTATGGGTCTGGTGCGTGGATGAGAGTCTTGGTTTGGTCTCTTTTCATTCACAAGTCTCCGCAGCATAAAAGTTATATACTGACCTCTAACCCTGGATGGAAACACAGTCATTCTCTAGTGATGGAACCAGAGACACAAGAACTGCTTTAGTTTTGATGACGGGCTCCATCTGGCCCTGTACATTTAGTTATTCAAGTCCTATATCCTAGCTACAGGTCTTTCTTTTTGCTCTCACTTCACCATCCCGACCCTTAGGAAAAGGTTTGCTTAGATGTAGCAAGAGAAAGGCAAAGGATGTGGAATTAGACCTCACACTACTTTTTTTTTTTAAAGGCTTGTCATAACTCAGGAACTATTTATTTAACTCACTTCACCGAGCACAGGAAGATGATTCCTAAATTTATGTCAGTGCTACATAGTAAGCTGTAGCAATTACTTTCCAGAAATTCACAGCAATTGATTTTCAAATATATGTCCTTTTCTAACTTCCAGTGAAAAGAAACATGACTCTTACGTGAAATTTAGCTATCCTGGAAATCCTGCAGCCTCTGGAAGGAACCTGATAGAATCAGACAGTTTTTTAAAGGGAGCGGCGTGGGGGAGGAATTTATGGTGCAGAAGTAAAAGCTCCCCTGACACCAGTTTCAAAGGCAGTTATTTTATCCCCAATGTTTATTATACCTTCAATCAAAACAGAACAGGCTTCCTTTTTTTTTTTTAATGATGGCTCCTTTTCCTGATCCTTGTTTATGCACACAGAATCTGGTGTAAAGCAACCAGTCTCAGCCGAGATGTGAGGCATCTACATCGCACAGAAAAGTCATACCATTTTGAAAGACTGCAATCAAGCGATGCTATGTTTTAGCACAGTTTTTAGCACAGCTTCTGAACGCAGCTTCCAAACCTGGGAATTTGCTTGCTACGCGGCAGCTCACAATCATTCAAATCACATGGGAACCTCTTTGCGCACCTCCATCCTGCCAAACAGATGCACTTCCTCCTCATATTAAAAAGGTGCATGGGTATTAGGAATACACACCTTTGAAGCAAAGGACTGGAAGCACTGTCAGTGCCAGGCATCTCCAAATCCCCCACAATTTCCACGTGGACTAAAGATGCTATAATGTCACAGGATTAAAAACATTAAAATAAAAATAGCATTACAACAAACAAGATGGGATGGGGAATGCCCTAAAAGCCAAACAGTCAGCAACCCAAAGACCTCTGTTCTTGCCCTGCTCTTGCACAGAGCCGATGTAAGCCTTAGGACGGGGTACAGCAGAAGTCCCCAAAAGCACGCTGGAGCCCCCCAATCCAACTGGCACGCACAGCATCGTGGTTGCGAAACATGGCTGGGAGGTCTCCCTTTCTGCCAAAAGGATGTTTCTGCAAGTCACACTGTATATCTTCTAGAGACCAAAAAGCCTCGTCTCTGAAGCTAAGCTAGCAATTTGGGCAGGAAGTTGGCTCTTTGAGTTGAAGTAGCCTTTTATTTATATAATGGTTGTTATGACTTTCAGGTATCTCAGGACAATTTGGCTTCCCAGTCCCAGACTGCAGCCTGCAACTCTTGCTCCAAAAATGAGTGGCCAAACTCTGTGCTTCACTCTCCTCTGACCTGTGCCATCATAACCACGCCGTGACCTGCAGCACCAGCTCTGCTCACATGAGAGGGAAAGGAGAAGGAAGACTGCTGACCAAGCACAGACCCAGGCTGCTCACCACTCCCACCTCTGATAACTGATCCCCAGGCTCCAGCTGGCCACCTGATCACAGCCTGTAGCACTAAGAAGCTCCTGAGTTCAGCATAACACAGCAGAGAGGGCTCCCCATACCTATGCAGCAATAGACACGAGTCCTGCTCTGTCCTATGGACTCTGCCTGCCCTGGCACAGGGCAGCACCAAGGCTACACCCTCATCTCCCATGCCCCTGAGCTGATTGAAACAGCCAGAGTTTTCCCAATGGGAACCAAGGGGTATCAGTGTCCTTCGGACACCTGCAGATAAGCACAGGAGCTGCAGGCAGAAGCTCTATTTTGAAATATGCGCACGCTAAAATCTATGACAACCAAGGTAAAGGAGGAATTGAGTGACATAAATGCATGCAATGCCACCAGTCACCCTCCGCCCGACATTCACACCGCTGCCAGGCACCATTCAAAGGTTGCTCAGCAGGGCTTAGGCAGCCAAGCCTTCCCCAGCCTGCAGCAAGGTCTAGGCTGTCTCAGCTAATTGCTAGCAGGGACACCAGGTAGCCAATTAAGTTAAATCACACCTGTAGGAAAGAGCTCGCCACATACCTCGCAGTAATACCATCACACTGCCAACATAAGCCCTGGAGCGAGGACGCTTACCGAAGGACTGCTTTCCAGTTTCTTGTAAACTAGAACCCATGCAAGCCACCACTCTCCTACCAGCAACACACACTCAAAAAGCCAACGGTTCTTCAGGCTTCTGGCTTTCTCCAGGTCAGACTTGCAGTAAAAACCCCACACAGCCATACCAGGGAAGGGGACAAAGGGGCACTGCTGGTAGAGCTGACTTGGTAGAGCACTTTTCTTGCTCTCTGCAGCCACATGATGACCACCCTCGTGTCACTGACTCAGCACATGCAATGCATTAGTGAACAAAGCAGAAGCACAGCTGTCGCGATTCCTAGTGCTGAAATGCCAGCATTACCATGAGATCTGCAAGAGCCACCCTTCTCATCGAGGACCAACCCGAACTCCCTAGGTGCATGTCGGTGTGCGTGACCAGACACTCCTCCCCACCATGTGCCTGGCGTGTCCCAGGGATCGCCCTTTCTCTTGTGCTAACCATTCTTGCATGGCACCAAGGCACAACACAGATCAGGGATGCGATCAGCCTCAAGAAGAAGCCCTAAACCCCGCAGTTTTAAACCAGAGATCAGTTATTTCCACTGGCATCACGGCACAGCCCCAAATGACAGCTTCAGGACAGAGGGGAGGCACAGCATGGAACCGAGCAGCCAAAGGGAACGGGAACCCCTTCTCTTTGTACAGAGCTAATCTGCAGCCTGAGCTTTAGAAACAACAGCAAAATAAATACAAGCTAACTAAAAACCAACTAAAACACCTGGGAGGGGAAAAAGAAAACCACCCAGTGGGCCTCTCACAGGTCTCTATTCCCACGGCATCTGCAAAGCTTGTCAAGAGCTTGCACAGACAGCAGCAACAGGAGGAAGCTGTGGCGAGCCCACATCACTCCACACGGTGGTGGCGGTGGAGAAGGAAAAGAGTTGCTTACGACAGGAATGCAGTCTTGTGACCAAAGGGTTTTCTTCTTTCACCCACTAAAGATGCAAGGCAGGCGCATTACTGATGTGTGTCCAAAAGAGGAGCCCTACAGACGTGAGCTCATGAGGAAGGAGGGGAGGCAGCAGCAGCAGAAAGAGAGCAGAGCTGTGGTGGAAATGGCATTTCTGCCCATAAACCCGTGCCTGGTCTTTTCTGAATTGCACTGCAGTGAAGACTTTCTGGCGTGCTAGTCTGTGGTATTAGGCCAGGAGACCGTCGGGGCAAAAATCGTCTCTCATTCCTCTTCAGGTATGAATGTAACCAATTAGAATAAGAAACTCTGTTTACACCAGCCTGTGCCAGTCTCAGCAACTCTCAAATTAGCTCTTTTTCCCATCCTTTTTAGTAAAGGGAGACCTGGCAAGAAAAGCAGTCCTTTCCAAAACAATAGCGGACCATTGAAGTTGGCGCTCGGATCCAAGTTATTTAACATTGCTTTCAACAGCCCTTGGATTAGCCTCTTCTCTGTAGCTCTGCCACACAGAGATTGCATTTCACCTCAGTAAGTGGCCTTTGGTCTGGCCAGATGAGTGGCCGTGCCTGGCCTGGTCTGCACAGGCTCCCGGCTTTGGGAGGGCTCACCCTGCAGGTGAGTTCCTGGGCTCCCGGAGGCTGCACTTCGGAAAGAAAGCACGGTGGGAAACCTCACAGCTGCCTCACTCCATCAGCCTCAGCTTGAGCACCCGCGCTGGTGCTCGCTGTGAAACAGGGCAGCCCCGGCAAGCGGTGAGCCAAAGGAGTGCTTTCCTCATCACAGCAATAACGAGCGGTGAGCCAGGGCTGTCCTTCACCACTGCTGCCACAACGAGGTCTGGCCGCCACTACACCTCCACTTCTGTATCACTTTCTTCCCACGTATTTAAAGAGAATCCCAACACATCCCACCACTTCCCATTAACCACCACCAGCTGAATAAAGAAGGGTGGAAAGCAGCAGAGCCTCTCTCACACAATACTAGGGAAAGTGACTCTCCATGGGCCTCTTGGCACTGCGTGCAACTCAGACACCCCAATCTAAACGGAGGACTTGGCTGCAGGAACACCTCGAGCATGGGCAAGATATATATCCAACTCAAAAGCAACAGAACAAATTACTCTCGCTGTGCAAGGTCTCTTCTAAGCAAACCTTGACACACTGGCTCAGACACCAGCAGAACTTCTATTTTAGTCATGAGACAGATGTGAAGCACGCATCAGTCAGTCTGGAGCTTGAAATACTGCATATCTGAACTTTCACTGTCACACTTGGACTTTTTTTCTGGCCTGTAAGTCTTATTCAAGGACAGCAGAGCAGCTGTAAAAGCAAGAAAGAGAACAAGAAGAGCTGTTTTACTGGGGCAGAAAGCAACTCTACACTACAGATACACCAAGGTGGGGCTATGCAGCAAGCCCAGTACACTGAACCAAACAACTTAGGGCATTATCCAATACCAAAAATAATTCAAACTTGCCAACCTGCCTCAAAAGAAAGCCCAGAATTACTGTGTTTGCACACTTCCTTTCACCAGGTAAAAGCCTGTTTCTCAACCTTTAAACAAGGATGTAGGGCATCGCACCAGCTTAGGCACCTGAACACCTTCCTTCACGCAGATTAACATGAGCCAGCACACAAAAACAAGTGTCGAGGATTACAGGTTAAACAAAACCTGAGAACAGCAGGTAAACCAAACCTCCCTGCTAACTAATACTGCTCCCCAGGCTCCCTTCCCAGGGAGGGACAAAAGCAGTGCATTGCGCTTCTGGCATTGTTTGAAAGCGGAATAGGGGTCTCAACTCCACCAATATTCAGGAGCTGGGACAAGACTGCAGGCGTTTTAGACCACCCTTTTGCCAACTACCACAGCACTACTCAGTCAAACCAATTGCTCAGAGGGCTATGCTGCAAAACCTCAGGAGTGACCCATTCAGGCATGTATTTTGCATGGTTCAGGTCCTGCTGAAGATCTTTTTTTTTTAAGATCAAGAGGGGTATACAATATTTTTTCAGCAGCTTTTTCTGCAAGTGTTGTACCCAATGCTGCCACAGGTGGAAGTTCAGTGAAAACCATTCTCCTCCAAACCAGCTGTTTGCCGACCCCCTGCCTGCCTTTGTTGAAGGTTCCTGTGAGCAGCTCTGATTTTGCCTGCAGCCACTACAGGGAGGGGAACACTACGGACTGGGTTGGGAGCCACAGACTTCGACCTCTTACCCCAGGAAGAGTTTGAACTGCAAAGCCTTCTAATACTGTTCTCATCTCAGAGGTTTCCTCTGAAACCAACAGCTGGAAAAGCAGAGGTGCATGGTTAAACAGATCCTGCAAAGGTTTAAGAACTGTAAAGACCTCTGGTTGAAACAGTATGCTTTGCAGATTTATTTATTTAAAGAACACCAAGCACTGTTTTTATGTATTTATAAGGCAGCTTTCCTCTGAGGATGTGAGACCTTTCCAGACATTACATGCCTGACTCCTATGTTGCCGTAAGGGAAGGAGGTGTTACTGCACAATCCTTACATCCCATGATAACCCAGCAAGAGAGCTGTCCTCCTGGTCCCAGACCCAGGCTTCACATCTGGCTGCTCTATTAGAAAGGTGTGCAGTCGCCCTATGAACACCTCTGTGCCTGCTGTGGGTAAGGCAATCTGAGCTGTATTTTACTTTTTTGAACACTTGTGAAATACAGACAACTACCCAGCCCAGTCCCCCGCAATCACGCACAACCACATGCACCAGCAGAACCCACAACATCAATCCCGTACCCAAAGCGTGTATCCCTGTGCTGAGAAGGGACACAAGGCCACAGGACAGCAGACGAGTCAGGCAGGGAGTAAGTAGCGCCACAGGCTGAAAGGCTGATCCCAGGTTACAAAATCTGCAGCTCTCCAACTCCACACTCCTGGTATGGTCAATATAAACAGAAGATACTTGACACAGGATTTTTCTCCCCCTTCCTAACACAAGCTGCTCCTCTTACCTCCAGCGGTTATGCATACAGCCCTGTTACACAACCAGGGCTTGCACAATCCTTGCAGGCATTTTATCAGCTTGCTCCTCCAAAGCTTGGAGCTTGCTAGAACCAAGAGATGCTAGCAACGACCCGTAAAAGCAAGTCAATAGACGCATTTCACAGGCAACCACACAGCACGACCCAGTGTACTTGCCAGCACCGCAAAGAAAGACCTACCAACTCCCTAAGCTGGTTACTAAACCTTTCCCAGCAGACTTGCACGTGCACTTGCAGAGCCCCATCTTTAACCCCGAACCTCCCCATCTCCTACCCCACACCGCAAGAACAGAAAGGAAAATTTGTCAATAATCCCACGTAATCCTTGCAAAGGAATAACTGGAGGCCCAGAAGTGGCTGATAACTAAGCAAGAATACTATAATAATCTGCCACCACATGTCAATCTCAGCCTCTCTTTGGACTTGTGGCCCTAGAGAAGCCATCAGAGGTACAAATGCTCCTCTTCTGCTCTTTCTGAATTCCATGAGCAATCAGCAGCACACAATTGACTTGAGTGTTTACTTGGGGAGAAGCAGCAAGAGACTATAAGCAGCCTGTAATTATTTGTTCCGATATATGACATTTCAGACTCTATTAAAAAAACAATCTTGGCAGAGGTACACCTGTCATTGCAGGGCTCATGACTCACTCTCAGCAACAGCGTGTATAAAGTAATCTCACCGCTCGGATCAAATGATCACATTGGGAAAGCAACTTATGCAAGTTCTACGAATTGTGTTTTTAGAGGTAGGAGAGCCCATGTCAGCAAATAGAACAAAGTTCAGTGTCAGCGGAGGAAACTGTTGGGTGGCTTTCTTTTATACCAGAGGAAAGGGATGGGGAAGAGATGGCAGGAACACAGACTTGAGCAGGGAAGCCTTCTTCCTAGTCCCTCAGGACTGATAAAGCATGGTATTTTGGCTGCGTCACAACAGCCAAAGGTGAGAGTAAAGATCAAACAAGATTTCAGTCCAGACAGTTCCACATGCCGCTTCTGCAGCAAGTGAACTGGGTAAAGAAACCATCGCTCCCGGCCTGTCAGGTCTCACTGCCAGCTGACCTCCCCAAAGCCAGCTGTGCCCACAGACGCTCCACAACCTGGAATGCTCAAAAGAAAGAGGTTACCTTGCACCAACGGCTCTGCAATCAAGCGCTGATGGGGCCTGTGAGCCCCGGCACAGAGGGCAGCAAGCAGCAAAGAAAGCCTCCCTTGTGACAAGGAGTTTTGATCGTGTGGCCCCGTTGAGCTCTTCCACCTGCTTTGGAAGAAACAAAACAAAAGTTGCAGAAGGCACTTACTTGCTCAACCCCGGCTACCCAGAAGGCACCACCCCAGAGATTATTGACTGAACAAAAGGCAACTGCAAACCAATGACAAAGCAAGAGGTTTTACTCTTGTCACAATTAGAACAGGACTAATTAATAGACGGTTAAGCTAGCTGTGTGACACTACCTCCTCCTTCCTGCCCACTCTTCACCTTACTCTCCAGGGCTTTTACACTAGATTAAGAGGGAAATGCTCTGTTGTGTCAGGTTTTTTTTTTTTTCCCTGTAGGACCAATATTCCTCCTGCTTCTTCCCCACTTTATGGGCAAGTGTTTCGCAAATATAGTTCTCATGCACCATCACATCCACGTGCAACACAGAGGACTCTCCGAATCCGGACACTCTACCATGTACATCCTCCTTCAGAGCAATCAACCATCATAAGATGCATCTGAAGGAAAACCCAAGAGCTGCACTGGGACAAGTTCGGGTTCTCCACGAGGGGCCTGGCTCACCAGCCCTTCCTCAACAAAACACAGATTTCCTCACCTGTAGCAGATTAATCCGCAAGTTTGCTTTGCATGTACACAACAGCTCATCAGGATTTCCCAGAGAACTACAGAAATAGTGAAAGAAAGCACATTCCCTTCTATCTAGCAAAGGGATGCATGCATCAGTGCACACCACTAAGCACAGCTCTGCCGGCTAACAACAAAATTAAATCCCGTATCTCGTCACTACGGTCCACACGAAGCATAAAGCCCTACTGAAGGAGAGACGTCCCCACCAACACTGTTTCAGAATTTAGAAACAGAGACCTGATCCTTCCTTGTACTCTTCCAGCTTCTCAACCAGATATACATTTCTGCTTTTAAGAAAGAGCTGTAAAAGTACAAACCTATTTCAGTTCTCCAAATCTGTTCAGATTAGGCAGAAAACCTCAGCGATCCCTCTTCTCTATATGCATTCCACCAGGTATTACTATTCCTTTTCACGCTCTGAAAGCTAACCCATGGTCTAAACACTGGCAGACCAAAGCTTGCTCCAAGCTACACCAGCTGTGCTTACTCCTGCAAATAAGATGACTTCCTAAGAATCAGTTCCACTTTGATGACTAACTCCCAACACCATGATCCAGGTGTCTTCACCCCCTCCAGCTTTAACATTTCCAAACAAGAGGTTTTCCATTATTTCATTTGACAAGTACATTCCCTACAGGGATAACTTCACTCTCCAAAGCAGTTCCATCAGGAAAAGAGCAGGATAAAGAGTATTCCAACACCGCAAAAGTTTATAAAGAGAATAGGCAGAACAGCAGCAAATCAGCCCAGCGTGCAGCAAAGGTGTCAGATGCCGGGAACAACTTTCTGCAGAGAAGGGCCAGAAAAATAAGTTCACTGAAGGCTTTTAACCAGCAACCACCCAGGGCGGGGTAAGCACAAGCGACCCTTCAGGGTGCTGCGGCGGCGAGGCGGGCGGACGTGGCCCTGGAGCAGCCCGGCTGCCGGCCCAGGGCTCGGCGGGGAGCAGCCTGCGGGGCAGGCAGGGCCCCGAGCACTGGCTCCCCCCGTGCCGTGCGCCCCCTCCTCAGCCCCACGGCACGGGCCCCACAGCCCCCGGGGAGCCAGGCATGATAGGGGCACCCCCTGCCCCCCAGATAACAGGGGGGCCCAGTCACACCAGACCCCCCAGCAACAGGGGGCTCTAGTCATCCCAGTCCCCCCATTTGGGGAGGGGTCAACTCACATCAACCTCCCATAAATTAACAGGGGGACCATTCATACCACCCCCCCACACTGGGGACCCTAGTCACCCCAGTCCTCCCAGTAACAGGTGGCCCCACACCACTCCCCCCATATAACGGGGGCGCACTCATCCCAGTCCCCCCCCCCCCCCCCCCCCCCAGTCAGGGGATGCCGGCCCCCCACTGTCCGTCACAGAGAACCCAGGGGGCCGAGCCCGGCCCACCCTCAGCCGCAGGGGACCGACCCAGGGCCGCTGCTGCCCCGGAAGCCGCCCGCGCTCCCCAGCCCCGGCCCCCCGCAGCACCCACCACGCCGGCCGTCGGACGCTGGCGGCGGCGCCCCGCAGCCCCGGCGCGGCCGGCACGTAGGGCGGATCGCACCATTCGGGCACACGCTCGGGGGGGAGGGGGGAACACGCTCCGCCCCCACCGCCCGCCAATGGACTGCGGGCGCGCCCGCCGGATGAGATCCCCCCCTCTGCGGCGGCGCGGTTGGTACGGCCCGTCCGCGGCCGGCGTACGGGGGGGTCTTAAAGGGACAGAAGGAACTGGGGAGGGCGCGGGGTCGGGGTTAGGGGCAGGGTGCTGGGATCAAAGGTCAAAGCGGAGGTCGGGCAGCGTGCTCAGTAAGCGGTGAAGGGTGCCAAGGGTCAGAGGTTAGGGTGGGCTGGGGATGCAGGGGAGGAGACAAGGATTAAGGTACAATGCGGTAAAGGGTGGGGGTCAGGGTGCAGAGGGCTAGGGGTCAGAGGTCACAGTGGGGTGTAAGCAACAGGTCAAGGGTCAAAGTAGGAGGCAGGGTTGGGTCAAGGTGTGGGGTCAAGGTTGGGAAGTTAGGGTTGGGGCGGGTCAGGGTTAGGGCCAGCATTGGGGTCAAGGTGGGGCCAGGGGTTGGGGTCAGGGCTGCAAAACACCCCAGCCCCGGTTTGCTGGTTCCCCACTTGCCCCCAGTTGTCCCAATTGCCCATTGCACCCCAGGTGGAGGCTGGCACCCAGCAGCAGGTGACCCCTCCCTGGGAAATGAGGGGCTGCTCTGCCTGGCCAGCTCACAGCCAGAGCAAGCAGATGCCCCTGATTTAACCACAAACCAGATAACGTCGATGTTTTGGGGAGGCCCTTCTCGTAACACTCGCACTGCCACCCACGGCGAGTTGCACAAGCAGCTCCGGAAACATCCCCAGCAGGAAAGATTTCACAACCCAGACCCCCAGACCCTGGCTCCCACAGGCAGAGGGACTGGTGCTCTCCACAATCCTTTTTTTGTGATGCTGAGTCACAACTCTGCTAAGCCCAGTGCAGCCAAAGCCAGGAATGCAGCTTGCCCAACCTCCACCGAGCAGTCCAATGGCCATGCCCTGGCCCCTGGCATCATGTGTGGGGTCACCCCAGGGCTAGCTCCGTTCCCTCAGCCAGGCACTGGCACATCCGACGTCATGGTCCTGCTGCTATCACTGTGTTGATGCTCGCTTAGAGTCAATAAAACCCTAGGAGAAGGTGCAAAGTCCCCACCAGCTAAGCCAGCAGGCACCCAGAGGGCCGGGAGAGGTGGAAGGAAGGGGCACCAACGCAAGAAGCACCAGCTTTGGGGCAGTGATGCCCTGTGCTGCAGGGACACCCCCTTTCATGCCACCATCCTAGCAGAGGGCTCAGGGGTGTGGGGCCCACTAGGCACCACTGCTGCCCACAGCAGCTCTGGCATCAGCCCCGCAGAAGCTCCCCAGGGTGACTCTAGTCCATGACTGTCCCCCACAGGGTGAACAGCTGTGGGTTAAAGATTGCAGTGGCTGAAACACACCTGCATGGCCCGAGGGGATAGCAGGACAGGGCTGGTCCTTGGCTTGGGCCCGCTGGGTGCCTAGAGCAGGGACAGGCATTATGACACAGCCCATCCCAGTCTGTTCCTGGCAGGGAAGGAGCTGGGCTCTCATCACACCCAACCCAAACCCCCCGGGGTGGATGAGTAAGCCCAGCCTGGCCAGCCCACAGGGTCCTGTTCAGTTGGTGCTTTTCCTCCACATGTATTTCTCCTACCTGCTGCAGGGTGTGTACGAGCTCACGCCTCCCCGGCTCTCCTCCATCCCCAGCACAGGCTGGGGCTTAATGTTTGGCCACGGAGCCTCCATGGTGCCGGCCGACAAGCTGGGACCCAGCCGGACAGCCACATCGGTGGTGTTTGGTGGTGCCTTGCTCCAGCACAGCTACTGGGCCCCCAGTGCAGGATAACTGTCAGCACGTGTGTGCTTTGCCCCAAACAAATGGGCAACAGGAAAGCAAAGAAATACAGACCCATTTTTCTTTTGACATCGGTGTCTCTTGCCAGGCCTCCCCACACTGCAGGACCCCACTTGCTCCCGGCCAGGGTGGTAATGTAGGTCTGAGTCGGTTCTGCTTTCCTCATATACCCCCAACTACTTTTCTCTTGCACCACGGTGGGTGCAGAAGAGCAGTGGGGATGGAGCTGGGCTCTCCCAGAGCATCCTTCCTGCAGCAGAACCACTGCCCCGAGCACAGGGGAATGGCCGGCTCAGCTCCCAGAGCTTGTCCCCAGACTCCTGTAACCCTGCAGTGACCCCCTGAGGGCACAGGGGCAAGCCGAGGGGCTTTCTGGACTCACTGTGCACCCCGCCTCCAGGGCAGATGCCAGACTAACATTGAAAGAAGCAGCAGTTTTACTGGGAATGTACCAGAGGCACAAAATAACAAATCTTCAGGGACAGCATGTTCCCCAGGGACAGCTATCCCAGGATGAACTGGTTTTTGATTTACTAATTATTTTTTTTTCCCCACCCTCCCCACCCTGCTTTAGCAACTTCAATTCTCTGTCTCCCCTCCAAGGAAAAGATCTGGTACTGCAACGTGTGATCAGTAACCTTGCTGTGAGCTTAGGCAAATGCCAAAGCCCAACAAGCTGATGATTTTTTACCTCCTTCATACAAATTTAATATCTCCTTTCAGCCTTCAGACATGTTTGTAAACATCTCATCCTGACCCCTTCCTTCTCTCCCAGCAATCTGCCTTCCCTGAGTGAGGAGTTCCAAGTTTGCCACCAGCCCTGGGGACATGGGACTTGCTCGGACTCCGCTGCTAGAAAAGCAGGTGGTCCTCAGGTGATTTGTACAACAGCATTTCACTGTGAAACAGCTGCCCTCGGGAAAAACAGAGAACAGACACTTAACTGAAAAAAATAAAATCTTTGCAACCACCCATCTGAAAGCCTCTGACCACAGGTACAGCACATTGTAAGTGACAGGTAGGTGTCGTGGCAGTTGTACAGCTGGACTCGGAACAGCCCTGGGGACACGGTGGAAGCTGTAGAGATCAGAGAGACCAACTGAACTGCCAGGGTCATCAGGAAGCTCACAAAAGAGCTGGGAGCAGAAGGAAAAAAACCCTAACTGTGGTTTTGTGCCCATTCTGCTATGTCCCATCCCCAGGGCTCACCCATGGCCATTGCCTCATCCCAGCAAGGAAAGAGTAGTGGTTGGTACCTGCTCCCTTGCACACGGGCAAGTCCCCCTGCTGCCGGCGCCAAGGGGCCCACTGTACCTCCTGGAAGGAGGGTTGCTGTCTGTTCCCCACACCGGCCAGGCTTGGGGCTGTTGTCGCTGCCAGCAGTGACGCTACAGTGACTCTTACAGGCCAGGCCTTTCTCTACCACTGTAAAGCCACGAAATTACTCACTTGAAACACACCATCCCTTTGAAAGCTCTGCAGGGAGAATGAATCTTTAGCAGATCACTGATATGAGTCAGAAAGAGAAAATAACCAGTTTCCAGCCCCACGAGCGTTTTCTGATCTGTGGCACTGCCCATCCCCAGTGCACGTCCTTCGTCATTAGCCAGACCTGCAGCTAGCACCCATCAGACACCCACAGCCTGCCCCGCAGTCCCCATCGCACCTGGCCCACCACCCAGAGGGGCACGTTCCAGCTCCCCACTTGAAAGCAAACCCAGAGATGCAGCAGTTTGTCTTTCAGATTGTGTTTAAAACTTACAATTTGAAGGTATACAATATTTGCAATTGCTACCAGTCATCATCACCCTTCTGCACGCTTCTGGAAAAATCAGTGATAAAATGCCTAGGCTTACAGGCAAGGATCTCACAGGGAGTTAAAACAAGGCACTAGCGAGAGTGCAGTATCAACATTTCCATGTTATCTCTAGTATTTCTTTCCTGGTATTAAAAACATGTTTCTAAGTTCCAAACAAGCACCTTATCCTGTTCTTGCCCCACACTAAGCATGTAACAATGCAATTGCTGTCAGCAGGAAAAACAGGACTGTGAAGTCAAGTCCATTTGTGATCCCATGGAGCACTGAAGCAATCAGGGATGAGGTGGAGCTGGTCACCAACTCCAGGCTGGTTCCCAAATTGCTGCATCCACCTGCAGAAAGCCCCCATGCAGGAGTGCCCACCTTTGCGAGCAGAGCTTCTTAATAATGCGCAACTGAGGTCTAAGTCCTCAGCATTCACTTCGGTCTTCCCCCAGAGCAAGCCCCTGCGAGGCCACACATAACTGTGGCAGTCATCCCAGAAGGGCTGCTGGAGAAGTAAAGCGGCTCTACGGCAACACCGGGCTTCTTCAGACACTGAGGAGGAGAAAAAAGGAAGAGGCACGTACATGCTCTGGAGCATGCAGCTGCCGACGCTGCCTACGACCTTGGCTCGCTGATAGCATGGAGGAGCCCCGAGGCTCTTGCGGTTTCGGAGGGACAGGTTAGGCACTGCAAGAACATCTCCAAGTAATGGCACTTTGTGCTTCACGAAGCACTAGTTTTTGGGTTTTGGGTTTTTGTGTTTGGTTTGGGGTTTTTTTTTGAGCACAACAAAACTCTAAGCCAAGAGTCAAAGACAATAGTTGAGATCACGGCTGATTTACAGAGACAGCAGATTCCTCCTGGCACAGTAAAGCAGCTACAGAGCTGGAAATAAGGCTCAAGTCCCACCAACTCGACCGAACTCCCACAGGCACCAAACACTGCATCCAGCTCTGAATCCCTTGCTGAAAACTCCCCTCTCCCACAGCCCTTTCCACCAGCTCTGAAGAAAACAGAGAGAGATTGTGGTAATATTGGTGGGTGAGACATCTAAAGCTGAGCAGTGCGAACACCCCCAATGGAATTGCTACATTCCAGTTAATTCTTCTAAACCACTGTTAAGGTCCTGCCCAGCTCCTTGGCTTTATATACATTTGCTCCATAAATGCGCAAAATCCTTTACTGAAAAGTCTTCCACTGCTTTGCATGCATCTGAGGTTGCCTTACCAATAAGCGCTGGCAACACAGGCTCAGCTAGAGCAGGGCTATCCAATAACTAAGGTAACATGTTGATATGTGCACAGACTGCAGCTAAGAAGGACCTTCAGCATTTTTGAGCTGTGTTTTGGGCGGCAGAAAAGGGTCTTCTGTATTCTATCCTCTTGCCTCAGCCCTGGCTTAACAAGCCTCCTTCAAGCCACACTCTTAGTGGAGAAGTCACTGGTAGCAGAGACATTTGTCCTCCTCCACTGAAATATTAAGTTATAAACTAAGGTTTTCATGATTTCAACCTCTTTTGGGTCCTAGTTACATCACACCTGTAAACAAGATAGGAGGCTAAGAGCCTCTGTGTAGCCCCCATGTGCTTATTGCTGCAGCCTGGTTAAAGCCCAGATTAGTCCAGTGTTTTGACAATCAGGTTCCTAGCTTGAGGTGCGGAGCTGATACACCATAACTCTAGTGGCAGTGTGGAAAAAGGCAGCTGTTAAACATGGCAATGAAAAGACTCCAAAAGGATGAGAAGTGCAGAGGCAATACAGTCCACATCCCCCCAGCAATATAAAAAAGTAAAAAAAAAAGTTATAAAAGGAAATATAATTAAAATAGTTTGTGCCAGGGAGCAGGGGAATGGCCTACAGTGGAGCTACCAACCCATTCCCCAGATACAGCAAAGCTGCCAGCAACGCACTGCTGTGTGAGCATCACACCATGGTCCTGCCACAGTATGAGCATCCTGCTGCTTTCTGGAGGATCAGTACACCTGGACTTTCAAAAGTTCAGCTGAAACAGGAGCCACTGTGGCTGCTGGATACCCTGACACTTGCTGAACCCCAGCCAGGGGGCCCACGCCTGTGGGTGTCTGTGGATCAGTCAGGCACGCATGCTGTGGGGGAGAGAACATGCCCAGCTGGCAGCACTGTCCGGACGAGGCTCCAGCACCAGCGTGGGCCTGCATGTAACACTCTCCAAAGGCACCTCTGGCTTGGTAGGGGGAAAAAGGGAAGCTGTGTCCTGCAGCATGGCTGTGCTGAGAGTCCTTGTGTCCCAGAGCATGGCCACATCCTGGAGCACAGCTGTGTTGAAACCCCTGGCTCTGAGCATTGGGGTGCTGCATCTGGAAAGCGGGAAGAGCTGGAGGCGAAGAGCAGTAGTAGCTTTGGGTGGGGTATGCGCCTGGTGCAGGGTTAATCCTGGGCGGGAAGAAAACAGAAGGTTACGCTGTGTTCAGAACTGGCATTGCCTAATTAGAGCTGGAAGTGTCCTGGGGGTAGATTTTCTCCTGACCAGTGCTCAGAAAGGTCACTGCAATCCATCAGAGAGATTCACTACAACAACAGAAGCTCGTATTATAAGCAGCACCTGAGTAAAAATAGGTTTACTGGCCTCCCAGGACAGATGTTCCCACTGCCAACCCACACCAATTCCACAGCCACTGAACGAGCGCGGTTCTTGGCCCCGAGTCTCTTTGTGCATAGAACACACAAGCCAAACTGCAATGTGCTTTAAGATTTCCATATGCATCCTCCCTGCCTTCCACTGAATGACACATCTGCTAGGTTATTAATCAGGATAAGTCACAGCTGCCAAGAGTTATTATCAAGAAGCCGTAAAGGCCTTTGGTGTGAGGAAGAGCCCAGGGTATAGAGAGAAAAGGGAAGGAGGAGAGAGTTACAAATAAAATTAATCATTCAGAAGCAAGGTCTAGAAGCAGCCTTTGCCAACAGAAGGCATGACTCATCCCGCTGAAACGTATCAAGTGAGGCAATCTGCCTAGAAGCCAAAGCCTCTGGGACTTCAGGAGTACTGCTCAGCCCACGCACAACACTAAGATGAGTGCTGAGAATCAAGACAGTATTCACGAAGACTGTGATGCCCAGATTCCCAGCAAGAATAAGAGACCGGCTCATGCTGGGGTTTTGGGCTTGGACTTTTTTTTTTTATATGGGATGTGGTTTTGGTTTGTTTTATTTGTGGACTCAAACATGATGTCAAAGCCTCAGCCTTCTAGAAATGTCTCCTTTCTGGTGGCAAGTCGATGCCACAAGTCTTATGAAAATAAAAAAAAAATAAAAAAAACAAAGCACAAAAAAATCCCAACCAACCCAAAACCCAAACCATCAAGAGCACGTACTTGGGAATAAGAATCAAAATACTAAAAATTAAGCCCCAGAAGCACACATACAACTTGTGTCTAAGACACAGAGACATGCAAATTTAGCTGCTGAAATGGAAACATCCTAGAAACACCTTCCCACACTTTGCTTGATAGTCACATGTTCATGTAAATACCTTTGAGCCAGAACAGTCTAGTTATGTTAACTTTACCTAAAGAAAGCAGGTTTAGACACAGAGCTTAGATGATGTGCACAACAGTTATTAGCAGAAGCATTAGGCCGATGCAGACACAGGCTCAGTATGCAGCAAGACAGTCCCTCCTCCCAAAAGCAGCACTTGCACAGAAGGAAGAGAGTAAGAAAACGAATGCTACTGGATCTGCCTGGCCTCCCCTGCAAGCACTCACATGTTTGAGTGCCCTAATGGATCTGAGGTACACTCCTGCTGCAGGCAAGGGCTTCCTTTACTGTTTCCCTGGGGGTGAAGGTAGATGCAAACACTTGGGAATGTTTCCACTTCAAAGAATGCTTTACAGTGAGCTGATGGCTTAAATACATAGAATTTAACCCTTAATAGAAAACCATCCTTCCTCTGCGAAACGGAAATGACATCTTAGAACAGGGAAAAATTTGACCTAGATTTCCAAGCTTTTTAGAATGCAAGTGAGTTCTCATGGCTTGTAACATACACAAACTTAAAACCATTCCTGAACATCAGCCACAGGCCCCAAGGTTTCTTTTTGGTAAAGCAACCTTGCCTTCACACTGAAAACATGCATTGAAAGGTCCACATTGAACTTTGTAAGTGACGCCTTTAATTTATAATGCTCCTACATATATTTGGACACAACTCACTTCACAGCATTCCTGGGAGGCAAGGTGGGGCAAAGAAATGTAAAGATCACACCCCAGGGAGCAATACAGCCACGAACAAACGCTGTAAGTCCTAATGTTAGGGCAGAAGAGCATGATTTAGCCTTCAAGTCTGCCAAGCTGCAAATGTACACACACTTGGAGCAAATGAGAGGTCTTTCACTTCGATTTAGCTTTCACTGAAAGACCTGGTTGAGTTAATGTGTGATAACGTATTAGTCATAGTCACGTCACCAGCGTAACATCAATGGGTCAGTACGTTCCCTTTCACACTCAGGATATGAACACGACAAGCACGATACGGCTTTTAAAATCTATTTAGTGCCTCCACTTATGTATCCAAATTCCCCTATATCATAAGACCTTTCACAGGAAATCCTGTGCTTACTTGCAACTTTCGGAGGCTCTTCTCTCTGCTAAGGACCCTGGGATATATTTCAGCCCTGGTATCCTCTTTAGCAGTCTGAAAGGGAAGACCTGGTCCAGTTTAGAGCTCACCGACTCTGGAAAATCCAAGCAGAAACAGTAGCCAAGACCATCTGAAGTCATCAGCGTGTTAAGGAGGACTGCAGACAAAACGCCCTCATTTCTAACACAGCCACACACAATCCTGCTCCACCCACAAACTACTTTCCCTGGAGAATTCTCCCAAGTCCTACCCAATGCCACCTTTGCAGACCATCACCCTTCTCAGCTCCATGTTCTCTGTGTGCATTAAAGCCACAGGGGAAGCAGAAGCACAAGGTGAAAAATAAATGCAGAACTGGGTGTGATGAGGACTGGCAAAGCCAGCAAGAGTTTAATGCAGAGCAAGAGCCCAAGAAACACCATAAAGCCAGCGCACCTCGCCAATGAGAACCACAGCAGGTTCTCCGCCTCATGAACAAGCGATCCCGCTCCGTTTCAGCGCTTTGCACTTGGAAAGGATACAGGCTTCTCCAGCTAGGAGCCCACACAGGTTACTCAAGAGAGAAGAGTGGGGGATAAACCATGCTATGCAGAGCATAAACCATGGCACCAGTACCACTGGAACTCTAATGCCAAAAAACAGCGTCCTCTTCATCCGTGAGCGGGTAGTGGACACACCCAACGTAGCAAAAGCTACTGGCATGAATCCTTTGGCATCTTCCACCTCTGACACCTTTGAGACAACGGTCTCGAGTAAGAGGTACAGGAGGGCGGAGACAACGGCAAACATGACAGTGAGGAAGCAGTGCTTCACAGTACCAACATTCTTCTCAAAGCTGCCAGCAAAATACCAGATGATAATGGCACCGCAGGTCAAGGATATGAGGTCTTCATAGACAAAGATGTAGGTAACTAACCTGTGAACTGAGCACACCAGCACATTAGAAAGGCAGAGGCAGCAACAACTTTATTTTAAACCACTACAATGACATGCTTAAGCAGACAGAAAGTGAGACAACAGGATTAATTACTAGCTTTTGTTTCTGTTCTGGTGTAGAAGAAAAGGAACTTGAGGCCTTTAAAACCAAGTGTAAATAAGCAAATAGAGTTAAAACAAGTGCTATCTTGGGTATCGCTGACATATGGAGTGACTCTTGCTGCTTCCTGGGAAGCTGCCTGGAAAAAAGCAGCAGTATCTGTAGTAAATTTCAGTCTCATTAAAAGAGAAGACAGGAGACATAAAAATGACTGTTACATTAACTATGATTTTGCTTAACAGATAAAACACTTCTTGAACTGTTAGAAGGCTCATTTTTCTCACAAAAAATGCCTGGAGGTTATCAGGCCTCAGAAGTGCTCCTAGGCCCTCCAATCAGCTGTTCTTCTAGGCACTCAGTGAGGACTGAGGCAAAGAGTTCTCCACCTCCCTCCCATCAGCCTAACCTATAGCAAGAAACACAGCAGTCGAGAGTATAACCTGATGCAACCTGACCGCCCCCGTGGAGTCAAGTGAGGAGATGGCTGAATTCATCCATGAGAGCACTGCATTGCTAAAACAAATCACTGCATGCTGGTAGCTAGAGACACAGTAATTAATAGCGCGATAAAAATAGTTGTGTGACCACCACAGGGGCTGAGGAAGCAAATCCCCTGAGCTCCTAGCAGCATGCTCCCACTCTGCAAGGGCCAGAGATGGGGGTGGAGGGGGAGCAGCCTGATAACGGGGGGCTGAGATGGATGCCTAGCAGGCTCGGTGCAGAGCTAGGGAAGAGCCTGGAGACCGAGGAGCGAGGAAGAGCAAGGGGGAGGGCCCCGAGAGGCGGGCCCCGGAGGGAGCAGCAGGCTCGGTGAAGGGTTCGAGGAAGTGCCTAGAAATGGGAGCTGAGGGGGGGGTCCAAGGGGTCAAGGGGAGGATACAGGGAAGGCCCGGAGAAGACGGAAGCGAAGGCTTAGTGGGGGATTTGGGGAAGGCCTGGAACGGGGGACCGACGGTGGGGACGGAGCGGCGAGGAAGCAGCGGGTACTCCGCCCGGGCGGCCCCCGCTCACCTTCCCCCGCACGCAGGGCGGCGGGCCGCAGCGAGGCGGCGGAGCGGGCGGCGGCGGGGGTTCCCCGCAGCAGCCCAGGCGCGGAGGCACCGAGTGACAGCAGCAGCGTAACGGCGGCAGCGACCGACGGGCGCTCCCACCCCGCCGCCATACTGCTGCCCGCCGCCCCGCTTCCGGCCGCCGCCGGAAGGCCTGCACCGTTGCCCTGGCAACGCGAGGCGCTGCGGCGCCCCGTTACCATGGAGACAGGCGGGCGGGGTTTGGGGTTTTTTTGCTCCTCCTTCTTAGATATTTTTTATGATTTTTTTTCCGCTTTCCAGAAGGGAAAAACATCCCCGGGGAGAGGCGTGAGCTATTGCTGGAAGCCCTCCCTAGACTGGGGTCCTGCCGGCCCCCTGCTACACAGCAACCCCGGAGGTGGGGGTCCCTGCAGTCCCCCAAGCCAGGAAGGCCCCGGCTGTCGGCTACCTGCTGCCCTGTGGCGGGGTCAGGCTGCTTGGGAGGGCCAAGTGTTTCCCTTTAGGTGCGACGGACGGAGGCGGAGAGGAGGGCCTGGACCAGAACCGCATCTTCCCGTGCCACCTGCGCTAGCACCAATGGAGGGGTTGCCCAAAGACAGGCCTCCTCCATGTCAGTGTGTTACAAACCAGGCTAAACCTGCTGAAACAGCAACAACTTCGTTGTTTGTCTGCAGTGCTGTGCACGCACTGGCTGAACACCCCACAGCCTGAAGGGAAGTAGCAGACGGAGTGGTGCTCTGGAGCGGGAGCCCCTCACCCTAAGAAGCCCCTGCGTGAGGAGAGGGACATGCAGGAAAAAAGGGAGAGGCAGGGAGAAAGAGAGGCTTTGCTCCAAGGAGGGTGGGAGGCACCCAGCAGTGAGCAGAGGATGTGGCTCCCACTGCCCAGTTCCTGGTGCTTGGACCTGCATCCGCTCACCACGAACAGCAACGTGGCAGAAACGCTTCCCCACACCAGTTCCTCCTCCAGACAAGACCCCAGTTGCTGGCTGCTGGCTCAGGTCTAACAAGAGACCCATGAGGTCTCATCTACATGGGAAGGATCAGAAGAAACACACCTTCCCCCACTCCCTCTGATTTTGCAAAGCGGGAAAAGCATTTGAAGCAGCTGGAATCTCTTCCAGCTGAGGGGGTTGAGCAGAGGGTCGAGAGGCCGACATCTTTTCCCCACCCCAGCTTCAAGATTTTTTGAAAGCAATGGGAGCGCAGCACAGAGTTATCAGCAGGCACACAGACACATGAGCTTGTTGCTCTCTCTCAATTAATGCCATTTTCCACTTATGAGAATCCTTCAGTCTCTGAGGAACGTAAAGGCACGGAGAGCCTCTACACATTGTTTGGGATCTGCCCTAATCCCAACGGTGCATTGCAAAGGCAGCCTTTGTGAGAGGTCGTGAGAAGTTCCAGGTCGTCGCAGGCAGAGGAAGGCTAATGGTACAGAATAACTTGCAGCTGGAGGAGATGAAGTTTTTCAAGGACAAACGAAATGATGGGGAGAGAGCTCAACCCCTTTTTTTTTTAATTAATCATTCTAGTCACTGCTTGTTTTTCAGAAACTTATTTTAGGCTGTGGCAGTGGGATTTGCCTCCCGCTGCTACGCTTGGGGGAAAGAGACAGCCCAACTTGTTTGCAGATCTGCTTAATCCATTCAGCTGAAATCAGAGAATACTCTTCACTGCCTTTAAAAACAAAAAAAACCCACAACAGTAAAACCTTGAAGCACTCACTGTTTCTCCAGCTGATGCACGCCCAGACTGTCACTAGTCAGAAGGCATGTAACTGTTAACCTTCCCCCTCCAACTCTTGCAGAAAGATAGCTTGACACCAAACAAGAAATAAGACTGCTAAAAAACAATCAGATTAAATAATCAGTGTTGCTTTTGCTGTCGTTTCAGTTTGTTCCTCGTTAACCTTCCCTTCTGAAGCAACATACCCTGTTTCATATATGTGCCTCTCAAAATCACCGTCTCTTTTTCCAGAAGACCATTCTGCAAGTCAACATTTGGCTTTTTAAGAGTCAGGCACTCTAGCAAACCTGTTTTCTTTATTCAGTGGGGCCCAGATTTTGGATGTTTTCTTTTAACTCCAGCTTCTTTTCTTGGACATGCATGCCCAAAGCATACCGAGGACTTCCCCCCTAGGTGGCTGCTGTCAAATTTGGCATGGGGAACTCTTTTTTGGAAGGCTTTAAACATCCTCCGGCACAAATGGCGATGCACAGTCGGGGTGCTGGGAGGGAAATCGAGGGGGCTGCTGGTGCAGAAAGCCGGGCAGACGCACCAGAAGCCCCCTCCCCCGCCCCGTTTCCCTCCCTGCACCCCGACCATGCCCTGCGTGTTCATTAATTAAACTAATTTAATCTTTTAAACGATTCCCTGCACGGCCTCGTCCCACCCCGCACGCCCTTACAGCGCCGAGCACCCACTGCCCCCTCCCCCAGTACAACCCCCCCTCCGGCCGCCGTCACTTGGTACGACCCGCTCCCCCACCCACATCCCTACGCGGGTGGTAGGCGCCGCGGGCGCCGATTGGCTGCCCGGCCCCGCAGTCCGCGCGAGCTGCGGGTGCCTCAGTGTGCGCGCGGCCGGCGCGGCGCTCGGTGTCTCTGTCTCTCTCCCCCCCCTTTCCCTCAGCCCGCTGAAGCCGCCGCCGCCATGGCTTCGGGTAGGTGCTTCCAGCCCCGCCGGGCTGAGGGGGCCTTGGTGGCGGCTCTGCTTCCCGTCGCCATCCGCGGGTGCGGCGGGGCGCGCGAGGGTGGGCGAGCGAGCGAGCGCCATGTGGCGCAGGTGGAAAAGGCCGCGGCCGTGTTATGGGGGAGGTGCGGCCCCTTCCCCCCCCCCACCCCCTCCCCCCATTATCGCCCGCTCCGCGCGCTCTGCCGATGGGGGGGAGGGAGCCACGCCCCCGTGGGCTACGCCCCCTTTTGATCGAGGTCACGCCCCTCCACTGGGACCCCGCCCCTTTACGGCCGGGGCGTGGTCAGTCCGGCCACGCCCCCCGGTGTCGCGATGGGGTGGGGGCAGGCTCCCATCGGGGCTGCCCCTCCCCATTTTGGGTCGAGGCCCCTCTTTGGATTATGTTACACACACACACCCCCCCCGGTGTGAGATGTGGGCCCACTCTTGGTTCTTGTCCCCACCCCCCGCGTGGGGCCCCCTTGGGGTTGTGTCCCCCCCTGGTGTGAGATGTAACCCCTCCTTTTGCCCTGGGTCATGCCTTTGGTATGGGACATGCCTTCCTGCCCCCCAGCATGGGACCCACCTTCCCATCCCAGTATCTGCTGCATCTGCTCTGCATTCTGCTCTAGGAGCCTCCCCGAGGGTGCCAGCATGGGGAAATGCTTCACAGCCACCCTGATGGTGGCTTAAAAATGTCCTGGTTGTAATTCTTTTCCTAGTGGAGGCCTTTAGTTGAGTACGGAGACAGTGCGTCTGCTGTTCCAGATGACTTGACAGAGCCCAGCTTCTCCTGGGGCTTCTGGAAGCATGTCGTGTTGCTGTTTTCTCATGCCATTTGAAAATGGGATCCGTCCCACCAGCAGTGATGCCCCTGTGAAGCTGCGGATAGGTAGCGTACCCCAGAATGGGAGAAGGAATTCCAAGGCTATAAGTGCTTTGTGGAGTGAGCCCTGTTTTGTTAGGGTTGAGCCATTTTAGTGTTGTCTCATGTTACATATAGGAATGTTAGAGAATACAAGCGAGGTATGTTAAAGGAATCCATTAATGTAAGGAACAGTTCTTTACTATGAAAAGAAAACATACCCAAAGGTACTGTAAAATGAGTTCAGAGCATGAATTCTTCTACTAAATGAGTGAAGTTTGGCAGCAAACTAAAACCACTTTTCTTCCCAGACCTCAAGTACTTACCCGTCAAGCATCTGAGTATCTCCTCTGTTTTTACTCTATGGTGGTGCTCAAACATGAGATTCTTTTTCTGTTGAGAATACTACAGAAGCAGTGCTGCTTCTTTATATGAATTACTTCATATGAGATCTTCAGTTTTCAAATATACATGGTAGATTCTTCTGTCTTAAGAGGAATATACTTCCTGAGCAGTGCAAGGTGACTAGTCTGCTGTGCCCCACTTCATTCACAGGAAAATTTTCCATAAACTTTTTAAATATTCAGAAAAAAGTCTCTGTATCCAAGAATCTCCAGAATGAACTGTTATTTCCCAAAGTACTTACAGGCTCTTGTCCCCACTGAGCCCGCCAAAAGAAATCAATCAGAAGTCTGTAGACTGAGGTCCAAGAGGATGCAGAAAATTATATAAATAAAGGAAATTCCCCTGATTCTGTGTATTCATATTTTATGGGCTCCTTATCTGGTTGCTTTCAAACTTTTTCCAAAATTTTGTGGTTTGGCAGAAGCTTGTGAGGGAGAAGCTAAGGAGATTAAATGTAGTCCTTCAATTTATAGCTCACTGCATCCTTAGTCAAGAATTCTTTCTGATAGAACCATTAATATTTGCTTTAATTAGCAGCATTAATGGCATATAAATTTTAGAGTTGAAGCATAGTATTAAAATGTGGTTCCCTATGTAATAGTAATCTTTGTGATCATTTAAATTGAAATAATGTAAAAATTTTATCTTCATCTCATTAAAAATAATAAACATGTTTGAGTTGCACTTCTACATTGTTGTTTTTAGTTGCTTTTCATTATGAAAAGGCAATGAAATATTGGTGTAGCAGTGCAAAAGGAGAATATTTCATATCTGAGTGAAACTGCTTTATAGGATGGGTGAGATGAAATATTACTTCATGTCAGCTTTTAGTAAATGATTCTTTTATAGAATATGAAATTTGATGCTTTGTGTTACTTTGAGGAGATACTTTACCAATAAAAATGCTGGTTTATGTCTGAATAGCTTAGGTGGTAGCCTCGTCTTGGAAGTGTGTGTGCTTGTGTTTAAGTATATGTGTAAGTACTGGCAGGATTGGATTTATAACCAGATGAGAGAGGTATAATGAACAGACTTTGAGCAATTTGATGTGTGTTTTATTCAGAAAATGATTATAGCTGTTGATAGTTTATGACATTTACCCTCATTGTAATTCACTCTCAGTTCCAGCTTTTTAGCCAGTTCTAGGTGTAGAGGTTAGAGAGAGTGAGTGGGGGAAAGACTGAAATCAGCAACAAAAACAGAGGGGTTCTGAATAGTTTTTATTAGACCACGGTACCACAATATTTGTATTAGTCCTTGAAGTGATTTGAAAGGAACAGGAAAATTGCAGGGCTGTTACCCAGAGTGACAGTACTTGGTGAGGCTGGTAGAGAAAGGAAGCAAACGTCTGGTTTTTGACAAGAAGATGGGAATTTCATGCAAAAAATGTCAAGAGGAATTGAGACTCCTGTATAGAAAAGCGAGGACGACAGAGTTCGTGCAGTCAGAAGGTGTTTGGGCATAGAGCAGCTTGGGGAGTGTGGGTGTCTCTGAAGAGGTGAAGCCTGCTTGTGTCCACCTGAATGCTGAAGGGTCTGAGGTTGATGGAGCAATGCGTGTTCTGTGTGTCTGCATCTGTTGCAGGCAGCTGGCTTGGGAAACGAAATCTTTCTCCTATATAGCAAGAGCTTTTAATACATAAAAATTTGTAATTTTGAAGAAGACAAGGAAATCCATCATTATGCAATTAACAAGATAAAATAATGTGATAAGCTAATTCAGGAAAGGCAAAGCACTCTAAGAACTCAATTCCAGCTAGCAGGTAGTAGCATTTCTCGTAATGTTGATAGCTTTTACAGATTAGATGCTCTACTTTAAATAGAAGTGAATAATTCTTTTTTTAACTTGAGGTCATATTTTGAAATTCGCATTCTTCCAGGGTGTTTCACAGACTCAGTTTCTGTGATAACTGAGGTTTATGGCTTGAGCTATCAGTAATGTTTTTCTTTTTGCAATATGAGAGAAGAAGGGAGATGTCATGGTTTCTCCATCGCTGATTTTACACCTCCAGTTTCTGCCTCTGTCTGTGCCCTTTTGCTAGGCAGAGTTTTCTTTCATCTTAAAAAGGGATTCAGTAGGACTGACCTCCTTAGCTTCGCTCGAGTAATTAAGCTGCTGCATTCTGTTCATTGATAATGGGATGGGACTCTATTCAGTAGCCACTGGGGGGGTTGTGCAGTCCCGAATATTTGAAGAGGTGCCTCAAAAATGGAATTCAGATCCTTCAAAAGGGAAGTTCAAAGTGGCTACGCTTGTGTCTTGTGCCATGCACCCTATGCATCTGAGCTCCTCTTCTCCCCAGTCTTAGCAGTCTCTGTTTTTGTTAATAAAGAGGAAGGCGTCTCATTCGATGGGGAAGGCAGCTGCATTATCCGGTGTACTTGAACCTTTCTCCGTCTCCCCAGATTTCTTCCTCTTATAGTAGGTAGAGGAATAAAATGTTAATTGGAAGTTCTCAACATGACTTACTTCTTTTTCTAGATTCTGGAAGTTACAGTCAGTCTGGGGGCCAGCAGAGGTATGTGTGGGGTTTTTTTGCTGTTAGCAATTAAATCTGCAAAATAAAAGACCGTTTAGGATTCCCAGCATGGTGTTTGAATCGTTGGGCATGATACAGTGTTGATACGTTTTTGGAGTTACAGGTGCAGAAAGCTTGGTGTGCCCTGGGCCTTTATTATGATGTCTTATAAAATGGGAAAAAAATGTATATTCCTGAAGGGAAGACAATAAGCAGGTTTAAATTGGAATTACATCTTTTCAAAAGTTCTTACTATTAAATGTTATGAAAATAGAGAAATTTTTTTCCTATGACTGCATTTAGCTGTTCATTAAGATTTTAGTCAAAGGTTATACAAGTATAAAGGTGATGGGCCTTATAGATGTAAAATTGTATTTTTCCATTTTATTTTCCCATTGGAAGGAAATTTTTGTTAAAACAACCCTCTGATAACTGTTCATAATTGTGAAATTTAAAAGCCAGTTAATAAGATAGCTGCAAGTTTGGGAGGGGGATATTTTAATCAGTGAAACAAAAGTGGTTTTATGGAAGTATGAAAATCATGGCTAATACTGCTAATGAAAGTCACAAGGTTCTATGCATGTGGGACTGCATGAGTTTGAGTTTGTATCTGAGTATGACATGAGTTTCAGCACATGGGTCTTCTGTCAGTTCATGAAGTCCAAAAGTGGCAGAGTAACAAGTAAGTATAATCTAAAGCTAGTGTGGTTTTTTGATTATAATGTCATTGTTGAATAGTCCAACAAATACCAAATTGACAGTAATTGATTAAAATTAACTTTGTAAGAATTTACTGAAAAACTTAAAATGCCTTGGTTTCATGTGATAAAGTTTTCTGTGATTCTGAAGAATCCGTCAAATTACAGTAAGCCTAACTTTCATGTACTTTAAATTTATACTTGAAACAGAGCAGAAATTAAAATAAGCTCTTCCAGCTTCTGACAGTCAACTACGGTAATCATTAGTTTATTGATGCAGTTCTAATATGCCCACAACTGCAGTACTTGGTTTAAACACCTACTTTGGAATGAAAAGAAACTTAAAATAACACCAGAAATACCTTTACTTTCCAACTCCTGTGGAGGGCGCTGTAAGCATTTACTAAATGCATTTTTCTCTTACAGCTATTCGTCCTATGGCAATCAGAGCAGTCAAAATTATGGACAAGCACAGGTAAGTTGAAAGCAACATTGTGTCTTTCAAAGCAGATGTTACTTGAGTAAAAATAATTGTTCATGGGTGACCATATCTGGGCCAGGAAGCAGTCCATTCTCAGCTGTGCTTGGTGTCTGCAGTTGTCTAGTGAGGGAAAGCTGTAATTACCTGCTGTGGAAGTGAGCCTTGCTTGAGTATGTTCTTTAAATTACAGGGATATTCTGGTTATGGGCAGAGTGGGGACAATTCCTCCTATGGACAGAACTATGGAAGCTATCATGGGAACTATGGACAAAATCAAACAGGTTTGGCTAGCTTGTTACATTCATTAGCAGTAATTAAAATGTGAATATTTACTAAAAATTTTCTTCCTCAATTTCCAGGTTATGGACAAGATTCCCAGGGATACGATGATGAATCCAGTTATGAAAATCAGAATCAGAGCTCATACAACCAGCAGTCTTATGGCAGTCAGGGGCAGCAGAAAGGGTCATCTAGAGGGTAAGGAAGCTGAGATTAACAGTATCTATTTAAAGTACTGTCTAGTAGTTGTACATTCTTAGCTAAAGCTATAACAAATTTCCTGCTATCATTGCCAAGAAAAGGACAAACATCTGAAAATCCACATTTTTAAGATGTTTTGAATGCCTGAAAGAACAGGAGGTAAGGGAACAATATTTCTTTGTGTGAGAAGGATGGATACAGTTATTTTGAAGTCAAGCTGTAGGGGGAGATACACTCTTAAGTCTTTGGATAGTGACTACAATGAAGAGTGGACTTGGTAGAGAGTATTTTTGATTAAGAAAAAGATCGAGTACCTCTGCAGTCACATTCTTTTGTATAAACTTACACTACTCTTTACTGACTTCAAATAAGCTGTTAGCAAGGGAATTCGTAGTCATTCTTACATTTGTAGACTTCTTACCTGACTTAGAATGCCTTTTTGTGGTAAAAGAAAAGGATTCAGAAAAGTTGTTTAAGTATCTCTTCTTTTTCCAAGTAAGTAGGATTCTCAAAACATCGTGCTTTTATATCCTGATCAGTAACTGAAGTGCGCATGTGCATACTGCAATCTGATTCAGTACTTTACACTATTATACGTGTATTTTACGTGTTCAGTGATGTTGTACTCAAATCAGTTTGAGTGGGTTTAATGATACAACTTTGAAAGTATGTTGGAAAATTTTAGCCAACTTCCTGTAGTGACTTTATGATCTAATTTAGAAGCTTCATGTACACACCCCAAGGTTACTGCACGCATTAGATCTTTATTGAAGATTGTGTGATCTCTTTAAAATACACCATCATGCACTAAACTTCATTCTTGTGTCCAAGGTCCAAATATTTTTTGTATTTTTTTGCAAGCTGATAGAAGAATCTGGACTTCAGCAAACTCGTACTTGGTTTCTGGTTTTGCAGTTATTATTACAAAACATCTTCATATTAACAAGCAAGGTCTTAATCTGTCAGTGGTAGGTTGGTAGGTGCTGTCACTCACGAGTATCTTTTTGGTATCCCTAAAGAAGGCAGGAATGTGGTTAAGTTTTGTTTTGCTTGCCTTTGTTTTCTGAGCATTTATTAGAGCGGTACAAAGTCATGGGACTAGGCAATAATGTAACTTCTTAACTCTCTAGGCATCTAGTGGGAAAAAACACAGTAGAGCATAGATTCTCCAACAAGCTGGTTTTGACCAAGAAAATGGGAAAAAAAAGACCTTGTAGGGATTTCAGTGTATGATTGTAACAAGTAAGGAGAAACTGAGAAATTAAATTATAGCAACTTTGAAGAGGATGGCCACAAAATTGTATCTCTCACATCCTAAAGGAGGGAAGGGAGGAAAACCAGCAAATAGGGGATGCTGTCAACAATGCTTCTTTCGCTGGCGATGGTGCAAAGGCTAAAGTGGAGCTGACTTTTTTTGAAGTGAAGATATTAACAAAAATCTTCACAATCTGTTTGCCACTGGGATTATGTTAAAGCTAAGATCTAGGCTAGAACTGGGATTGAGCAGGTCAGACAGTATTTACATGGATGGGATATTTTGAGATTGGTTGGACCCAAGGGACTTCATCTTCGAGGGCTTTGAAAAAGCTGGTGGAAAGTTTCTGTAGGCTCTTAGATTTTTTTGTTTGTTTTTCTGAGGCATTTTGGCTAGCAAGTAAGATTGCCAAAGACTGAAGAGTGGCAAATATAGTGCTTCATCTCTTTAAAAAGGGGTAGAAGCAGGGAGGAAGAAGAGAAGAAAAGGTGGCAGAGGTCAGCGATGAATTTCAATTACTGAAAGAATAATGCAGTTAAGCCGCAACTAGAAGTACCATGGGGAAAAACAAAGGTATGAGTAAGAGCCAGTGTTTCCTGGGTGCAATTTGTTTCTCATAAATCTATGTAATGTCTTGCTATGAAAGGGTAACCCAACTGGAACTATTCTCTCACATACCTAGACTTTTCATAATCCTTTTGTTTCTACCTTGGATGCTGAAGTAGCCTAGGGAAGTACGGTGTAGGTGAGATTTCCTTGTGGTTGCTATAAAGTTGTTATTAGTCAGAGAAGAGTTATGACTCCCTCTTAGAACGAATCGCCACATTGTGTTGGAGTATCCTAGATGTGATATTGGTCAATGTTCCTGGTGAAAGTTGGTGGGATAGGATATGTAGATGGCACTAACATGGGAAGAACTGCAAGTATGTCAGAGAACATCACAGAGTTAGAAAAGTTCTTGGCCAAATGGTAGAACGCCCAGAAAAAGACAGATTGTGCAATTCAGTGAAAGCAGAATTTGGGGATTTTTTTTTTTTTTTTTGTAGGTGGCAAGTATCAGCTGCACAATACAACATGAGCAGTGGGTATCTTCCTTTGCAGTTCTGTAGGGAAGGATTTGGTGTTAGCAGGTCACAGGCTATGCATCAGCTATTGTCATGCTACTGGGGAGCGGGGAGAAAGCAAGCATTGTACTGGGATATGTAAGGCATGTGATGCTCTTAAGTGACATTTGCAGTGGAAACTGAAGATGTCTTGGAAGCAATAGTAACACAGTTTTTTGCCTTGCTTTTCTTCGAATCCAGATGTCTCCCAACAGAGATGAAACAGAGTATTTTCATATCCGTATGCTGGTAATGACTGGGAGGTAACTGGGACTAGGAAATTTTAGCCATGTCCTGAATTTTCAACTATTGTTTTGCTCTCTGTTCTGCAAATATTTAGCTGTTAATACAAAGTCTGTTTATTTTAAGTGGAAGAGGCTCTTATGAACAAAAGTCAAACTATGGTCAGCACCAAAGCTCTTATGACCAGCAGTCAAGCTATGGACAAAACCAAGACTCCTACGACCAGCAGTCAAGCTCCTATGACCAGCAGTCGGGCTATGGCCACCAGGGCTCCTATGACCAGCAGTCGGGCTATGGCCACCAGAGCTCATATGACCAAAAGTCAAGCTACAACCAGCACCAAAGCTCATATGGCCATTCTCAGCAATCCTACCAGTCCCAGAAGGGAAGCTATAGCCACAACAGCCAAGGTAAAATTCACAGGTTGAGTTCAATATTGGCTAAGAAGGTTGTGAAATAGTTGGATTTCCTTCCACAGACAGTTGATTTGAGGAATATAATTAAAGCTCTTTGCCATGTTGGTATTCTTGGGGAATGTTTTATTTGTTAAGACTTTCAAAACATTATGCAGAGATGAAAAGCTGTCAGGGCCCCAGAATTGTTGCGCTTGCATTTGTTGGAGGCAGCTTTGCAGAGTCCGTGTCCTTGAATTCTGCAAATTCTAGATAGAATTTTCTTCTAAGCTATTTTGAACCTTCTTCCCACATGAGGGTGACATGTCTTGATCAGTCATGAAGAGCTCTTGCATGTCGCATTCCAGCTTTATGCTGTGTAGGTGAATTCTGAGAAATTAAGTTTAAGATCAACCCTTTTTTTGCAGTAACTTCAAACAAGCATCACAACCCACACTCTATCCTTGTTATGTCTTCAGCGATGTCTTTCGCAAACTGGGAAGGCTATATGGAAGTAGAATGAAAAGTACATTTTAGAAAATATATATCTAATGTTTGGAAAATAGAGTGTAATTAAGGTACAGAGTGTTTACATTCTGAGATACTTTGTGGCCCTGGAAGCCAAGAGAGGTAACTGGAACAAAGTCAAACTTTGCTTTGTTACTGTGTGGCATAGATAATGTAAGAGAGATTTAGGAGTTGATGCTTTCCAAATTTAAATGGCAGGCTTGAGGGGGGAAAAACAAACGTAGGGTGGAATTTTCACTGCACTGCAGTTTGCACTGCAATTTACTCATGTTTTTACTCATTCCTCCAGATGATCGTCGTGAAAAGAGTAGGTATGGAGAAGATAATAGAGGATATGGCGGGTCACAGGGAGGAGGTAGAGGGGGATATGACATGGATGGAAGAGGTCATATGTCTGGATATAGGTAAGTGATCTCATTTCAGTGCCTGCAGTTCCTTACCCTGGCTTTAGTTTTTGTTTACTATATGTCTATTCCTAACATGGTTCAGATTTAGGTTTCCAAAAAGGGGAAGGTTTCTAAAATTAAACCTTTCTGCACTGCACAGAAATGCATTTTGCATTTGCCAAATTGTTAGGTTCAGATAGATTGAGACCAAGCATTTGATTGTTAGGATGGATAGCTGCATTTTATTTACATGAGTTAAAATACAAAAACTGCCTGAGCCCATCCCTTGAAATAAGACATTTTAAAACCTGTAAAAGCTTGTTTTCAGTTACAGGAAAATCAATGGCCAGGGACTGAGAGAGTTTTCTAAAATTCATAGCTAAGGTAGCTAACATTTTAGCAAGGAATTATTTTGACTTTACAGTGACAGATAATTACACTGAAGTTGGTTAATTGTCTTTCTGCTTTCTAAATAATTTAAGAGTAATTTAGTAATAACATTCCTTGTTCTTTACCGTTTCTTGCAGTTTTAACCTTCCATTATAATACAGTTTTTATTACTGGTTTAGCTGTCAGTTTAAACGTGTTTATTTTACGTAGATTTTAAATACTGACAATACAGTTACCCTTCTGCCATTGCCTTAGACCCTGTTCCTGTCAAGAAAATTTATGCACATATTTGATTTTGTGCTGGCAGATGATTTCATGCGTAGGTCTGAGAGGTTGGGACCTTTGCTTTAAATCCATTGAATTAGGCCAGATGACATTATTATTTCGTAATAAACTATGACAATTGGCTACCTTTTGTGTACCTCTGTGAATGGTTGTAGGGTGCTCACTGATGCAAACTAAGAACATTGAAGCTTCCAGTGTGCTGTGGAGTGTTGCTTGCCAGCGCCACTTACCCTTAACAGGCTGGACGGTTCTGGGTTATTGCTAGAACTCCAGATGAAGAACTGTAATTATGCAGCACTGTTTGTTTGAACAGATCTAATTTAAATAAAATAATCCAACAGTGTGTTAAGACTGGGTGATTTTAAAAAGTATTTATTTTTAAACCATATTTAAAATTTGCCTGCTCCCCTAAGGAGGTCCCAAATTGTACTTCATGGCTTGCTCTTTTGATGACATAGGTGGACCCTATCTCTCCTAATTAGGTGTGGTGGCACAATTACAAAGCGTATTAATAGTTATTTTATGTTACAGTTTGCTGGGGATTTATATAATATAAACTTAACCAGAAAAGTGATTTCTAAGTTCATTTTCCATTAAAACAGAAAAATTTTAAATTAGCTTTTTCTGTGTGAATGAGGGTTTTCCATTTCCTATGAGAAAATCTGGGTTTTTAAAAAATTGTTTATAGCTGAGCCTTTTCCAATAAGAGGAATGAATGTGAGCTTCAAAAAACATACTTTTGGTAGATTTTATCACTTTGAAACAGTCTTCCATCTTTGCAAGATAAAGTAAGATAAATTAATGTCTGTGAAAATAAAGCCTCTTCCCATATTTTTCCAAAATGTAAGAAAAATTTTGTTCACACATCCCTGTAGATAATAGTGCGTCAGTGGACGTGAAAGGCAGAAGAAGAAAAAGAGTGGAGGTGAATGGGGAAGTGGGGGTAAATACATCAAAGTGGGAAGGCATTTGTTAGGAAGTCTGTCGCTTCTGTTAAGTGATGCAGTCTTTAATGCTATTTGCAGTGAAATTTTTCTGAAACTACAGTGTCATACATGTTTATTCAGTCATTCTGCATAACTATGATGGAGGATTCCCCTCCTGACATATATATATTTTACCAAAGTCATGCTTATTAGAAAAGTGTAAACAGTTAAATTAAATAAAGTATATAATCAAGGGGAAAATTTCTTCTAATAAGGTAAGAAATCATGTTTAGCCCTGTGAAAATGGGGGGAGGGGGGTGTTCAGGGTAGTGTTTTGGTTTTGTTTCCTTGGGTTTCTTTTTTTGCTGTTGTGTTTTTTTTCCTAAAAGCAGCTTGTGTAGGAATGTCAAGTCTATCTCCAGTAACTAGTTACCATTTTCAGATTTTAAGACTTAACATTAAATTGTGGAAATTCCATAGCCATCAGGAAATAATCTGTCTAAAAATCTTGTCTATGCAGGTATTTGTAGTGCTGTAATAATGTAGGCTTTGATTTTTATACTGGTTAGAAATATTGTGTAAATGAGTTCTATCAACACACGCACTAAAAATTATTCCTTGACATTAACAAAAAAATCAATAGCTAGCTTGGCACCACAGCGAATTAGTCTCTGCTGTGTCTTGACTGGCATTTAAAAGCAGGGAGAACTTGTTGCAGCTTGTTCATCGGTAAGAGCTTTACCCAGTCGTTGGTGTTCTTACAGCTGTGTTGCCTGCTGTGCTCTGTAGTGCTGGGCTGCCAGTGCATCCTGTTCACAAGCATCATTGCTGGCTCGCTCCTGCCCTGTACTTGTGATACAGTGACTTTAGCTGCAACATCAGTTCTCCCACAAGATCCTTGCAAGTTGCACTGGCCTGTATAAACTTACCCTGCATGTAAGACCTCTCAGAGCAGCCTGCAGTGCGAAAAATTATTCTGGAATACTTGGGGCAAAATCAAATTAGCACTTTTAAATTTTGAGAGCTTTCATTTCTTTGAATAACCTTTATAAAAGTACTTCAAATCCTAGTTGGTAATGTTATGGTATGAACTGTTATTCTGAAAATTAGAATGACTTGAATATGTACTGTAAGAAATGCTTTCAGCACTCGTCTTTTGTGCCTGTGCAAAGTCATGCAGCACTGAGAAGAAGATATCTTTAGAAAAATTACTGTTCAGATTCCCTAGCTGATACTATTACGATAGGGAACAATCATTTTTTTATGCGTCAGGTGTTCCCTTTTTAATCTTAGTACCTTAGAGTTTCAGAATTATTCTTCAGATATTTTTTTAATGGTCTCGAATTACATCTTTTGGGATTTTAGTATAATTTTTCCACCCTTTCATTTTGAAGCTTGAAAAATTCATGATCTCACTAATTTGGATTCTGGCTAAGAAGCAAAATATTTTCATTTTTTAAAACGTGTAGTAGAAGAGTCTCATCTTCGAGCACTTTTGGTTAGAAAGCAGGTACACTAGGTCTTGAGAATGCAGTTTTACTCTAAGTTAGTCTTCAAGTTTCCTTGTAGAGTATTCACCTTTTTGTTAGAGCCTTCAGCCAACAAATAAGGAATTAATTGCTCATTGTCGTGGTGGGACTGAATTGTTTTGGTTAAGTACGTAAGTGGGAAATACAGTAGCAATACAAAGCAGGTTTGTTTTTTTCCGTCTTGGGAGAGCCATTCAGGCAGTTGGGTAGCTATACCTGTGACACTGCCCCTCTTCAGAGTCTGGGGATTAAGTGGGAATAGCTTTGCCTTGGCATCTGCTCATGCAGTCTCTGTTGGTGGAACTATGTAGATGCAGTTTAGAAAAGGATTTACTATTGGGTTAGGATTTGTCATAGAAATCCTAACTTCGCTCAGCTTAGATTGCTCCCCCCCCCCCCCCTTGTGCAGATTTGATGTTGATGTACTATATCAAGAGTTACCCATGCAGCTTAGTTGCTGTGTTAGCTGTTATGAGTGGGAATTAGCTTATTGCGATATAAAGAAGCAACAACTTAGTGCAAATGTTTTTTACAACAGTGCGGTTTGTGTTCAGAATTAATATTTTGACTTGTAATGTATATGCTTGAGCTTAGCCTTTATATAGACTTGGGAAAAACATGAACAGAGGCAATAAATATAGTCAGCAAAAAAAAAAAGGGCAGTCTGTCAGTAACTTTATTGGTGCACTAAGCATTCCTTTCTTGTTTTTAAAAATACATTCTTACATGTAACTCCCACAGGCTTGGCAAGACGTAGATGCATGTTGGAGGCTGAAACTTGGTTCCTGAATTCTTAGTGCTACCTCTCCCAATATCTGATCACTTGTTTTAAGTATATTTCTTATATCTGTGACGTTCAGCTCTGCATGTAACTGTGCCTTTATATTAAAGAGTTATTCCCAGCTGAAGTAAGCAATGGTCAGATGAACTCTATTTACACACAAGTAGGTGACGTTTAAACATGTTATTGAGTATGGGGAGAAAAGAACATCTAAAGATGTTTCTTTCATAGCAGTAAGTTTTTGTCACTGTGTTACCATGTACACGTTCTGGCTGCTTGCAGTTCAGTCTCATTTTATTATCTTTGTTGGTGGCATTGCTGAATTTTAGCTACCTGTTCGTGAGTCTAACACAGGATGTTAAAACCCCAAACTCCACCTGGTCACCCACCTATTTGGTCTGTGTGCAAGACTGGTAAAGCAGTAGACTCTGAAACACTGCAATTATGTTTCCCACATGTTCTATGACAGTAGTGTGGGAACTGATTCAGTTGCAGAGATTGAGACTTACGTTTCGTGTCTCGGCAAGGGGTACGTCTGAGACTGTGCCATCAGCTGCTTGCAGCCAGTTTGTGTTTGACTTCACTTGCTGCAGCACATCTACGTGCCTCAGGGGATCTTGGGTAGCTTTGCCAGCAATCTCAGGAAGGTAACACACTGCAGCTTTATAAACCACATACGAAATGGGACTTAAAAATGGAGGAGAGCATTAATCTGTCATCAAAGGTATCTGTCACTGAATTGATGCAGGTTTTGGTTGGGTTGGTCATGTGAGACTAAGCAGAAGATAACATGCTGAAGCATACTTGGGCAAAAACATATTTCTACAGACATTAATTGAAAAAACTAAAAATTGTGGATTGCACTTCTTAGTGTGGGGTGCAAAATTACTGTATCACAAAGCTAGAAATCAGGCATTTGACTATGACTCCCTTTATGTTTTCTGTGTCCAACTCTATCACTTTTCAGAATCATGGTGCACACATTTTACCCCAGCATCTTGGCAAAATCCTCACGTCCTGTAAAATCCGGGCTGGGTTGATGACAGACTTACTTTCTGTATGTTTTTAGATCACTGGGTTTTCTAATTTATGTCTCTGCTGCTGTTTCAAATCAGAAAACATATATGTGCTGGATAATGCTGCCCTGACCAACTGGGACCATAATCTGGGGTTGGAAAACTGATATGGTTGGTGTATTCACTCTTGTTATTTATGAGTTAAAGTCCTAAAAGAGCAGGTATCCTACTGAAAATTGTTGTGTCATAATGAAGGGGTTTTTTAGCTGAAGTGAATTGGAGGTGGCAGGAAGATATTTACAGTAAATTTTATGATGACCATTGTGTTTTTCTCATCAGACCTTGAAAATAGCCAGCCTTGAATAAAGACCGGCTTTGATGTTGCATGTAAAACTCATTCATTTTACCCCTTTAACGAGCGGAATGAATTACTTATGAGTAAATGACACTGCAGTTTAGCATTCGGATTTTTTTCTGTAGAGAAGTAATTTAAAATCTGCAGCAAAAAATTATTTTAAGAAAAGTCCCAGTAAAAGTGATAGTTTGTTGTGACAAACATCTAATACTCTTTACATGTACTGTCACAGAACGTCAGTCACCCTTCAAAGAATGTCTCTCTTAGCCCAGTTTTTATAATGTCTGTTGGAACGGTATTTCTTTTTTGTCCCTCACTTTGGGCAGATTTTAGCTCATAAATGTTAACAGTACCTCCCATTCATGGCTTCGCACTTGCTGTAACAGAAAACAAATATACAGAGTGCCAAAGAAGTTACTCCCTAATTTTATTTCATTGCCTTTTGCTGGGGTGCTTGTGTCCCATGTTGAACTCTGATGTGTTGGCAGATATATTAAATTAACACCTGGACTGACGTCCAGTTGTAAAGCGCATTGGTGAAGAGGCTGCTCGTACTAGTACAGTAGTTCCAGAGCCTGGAGATAGCCCTCTGCATCAGGGTTTGAATTTATGCTGGCTTTATCTTAGCTGCTGAGTGTGAAAGCTACCAGGATTAGGTGAACCTGGCTAATTTTCAGGTGGCAACTGTGTCCCCTACGCAAAGGAGGGCAAGCAGGCAGCTTTACATGGCAGTATGAGACAGTCTTCCTGACACGTGGTTATTGACTTCCTAAAAAATCCAGTGCTTGTATTTTTCCTGCAGGCTTTGAGTATTGATTATATTGTGTTCATAACATGGATGCAATTTAAAATGCTGTTGTGAAAAATCCTACTAGTGCGAACATTTACACAGAAAAGTGAGGGTTTATTTTCATGTACATAATTGGAGGCGTAACGTCCTGTTTAAAATCCCCTTCTAACCTTTGAAGATTAATGTGTGTGATCTCTTAACTTGGTCTACATTTTGTGCCACAGGTTTCAGAATGAATGAAATAAAACTTCACGGCCTCTGCTTTTGAAGCTCACATACACACGCCTTCTCTGTAATGTCAAGTGCTAATAGTGCAGTAGGTCCCCACAGACCCTTCCTCAGAGAATGGCTGATACTGCTAATTAGTCCCCCGTGTATAAATGCATAACGATGGAGGTTAATTAACTTTAGCTCTTCTTACTTCTAGGAAAGTACTAAAGTACTAATTATTCCAAAGTAGCAGTTACATCTGTAATTAAAGCCCATTAACCTTCATGAAAATAATGTTTCTGTTTTTAAACCCAGTTTTTAATAGCAGTCATGTTGGCTTATGGGATGGGAGAAAGTATTGAAACAACGACATGTGGATGGGTTAGTTTAAAATACTCTTTAGGGCTTCTCTTCTCCAGTGCAGCACCCTCTGCGATTATTCGCTTTCATGTAGTTTAATCTTTGAACATGAATGAGTAGTGAGGAGAACATAGAGACGGTGCTTTAGCTGCCAGACAGTAACTCTCAACTTGTGATCAGTTAACTGTAGATTGAGCCTTGGGCTCAGCACATAGAGACTTAAGGAAGAAATCATTTCTTCAATTTTTCCTCTGCAGTGGTGGTGACCGTGGTGGCTTCAAAAATTACGGTGGTAAGTGCCGAGTATCCAAAAATGTTTCAGTGGAAATTCTTTATAAATCTAAAAGCCACCAATATCTTGTTACTCTCTAGTAGAAGCATTATAGCGTTCTGGTGAGGCTGGTGTATTCATGAGTTTTAATAGCCAAACTTGTAACAATAAACTGGATTTCTACCTTGTCAAATTGCATGAAAGAATTTGTGGAGACAGTGACGTTCACTGGAATTTTTTTTTTCCTTATTTTAAATTTTTGTTACAAATGCTTCTTAGAAAGGTACGAGAGGTTAAAAAAAAAAGTGGTAAACTGCTTGGTGATCTGACAACCAGCATTTGCAAGATAACACCAGCATAGCATCAGTGTGGTAACTGCCACATGCTGCAAGTTAAAGAACACGTTAACGTCCTACAGACACCTTCTGTTGAACGTTTTAATCTAAATATTCTCTAAATCTCTGGTTAATGTTTTAGATCATAGATGCATTACTTTAAATATTTTATTGTCTCTAAAAAAGTCACTTGAAAATGTTTTGCTAAAAATAGTATTTGTCTTTTTTTTTTATTTGTCTTTTTTTTTTTTAAACCCGTTTCTTAGGTCAAAGGGATTATGGACCGAGATCAGATGCTGGTAAGAAAGCAAGCAGTGGGTGGGAGTGGATTGTAGCGCTTAGGTCATTGCTTTTAAAATGTCTATCTAGAAAGATGGATGTGGCTGCAATTCCCGTGGCTCAAAAGAAATTCAGCTAAAGCTTGTCTTCCTTGAAAGCAATGGGTTTTACTAAAGTGCATGTGAATTTTTGGATGTCTTTTTATGCAGCAAGTAAGAATTTGCTGACAAACTTTGAATCTGCTTGAGCCAAGCAGCTGATTTCACTCCTTGACACTTCTGCTAAACTTGCGTTACTTAAAACATTTATATGCTACTTGGATGGGTTTGGATGTCCTGGCTGCATGGATGAGTTGAGTGTGTGGCAGGCAGCTGGTCAGCTGTTGAATGTATTTGGTCTCTGATGTACTGCAGCATCTGAAGGTGCTGCGCATACGTTTTTGACATTGATGGTATTAACTTAAAAATTATGCTCTCTGCTCATCTCTTTTTTTCATGCAAGATGTCTGGGATTTAAGGGTCTGCTACCGGGCAGTATAGACCTGAGCTTAAAATGTTGCTTCTATTGCTACCACAAAAATGCATAGTAAATGTAGCTTATTTTTTCATAGATTCAGAGTCTGACAACTCTGATAACAACACTATCTTCGTGCAAGGACTTGGAGAGGATGTTTCGACAGATCAAGTGGCAGATTATTTCAAACAAATTGGTATTATAAAGGTATGTGAAATGAGAAATCGTTGGAAAGAAGGAAGAGAACTTGCAAAGCTAGCGTATTGGAAATGTACTGGTATCATTCAAGGCAGATGCTCTCTCCCCAGCAGCTGTAGATAATATTTTTATCTGGGTTCCCAGATGACAGCTCATTTATAAGCTGGTGGCACTATCAGCTTTTTTCTAGTGACATTTAGATTGCTTCGCATCTCTTCTTTAGTCTTCATAACCCTTAACGCTGACACTCTGTCTGTTTTACTGCCCTCATGCTTTAGCAAGTATGCTTCTGTGTTCTATGGCTGTTTCTTCTGTTTCTGCAATTCTAAATTAGGGCGCTTGACCTCCTTTTTTGTTAAAATTGGGCCCATCATTACTTCATGGAGAACAGCCAATCAGTATCCTTCAGTCAAAAGCAGCTGTTTCTGCAGGCTAGCCCCAAGAGAATCTTCTTTCTAATGATACTTTGCTGTTAACAGTTTATGCTCTGAACTGGCTTTATTACTATTCCTCCTATGCCAAGTGTACAACCTTTCTTTTCAGACGAACAAAAAGACTGGCAAACCTATGATAAATCTTTACACAGATAAGGATACTGGCAAACCAAAGGGAGAAGCAACGGTATCTTTTGATGACCCTCCTTCTGCTAAAGCAGCAATTGACTGGTTTGACGGTGGGTGAGAGTACCTGTTCTTTTGCTTATTTATGGATCTAACAAGCAGTGGAGGAAGCAAATCAATATCCTCACTGGGGACCCCGTGCTATGTCTTGTTTGGCTTTTGTTTTCTGGTTTGTGGGTTTTTTTTTTACAAAGACCTCTGTTTCATGGTATTTTGTGTGTGCTGGCTTTCTCTCTCATTTGGTGAAAGAGTGGCTAGTGATTAAGACCAAAAATATGTAATGAAGCTGTTGGGGTTTGCTGCTGTACCTCAGTCATCCTGCACAAAGTATGAGAGATGCTGTTCATGTCACTCGGGAGAGCGTAACTCCTTGTTCAGACCAATGGAGCTGTAACCTGTGTTAGCAGCTGGAGGGATTACTTGCAGTGTTAGTGCTGATATTATTAGTGCTGTGGTAGCATTTTTGGAGTCCTGCAATGGTTATGGCAATCTTGTGCCAAGTGCTTTGGCACTACATATGCAGTGAAGAACGTGGGTTTTTTAAATTACGGGTTCAGTGGAGGAAGGGAGCAGATCCCAGAAATACATGGAAATAAAACTCTTCAGACTTGATGCAGGAAAGGCAGTGATACTCTTTTGTAGTAGTAAACTTGGGGGCGGGGGGGATATGCAGGGAGGGAAGTGCCTGCTCCTGTGACCTTGTGCATTCACAGGATTTTAATAATATTGGGCAGAAACAAAAGGACATGCTCTGCATCTGGTGTGAAATGATAGTGCGTAAAAAATCTGGCATGGCATGCTATTTGATGGTTTATATTTTGCTGATAAAATGCAAATCAACTTTTGTTCAGGAGAGTAAAGCAAATATGACTGCATTAGGCACACACAGAGTCCTGTTTGTTCTGTGATAAACCTTGTATCTATAAAGAACTGAGACTTTGTATTTAAAAAGTTAATGTTTTTCACTTATCTGGGAGTATTTAATTTTTGTGCTGGCTGTTGAATTGTACAAAAGCCTTGTTGCCTGACTTGGGGGAACAGAGTTCTAACATCCAAACTACTTATGCATGAAGGTGTCCAGATATCATTAAAATGTTCTTATGAGACTAGTTAAATTGCAACTTACAGATTGCATTTAAGGTAAGAGGAATGTCTGTGGATTTGTGAAGAACCTAGCAAGTACTTCAGTGTTTGGCATCTCACATTTGGACCAGTGTTTTCAAAAATAAGAGATTTACTCCTTACTCCTGGTGTCTTAAGAGCTTTGTATTCAGTCTGTACATGCAAATCACTTCTGTTCTTTTGAACTCGCTGCTGTGTTGTTAGGAGCTGCGTTGACCGTTCTCACACTTTCCGTCTTTCCACAGGAAAAGAATTCAATGGCAATGTTATCAAAGTTTCGTTTGCAACTAGAAGGCCCGAATTCATGAGAGGAGGTGGAGGTGGCGGGCGTCGAGGTAGGACTAAAATCTGTAGAATCCTTGTTTTTGCATAATGAAATGCTTTTTAACTATTAATGGTTTATAAAAGAGAAGTTGACTTTGAAGCAGCGATTCACCAAAGTATATGGGCCTTTGGGATTCTGCCATGAAAGGGAGTAATAAGGATTGAACCGAGTTAAGTAAACTGAAATCAGTAATCTGTTTTGCACAGCGTAGAATTTATGCTTCCTTTTTGAACTGGAAAGTCTCCAAATCATGTCTCAGCATTGCTTTTAAAGAGGTAGTATAATAATGATGTTGAGGCTGTACAGGTTCCACATAGATAGGTATGAACTCCCAGTGAGTATTGGCTTATTACAGCAAAGCCTTGAGATACTCTGACGTTTCCAGATGGTATTGAGCAGGGTAAATTATTCAACTGCTACTGACTTAGAGCAGCATTTGGATGTCTGACTCTAATTAAATAGATGTTAATCTCCCTGATTCTCTGCATAATACAGTTTTGTCAGTAGTCCACTGAATCTTAATTACCATTTTACAGGAAGCATGCTTTGTGCATTGGCTGTCAACAAATTTTAGTTCTTAAATCAGTCAGTTTTGTAAGCTGATTAAAAAATGATACTTCACAAACTTCAATTGGATAAAAGTTCTTAATCTTGTTGATGCAGAAAGCAAGAACTGCGTTGTCCCTGTGTTTGTGTCAGATGCATCCTGGCATTAATCCAGACAGATTTTGTTGTTGTTAAATTTTTGTTCTGTGACTAGGTCTGGCCTTATGTGATTGATATTATACATTGTTAAATCTTTATGAAGTTTTATTAGTGCACATAGTGGGTTTATATTTACCCATTGGCAATTCAAGTGAATCAAGTTTCCTTTTACTCCTGAAAATGAATTTATAAAAAAATACGTGGTGGGGCACATTTTTCTGGCCATCATGTGCTATCCTTGCTTCTTCTTTTTCCCCATCTGCCCAAGCTATAAATCTGCCCATATGAACATGTGTACGTCAGCTATGCAGATACATTAACTTCAGACCATCAAATGCTGTTGAGATTTGGCAGTGGCTGAAACTTCTGTTGTTATTTGCCCAAGCCTCGCAGCTAGTAGTAAATCAGCCAGTAGATGCTGAATTCTACAGTGGTACAATTTTTTGTCGTCGGCACTCCCTGCTTCTCTCAGAGTTCCTAATGTGGTTTCACAGGCTTGCCTAGTGGGGGTATATTTACATTGAACAGTTACTCTTTCTTCCACACGAGAAGTCTGTCACCTGGGTTCTAAAGCCAGTGACAATCCTTAGTAAATGTTTCTCATGTATAGGTGATAGACACTTCCCCTCCTTTATTCTGATTATAATTTTGTCTACAGGTTCACGAGGTGGATATGGAAGAGGTGGGGGCTTCCAGGGTAGAAGTGGGGAACCCAAAAATGGTGATTGGGTTTGTCCTAACCCGTAAGTGTCATTTTAATTGGCAGTGGTGTTTCATGTATGCTCTCTGAGCTTCTCAGTAGCTAAGTCTGGGGAATCCTTGTCTTTTCTAGGGCCTGTGGTAATATGAACTTCGCTCGCAGGAATTCCTGCAACCAGTGTGGTGAGCCCAGACCAGAAGATTCACGTCCATCAGGAGGTATGTAAAATCAACTGCGTCTCTTCTGAAGTGTTAGAGGTGTTAATGGCATCTGCAGCTTTTTGAAAAACCTGGCTGATGTGTCGGTTTGCATTTTCCTCTAGATTTTCGTGGGAGAGGTGGCTATGGAGGAGAAAGAGGATATCGAGGGCGTGGTGGCAGAGGCGGTGATCGGGGAGGTGGCTATGGTGGTAAAATGGGAGGAAGGTAAGCAGTTTCTTTGTCCTTGCTAGGTTGCGTAGCATACAGACTGTGGAACTGATCCAGAGTGTGGGAAAAGAGTGATGTTTATGTGTCCACGCACAACTGTGCTATGAAAACATTAACTACAGATAGGAGCTTCTGGAGAAAACAAGTCAGTTTGCCTGTTGAGTCTGTTTTGTGAGCATTTTTGGATGAGGCTATCTAAACATAGAAAATTAAAGAATACACAGAAGTTGGCGTAGAGATGTTTGACTGAAGGGATTATTTGTTATTTACTTAAAGGATTCCTTATAACTTCTTGTTTCCCTTCCAGAAATGATTTCAGAAATGATCAACGCAACAGACCATACTGAAGACCACTGTGAATGTTTTGTTTGTCTTGATGCGTTTGATAGTGAAATTGCCAGAGTTTTGCCTGCCGCTTCACCCATGGCCTCTTTGGATAGTGGAATTGAGTGAAACTAGATTTTTATTTTGGTTGGGAGGGACTGGGGCGGTTTGGGAGGATTTTTTTTAAGCAAGACATTGAAATTTAATCTTGGTTTGAACATTCCCCTCTTTTCTTCCCCACCCCCATACCTTTTCAACAGGCCCTAAGAAGGAAAAGGATAAACTGTAAAATATTGCCAAAATATGAAGTGTTTTGTAATACAACAATAAATGCTGATTGTTTTATTTGTGAAATCTTACTGTTTCACAGTAACTTCAGTTACGTGCGTTTCCTTACATATTCCCTGTCTTCCTGTGGTATGACCTCAGTAGAAAATAGGGTCTTGCATGAAACAGCGCTGCTGCTCTGACCCTAGGTCTGTGCTGTTTGCAAAAATCTGCAGTTAAGTCAGCGGCGAGCCTACTCGCTATCCATGCCTTATCTCAGACTTGCAGACTTGTCCCCTGCTCCTCCCTTATTTCCCTGTGAGACTGAAGCCCTGTGTTGCCCGTGTTTCCTGCTACGCGTGCTTTGGTGTGCAGCCTTCGTGAGGAGCAGGCAGATGGCAGTGTGTTCTCGTGCTGTCAAGGAGCGCATTGTGTCCAGGCCAGGGTAACTCAAACAAGATGGGATGGCTTCAAAAAAAAAAAAAAAGTAATTTGCTACATATCACTGTACCTTTTTAACTGCTGCTTTTGAAGTCTGCGTGATCGCAAACAAGTGTGTGCAGCCATTTCATCTTCGAGTTAAGATGCAGGCGAGGTTCAGCAGATGCATTGTAAGCATTTGGGATTCAGCACTGAAGCTGAGGTTTGAAGAAACAAGGGAGGTTAATTATCATTCCTCCTCAGACTAGGTCACCGCACGCTGCAGAGGGTTGGGGGGAACCTGTGAGAAGCCCGCGCTGCCAGTCAGCTTGTGTCCAGTGCTACCTTCTCATCACAAACCCTTAACAGAACGTCCGGTCGTCCAATACTCCGGTGGGCAAAATACTACAAATGCAAGTTCTCAGAGTCTGTAGTTAAAATCTTGATAATTGGACACACAGCTGCACGATATCCATGGGCTCTCACAAAGAAATGCACAAAAATAGCTTTCGTTAATGTTTGTAAGCCAACTCCCTGGCTTGGTGTACATTCACGGTCATGGTAACAGTGACTTCAAATCGGCCATTACTCGCGGCTGTAAATGTAATGACTACGCTGTGCCTTTTTAAGATTTCTGCTGGAAAGCATGGGTATTTGTCACTGCTCTGTCAGAAAAAGCATTTGTCACAAATTCTGGGTAGCTTGTTCCTCTCAAAACAGTGGGATTTTAGGTATGTGGGTATTAGTGACATAAAATGTAATGTATGGGTGAGGCTTTAGAAAGGCAAACAGGAGACAAATAAATTATCTGTTGTTTTGCTTAAGATTTGAGATCTGAAGCCCGATACTCCTAACTTGGTTCTGTCAAAAACGAGCCAGGCTAGAAAAGTTTGAGTGTTTACTGTTTTTAAGCTGGTGTGATTATTCTGAGTGAAGCAGGCTAGAGGGTGCTCTTGCACATAGCTGCGTTGGCAGGTCTGAGGGAGAGGTGGCTGCTGGATGGGGTGAAAGAGGAAAGCAGTGATAAGCAGCTGAGAACAGAACGGGATGTGTCACTGCCTGAGGTTTCTTCCCCGGCACAGCTGCATCGGCACGTTGCTCTGCACAAACACCTCCTCGGAGTTGCGCCTTGAGCCCTCGAAGCTGTGCGAGGAGAGGTAGGAATGGCTGAGCCGAGCAAAACCCGGCTGCACAGAGGCAGGCGCAGTGTCGCCTGTCTGGTCCCACGGGTTCCTGGTGGGGCTCTTGCCTCCTCCCTCCTGGGGAAAGGAATGGTGGTCGAAAAAGCTGGCACTTCCAATATTGGGAGCAACAGTTCTAGCTCCCTTTAATGTTGACTCAACTTCCAACCCCGCTTTCTCCCCCAGGCTAAGAGCGCTTATGTCTTTAAACAGTCACTACTCAGCTGGATTAGTAAGTGGGCCAGTATTCAAGTCAGCCACAAAACTGCCGGAGCTGTCACCACCTTCGCAGCTTTTCCAGCCTGGCAACGATGCTAAACGTTTGTTTTGTTTATGCTCTACTCTGTATCGGGGCAATGTTCTTACATGTTTTTTAAGATGGTGAAGACGTCTTCACCAGCTGTTTTGTCTTATAGAAAACTCGCAGGTCAGACGGAGGAAGGGTGGTACTTGTTTGATGGCACATGGGTTTTTTTAGTTGCTTTTGGTGTTGAGAGGGTTAAATTCATTTAGAGAGGCCTGGGAAGTGATGTTTTGTAAAAGATGTAAACCCAAATGACAGTTTAACTGTGTCATTGCCCTCTAACTGTTTCTGGTAAGTCCTTTAGCACTGCAGTTTTTCTTAGCAACTGCCTGAAGTTCAGAAGGGTAAGCTTTAATGAGGTTAAGAGAAAAGTAAAAAGCTTCAGAGAAAATAATTGGTAACTAGTATGTTAAGGATTGAATGAATTTTAGCTCTCCCTGACATGGTAACATTTGCTGTTAACTCCTCACACACTGGTTAAGCAGGCTGCTCTAGGAAATAGAGGGCCTTACGGTCATGCTAGGAATATTCCTGCATTTAGTTAGGTGAACTGAGCAGGCTTCGTATTTAAGACAGCACTGCCGGCACTGCGACTAAGCTGCTCCTGTTTCTAGGGATGTACTTGTAGTGCTGTGCAAATAAAGTGCTTTACTAATGGTCAGCACTGTTCATAAGAAGACTCAGGGTTTTACAGATACTAGAATTGCTGCTTTTTATTTTTTTCAACAGGTGAGGAAGGTGTCTGTCGACAAGTAATCATTTACTTCTAACAGACCAATGGCTGAATCAAAAATAAAAGGCACATCTCATGGGTCCTGCTTTGACTTTATCTTCAGTAGGTGCTCTGTGAGAATTTGGTAGGACTTCATATAATAAAATTGCAAACTAAGGAGAGGCAGGACTGCAGATCTGTTAGGAGGCAGAAAACCAAGAGAGGCTATCCCAGCAGAAGGACGCATTCAGGTTGTCGGAGCTGGGAGCAGCTATGCTCTGCTTCCTTCATCTCTTTTTATGATCTGTCCTCCAACGCATTTTCTAAGTGGCCAGGTTTTAGTTTTGGAAATCAGTCCTGTATGGAATGCTGGTGGTTTATTTATAAAAACATATGTAGCACTTGCCAAGCTCAACAGTGACTTCAGGGAGAAAAGTGTAACAGAGGGATGCCGATATAGAAGAGGCATATGATCATTACAGAGCTGAAATGCGACAAAAATAGCTAAACAATTTAAGAGACAGCCAAATAATTTCTGGACTGGCTCTATACAGCCAAACCCACCTCACCCTAAGAAGTAATGCAACTTAACAAGTTGCTCAAATACCACAGTCCTAGAGAGAAATATGGAAGCTGTGACTGAAGCCAATAGCACGAGTCTTTAGGGTTTTGAGGCCAGGATTCAGCCAGTGTGGCTTTGCCTTATCTAGAAATTATAATTCCCATTTCCAGGGTAACAAAGAGCTCGTGTGACGTTGCCCCAGCAGATGGTGATGTTAATGCTGCTGTAGAAATTCCTTGTAAAGCTGTCATAATAAAACACAGCTGTCAGAACGCACCCAAACTTGCAGAAGGGCTTAAAAGTCCACTTTTCCTACTAACATGATGATGTCTGCTGGAACTCAGGTGGCACCCTGGTCCTAGGAGGAGAGAGGCATGGGTTTAGCCGTCACCGGGGAGATTCACTCAAACTGCTCCAGCAAATGCAGCACAATGTGTATTTGCAGAAGGGCTCGTGAACTGGATGCAGCCTCTCTTGACCTCACTGACTTCCCGTGAACTCGGCACAAAAGGAAAAGCCAAGGAAAGTATGAACGGCTTCTGCATTTTCTTTTTCCCCCTTAAACACCTTTGTGATAAGTACCTGTTCCTGGCTCTGTTGAAGACAGGCTACTGGACTAGACTTACCTAACACAGTAAGGACATGGGGAAGTCTGTTGACTTGTCAGAACTCACCGTGTATGGATGAAGTACACAAGAAAACAGTGTCTAAGCAGAAAAGCTTTACCCTTGTGACAACTAGAGCCAGGGGACCGTAAGCTTCTTGTGCTGTTTTAAAGAATTTGACTCTTGCAGGCCAGGGCTGCTGCCCGTACTGGAGGGCAGGAGGGTCGGCTGGGTCTGTGACGGCGCCCGTCTGATCTGAACCGAAGTGGTCCCAGATCCGGCCACCTTTGAGCAGCAGGATGAGGATTTTCGGCATTGCCTGACATGGCACCCAGTGAGCCGTTCCCCTGCTCCCCAGCTGCTGCAACTGTTGTTGAGCAGCAAACATCTGAAGAATGACTGTTCTCCAGAGGCGGTGTCTCGAGTGGATGAAATGGAACAACTTGAACGTGTTCTTAGTGCAAAGCATTAGAAGATTTTAACTGGAAGTTCTTGTACATCACATCCGTCCTCAGTACAAACTGCCACAGAGGAGTAATGGCATTGCTATTTGCTTATCAGTTGTGGTAAACATTGAAAGCTGCTGCAAGAAATTTCATGTCACTAAAGCGCTGTTTCATAATGTTGGTTTATAAACCCCTCTTGGAGCTCACCTCTGCCGGAAGCAGGCGGTGATTCACTGGCGTTCAGCTGTTTGCTCTGCAATGCTCAACTGCTCCCCGCTGCACCCCTATCAGCGAACACGGCTCTCTGATTCCAGGCTCCGCATCTGGGATAACAGCTTTTAGTTCTCCGCGACGTTTTCAGGTTAATATGTTAATGTTATTAAATTAGGAACTCTCTGGGTCTCCAAGCTGTGGAGGCAGCTTAGGAAAGGGTTTTGAAATCAAGGTAGCTGACTGCATTGAGACCTTTTGCGTTAAATTTGGGGGAGACGGGATCTATGTATAGAAACCCAAGAAATCAGGAATGTTTAGGCAACCAGAACTCATACAGTTCTACTTATCATGCTCTTCTGAGAATGTTTTGGTTTTTTTTAGTAAAACCTTTTCACCTATTTGCCATAGGCTTAGCTTCACAGGTTTCAGTTTTGGGGTAGAAGTTACAAGTATTCAAACTCTTTCTTCTCCCCCACTTCTGAGTTTTACGTAACGCTGAAAGAGTTGGAAATCTGTTCACGTTTCCGCAAGATAGCTTTTCTGTACCTGATACCATTCTGATTACAGCAGCTGGATAAGCTTCTTCATACTCCAAGCCAAAAGTCTGCAGGCCACTATGATTTGGCATCTCCAGGGCTGGACTGGATTCTCCATCTGAATGCCAAAAACCCCAAGGACTAATGCAGCAGCCCTGGGAAGCGCCAGGTCAGAAAGCTGGCTGCTCCGGGGGCCGCAGGTGCCCTCCCAGGCGCTTCCCTGCATTACAATGAGCAGAAGAGGGAGTTTCCTGCTCCTGCTGGAGCCAAGCCAGTCACTTTCTCATCATCCATATTCTTAAGTGGAAGAGCAGATGGATCAGTTGCTTCCTAGATACGAACCAAACACGGATGCGTTTGCAGACAGAGCTGCTCTTGTTTTGAAAGGAAGCATTGGGCTGACCTGCCGAGGAGCAGCCAGCCCTGGCACCTCTGTAGTGAGGCCAAGTATTCCCCTTGCACCAGCCCCTTGCGGCGTGCCAGTTGCCCGCTCTCCCGCCCTGGCAGCCCATCGTTCAGTGCTTACAGGCCCAGCCGTGACCTTCTTCATTTCTCCCATCTGTATTTTTCTCCCTGTGGCTCAGCAACTTCCTTATTTTGCCATGGTATGCGGATCCCTTTCTCTTGCCTTCGAATCCCACTTGCCTTCCCTAAATGCTAATCCCTGTCCAGCTGAAAAGCAATGTGTTACAGGATCCCTATGGATCTCTTCAAGCTGCGCTCAACAGATGCTCCTGTAACTTCAGATTTTGGCATGATTAAAAAGAAAAGGAAGAGCCCTGTGAGCTTTAAAATAGGTGTGTGGTTGAAGCTGGCACAAAAACAAAAGCAGATATAAGTCACATCCTATTTTTTTCCCCTGAACCAAAGCAGAACCAAAACATCCTTTTGCTTTAGTCAAATTAAAACAAAATAGTCAAACAAAATACTGCAGGGAGTAAACAGAGCTGTTAACTTGTCACTGGTAACCGCAATATCATCATCTGCGTACGAGCTGCAGGAGAGCTGCGATGCCGACATGCGTGCATCCTGTTGCTTTGGGGTGGTACACAGCCCCTCGCTGTCCAGGGGTGACCAAGACCCGCGCCTAGGGAGGAAATTTAAGCATAGACAGCGCAAACTAACAACCCTGAGTGGGGGGTTATTTTGTAAAGCCCGAGCGTGCTGTTCCTACGTGTGGGGTCGTTTTTGCCAGACCCCTGACAAGGGGTAGCGTTGCTCATCCAGCCTCCTGCTCGTGGCTGGTGCTGGCCGCTGTCAGAGGGGGACCCCTGGGTCTGAGCCCTTGTCAGCTCTGCATCCGCGTGGTCTGGACCAACGGTGAACGCACGGTTAGGAAAAGCTGGTCTGTCTTTCTCCTTGTCTTTCCCCCTGCTTCAACCGGGGCAGAGCTCAAGCCCTGCTGCCACAGCTGGCAGGAGGCTTCTCTCAGCACCCTAACCTGCCCGTGCCCTGCTCCCCAGCCAGCCCGGCGAGCTGGCACCCGCAGCGGGACGCACCCTGACACGGCCACCGTGCGTGTCCCGCTCTGCAGTAGATGGGGTGGGCTGGCGATGCCCCGCAGGCCGGAGAGCGGGGCAGGGACGCTGCACGGGGGACGCCCGGAAGGATCCACGCTCGGTGCTACGCTGGGGCGAGCCGGGTGCAGGGTGAGTCCCTGGGGCAGCTCTCCCAGCCTCCCCCCGAGGCGTGCAGCGGAGGTGTGCTGCCGTGGCCAGATGCCAAGGGGAGTTTGTCCCCGTGGCACAGCTGCTCGCTTGCCCTAAGCTCAGCCGCCCCCTCGTTCCCAAGCTGTCCGTGTGTGCGTGGCGGAGGGGGATGCGGGGGGAAGGGGCACGGCCCTGCTGGGCAGGGGGACGGAGGCCGCGCCAGGGACGAGCTCCCCCGCGCTAGGCAGGGAGGGGGCGGCCCCGGGGCTGTGCGAGCGCAGGGCGGGTGCGCGGCAGCCCTCCGTGCGGGGGGAGCCCAGCCCTCGGCCGGGCTGGGGCGGGCCGGGGCCGCCCCCCGGGGCCGGGGAGGGGCGAGCCGGGGCCGCGGCGGCCGGTGCCGGTCGGTGCGGAGCGGAGCGGAGCCGGGATGGGAGCGGGAGCGGGGCCGGGAGGGGCGCTGCGGGCCGCCCTGGCGCTGGGGCTGCTGGCGGCGGCGCAGCCCGCACCGGCCGCTCGCCTGCGGCGGGAGGCGGAGGTAGGAACGGGACCGGGGCTGGGAGCGGGGCTGCGGCTGGGGCTGGGGGGCCGGGCGGGGTGTAGGAACGGGACCGGGACCGGGACGGGGCGGGGGGGGCCGGGAGCTGTCACCCGCCCTCCTGGGCCCCGCTGTCGAGGGGTGCGCGTGTCCCGAGTGTGCCCGTGCCTTAGGGGTGCGCGTGCCATGGGGGTGCCCGTGCCATAGGGGTGCGCGTGCCGTAGGGGTGCCCGTGCTATAGGGGTGCCCATGCCATAGGGGTGTGCGTGCCATAGGGGTGCCCATGCCATAGGGGTGCGCGTGCCATAGGGGTGCCCGTGCCGTAGGGGTGCGCGTGCCATAGGGGTGCGCGTGCCGTAGGGGTGCCCGTGCTATAGGGGTGCCCATGCCATAGGGGTGCACGTGCCATAAGGGTGCCCATGCCGTAGGGGTGCCCGTGCTATAGGGGTGCCCATGCCGTAGGGGTGCGCGTGCCATAGGGGTGCCCATGCCGTAGGGGTGTGCGTGGTATAGGGGTGCACATGCCACAGGTGTTTGTGTGCCACAGGTGTGTGTGCCCCACGTGTGCCCGTGCCATAGGGGTGTGTGTGTGCGTGTCCGAGGTGTGTTCACACCATAGGTGCACGCCCTTGAGTGCCCGACGCGTGCATCCATGCTACAGCTCTACTCCATGGATGCCCGATGTGTGCGCACGGCACAGGTGTGCGCCCATGGATGGCGAGGGTGAGCCCTGTGCGTGTGCGCCCCACCACGGCTTTGTGCCCGTGTGCGCTGGCGGGGTGTCCGTGCCAGAGGTGTGCGTGCGTGGCGCGGGCGTACGGCCGTGTCTGCTGGAGATGGGCTGTGCTATAGGTTTGCGCTTGGGGTGCCAAGGTATGTGCCCACGCACGCTGTATATGGCGGTGTGTCCCCGCAGGTGATGTACATCTGCAAACCCCTCTCCCATATAGCTCTGACAACAAAGGAAGTTTTGCTCTAGGAAACCTTCCCATCTCCTGCAAATCAGCATGGGAGAAAAGCCAGTCTTTCCCCTGCCCTGCCTCTCACCAGGGCTGTCCCCGTCACCTCTGTTTGGTTTTCTTCTGTTTGTCCCCATATCATCGTCACACCATGCCACCATCCATTCCTGTTTGTTTTGGGAGGACGAGGTATGAGATTTGGCTGGTGAAGAAAGGTTAATGTTGGAGATTCTTTTTTCTTGTTCAGGCATCGATCCAGTGTACGTTTGCACAGATGCTTGATATTAAAACCTCAGCAAGTCTTGTTGGATTAATCGGGATTTCTCACATGCTCTAAGATGAAAAGTGCACATAAATGCTTGGAGCCTTGTTTTAATATGCAGGCTTCTTATTCTGGGACATGCTGTTTCGAAGATTTATATGTGTGCTTGTCCCAGTGTGCACAAACCTCAACCCAGCCCCTCATGCCACCTGGAGAAAAATAAATCTGCAAAGTTCTCAATGCTTACAAAATCAATAATTTAAAATTCACTTAAAAGCAAGAGATTTAAAAGGCCTAATCTGCCTTTGATTCCTCACTGGTGACTTCTGCGAACTTTTCCCTTGAAGCCTCAGAGGTCTCAGGGTCGTGGCAGATCCCAGGCGAGGGGTGCTGGGTAAGTGACTTTCCTGCCTCCCTGCGCCACCTTTCCCCAGTGCGATGAGCTGTGCTGGCCAGGGACTTCGGGACAATGTACACAATGGAAATGTATAGAGACTGGGGCGAGAAAGTGTGTCTAACTAAACTGAGCAGTTAATTTTGCTTTTAAGTGGAAGCTGAAATTCTCACATAATATCAAATAGTTCTAGTTACTTGTGGCTTTCAGACCACTGCCAGGCTTTGCTTCTAGAACTTTTTTTATTGCTTTTAAAATACCCAAAGTTAGCAACAATGGTTTGTGTAAACTTAGATGCAAAAGTCTGAGAAAATGTCCGGTTGTGTTATTTTCCTGGCTTGTGCCCTTGTTTTTGCTGCATTTGTATCAACTGCAGCTCCAAACAAAAAAAAAAAAAAAAGAAAGTTTGGAATTTAATTTGAAACACTTGTATGTTAAATCATATTCTTATCTGCAGGCCCCAGGTAGGAGAAGGTCCGACGCTAGATAGCACATAGTTTGGCAGACCTGGTTTCTGGCTGGGTTGTGCTCAAGACAGCGGCTGGGTGTGTGGTGATGCCTGAGTCTCCCTGGTCCTGGGGGAATTGTGTAAAATACATGGCACATGAGAGCTCACCCCGTGTTGGGAGTGAGGAGCGTGGCCGCGTGCTGCCGGTGACGAGGACAAAGGACAATAAAGCCCCTGTAGTGATTTGCGTGAGAAGCTACATGTCTGTTGTGATGGGAAGAAAAAATTGGTTAGAAATTTGAGAAAAGCAGGGAATGGAAATGGAGAGCGAGACTAAGGGACCGAGACATTCTTATTTCAGATTTTTTTTTTTAACTTTCTTTTTTCCATCCTGCCCTTTCTCTCCCTCTTGCAGTGGCATTTGGCCTCTGACTTTTCCCCCTCAGCAACCCAAGGACTCGCATGTAGCGTAGGCTCTGAGCTGTGTTTGTGCTGAGAAATGCTCCCGTGTCTGGGTGAGCTCCTTTACGGAGCGGGCAGCCAGCTGGGACACTGAGCGCAGCGTGGCCGGAGCGAGGGTCTCTGGGTACCACCCAGCATGTGGTGGGGCTCAGCATTTGGCTGGGACACCCAAAGGGGAAAGGGGCACCTCCACATTTTCCCTCTGAAATAAGGGGAAGAAAACCTTCCCAGGGAAAATTCCTGCGGTTCAGCCTCAGCAGGGCAATGCGAGGGACAGAGAGGAGGAAGAATTACTCAGGTGCCGTCACCTCTGCGAGGCTCTGCTGGGCTCTGTGTGGCTGGGGAGACGCTGTAGAACCCATGAGATGATGGCTTGGGGTCGCTGCTGCTAGCGGGGACGTGGCAAGCGGTTCCAAGGCACCCAGCGGTCCCCCCGGTGTGATTAACAGCCCCGTGAGTCACCGCAGCGTGAACAGCCCCACTTTCTTCCTGGCTCTCCCCCTGAACAATCCCTGCTTGTTAGGGCGAATAACGCCCGCCAGGCAAGGGGCCGGTGGCTGCTGGGAGCGGCGCGCTGCCTTCCCCCCGGTTCCCATCCTGATGGAGGGCGAAGACCGAGTGTCTTGTTTCCTTTCTCTCCTTAGACATGAAAGCACAACCAGTCTGCATGACCAAACTGGTTTGTCAGCTGCTCTGGTATTTTCAGGGGAAGGTTTGGCCAAGCACGGTGTTTTCCCCAAGTGCTTTGGGTCTCATTGGGATAACTTCAGTGCTGCCAGAGCCGTGGCTGGGTGGTGCAGGCCGGCACTACCCAGGGCGTGGGGTGCCTGGGGAGCCGGGGCAAAGCCGTGAGCTGGTTTCAAATGCAGGGGTGAATTGTAGTAAATGCTGATGCGATATTCCTGTATTTAACACACAAGCAAGCAGAGCAATCTGCCAGCCCCGCAGGCAGGTAACACCAAGCCCAGTGCATTTCATAGCATTTTGTTTCCTTTCAAACAATGCGATATTTATTGTTCTTGTCCCATAGCATCCCTCCTGTCCAGGCAGACAGGGAGGCAGGGAGCTTTCTCTGGTTCAGCATCCCGAAGATCTGGGTTACTGAAGCCAGGAGGGGTTTTAGTTAGACCTGCTGCAGTCCTGGCATGCTGCCCCAGCTTCTCAGCTCCAGAAGATCAAGTGTGAAAACTAAAGGAGCTAAAAAGATGCCGGGCACAGTATTTCCCCAGCGCCATGTCTTCAGTGGCAAGTAGATCGTTTGTTGCTAAAGTAGATTTTCAGGAGGGGTAGATGGGAGAGGAGATTGCTTCAGGATGGGATTAGGCACAGCGGGGGAGCATCAGAGCAATGAGATGGGGCTTGGGGGTTTAATCAGCCTCCATCATTAACATGCAGAATTAGCTGACGTTTCGCTGTCTTTTCAGCAGGACAACCAAGCTCTGTACTTGCTAATCTCCCCTCTTGTGTGTCTATATATATAATATTTATGTAGATACTTATACACACACTTAAACAAAAGAGGCACAAGGACTCTGCCTAAGGGTTTGCAATTGCAGGCAGGAACGTGACTTGGGTGAGCAGAAAAAAATGAATGGGCTTAAATGCTTTGACACCTTCCAAAGGCAGCGCTCCAACAGGCAGCGACCCGATGGGCAGGAGGAGCCGTTGCTCCTTCTGCGGCCGTGCCAAAATGTGCTTGTCCTGGCGGTCAGCTCTCCTTGTGTCTGTGCTGTGGGGGGAAACTGAGGCTGCAAAGCGGGAGCTGCGGCTTCCCCTGTGCCTGTCTCAGCGGTGAAAAGATGTGGGATGGAGCCTGGGGCTGCTGGCCAGCGGGGCTGAGGACACACCTGGGCTGGCTTGCCGGGCTGCTGTTGCCTCCCGCTTAAAAACAAAAAGACCTTGGAGGTGCAGCTTGTGGCTGGCATCTTCTGTAACTGTGGCACAAAACGCCTGCCCGCCCTTGGGCAGGATGGGATCACTTCCCTCTGCTGCCAGGGGATGGAGGGGAGGGATGGGGTTTGTGTCCAGGCGGAGCAGAAGGGACTGTGGTCAACGGGAGCCCAGCGTCAGGCTTCTCTGATACTTAACTGATGGAAGCGTGCCAGAAGCTGGGTGTCTGGAGGGGAGGGCAGGCAGGACCAGAGCCTGCTGTCTCTGCACTCTTGTTACCCTGGTTTCCAGGGAGGGAGGTCTGATTGTATTTGCTGTTGGCTGTCTTCCACCTGGGATGCCTGCGGTCGAGGGCAAGGTGTTTCCTTGGCTTTAGTTCTCTGCAGAGATGATTTCCAGCATTGTAACCAGCTCCCCATCAGAGCCTTGAGATGGAAGGGCCCATCCATCTCCCCCAAACTATCCTCCCGCTGTACCCCTGCTGCAGCCCTGAAGGCTTTTCTGCCCCAGCGCTCGCTCCCGGGCAGCCAGACCTTTCCTCTTCTCCCTCCCTCGTGTGGAGGGGGAGCCAGACATATTTCATATTAATTCTCAGCTCTTGGTTTCCTGCTGTTTTTCTTTTCCCATTGTATGGAAGAGAGCATTTCCCCATCTGGGGCAGGAGGGAGGGGGTTTTCCCAGCACAGCCAGGCTTTGTATTGCAGCCTCTGGAGAGGTTTAACAGGCTGGTGCCAGTTTCCACACAGACCTTCCAGAGCCTGGCTGGTCTCTGGGGATGTGCAGGGCATGGGCAGTGCTGGAGGGGGTCCTGAGTGTGGGTTGGGCACAGGACGCTGTGGCACGGGGCTCTTGGGTTCCTCTGTCTCCCTGAAAAGTCCCTGTTCCAGGGGATTTGATATGCTCTGCTGTCTAATATGCACAGTGGAGGGTCAGCACATCCCTCTCCTGTAGCTCTGTGTTTCCAGGACTAACATCACCCAGAGCTCACCATAACTGCATCTACAAAATGTCATAAAATTTCTCCTGATGGTTTTGCAGCCCGAGAGCTGGTGCCTGTGTGCGAGAACCTCAGCATGACACAGGTCAGGAACTACAGGGAAAGTGCGGCTTTGGTTGGGCTTTCAAAGCTCAAGGAGATCTGGGCAGGAATAATAAAGCCAGTGGCCTGTGTACATTTTGGTGCCGTTCAAGAGCAGCTGCTGTGATAGCTGTTGCTTTTTTTGCCATTCACCCTGATTTGTCCAGATGGGGTTTCAAGCATTCGTGAGATCATGGTGGGGAAAAACCATTTTCATGCTTTAAGAATGGGATTGCATTAGGTTACAGGAGAAAAAAAATAGCTTCAAGTTGTTTTAGATGCTAAGTGAAAGCAAAAATTGCGGTAGAGAAGGTTTAGACTGCGCCATGCTTCTGAGGCACAGGACTTTCTGTCTCGGTGCTTTGTAGCTCACATTTATCTGTGGTGATGTAAGCACTGGGGATGTTGTGGCTTCACCTGGCAGAGACACAGATGCTCTCTCCTGCCGGCGTGGCTCTTACTCACACCTGATTTATTCTGACTCACTGGGATTGGGTCCCCCGTGTCTGGGTAACTCTGGCCAGGCTCAGGCTTTTACTGCTGCAGCCTGATGCTGCTACAAGATGCTGCTGCCTCCTGCTGAGGGTAGGCAGCTGGTAAATGTGTTCGGTGGGAAACGGGACAGATTTTTTGGCTGGGGCTGGACGAAGCCATGTCCTGGCAGGAAGCTGTGCTGGTCCTTGCTGCGCTGCAGCCGAGGGGGATCCTCCATGTAGAGAGGGTGTAAAGGAGGAGATCAGTTTGGTGGCTGGAGGAGATGAGGGTGGGGAAGGAGGTAGGGGGGGTTTCCAAAGGGGTGAGCAGCAGGCAGAGAGCACATGGAAGGTGCCTGCCCTGCTTGCAGGGATTCGGCAGGCTTAGAGGATGACGTGTTTGGGGATGACGTGAAGATGACTGTTAATGGCAAGCGGAGGGTTTGGGCAGGAGGAGGAGGGGGAGAGGCCCTGGTGCACCCTGGGGCTGCCATATCCAGAAACTGTTCCCGCTGCCCATCAGGCAACCAGCAAGGTGCGGCCGGCTCGGTGCTGCTCGTGCCCAGGAGGGAAGCTGCCGCCTCCGCGGGGCGCGGTGGGGGATCGAATTGCCCGCCGGAGGTGGACAGTCAGGAGTAGCATCGAGTGCAGGTTAACATCAGCCCCCTTCTTCCCTCTGTCCTCTCACCCATCAGTAACCCCCCAGATGAGGAGGGAGGGAAGTGGCTTTAAAGGCACAAGGCTCTGCAGCGGGCAGCAGCCGTGCTGTCCCGGGGCAGTCCATGGTGGTCCTGCTGCTCGGCCCACCTCTCCTTCGGGATGGGGGAAACAAAGCAGCCACTTTCACTTTTTATTCCTCATTACTTTAACTACGATTCCGTTGCACTAACAGGATGCTGGGCGGCTTGTTTGTCTCCTGCAGACATCCCCGGCGGCGGGGAAGGCGGGTGTGGAGCATTCCTGCGACGATGGCTATTAACTTCTCCGAAAGCTGATGGTGCAGGCTGGGCAGAGGGAAGCTGTTTATTTTCTTTAACATGCAATTTATGTGCTGGAGCAAGTTCAGAGTGACAATATCTGTCCATGTAAATGGCCGATAAGAAGAAGAATGGTTTGGCAGAGCAGATTGCCCCTGGAGTAGCTCCACTTTACAGCAGGACCTCCTGTGTGGGGATGGGGGGAGGCTGCAGCCTGACCCCATCTCACCCCACCCTACTCATGTCCACAGTGCTGTAGCCCTTATTTTAACCACTGCATTGAGCCAAGGTGATTAGAGCTGCGGGTTTGGTAGCCTCTGGCTGCAGATACGTGGCAGCAGGGTTTTTTTGATCTGTTGATAGCAGTGTTTCCTCCTACGCCTCCATCATGTCATGGCCAAAAACCCAAGAGCCATCAAGAATGATGGGGAGGAGACACACACAAACCTGTATGAGTGCAGGAGGTGCAGCTGCTTGGGGTGCAGAGGTCTCAGGAAAAAAATAACTAGGCATTTCTGCACAGCCCTGGGTTTGCTGTACTGTTTCCCGTTGTGTCTCCTTCTTCCCCCCTGCTCTGAAGCCAACATGTGCAAACACCTGCCTGTGCTCTGAGCTGTGCCTCTCCCATGTCTCTTCTTGCAGCTGTTCCTGGAGAAATACGGCTACTTTGGCGAGCCAGGGGCCAGCACGCACAGCCCAGCTGAGTTCACGGAGGCAGTGAGGTATGAACCTTTTATTTAAAACCGCAGCAGAAATGCAGCAACTCCAGCTGCTTGGGAGCTGCCAGTGTTTGGGGGCCTTTTCACATCTGGGGGGGTCTTTTTGCAGCCAGGGGGACTTTTTGCAGCCAGGGGCTCTCTCTTGCACGGTCTGATAATAAAGCACAACTGGTCCTTTTTGGAAACGCCGATCCGTATCGAGCTCCCGCAGCTGGCTGCTGGCAGCCCAGCGCCTCGCTGCACTGCTTTATTTGCCTTTTATGGCCCGGTGCTCCCCTTACAATAATATGTGCGGTGAGGCCGAAGTTGGGGATGGCTGGGAGATGTCAGGGGGCTGAGCTGACAGCCCCTGCTTGGACTTCTATCAAGATCACATTGGCTCTGGGAGCATCCCTGGCCTGACCCTGGGCAAAGTCAAGTACAAACTCAAACAACTGGGGTTAAAAACTGGGAAAGGCATTTTTAGGCTCCCCTGTCTAGTTTTGCCCTGCTAGGAGGTGGCTCACTGGTCAGCTGTGGTTGCAGAGGCAGATTCTTCTTGTTTTATCACCTGGATACGTTCCTGATGGCAGGACACAAAGGTCGCTGGGTGGAAGCCCTGGCTCAGGTCAAACACCTGGCACAAACACAACGGAAACCCTCCTGGGGGGGGGGGGGGGGGGGGCAGGTCCGGGCCTGGGTGTTGACATCTCCCTCCCTTTTCCAGGGACTTCCAGAGGGTTACCCACCTCCCGCTCAGCGGGGTCCTGGATGCCCCCACGCTCCATCAGATGGCTCTGCCACGGTGCGGCACGGGCGATGGGGAGAGCCGCACTGCCTGGGCACGCCGGGCATCTGCCGCCCGGCGCCACAGGCGCACCACGCAGCACGGTGAGTGTCTGCGCCAGGCGCCCTGGTGGGGTTTGGGTTTCCAGCGTGTTGGGAGTCCAACCCTTCCATCCTGGCTCCTGGAGATGCTGCCGCGGATGAGAGGTGCAGCCCTGCTGGCACAGCGTCCATCCCAGGACCCACCTGCGCTTTGCACCACTTTATTTTTAAATTTCTTTTTTTTTCTTTTATTTTCAGTTGTTCTGTATGGTTTAGTGTCAGCAATGTTTAGAGAGATGCAACTCCCACTTGTGGGGAAATTCAGCTCTCTGGGTTAGTTCTACTGCTGTCGAGGGAGCTGGGTCATCTCCCAGGGAGCTATCAGGTCACTATGGCCCTGGGCACAGCCGTGGTGGCATGACTGGGAGGGCAGAGGCTGGCACACAGTGAAGCTCCCTCCAGGCTCTGCTGAGCTTTGAGACTTCTAATGTGTGTTAGTCACCCAGCAGTAACCACAAAACCTGCTGGTGCTGGGCTGCCTGGCCACGGCGGGTTGTTTCACCCACATTAAGGCATTTAACTCTGCTCCAAGCAACCTCTCTTGCTCCTGGGTGTCCAGGATTGGGCCTTTTTTTCTCTCATGAGCTGCCTTCTCGGCGTGTGGATGAGTAACTGGATTCCTAGAGAGCAAGAGTGCTGGGACCAGCTGTGCTTAGGACATGGGAAAAATGAAGGCGAGATTAAGAAAGGGCTCTGTGCTGTGTCAGACTGTCTCTGCATCTCATGATGGATGGCCCCAGGAGACAGCCCCATCATCCTCCTCCTGCCTCTGGCTTTCCTTCTGAAGCCCTCTCATGCAGCATCGCCCTTGCAGGCTCCATTTCGGGCAGAGGGTCTGCTGTACCCCAGGCAGGAGGGCAATGAGGCAAAGCCGTGAAGGGCATGCAGCAGGAGATGGGCAAACAGAAGCAGCCTGTGCCCTGTGGCTCATGGGGCTCCTTTTTGGGAGCTCTGGATGGCAAGAGACACCCGGCAGCTCTGACCCCAGGTGGGATGGGGCTCTGTGTGCCACCGGTTATTGCTCCGGTGGCTTGGTGTTGGCAGATCCCCCGTGGCAGCAAGCTGGGGCGCAGCTGGCAGCAGCACCAGCAGGCAGCGGGGATGGGAACAGCGCTGTATCGGGGCCCACAGGCTGGAGGGGAGGGAGGGGGTGCCTGCATGGCTGGCGACACCATCCAGGAAGGCCGGAGGCTTTGTGCGAGGTTGGCTGTTTATCCTACTTGAAGCAGGAAGCTGCTGCAGCTGAGCCAGCAAAGTGCTTTGTTATCCACCCGTCTCCCAGCAGGAGCTTCGCCGGGCAGCCTCCGTATCCGTCATCCCACTGGCTCCGGGCAGTGCTTGCACCCCAGTGTGTGGGCAAACGCCAACACCTTTGGCTCCCAGCCGGGTTAGCCTGGCAGCAGTGGCCAGCACGGGGCTGGGGAGGGCATCCATCCCGCCCACTGCTCCCGGGCTCCGTCCCAGCCCAGCAGTGGAGATTGGCTCCCTGCGCGGAATGGGGTCCAGCGCATCCACCCCTCTGTGCTCCTCTAAACAAAACCCCCCCTCTGCAGTTGAAGCCCAAGGCTTTCTGCTCTTTGGGAAGGTTTGGGGACAGGTCCTGTTTGCTTCCATAAAGCGACTGGGTTTGAAATAGGGGTCTGCAGTGGAGGGTGCTGGGAAGAGGACTTTCTCTAGCTACCTTTTGCTGGGCTTTACCAGCCACTGGAGCTGGCCAGGAGCTCTGCTGACCAGCAGGCCCTTGGCCAGATGGCATGTTGGGCAGCGGTGTCCTGGATTTCCCCTCAGGAATCCTGGACTTCCCCTCCTTGCCTGTGATTGTCCCGGGCTCAATGGCTGCGTGCAGCACCCAGTCCTCCTCTTCCCAAGAGCCATTTGCCTTTGCCTCTCCCAGCCCTGCCCCTGGTGCCATCCACCCTTCTGCAATGGGGAGATGCTCTGCCTCTGTGGAGGGAAGGGCAGGATGCCGAGGCTTTATCTCAGGGCTGCAGCCATCCAGGCACATATTTAGCCTTTGCCACACAGGGTTTGTCCTGGGCACTGGAAAGTGCAGTTGTGTCCCATTTGAGTTAGAGGCTGTTGTGCACTGATGAGCAGCGGGGGCCAGTTCTGCCCCTGGGAAGGTAACCAACTGGCCCAGGGCCTCCCCTGTTGTGTGCTGCTCAGAAACCAGGGGGAAGGAAGCAGAGCTGGTGGGGCTTGTCGCCATGGCTGGGGTGGGTGAGCAGGATGGGACGTCTGCCAGCTTTGCTGAGCAGCTTGGCTCAGACCCACGACAGCGAGCCCCGCCGTGCTGCTGCCTCTGTTCCCCCTGTTTCCGCACACATCTGGAGCAGGCACGGTTGCTGGAGGTCTGTTGCTGCTCCCACGCCTCGGCACCAGCTCTGGCACCCTCTTTCTAGCACAGCCCCATGAATTTTCTTGCAGTCCCAGATGGCCCTGGCCAGGCATAATCACAGGGCTCTGGGGTCCCTGCAGCTGCCAAGGGCTGCTGGAGGAGGAGGAGGGGGCTGTGATGCTGTGCGGTGGCTCCAGGAACACATATCTTTGCACCCCTGTGTGGTGGGAGGAGGGTGGGGATCTCATGGGCTTGTCCTCTTCATCGTCATTGTCACCATCTACCCCAGTAGCATCAGGGCTGTGTCTCTCCTGAAAGGACAGAGCTTTCAAGGAAGCCATGGGCAATAAGATCCTTGGCGATGGTAAAATGGTGCTTTTAAAATGAATGGCGAACAGTGGTTTGTTCCCTCTGAGATATTCTCGGCTGGGCTTCCAGACAACATCTTCTGCAGGTAGAAATGGTCAGGGTGCCCTCAAAAACAGTAAAAACACAGCCCTGACCACTGGGGAGCTGGCCTCCTTTTCCTTGCCTTGGCTCAGTATGTACAAGGGATCGGAGGGGGGAAGAAAATAGATCCCCTATTTAAAACACACAAGGCTAGGATTCAGGGAGGGAGTTCAGGGGAGAAAGGGAGGAGCCCCCTCTTGCCAAGGGAGCTTTGGGGGCTGGAGAACCCCAGCCCCCACACAACCCCCAGTTTCAGTGCCCCTGCAGCATCTGGGCCTGTTGCAGAGGGTGCAGAGGCACTGCAGGGACCAGCCGCAGGGACCAGCAGCAGGGCTCTGCTGCAGCTCCCCCTGGCAGAAACAGGCACTTTCCCTCCCCCCCCATGCTCACTGGCCAGCTGGATGAAACTCTGGACATCTGTGGGGCCTCTGGGCATGTGATAGAGATCAGCATCATGGTGGTAGGTGCTGTTTCTTCCTGGTGATGTGTTTCAAACCTGACTGCTTCTCCCCTTGAGGATCGGTTCTTTTTCCCCCCTGGCTGGTGCCCAGCAGTTGGCAAATCTGCCTTAACCTGGCTGCAATCTGCATCCCCATCCCTGCAGTACCATCATGCCCCAAAGGGACTGCTGAGAGCCCTTCCCATGCCTTTTGCCTTTGGGCCGCTTGTTTCTGGAGGCGTCTTTGCTTTCTCTGAAAGCTAGTCCTTGGGCTGCATCTTCTTCTGGGCGTGAAGCTGGCTTCAGGCAGGAGACCTGCAGGTCAGGGACCCGTGCTGGACTTGGCCCTGGAAAGCATGACAAGGCAAGGTGGGAGTTCAAACTGGGTGCCATAGTTTCTCCTCTCCTTAGACAGGTTTTGGCCACACTCTTAGGGTTTGGTTGCAGCTCCAGCCTTGGAACCTTTGGGGTGGGATCTAGCAGTGGCACATTCAGAGGGATTTCATGGGTCCTGCTGCTGGTGCAGGGTGCCAAGGCTGCTGATGGGACACCTGGGTTGACTTTCAGCTTCAGCTTGGGAAAGCCATGGCTTTTCCCAGCACAGGGAAGCTTTCCTTCACCCAAGCAGCCCCCAGGCAGAAGGACAAGTCCAAGTCCCCATTGTCATGCTGAGCTTGCCCTTCTTGCAGGTGGGAGGTGGTACAAGCGGCACCTCACATACCGGGTGGTGAACTGGCCCTCCTACCTGCCACAGCACGAGGTGCGCCTGGCCGTGAAAGCTGCCTTCGAGCTCTGGAGCAATGTGTCCTCGCTGGTGTTTTGGGAGGCGCGGGACGGTCCGGCTGACATCCGCCTGACCTTCTTCCATGGGGACCACAATGATGGACTCAACAATGCCTTCGATGGACCAGGTGCTGGTCGCTTCCCCCTCGTAAGCTTCTCTTTTACAAGGTGGGCTCTTCCCCAGCAGGGAGGAGGGCTGGGGCAGCGATGGGCTGGGGGTAATGAAGATGAGGCTCTGCCCAGGCAGTCCCTCTAACCAAGAATACCTCCCAGTTTGCACCAGTTTGCTTTCTGATTTGGTGTCCTTGCTCTCGACTCTGCAGCTGGGGTCTGCCAGAGAGGCAGCTGAGATGCTCATTGTAGGCTCATGCTGATGGCCTTTGAGGAGCCCTCCCAACCTTGACAGCATCCTCCAAACCTCAGCTCGTTTCCTTCCAGCTGAGCCTTTCTGCATGGCACTATCAGACACGCTCAGGTTTTCTCTCTTCTTGAGCTTTTGCCTGGCATGGGTCACTGTGGTGGCGTCAGGCCAGGGCACAAAACCAAACTCATAAACCACAGAGCACACAAACGCCCCTTGTGCTCAGGAGCAGAAGGCAGAACTGGTTTGGGCTGCACCTGCTGTGGGAAGCTGCTGTTCTTTCTCAGCAGACCTCCCAAAGAGCTAAAATTGATGCATATTTAAGCAAACCAGAGCTGCATGTGTTCCCCTGCCGCTCCACTTGTGGCTGAGGTCCTTTCCTGCCCCGCGGCCCCTGATGGCTCTTGTGTCCCCAGGAGGTGCCCTGGCTCACGCCTTCTTCCCCCGGCGCGGAGAAGCCCACTTCGACAGTGCCGAGCGCTGGTCCCTGCACAGCGGCAAAGGGCGCAACCTCTTCGTTGTGGTGGCACACGAGGTCGGCCACACGCTGGGGCTGGAGCACTCCCCTGTCAAGAGTGCCCTGATGTCTCCCTACTACAAGAAGCTCAGCAAAGATTTTGTCCTCAGCTGGGATGACATCTTGGCCATCCAGAACCTGTATGGTGAGCCTGGCTTCCCCAAGCATCCCTCAGTTCCTCCAGGGCTGTTCCCTGGGATGGAGAGCGAGAAGCAGGGATAGGAGCAGGTATCTGCAAGGGCAGAGGACTACATGCAAGGGTCGTGGTGGGGATGGGCCCCATCCCTTTGCGGCTGGGGAGGAAGGTGTGGTAGAGCATGTGCACTGGGTACCAGGTCCTCCAGGGCAGGGAAGGTTGGATTTGCTTCCCACTTGTTTGCAACCAGGGAAACATTGGTGCATTTTTTTTGGGGGTACCAAGGGGTCTTTGACACCACCATATAGAGGGGGACAGGGGCCAGACAGTGGGACAAGGAGTGTTTGGAGCCATAGGGCAGATCCCCAGCTCTGTGCTCAGGCAGTGCTCTGGGAAATGCCGTTTCCCTTCCCCTTTTCTGTAACTCACCGCTCCATGCTCCATCCCAGGGAAGCCGTCCAAGGGCTTGGCCGTCCAGCTGCCGGGAAAGGTCTTCACTCACTTCCAGGACTGGAGCGTGGACCTTTACGGCAGGGACCGGCAGCAGGGGAGCCTCAGCGCCTATTACTGCCACTCCTTCTTCGACGCCATAACCGCTGGTGGGTGTTGGTCAGTGCAGCCCTCTCCCAAAACACGCACCCCTACACCTTGTCCCAGCACTGCAGCAGCCTGTTTCTGCCCTGATAAGCTCCAGCCATGGGAAAGGTGGGTTTGGCTTGTCCACAGCCCCATATGTGCTCCTGGGGCTGGTGGCATCTCTGACGCACGTTGCTGCCGCAGAGTGGAACATCTTGAGGACACAGCAATGGCTTGGTGTACCTGGGAGAGGGGAAGATATCCTAAAACTTGGCCCACGGCAAAGCTTATTTGCTGCAGGAGCTCAACTGTGAAAGACAAGCCTTGAGAGGGAGCTGTGGTCAGCTTTTATCCTCTCCAGGCTGGAGTGGAGGCAATGAATTATGAAAGCTGAGGGGGTGGCTGGAAAGGCAGAAGGGAGTCTCCGAAACCCAAGCATATCCCTGAAGCACCGCAGAGCTGCATGGGGAGGAGAGGGGAACTGGGGAGCGCTGGCTAGGACGTGGATGAGGCTTCTCGCCTCTCACCCAGGACCCCCTTAATCCTCCCTCTGCCCCACAGATGCAGATCACAACCTCTACATCTTCAAAGGCAGCCACTACTGGGTGGTGGCGGCGAGCGGCAATGCCAGTGACCCGCAGCCCCTGCAAGCGCGCTGGCCTGGCCTCCCCACTGGCATCGATGCCTGCGCCTGGTCCCAGCTCAGCGGCAAGTTTTACTTCTTCAAAGGTATGTGAGGCATGGGCAGGAGAGCTCCCCTTGGGGCTACCACCGCTCCTGCCTGCTGGTCTGGCTGTCCAGGTCTGGCTGGAGCATCCTCTTCTGCCCATGTCCCCTGTCCCCTCCTGCTGGTCCTGTTCTAGGGCTGAGCTGGGCCATTGAGGGATCCCACATGTGCAAAACCCCACAGGAGCTGTGGGCTTGATGCTTACCATGGATTAACTGTATGGCCTTGGGTGTATTGCCCTGGCAGCCCGCATCACCCCCTCGTGCCTCAGTTTCCCCATTAGCCCATTCAGGAGAGCAGTGCTCACCTGTGTTTGAAAATGAAACCAGATGCATCAAACCCTTTGGGGTCCCTGGGAGAAAACACTCCCCGAAGACGTGTGGCCATAAGGGAGCTGATGAACGCAGCATTTTCATGGTGCATGTGGTTTCCTGCACCGTGCCAGGGGCTAGCTGCCAAGGGGAGCAGAAATGCCAACCACAAGCTGCCCGGCAGCATGCCGCAGCCGGAGGGGTAGAGGAAGGTCAAACCAGGCAGCCTGGCTGCCAGGGTCAGCCCCAATTTTTAATGGAAACCAGTCACTGGCTCTCCAGAAAGGGGGCTTTGTTGCTCCAGCTGGGTGAAAGCCAAAAGCCCCTCTCCCTCCCCAGCCCTCAGGCACTCCCTCCCTCCCCAGGGCTGGGTCAGGCCAAGCAGAAAGGGGCTTTTGTCTGCCTGCTTTGTGGGGACAGGGCGCTGCAGGGACACGGCTCTGCGGGGACAGGGCTCTGCAGGGGTGGCCGAGCACTCAGTCCTGATTGCAATTCCTGCTGCTGCAGTGCTGGCCCCAGTTGTTCCACTCCAGAGGGGTCTGGGTCCATCTGGCCCATTCCGTCTACAGGAACAGGAGGGAGGTTTGCAAGGAAGCAGCATGGGCTGGTGGCCATGGATGATGTGGTGGCCTTACTCTGTCCATGGCAGTCCCTTTCCATGCCTTCAAGTCCCTGAGCTACTGTGCCTCAGTTTCCTCCCAGACTGGTCCATGGGGCAGCCCTGTGGTGGTGCCAGTTGGGTCACCAGTGGGATGAACGGCTGGCTGGCTGGCTCTGTGGCCAAGTCCTTCCACGTCTCCAGGAGGTAGTCCTGTCATGGACCCTGTTGGGGGGTGGGCTCTAACCCCTCTCCCCGGCTTTTCCCAGGTGGCCGGTGCTGGCGCTACACGGACTCCACCTTAGAAGCAGGTTTCCCCCAGAAATGCAGCGCCCGCGGCCTCCCACGGCACCCCGACACTGCACTCTACTTCCAGCAGCTCCGGCGCCTTGTCCTCTTCAAAGGACCCAAGTACTTCGTGGTGAGCGAGGAGACCCTCGGCGTGGAGCCCTACTACCCCCGCAGCCTGCAGGACTGGGAGGGCTTGCCTCCCGGCACGGCGGGTGCCCTCACCCACCGCGATGGCTTCATCTATTTCTTTCGGGATGATCAGTACTGGCAATTCGACCGGGCGAAGCTGCAAGTGGTGGCCACCGGCAAATGGGCCACCCAGCTGCCCTGGATGGGCTGCTGGGATGCAAACAGTGGGCAGGTCCTCTTCTGAGCAGAGTGTGCCGGGATGAAATGGGGCGGGGGGGGGGGCTAAACCCCACCTCGCTCACCGCTGCCCGGATCCCACTTTTTTTGACTCTGGATTCCTCTCTGGGGATGGTTCGGCAGGGACCAGCAGGCCAGGGCTGCCCGCGGCAGGACAGCCCGTGGCTGTCCAGGCAGCCACGGCTGGAGCCGTGGTTCGGTGGAGCGGTGCCCCGGCGCAGCAGGGATGCAGCCAGGACAGGGCAGCCATCAGCTCAGGAGGGGCTGCCACGGCCAGGTGGGCTGGAAGCTTTGGGAGATAATACTTTTTTTTTAAAGACGACAGAAAAAGGTATAAGCCATGGAGACTGCAAACACACCCATTTCTGCAAACTCTCAGCCTATCGTTACGCATTTCTCTCAAACCGGGACTGGGGTTTGTTGATACTTCAGCTGCTGTTTTCCTGCTCTCTGACAGAGAATTGCCTCACCGTTGCTGGGGCTCAGGTGGTTTTAGGGTATTTTGTGGTTAAAACAAAAAGAAAAGAGACATTTGGACAAAAATATAGGTCAATGTTGAGCTTTGCCCCTGCTGCATGTGCAGGGCCCCCTCCCCTGCATCCTCCTCTCCCTTGCCCCCGGGGTGGAGGGTCAGCACCTGGAGGACGAGCCCATCCCCTGCGGGTGCTTTGCCGGGCTGCGTTCACATCCCAGTTCTGTGGTGAGGCGCCAGCTGGAGACACCAGCACCGTGGGCTTTTTGGGGAGAAAGCAGAGGGTTTTGGTGTAGGAGCCTCTTTGGTGTGAAGAGGGAGGGGAGGTACAGGTGAGCTACTGACTGTGCTGCTGTACAGCTTAAAGGCAGCAGGAGCATTGCAGCTTGGCTTTCTGATGGGTTTGGGATTGCTGGGTGGATTCTCCATTGTCTAATATGGGTTGTGCTCACCTGGCAGTCTTTCTTGTGTGCAGAGAAAGTGTCTGTTCTCTGCTCTGTCTCCATAAGAGATGGGATCAACATATTTTTGAGTCCTGTGCCCCTCTGCCACAGTTGGACGAACCGGGCTGAAAAATTACCAGGGGGAGGAGGGGAAAAGAAGAGGGCGAGCAGGACAGACGGACATGTCCATGCATGCAGGCTCATAAGGACAGCTCGGCTGCATATTCCTCATTCCTTTCCCAAAGCAGGCTCCCCACCTGGAAACGCCGCTGGCTCCTGTGCACCGAGACACCGGTCATGTCTGCAAAGCGCGATTATCTCCCGCAGCCGGTGGGGGAGCGTCGGGTCCCCGAGGCTTGAATTCAGTGGCAGCAAATGCCAGCGTCGGTGCTGACCAGGACAGGCCGCAACCTTCTTAAAATGTCCTTTCATTTGAGAGACTTGAGAATTTTCACCATGCTGGGGTCATACACGGGTCGGCTGCTGCTTTGCTGATGGTTCTCCCAGGACTCAGACCCTGGTGCTGGGTACCCTGCTTCAGGTCGGTGGCTTCAGCACCGGGCTGCAGCCGGTCGTGCCGAGCCGGGGTGCTGTGCCAGGGTGCCACGCCAGGGTGCTCTCCTGGTGCCGGCAGCCTCAAGGACGCTTGCCTTTAACACAGCATCCTCCACTCGCCCTCGCCCACCCTAGACCTTCCCTGCAGAGAAGGTAGGAGCCGGGCTTGCCCCAGGCAGGGTGCCAGGGCTGGTGCTTCCTGAGGGCTTTCAATGGTGCCAGATGCGACATGGATTTGGCAGGAGGGAAAGCCAACACGAGTGGTTTCTGTCCATTTTCCATGATATTTGTCAGTGAGCCCTTCCTGCGCAGACAAGGACTTGGGGGCTTCATCAGCTCACGGTCTAAAATCTCAGGGGATTTTCAACATTGCCAAAGAGACAGGGCCACAATATTTTTGCTTTGAATTAAGTGATAATAAGGTGACTTCGCTTGCAGGGAATCCCAAGGGCTTGGAGTCCTGAAGGCAAATAAAATTAACTTCTTGGATGTGCTGTGTTGGGATTTCTGCTTGTTTTTATGTCACACTTCTGTATTTTTTTTAAAGCCAATCTCCTGTTTCCTGAAAGGGCTCTATTTAAGATGCACGTGTGTGTTTGGGGCTGGAGTGGGTATTGCTGAATTTGGCTTCAGCTTTTGTACTTGCTGGATCAAACAAGGGATGGAGCCCACTGCAAACTTGCTGTATGAAGTACGTGATACTAATGGAAACTCTCTTCCCTGCGTCATCGCAAATTACTGAGGATTTCTCCACACCTTGGGATGTGTTAATAGATTTTTTTTCCCCAGTATGGAGGACAAATTCGTGTTGATGGGGACCTTCGAGGTCTCCATCTTTGCCCCAGCCTATCATGGTGTGTGAATGCGGGTCCTTGCTTCCTGTGGAGCACTCTGAAACCTTCCTCGCTGCTCCTGTTTGCTGTGCTTCATGCTGTGCCACACCGGGGTGTCCGGCCTGCGTTGCCTGTTGAGTGGGCAGCATTTTGCCTGCTGGGGAGGGACCCGCCAGCCAGCGCAGGTGGCGTCACAGTGTTTGCAGAGATGGTCCTGCCCCTGCCCCTGCTCATGTCTCCTGCCCGGAGCCGTGTCTCTCCAGCCCCCTTGGCTGCCACCAGCCATGGGATCTGCAGCGTGATGGGGAGATCAATGGGGCTGATGAGGGGATTGATGGGGTTGGGGGGGGGATCGATGGGGGAGGCTGGCACTGGATGAGGTCTTGCTGTCGAGACATGCGCTGGGCTTCAAGAAGGGTCGGAAGAGCAGTGTGACTTCTCCATGTACAGCATTTTGGAGATGGGAGGATTTATGGGTCCCTCTGCACCCCAGGGGTACTCCACACCTGCAGCTCTGCAAAGAAGCAACAGACCGTTATCCCCTTTCACATCCCCTTAGGAAAGAGCCAAGCACCCCTTCTGCCATGGGAACAGAGTCCAAGGATGAGACAACCTTGAATCCTCTCCTGGTTTTGGTGGTTCCTTTTCGTCCTTTGCTTGCTGCTGTGTGTTTGCTGGGGCTGTGTGCTGTCAGGATGCCTTGGGGTCATGAGCGATGCTGCCAGGGCTGGGGCTGAGCGCAGCATTGCTGATAGAGATGGGGTGATTGTGCTGCATCACCTGCACCTCACAAGTTTGCGGGGGGTGTGTCTAGGGGAGGTGGACCCACACCCTGAGCCATGCAATTGGCCCCACTGGGCACCCCGGCTGAAAATCTTGCATCACAAGGGTCCTTTTCTCCTGCTGGGCTCCCTGGCAGGGCATGCCAGGCACAGACTCCTCCAGCCAGCCTGCCACACATTCCCCAGCCTGGGGGAATAGCTGGGATTCTTGCATTTCCTCCCCCAAAATGACACTGGCTGATCTAGCTGTGATCTGCAGTGAGCATCAGCAGTTGGCTTCAGGGAGAGGATGGGGACCCCTGACACAGCAAGAAGCCCCCCCAAGCTCGCAGGAGGCTCCATTTCAGTCCCAGGGTGCAAGCATGTCCCTGGTAGATTGACTTTTTGCAGCAGTACCTGGGTACTGGGGCAGCTCTGAAAGCCCTGGGTTACGGAGGGAGTCTCTGACATTCTCAGCAATGCCCACTCACCCATGTAGTTGTTTTCTTAAAGCCCCAGCTCCTGGAGTCACGCCATCCCTGGGGGAGCTAGACTTCTGCCGAAGACCTAGCTGTCGTGGGCAGTTTGGGAAGAAGTTTGCAAGGGAGCATAGTGTAAAGACAACCCAAAGGTGGGCATGCAACAAAAACCCCCTCATGCTTTTTTTTTCTTTTTTTTTTTCCCAGAAAGAGTTTTGGAGGAGAGCATTGATGGATTTGTGCTGTGATTTGCAGGTAGAGCTACTGCATTTCCTTGGAGCTTGGGCTGAGCCCTGACACACCGTACATTGCAGGGCTCCCCAGCTCCCACTGAGGGGTGGCACGAGCCCCCGAGCGAAGGGGGCGCCCAGGGAGGGTGGTCCTTGTGGGGACCTGCTCTGGCCCCCAACCTTTGCAGGTGACAAGACCCATCTGTTCCTAACAGCACACGATGGCATCTCAGCAGAGTGTCTGAACCTGTAAAATGGGAGCAAAAATGTGGTTGCCTCAGGGCTATCAATTCAGGTGTACCAAGCCCTGAAGATGATCTTGTAGGGCTCCCAGGTCACTCCAACTGCAGTGGAGGTGGGTGCAGGGGTGGTGGGGAGGGGGCAAATAGCCCCTCTTTTGGGACTGTGAGCAACTCGGGGTGCTGAAGAGCTGCTCTCTAACTCCCTCCTGCCCCTAGAGCCAGGGACCTTGGTGGAAAATCCACCCCTGGATCAGCTGGCGAAGAAGGAGACAGGCTCCTGGTGGAGGAGCAGGCATTGAACGGTTAATGGGGAGTGTTTGCAGCCAGTCCCTTGTCACCAAGGAGAAGGGTACAGCACTTGGGAAGGAAACAAAACACCCACTGCCCAGGAGGGTGATTTCCTTTCCCCAGCTGCATCGCAGCTCTTGGACCCCGAGAAGGGCTCCCGGCACTGGGAGGACGGCGTCACCATCCCGTGTGGCAGAGAGCAAGTGGTACCGGGTGAGTGTGGCTGCTGGGGAGGTGGGCTGGGGACACCGGGGCAGCTCCCCGTGTCCCCATCACCCCTTTCCCTTGGTGTTCTCTCAGTTTTATGGCAAAATGTGGGGGATGCCGGGCGCCGCGGTGCGGAGTATCCGCCCCTACAAGTCCAGCGAGCAGTACCTCTACGCTATGAAGGAGGACTTGGCTGAGTGGCTGAAGGAGTTGTACAACCTAGACATCGAGGTGGGCACCTTCGTGGAGGTGCTGGAAACAGGGGCTGTGCTCTGCTCCCACGCCAACAACATCACCCATGTGGCCAGGGAGTTTGCCCGTGCCTCCCCTGGCACGGCCTGCCACCTCCGCCTCCCCACCACTGGCGTCGCCTGCAACCTCACGGCACAGCCGGGCACCTTCCAGGCCAGGGACAATGTCTCCAACTTCATCCAGTGGTGTAGGAAGGAAATGGATATCAAAGGTAGGAAGCTGGTCACCAGCCACCCCATGTCCCTGTGTGCAATTCCCCTCCAGCTGCTCCCGGCAGCACCCCAGGTGCTCTCCCATGTGACCCCCCCCAAAGCTGCTGCCACCCTGGCATCGGGCAGCACCACAAACACAAGAAATCCCTGATCTGGGATTTCCTGCACAAGCTCCTCCAGGTTCAGCAGCAGCTTTGCAGGGTGCTGGCACAAGGCAGGTGTGTGTTCTTGGGTGCAGATATGCACTGGGCGGGGTGGCAATGGAAAGGGCATTCAATTGAAAGACATCAGGAGTGGTCTTGGCTCTGAGCAAAGGGTCTGTCACCCCATCCCCACCAGCAGCAGGTGCCTGGGAAGGGCATGGGATTGGAGAGACATGTCCCTACAACGCCCAGCCTCTGAGTTTTGTGGCTTTGGGTTGCCATGAACCAGCCATAGTGCCTTTGCATGTACATGCCCAAGGGGAAGGCTCCTCCTCGTTAATTTATCCCAACTCTTGTTGGACCCAGCTATATTCCTAGTACAATGGCTCCAGGGAATAACATCCCTTTGGGTGGATTTTGACTCCACCTGTGCCCCCCCATCCCCTTTGTCCCCATCCCTACATGCCTGCCCTGGCTCAGCCCAGCCCTGCCCTGTCCCAGATGTCCTCATGTTCGAGACAGAGGACCTGGTGCTGAGGAAGAATGAGAAGAACTTCGTGCTGTGCCTGCTGGAGCTGGCACGCCATGCCTCCCGCTTTGGCATGCACGCCCCAACCCTCGTGCAGATGGAAGAGGAGATCGAGGAGGAGATGCGCCAGGAGCTGGACCTGCCACCCGCAGACAACCCCTTGCCCCGGCCCCCCAGGAGACCACGGGACCTCCACAACCTCGACCAGATGGTATGGAGGGGCATGGAGTGGGACTGGGATGGGGATGGGGATGAGGCTGGAGTTGGGATTGGGGCTGGGGATGGCGGTAGAGTGGAGATGGAGATGGAGGTGGGGATGGCCACCCCAGGATCTTTCCCAGGAGCCCTGGCGAGGACCCATCCCTGCTGCCTGCAGGTCCAGCACCTGGTGAGCCGCTGTACCTGCCCTGTCCAGTTTCCCATGATCAAGATATCTGAAGGGAAATACCGCGTGGGTGATTCTGACACCCTCATCTTTGTCCGGGTGAGTCTGCTTCGCCCCACGCTTTTGGGGCACAGGCACCAGGAATCCTGCTCAGCTGACATGAAGCTTCTTCCATAATCCATCCCCCAAATGGGGCCAATGTGGGATTTTTTTACTGTTATGCCCAAAGCAGGGCAGCAGGGAAGCTTAGTCCTGCAGTATGTGATTGCATGGCTGTAACATCCATGTGTATGGGCCAAAACCTGCCATCCCACACCAAGTCAGAGCCAGGTCTTAACCAGCAATGGGAACACTGGAGTGCTCGGTCCCTGCCTGGATCCATCCCTAAGCCTGGTCTCCCCAAAGGGCTCAGCACATGATGGTGGAGAGGAGTTTTCCAAAGGCTCCCCAGGGTGATGAAATGTGCCTGTTGGGATGTCAGCAGGAGCTGAGATCCTCCTTGCCTCAGTGGTGCTCAGCTGGGGCTGATACTGTCTTTGGGAGACCTGGTGGCACTCAGGGCAAGCCCACAGGTCTCAAGCTCCAGAGGACGAAGCCTGGATGAGTATGTCACCCCAGGCTGCCTGAAAAGGGGCGGGGGTGGGGTGGGCGGGTCCTGGGTTCATCACACACACCTCTCCAGGCCTCATGGCGTGTGGCATCCTGTGCAGATCCTGCGGGAGCACGTCATGGTGCGGGTCGGGGGCGGCTGGGACACACTGGAGCACTACCTGGACAAGCACGACCCGTGCCGCTGCACCTCGCTCTGTGAGTCCCCACATCCCCAAAACCCATGGCTCTGCCCCATGGCTGGGGTGGGGGGGGGGCGGGGGGTGTCTGTCCTGGGTCTCGCTGCTTCTGGGGCCGTTTGCAGGAGCCGGAGGCCTCCTTGCTGCGATGCCTCAGTGCTCTGCTGGGGAGTGTTTGGGTTTGGGGACTCTCTTTGGCTTTGGTGGCCACTAGAGGTCACGGCAGACTTTCGGATGGAGCCGGACCCCAAAAGCCCGTTTGCAGGGAGTGCAGCTTTGCACCAGCGTCCCCAGGGTGGGCCTGGATGCTGAGCAACGACTGGGTGGGCTGCACCCGGGTGTAGGTGCAATGGGCAGGGGTGCTGAGCCACGCCCCCCCCATTTTCCCTGCAGCTCACAAACAAGCCTGGAAAACCAGGAGCCCCCAGCAGCAAGTACAGCATGAGATCTGGCTGTGCCCAGCCTCGAAGGCAGCTGCTCGCAGCCAGCCCCAGCCCACGCTGCTGGTCAACCGCTCGCAGAGCCCCCTGCCCCCCGTCGCCTGGGGGTCCCGTGCTCCCCCCAGCCCCCGGCCCCCTGCCACCCCCTTGCCGGATGGCTCGGGTCGCCCGCTGGGTGTCAGCCCTTGCCGGGAGCCGGCACAGCCCCAGAGGGTCCCTTCAGGCAGGTAAGCAGTGCAGAGATGCTTCGTGCCCCAAACCACCTGGTTTCAGAGCAGTTTTCCCCACATATCTGTATTTCTTTTCCCTCCCTTCCAGAATTGCCCAGCACCAGGCTGGATTGAGGGGGAAGCAGCAGCTCCCTGCCCCTCTCCTCTCTCTCCTTGCAGGATGCAGGAGCCACCGGCTGCCCCTTTGGGGAGGCAGGTGCCACCATCCAGGTCACCTGCTCAACTCAGCTCCCATGGGCATGGGGTGATGTGCCGAGCACCCACCCCTTCCCAGCTGGTCCCCGGCACACAGGACAGAGTGGGGGTCTCCAAGGAGCTGCGTGGGGGCACTCCAGGGAAAACCCCTGCAGCACCAGCACGGGGCAGGTCCACAGCACCCAGCAGCCAGGTGACACCAGCACCTCGAAAAAGCACCCAGCAAAGAGGCAAATCATCTGTAGCGGCTGTCAGGCCACAGGAAGGGGGGGGTCCCACCAAGGTGACACCCCGTGGCCCCAGCCCCATCAAAGTCTGTGCTACTTCCCCACACCAGGATAGCCGGAGAGACTCACAGAACCAGAAAACCCCACGGGAAGGCAGCCGGGGAGCCCTTGGCCGGGGTCAACCGCCATCACCCCGAAATTCCTCCAGCCAGCCTCCAAAACAGGACAGCAGTGTTAAACCCTCCACCAAACCCAGCCCGGCCATCTGCCAGCCCCACATTCCTCTGGCCCATTTTGCAGATGGGTGCAAGGTCTGTGCTGCTGGGGGAGACCCCCAGGGGACCCGGCAGTGCCATCCAGACACAAGCCCAAGGGCTGTGGGTGCCGAGGGCCCCGGAATGCCGGCAGATGAGCTGGTGGGAGCCTGTGGCCCTGGTGGGGGGTGCAAGGAGCTCCAGGGTTGCTGGGGGCACGGGCAGCCCCCCAGCTACAGCAGGGTGGTGGAGGAGCTCTCCCATGGGTGGCAGCCCCTGCGCCCCATGGGGCTGGGGAGCTGGGTCCCCAAAATGCACCCACGAGCCGCCCCGCAGTGCACCGCCCTCCTGACTGGTGGGGAGGTGGAGGGGCTGGAAGTGGGTGTCCAGACCCCACAGGGTCCCAGGGCCAGCAATGTCCCCAAGCCCCGGCGGTGCCTGAAGAAACCTGAGCGCGTGCCCTCCATCTACAAGCTGAAGCTGCGGCCCAAGGTGCGCCCCCGGAGGGACCACAGACCAGGCAAGCGCCCCTCGCGCATCCCTACCCCGCTGGGGCAGCGCCCACCCGCCCCCCGGAGCCAGCATCGCCCACCGGGGCCGCCCCAGCACCCCCAGCCCGGCAGCACCCACCCGGGGACCAAGCCCTTGCCAGCCGACAGCAGTGCCTGGCTGACCGAGGACGACGAGGAGGCATGGGTCTGACCCGCCCCATCCTAAGCTTCAGTGGGGATGCACCCCTCACTCATTTGAAGGTGGGAGCGATGCTGAAGCTGGAGCCTGAGGTTGGCACGGGTAGTGCGATAGATTTGCTCCACGGCAACCCGGGGGCATCCCCCCATTGCTCTGTGGAGCTGCACGCCCTCCTTCCCCGTGAGGCTTTTTCTTTTTTGGACTGGTAATTCTCCTCCTAAACAGGCACTTTTGTACTGGTTTGGGTGGAAAAATCCAGCCCCAAATTGAGAAAACGGGGCACTTTCTGTAGGAAAGAGGGGTGTAGCCCGTCCCTATGGTGTCCCCCTGAAAGCAGGGACACTCCGCACCTGGTATCCAAGTATGAAAACCATCTCATACCTCCATCTTCCCCGTCTGCACAACGGGACTAATGATCCTCATGTCTTACAGCACCGAGAGCCTTAATGAGTGTTTGAGTCACTCAGGTCGGGTCGGGGGGGTCACAGGAGATGACCCTTGCTGCGCCCCATGGGCTTTCTTAGGGGCGAAGGTGGGAGACCCAGGGCAGGGGGGCAGTGATGCTCAGGGTGATGGCTGTCACCAAGGCTCACTGCAGGCACCACCACTCTCCTGAGCCTGCAGCCATGGACCCGGCGATATCGTTCGTGCAATAGAGATATACCAAAGCTCTTCTGTTTCAGCATCTTTTCTGCGTGGGTGGGGAGGGAGAGAGGATAATCCTGTTGGAGGGGTCATGGCTGGTGAAGAGAATTCATGCTGCCAGTCTGCTGTCTGTGTGCACGGCAAACATCCCTCCCAAGAGCCCCCCAGGGACCAGGAGAGCCCACCTTCCAAGAGAGGATGAAGCCGGACCCATACCCCTGCAGAGGAGCAGCAAGGGAGAGAGCTGGGGCCCTGTGGATGCAAAACCTGCTTGCAGAAATACCCTTTTTGCAGGGGAGAAACAAATTCCCCCAGTCTGGATCATTAGCTCCTGCAGAAAGGCTGGGAGAGTGGCAGTGGGGCGGCGAATAATCTGGTGCCATGGGCAAAGAGCAGCGAGGCAGGTACAGAACAAGGGGGGACAGACCTGATTTTTAATTCAATTTCAAAGAAGGGGGTGCAGGGTATTACAGGTGGTGTAGACACCTCATGAGTCTCCAACAAGAAGTCCGGGGGGAAAGGAAAGCCAAGTCAAGGCAACCAGGACACTCACCGGGGCAGGAGGAGGAGGAGAGGGAAGCATCCTCGCTAGGGCTGGACAGAACCCAGGCATCGCTTCCTGCGGCACTGTGCACGGGGGCAGAGACCCAGCACTGCCCTGGGGACAGCAGTGGGGACATCCTCAGCCTCTCCCAGGCTCAGGAGCAGGTTATCTTTAGCAGGACCAGGGTGGCATTGGGCGAGCGGTAACACTTTGTACTGAAGTTACGAGTAGGGGCAAGGCGTGGGTCGGATGTAGCTGCTGCTGTGCTCCTGGCTGCTCTGTTCCCCACGAGTCTGGCCACGCACCGGACTCTCCTGCCCCAGTTTCCCTGCCTGTAACCAGCAGGTACCACCGCCTACCCCTTCCTGAGCTCTTGGGAAAGGAGCTTTTTGTAGCCCTCTTTTTTCTTGGGAGCTGGGAAAAGCTGTCGAAGCAGTGAGAGTTCTTATTACTAATATAACTTTCTCTGTCTATAAAGTACAATAGAATATAACAATATTTATAACATTTTTTTTTTCCAAAATACTAAATAGATGCTATAAAAACCTGTAACTAATTGTGCTATAAACTGCAGGCTACAGGGTTATAACAAACAATGTATTGGCTTAGTTGTTGATATGTGTACATTGGAGCACTTTATAAATGCTTTATTGTTAGCATTTACCAAGGAGTTTCCTTCTCAAACAATTTGGAGGGATAAAGCTAGCCAGAGACCGATAACATGGACTTAAACGTGTTAATAAATCCTGATGAGATGGGGTTTGGGGCGGTGGGGCCGGTGGCAAAGCCCACTAGGTTTGCCATGAAGGCAAGAGGTGGAGATGAGTGCCGCTGCCCTTCCCTGCCCAGGGCTCTTGCAGCCACCTGAGACAGACCCGTGTCCCCCCACCACCTTTTCTCTTTTTTTCCTTCCCCCCCCCCGTTGGGAGCAAGGGGAATGGGGTTTGGCTCCCAAAGCGGCTGCTGGGGGTGGGGCTGGAGGAGCAGGGTGACCCCCAACCCCGCGGCATTGGGGCTGCAGGGCAGCGCGTGGCCTGGCAGCGGGGACGGGGCAGCGGCACACACTGTGCCGGAGTTCAGCTGGACCTACTCTTAACAGAAAGTGTCACCAAGAGCACAGCGGTGCTTCTGTCAGATGGAAACCTGACCGCGGGGAAAGAGATGGGGCCAGCACCCTTTGCTTTATTGCCCAGAGCGGCGCTGAATACCTGCAACCCCTTGTTACACCAGAAATCACTGAGATGGTTTTGCTGGAGGATGGGCCAGCCTCAGATCCTGCCTCGGGGGGCAAAGACAGCCTTTCCCCGTGTCTCACAGGGAGCAGCCAAGAAGGAAGGAACCATGACCCCCCTCGGCCTCTTGCTCACCCTTTGCTGGCACACCACCCTGACACCGTTCGCAATGCAGGCTGTGCTTTGCCACCCGCCCTGCAGGACAAGACACAGCTGAGCTGCAAGTCTGGTGCAAAAACAAGACCAAAGATCAAAAAAGAATTTAAAAAAAAAAAGTGGGGGTCTCACTTTCCTATTAGGGATGTGCACAGAATTAAGAAAGAAAACGAATGCAACTGGAAATGCAACTCCAGCTCCTTGTTGCTTCAGAGGCTGCCTTCGCACCGTCACCATTTCACATGGATGGAGGCGAGCATCGCATGGGAAAGCCCAGGGCAGGTCAGATCTGCCCCACGGCTCTGCTGGCAGGGCGCAATGGCACGGGGGGGCTGCCTGCCTGCGGGATGCCAGAGGTTTGGGTCGGAGCCGTGCAAAGCTGGTCGCCCGCTGAGCCTAGGACAAGAGGTAGCAGAGGGGTGACCTGCCCGGCAAGGAGTGTTTTGAGATTATTTGGTGGTCGACAGGCTGGTGGGGGAGGACAAGCCTTCCTTGGCTGAACTGGAGCAGAACGGGGACTCAAAGCCCCGGGGAAGCAGCACCCGGCACCCCGTGGGGGGATGTAAGGGGCAGGATGAGAGCTTTGTTATTTTTTTTTTCCCCTTTCTTACTTTCATCCAGAAATTCTGCCTGGAAATCTGACCCAACCAAGCCAAAAGAAAGCCCGTGTAACCTGGCCTTTTGCCAGAGGCTGCTCTGCCCTCTGAGGGGAGAAGCCTCAGCTCTGTGGGGAAGAAAATGGGACACCTGGCTCCACCACGCCCCAGAGATGGAGCCACCCCCGGCACATCGGGCCACAGGCGCTGGGCAATTTTCTACCAGGGGGCAGGTGATGCCAGGCAGCAGCAAGCATTGCCCCTACGATGCCAGGGCAGGAGCTGGCAAGGATGGACCTGACAGCCAACCTCTGGGCATCATCTGAAGCATCTCCTCCACCCTCCCGGTGCCACACAGCCTTCCAGGAGTGGCAGAGACACAAACGCCCATGGACAGCTTTGGCCCTGAGCACCGGAGGCTTGGGGAGTGCTTGGGGGTTTAGCAGAGGTCCCCCCTCACCCATCGCTACCTCCAGGCAGCCTGGCCACCCGGCCACCCACTCTGAGCCACCGGTGGCCACTGCATCACCCTGCCCAGCACCACTCAAGGTGCAACGTCCCCACACCTCACCACAGGGTGCCAGCGCCGGCGGGGAAGCAAACCCCGAGGTGCCTCTGGCACAACTCCCACCGCGGCATCACCTCCTCCGAAAGCGGTGACGCCAGCGCTCGCCGGGGAGCTGCAGTCCCCGAGGGTGGGTGGCCACGGGGACATGGCTGGGGGGGGTCTGTTGGGACGGGGGGGCTCACATGATGGTGCATCGGTTCCTGCGCAGGGCGCCCTGGAAGCGGATGGTGGTGTGGACGTGCTTGCAGCGGGCGCAGCCCACGCTCTTCAGGAGCTCGCTGAAGAGCAGCAGGATGTGCCAGTTGTACTTGGCCGAGCACTCGATGTAGCCACACTTCCATGTCTTCTTCACCAGGTTGGAAACGTTCCAGCGCGGGATCACCCGGCCCCGCTGCAGGTCCCGCTTGTTGCCCACGATGATGATGGGCGTCTCTGAAGTGCCGATGACCCTGATGAGGGCAGGCGGTGAGGGACGACAGAAGGAGACGGGGCACAGCATGATGATGGACTGACCCACAGACACCAACCCATCCCAAACCAGCAGCTGGCTTTGGCTTGCCAAGAGGGACGTGCCTCCTCTTGGTCTGTCCCCTCGTCCCTCTTTGTGGCCAGCCACCTGGCTTGCCAGCCCGTTGCTTTCCCAGGGATGGCTGCCCTCCCCTACAGGGGTCCTGCTCCTTTCCCTGCCCTTGGGTCCAGTTTTGCTTTTGTTTATGGCTCCCAGCCCTGCAAAGGGGCTTTGCCCCAGTCTCTAATAGCTCATCTCCGATATCAAGAGCAGGGGAGTGCTGGGGAGAGCCGTACCACCCCGCCAGGAGCTGTGGGGAGATGCATCCACTAGCAAAGTAGTCCCTACCTCGTTTCCAGGATCTGCTGGCGGATGGTTTTGATGTACTCGAAGCTGTCAAAGCAACAGATGTCATAGACCAGGATGTAGGCATGGACGCTCCGGAGCCCCCTGCAACACACGTCCGCCCACTCCTGCAAGGTGCAGAGAGGGATCAATCCTGGCTCAGTCCCATCGCCATGCCCGGGGGATGCCCTGCACTGCTTTGGGGCCAGGCACACCAAGGAGACTGCATAGCAGCCGTGTAGCAAGGGGGCTGCATGCTCTCCCGTCCTGCCACCCAGCACCCAGCTCACCTCTGCTTTGCCCCGACCCATCCCTGCGATGGCTGCATCAAGCCCCCTGTAGCCCTTCAGCATTCCCCCCAAGTCTCTGGAGATCCTTTATCCCCCTTGTTAATCAAGAGGAGAGATAATGGGATCTGTCAGCCCCAGTTCCACTCTTGAGCAAGGATTACAGCCTGCCTAACATCTGTCTAATGCATGGTGATCTAGAGGTGAGCTAGGAGCAGGGCTGAATGCAGCCACTTGCCCTGGATTTAAAAGCTTCACCCTCCAGAGCTGCTAATTAGGTGTGTTAATTAGTGATGCACCCTGGTTTTCAGGCAGGGTGGGTGAGGAAGATGCTGAGGGTTGAGTAGAGCTGCCCCTGCCCCTGCCCCTGCCCCTGCCCCTGCCCCTGCCCCTGCCCCTGCCCCTGCCCCTGCCCCTGCCCGGCTGGGGATGATGAACCAGCAGCAATGTGGGTCAGAGGGGGAAGGTGATGGGGAGGACATGGGGACAAGAAAGGAGCAGTGGCTGTTTGGGAGAGGGGGGCTGCAAGAGTAAGACTGGGAGCTGAGTCAGAGGCTATCCAGGGTGGCCTCTCCACAGTCCAACATTGGAGCTGTAAGGAACACATGTTGTTTGGAAAACTTTGGATTTCCAGGAATAACAGGAATTTTTTTCCGTCCTATAGAAGTGAATCTGCCCCACTTCCAGACACTTTCCCAGTCCTGCAGTGATACCAAGGCTGCAGTGACACTGGGGAATGGCAGCCCACGCAGGCAACACCGCAAACCCTCCTGAGAGCAACTGGAGAGGAGAAAGATGCACCAAAGAGGAAAGGCACCACTTCTCCCCGAGGAAAACTCTTCAGTACTGTGAATCATCCCTTTCTGAGTTTATCATCTGAATGAGGCAAAATGAGGAGACCTAGGACCAAAGCAAAATGGGAAAAGGAAAGTTTTGGGTGCGGGTTGGTCTCCGTTGTGGGCTGCAGCACAGGAAGGAGCTGGGAGCAAGCGGCATGACATAGCCCCTCTCCCGTCCTCGGAGGGGAGGTGATGATTTGTAGCTCTGCAGTGTTGGGGAGATGCAGGTGGATGAAGCGGCAGTGTCTCAGGTTACTTTGAGTCCTGATACACCTGGGAGATCAATAAATTGCAGCTCTGTCACCATGCTGGGGTGCAGCTTGCTCTGGCACCGTGATGTCGGGATGGTTTTCCCTGCGTGGGGCAGGTTTCCCGGGATGCTTGGGGCTGGAGGAGGGCTGCATTGTGCATCCCGCCTGGCCCCATGTAGGAGTGGGACACCAGGGAGCCGCCAGCCCCAGCTCCTCTCCCAGGACATTGCCACAGGTGTGCTGCTCCCAGGCACGGAGCAGAGCTCAGTGATGCTTCCCAGCAGACAGAGTCGTATCCCCCACTGTGGTCCTCTCCTTTCCCCTCGGAGCCATCCCTCTGACCATCCTCTCTTCCCTGGAAACATCCATCTGTTCCCACTGGCCGCCTCCTCTTGAGCACAGCAAGGCAGGGAGTTAATCGAGTGTTAGCGGTGGCTACCGTGTCAGTAAATTGCCCTTTGCTATTTTGGGCTGTCTCTCATGCCGACCTTTTGTTCCCTGCACACACAGATTAATTTTTAAACCTCCTCCTCACCCCCAGAGTGCTCGCTTCGCCTCCTGCCCAACAGCACAGGGGAAACTTGGAGCACTACAAGGTCCCCGTCGGGCATGGGAGCAATATAAGTATATGATTAAAAATACAAGAGATCCCCGCTCCTGCGGAGGTGCCCCCAGCGGTGGCATTGCCCTCTGGCTGGCCTGTGCCCATGGCTGGGCACCTCCAGCTCCTTCCCCTGCAGCTGTGGCACAACTTGTGGCCCTGGGACGGAGTTACGGCATGAGCTTAAATCCCTCTTTCCCCATTAAACCTCCTCAGAGCAGTTGGCACTGGTGACAATGCTTTCCAACCCCACACTGCCTTTTGGGGCTGTTTTGGTGGCACTTGAGAGGGCTGGGGGTTGAGGAGGAGCTGGTGGGCTCAGCACTCCGGGGACAAGCCCAGGCAATGCTGGAGGGGTGATGGCTACCCCAGGAGGGAACGAGCAGCCCTACACCTGCCTCAGGCAGTGGGTGCAGGTGGTCTGGCCCTCCAGGAACCCCTGTTTTTCACCTGAATGCTCTGGCTGTGCTCCCCCAGCCCTTTGCTGGCGCTGGCTCTGACAGCCATGGAACAGGACCCCAGTGCTCTGGGATCCACCACCCAGCTGGGTGGGATTATGGGCACCACCAAAGCCACGGTCCTCAGAGTGGGATGCCGTTCCTCCATCATTTGCTGTCATTTTATGTGAAAAAGCTTTAAAACACACTTTATCCTGGGCCCGCTCAGCCAGTAGCCATGAGGATGCAATCTCTGGCACTGGCTTTTAGCAAGCAAACCCTGACATGGAGGGAGAAGCATCCCCTGAAGAGGAGGAACCAGGACCCCACAGGGTTTCACAGTTAAACACCACTGAGGTCACTGGAGACCCCACAATGTGGGGGTCCCATCGTACCAAGCCAGGTGCACCCCTACCTGCAGGGTGTTGACAGGGAAGGCGGTGATGGGGGGGAAGTCCATGATCTGCAGGTCGTGGACGTGGCCGTTCATGACGACAGCGGGCAGGTAGACGCGGCGGGCCGTGGTGGGCACGCAGACCTCGCTGAACTCGTTGTAGAGGAACTGCCGGACTATGGCACTCTTGCCCACGCCCTGGGCTCCCAGTACGGCGATCTTGAACGTTGCCACCATGCCGCCGTGCGCCGGCCACTGCCCTGGTACTGCCCCTGCGGTGCCGAGGCTGCATATTCCCGCGCAGGGGGCCTCAGCCCCATTCAGGATGCATTTCCCCTCTGGGACAGCCCGTCACTGCAAGGCCAAGGAGAAGCTAGTCAGATCCCGGAGACACCCAGGCAGACCCCACTTATTGCTTCAGACAATATTTTCCCAAGTAGAAGACCAGGGAAATGGGTTATGTCTGTCCTTGGGGAGCAGGAACATCCCCTGGGGCTGGGTGATACCTCCAGCAGCAGCCTCAGCACTACGAGACCCCAGTGTCCCCCTCAGAGGCTCCACCCTGTAGAGCCAAGGAGAGCCAGGATTTGAGTGAACTTTGTCCCAGGAAGGTTCTTACAGGCACATTCAGCCCTTTTGGTACCAGAGCAAGGAATCCTCCAGGAAAGGGGCTGTCTGCAGCTCAGGGTTTGCCCAGCCCTGGCAGCACCGGGGTCCTGGGCTGTGCTGGGGACTTTTCCCATAGCACCCACAGGGACCGCCACCAGCTGCTGCATCCCAGCACTGCCCCAAGCCGGGGAATCCATCTTCCCTCCGCTTGGACAGCCAGAATTGCCTTTTGCTGGGGCGAGGGGGAGATTGCTCTGCGCCTGCGAGCGACAGCTTTAATGTTTAATTTCAGGCTTTGAGCGTTTTGGCAATTAACTTGATGGAGGCTAATTTCCGAGCCAGCTGACAGGGTGAGCCCACAAGCCGCTGGCACACGTGCTGAGGCTGGAGGGGCCTTGGGGCAGGGCCACATGTGTGGCGGAACATGGGGTGATAAACCATGCACGAGGTTGCAAGAGCTGAGACCGCAGAGTCCGAATGCCTGCTGGCACCAGGTTCCTGACCAGGAGCTGCAATGGAAACAGCAAGGGTGAGGGGCTGGGTCCCACTTCTGCTCACTCCCGTCACTAGGAAGCTGCTTGTGCTTCATCCCAAAGTGAGGATGCTCTTACCAATTTGTGATGTTCTCGTCCGTTTTCCTGAAAAACCATCCCCAAAGCACAGGGCAGCAGTCCCTGAGCTGGCAGAAAGCAGCAGATTCAAACCACCGTCCTGCATGTTTGATGGAGGTTATTTGCCCCAGGGAGAGCCCAGCTGTGGAGGTCCCCACTGCCGAGTGCCGGGGAGGCCCGGCTTCCCATGGTCCCTCAAGCGGAGCCGTAGCTTACACCATCCTCACCCTCCTCAGCACGGGACTGGGGGCTGGCAGGGCCTGATCCAGCCCCAGGGCAGCAGGCGGGTTTGTGTCCCGGACTGGGGACCATGACACGCTATGCTGCTGGGACCATCCCCTGGGGTGCCGACTGCCCTCGGGGACCTGCTCGCCGCAGCCCTGGCAGTGGGAGTGTTTCTGTGCCACATGCAGGGAAATGGGGGGGTGCAGGACCCCCCACACGCAGCCCTGCCATGGCCTTTCTCGACCAGCAGAAAGCACTGTCATTGCAAGCCCTGGGGGGGCCACTCTGCCGCAGGGACAACCCCGTCCCCACAAACCCTTCCTCCTCACAGAAGCAACCCCAGCTCCTCTGCGGGGCTGGAGGGTGATGGAGCGACACAGCCAGAGACCCAGCACCTGCAGGGCTGCCCTGACCTGCAGAGGGCTGAGCCCTGCTGTGCCACCCCAAAAACCCTGTCCCCCTCCCGGCTGGCACACAGGGACCGTGCATGGGGAAAGCTAGCTCATGGGCCCCAGAAAGCAGGCTTGCACCCTGAAGTGTCAGAGGCCGACCTGATGGCTCCCGGCCCCATGAGCATCTCACCCCAGCGTGCCACCGTGGGAAAGTGAGGCGTGGAGGGGGGAATGCAGCAGGGCGGCCCCGCGGTGGAGTGGCAGAGTGGGGACCAGCCGGGGGTGGCCCAGGAGCTCAGCGCAAGGCCGAGCTTAGCGGGTTGCAGGGCCGGGTGGAGGCTGGCAGGGTCCCCCGGGAAGGATGCCCCGGGCCCCGGCGCGACCTTGGGCACCCCGCCGCCACCCGCAGCCGCCACCCCGCGACGCCGGGGGCAGCCGGGGAAGCAAGGCCTGACCCCCCGCCGCCCCCACCCCCCCACCCCCCGCTGGGCGGGGGCAGCATCCCGCATCCCGGCATCCCGCATCCCTCCCCGATCCTCCCGGGGGGATGCTCTCGCCACGGCGGGCAGCGCAACATCCCCGGCACCGGCCCGCGGGGGGGTGCTGGGGCTGGACGAGGTCGGGGGAGAGCCAGGGGGCAACGACACGCACCCCCCCAGGCCGGCGGGGGGTGGGGGGGGGGAGAGGGAAGCACCGGCGCTCAACTTTCGCTGGGGACCCCCCGCTCCCTGCCCCGTTGTCCCGGGGTGTGTGTCCCCAACCCGGCCCTGCCCAGCGGCAACTTTGCCCCCCGTCCCCCCCTTCCCGGCGAGGCCGCCCTACCTTGCAGCGGCGGCCCGGGCCGGCGGCGCCCCGGCGGGCGGCGGAGCCATGCGGCGAGCCCGGTGCGGGGCGGGCGGCCCCGCTGCAGAGCCCCGGCCCGGCCCGGCCCGGCCCCCGCCCGGCGCGGCGCTACCGAGGGGCCGGGCGGCGGCGGGGGGCGCCGGGCGGGGGGAGCCGGGCCGGGGCGCGGGGCGGGCGGTGGCCGGGAGGGACGGAGGCAGGCGGTGGCGGGGAGGGATGGAGGCAGGCGCTGCTCAGGCAGGGAGGCAGCGCCCGCGGGGGGGAATGGAGGCAGTGCCCGGGGAGGGATGCAGGGAATGCCCGGGCGGGGAGGCAGGCAGCGCCTGGGGAGGGAGGCAGGCGCTGCTCAGGCAGGGAGGCAGGCAGTGGTGCCCGGGGAGGGATGCAGGCAGCGCCAGGGAGGGAAGCAGGCTCTGCCCGGGCGTGGATGCAGGGGATGCCCGGGGAGGGATGCACGCAGTGCCCGGGAGAGAAGGAGGCAGCGCTCGGGAAAGGAGGCAGGGAATGCCCAGACCGAGTCGCGGGAAGCCATGAGGGACACCGGCTTCTCTCGGGGCTCGAGGGGGTGGGGGGTGCCGATGGGAAAAGACCCTCCCACGTCCCCCCTGCTGTGTGCTGGGTGCAACCCCGTCACCCCTTCCCTCCCCGCAGCCCAGCAGCGTCTGCGCCCTCATGCCCACCCCGTGGGAGCCCCCTGAGGCCAGACTCCTTTAGGGAGGAGGGTAGAACCCCCCCAGGGAGCTTTTCCCTCCTCTGACACTGCTGCTCGGTATGCTCTCGGGCACATCACTTCACCTCCCTGCTGTGCCAGCCCCCTGGTCCAGCTGGCAGGGCTGGAGGTTTCTCGGTGCCCGCTCTCAGTCCAGCGCGGTGCCAGGCCCCACCAAGGGAGGGACACTTCTGTTGCAGTGTCGGCGTTTTTGGGACACCCCGCACTGAGCATTTCCCCACACAGCAGATAGTGATGAAGATGCTGGTTGCACCGCCAGCAAGCGTGGTCCAGGCCTCTGTGACACACTGCCAATGGACTCCCTGTTCCTCGAAGCAGACCCCGAACCCTGTTCCAGCTCACAGTGACACCAGTGAGCACTGGGGGGTCTCTGTGGGTCTGGCTGCAATCACGCAGGCTTGACTGAGCCTGAACACTGGCCCTGGCCCAGCCAGGCTCCCCCAGCCTCGTCAGCACCTTTGGCCGAGAAAAACATAATCTCTGGGGACTCCTCTCCAGGGTGAGGAGTGGGTACAGGTGGAAACACATTGCCATATCCTTCCTGGGGGAAAAGGGGATGGCAGACACAAGCCCATGGCTCAGGGGGACACGGGCAGCTGGCAAAATATGGGACAGCCTTTGTGCCACTCTGCACCAAGGCTGGGGCTGAGATCAGCACCAGGCAAAGGGACCAGAGCCCCTTTTCGGTGTCTCACGTTACACCCAGGCTTTCAGAGGTTTGGGGCTTATTTCCCTGCAGAGCTGCCTGATGCTCGCAGCTAGGGAAATATTTAGGTTTCCCTGGGGGTTATTACCAGCCCTAAATGCTGCTCGTCTTCCACAGCCCCCCAGCTCCCCTTCCCCACATCGCTATAAAGGAGCCCTGAGCCTTGGAATATTTCTGGGAGAGGGCAGGGACCGCGGTGGCACATGAACTCTCCCGAACAATTCAGGCTCCAGCCTCGGGGCTATTTTTAGCAGTTCCCTCTGAGATAAAACTTGCAGTTTTATTTGTGAAATTTAATATACGAGGGAAGGGGGAGGGGAGCTGGGCTGGATTCTGGCGCGTCCCCGCTGGCTGGGAGGCTTATCCCAGCCTCAGCGGCAGGAGACTGACACAAACCTAAAATCATCCATCCAAGAGCTCCTATGTCCTGGCACACAGTCGGCAGCAGGGGACGGGCAGAGCTGATGGCTCGGGGGGCTGCGGTGAGCCTCCACCTCCGCCACAGCCTCCAAAATCCTCAGGTGAGTCCCTGCCTCTCCCCATGCTGCACCATGAGCTCAGAGACCCGCTCTCACCCGCTGCTGGCCCTTAGCACACGCACTAGCACGGAGCAGGATGCGTGCGAGGCTGGCAGGAGCAGCAGGGATTTTGGGGAGCCCACCCAGCACAGCAGCGCTGGCCCCATCCCGAGCCAGAGCAACAAGGAGCAACCCGGGAGGCCCCTGCCCCACGGCCTGGCCCTCGGGAACAGGGGATGCTGTGGGGACCATCCACCCCCATGACAACTCCCAGCCCAGGGAGCATCACCCACGTCCCCTGAGCTCCCAGCACCAGAGGCTAACGATGCTAATGAAGCAAACCCAGTTTGCAAAGTACAGCGTGGCCCGGGATTAGTGTGTCCCCGTTTATGAGCACGACTGTGCCTGCAAATCCAGAGCAGGAGGAAAGACCAATTTCTCCCCAAGGGGGCCCTGGCAGAACGGGGAGGGAGGGATAAACCTTTCCCTTTGCCACGGGGCATGAAGAGGACGGCAGCTGACACGGCAGAGCGCTGAGCATCTTGCAGCAGCTTTTGTTCCTGTTGGGCCAAATGCTGCCCCAGGCTTACCTGCAGCACCACGGCAGGAGCAGACCCACAGCAGGGAACAACCACCCCAGGGCATGCAGCCCATCCCAGGCACGCTGGGGATGCATGATGCGACATGACAGCAACCTCAGTGACCCCAAACCAGCCTGTCACTGCTGCTGCTTGACACACACATCAGCTTCTAACACAAAAACATCCTGGTGCAGAGCAGCGTGGGCTGATATGGTACCTGCCAGCCCAGGTCCTCGGAGGGTGGAAGTTACCTAATGTCCAAGTTAAGACAAGGCTGGGCAGGGGCAAGGGAAGGAGTTGCTCTGCTTGAGAGCAGCACCTCCCAAACCTGCTTCTTGTCTTGTTGCATTGCTGGCCACTCCCAGGGCTGTGTTTGGGGCTGCCTGAGCTTGGCTCTGGCCTGGTACAGAGGTTTTGCAGCCCAAACCATCCTGCCCAAGACAGGACCAGCAACAGCAAAGCCCTCTGGAAAATGCCAGCACTGGCCCAGAGCAATACAAATGCATCACCAATTCATAGGAGTTTATCATTACACCACAGGGAAAGCATGTCACGTTACATGCAGCCCATCTGGGGCCCAGGAAGGGCTAAATAGGTACATCCATCTTCTGCTCCTCATCAGAGGCTGGCCATGCCGAGGTGCTGCTGCCCCCTGCAAGCCAGGGCCCTTTTCCTGCTGCCCTTTGAGATGAGAAGAAAGCAGTAGCCAGAGACAGAGGACCTAGGCCTTGCTGTCTCCTTGCCCTACAAGCCCTTATTTTGGAGAGGGGTCTCTGCTGTAGAAGAGAAGGGGCTGGTGAAGAGGACAAAAGGCTCCCAGTGAGCAAACAGCCTCCTTCCTACCAAATCCAGCCTTCAGCTCTGCCTGCTCCCATGGGCAGGGCCGAAAGCAGGGGAATGGGACCGTCTCCCCAGCCCCACAGAGCCACACACAGCCACAGCGTCGTGGAAATGAATTTATTGACACGGATGGCAGGTAAAGCCTGAAGAGCAACACAACTACGTGGCAAACACTCCAATGAGCGGCGTGGCGGGAGAGGAGGGTGAAACACCACCGACTGAGCCCAGGCTCTGCCCTGCAGCACAGACACACCCACGCACCCAAAAAACTGAGAAGAAATTTGGCAAGAGAAGGGGTGCTCAGCAACCCCTCCCCCTGTCTGAGCTAAACCAGCTGTTTAGCAAAGGAGGCTTAAGTGCTTGTTCCGGACCCTCTACCACCTCCTCCCTGCCCTGACACAGCATCGCATTCAGAGGCACTGGTGCTTCCTTAATTGCTCTATTAATGATTTTTGCAGTGCACCCGCAGGGCTTGGAGCAAATCACCTCCCAGCACACATGGGCAGGGCTCAAGGGCTGGATTGCTCCAGCTCTGCCCCACTTTTTCCCCAGCCAGAGCACAGAGGTTGCTACACAGGGACACCACCTCACTCAGGATCCTGCAGCTCCTGTGCCCTGCTGGAGCCTCTGCCAGGGCGTTGTGACCTTTTCCCAGCACTGGCTTCTTGGTTGCAGACAGCGCCAAAGCCCTGATGAACCATCTCCCACCGTAAAATATTTATCGACTTTGAATGTGGCATCTAAAAAGACAAGATGTGGGTTGCTATGCACAAGAGCTTTGCTCGCTGGGGAGGAGATGGCATCCAAGCATGCTGGGGAGGGTGAAGCCGTTCTGGTTAGCGGCTTGGTTTAAGCAGGACAAGCTATGGATGGAGCAAGGACATGCAAGAGGCTTTGCTTTCACTGCTGTTGCCGCAGTACTTAGTGGTTGCAATGTGGTGAGTCCACAGCCATGGACTGGAAACAGAAGTGGTCCTGGCCTTAGGGACAAGCCAGAAAAGAGGAGCCAGGGCATGGGGCTGCTCGGGATAGGGGGTGAGAGCAGAAAGCCGACTGGCCCTTGGTACTGTGTGCCTCTGGGCACAAAGAGCCAAGCTGCAAGTGGAAGAAATGCTTCCACAATCTGCTTGCCTCAACCCAGCTGGGACGTGAAGCCCCCTGGCAGGCAGGGTGCAAACACCGCCAAGCCCAAACCATCTCCCATCACGCCACAGCCTGGGGTTTGGGGGACAGCACAGGAACAGGGAGAGCTGCTCCACTCCCCGCGTCACCCTGGGACACTGCCAGCAGCCGCCCCTCGCCGCAGGGGTACGGCTGAGGCCCGCAGCCCAGCGGGGAAGCAGCACTGCCATGTTTGGATTTACCACCACGAGCCTTGGGGATTGCCGGGGGGTAGCGCAGCACTGGGTGAAGGTGGCACAGCTCAGGGGATGGCCAGGAAGGCAGTTCGGCGATAGAAGGCATGGAAAGAACAAGAAGAGGGGCTGCAGATGGGTGAGGATGCAGAGACCATACCTGCAGCTCTGGCAAGAGCCTCTTGCTCTAAGAGCGGGCTCGTTTCCTTCATTTTATCCACCGCTGTCCCGTTATCAATCTAGGTCTGCAGCTCCTCCCCACGCAAAAGCAGCCTCCCTTCTCAAATCAGCAGCTAATGAGCCAGGGAGATGGTTGGAGTGAAAACACACCATCAAAAGCAGAGCTGAGTCTGCCAGCACAAGTGTAATAAAAATCCCCCCTCTCTTTAGGGCTCCATCCGCCTCCACAGACCGAACTGATGGCTCTGTTCCTAGTTCCCCGAGGCCGTGCTCACCCTGCTAGAGCCCGACGTCCCTGCAGGGCTCCCAATACTTCCTTGGAATCGCCTTCCCTTTAGGCCAATTACAATAGAAAAACTCAAAAAAAAGGTATAAAAATATAAAGTGCAGTGTTATGTTTTTGACACTTTTGCCTTGTTTTAATGAGCTGACATGTGGTTTTTGCTTGTTTTTCTTCAATGAGCAGTAGTTTACAAAATCATAATTACGCCTAAAGCCATTTAGAAAACACTGAACATTGGCACAAAATGGAGAAGCCCACGAGAACGGACAACGAGTGAGGGGGCAAGGGGGACGTGGGAGTAGTCGAAGCAGTGGTTACAAACTCCATGGACGCTAAAAATATCAAAGGGGTTTGTTCCCTATCATCATTAGCACGTGGACACTAATTGCTACCTTGTTTAATCAGTGCCTTTGACTGAAATCCTACACATGAATACAGCTGCTTCCAGTTAAGAGCGCTCTTCCCCGTGCCAGTGGTGAAGGAGTATCTGGGGACCCCTTTCTTCCCCCTCCTTCTGCAGGGTGGGGCACAGGCTGATCTCCTGTTAGTTTTTCAAGATGGCATCGTAGGCCTGGTAGATGTACTGGGACACTTCAGGAGCTCGGCATTTCAGGGAGAGCTGCGGAGAGGAGAGGAGACGTTAGCAGTGGTGCAAAGGAAGGCAGGAGCTTTCTACCATCTCCACAAAGGCAACTGGAAATGTCTGACCTACAGCACAGGTTGGGCAGATCATGGACGTGGCTGATGACAGTCACCCAGAGTATTTCTCCTGGGTACCATTTTCTTCATCAGCAGCACTAAACCACCTTTTCAGATCTCGCTACAAGCAGGAGTCAGTGCATGAAAGCAAACTCCCACTGTGGGGTTCCCAAATTCCTTAACAAGTGTAGGTGCCTCTGCAGGCATGAAGGAAGGGGACATTGGTCCGAACTCTGAGGCAAGGGACTTGCCCTCACGTTGTAAATCACAGCACTGAACCTGGGGGCCTCAAATGATTTTGCTGCTCAGCCCTGATGGACACAAACTTGGCTGTCACCCCCTCTATAGGGAGGACTGGGCTGAGACCAGGCTTGTGGTGTCAACCATTGTGGAAACACTTTAAATTACCTTCCAACGCTCCCTTTCACCCCATGGGTCCCCAGACAAGGGATTTTTCCTGAAACTCCTGGAACGGCTTCCAACAGGAGATCAACCCTCTAATACCAGGATGCTCAGACACACAGGTCCTCAGAAGGGGAGCAAAGTCCAAGAGAATAGCTATAGGAGTGCCTGATGCAGGACAGAGTACCTTCCCACCAGCCACAGGCTGATGCCAGCACAAGGCCAAAGAGTCTCTGACATCCAGACAGCCAGTCTCTGCTGTAGGAGCGTGGCAGGGCATAAATTTGTCCTTGTTTATGAGAGGGGGAAGGGCATTCTGGCAATGCTTTCTCACTAATGTCTCTTGGCTTTATCTCTGAGTAACCTTGGCAAGTAACTGCTCATTGCTGAGTGGGCATTTTCCCAGCTCACTGGTAACAGAGCAGTAAAATTCTGTTGTTTCTCTCTTTCTTCCTGTTCAGTGGGCATTCCTAACCCCCCAGCCAAATTAGCAGGATCTCCCCCAAAACAAGCATGTTAGACAAAGCCAGGATAAATGGCTCTGCACGCAAGGCGAGTTAGAAGGCACCCAGCCTGCGCCACGTGCCCTCCACAGTACGACACCTCACCGTGTAGTTCGGGTTCCCCGGCTGAATGCGAAGCTCAGCCAAGATCCAGATGCCATTGGTGAGTTTCAGAGACTGGTAGAGCATGTCCTGGCCCTCCACGTTCCTCTTTGCAATGGTGTAGACATTGTTGTTCTGCAGTTTGCTGGAAACAGTGTCTTTGGAGAGAAGGAAGAAAACCACATCTGTTAATTCAGATTCATCATCTGCGGAGACAGGAGAGCCCAGAGGAGCATTCCCAGGATGCAAGCGCACAAGGAAATGCTGACTTCTGTCCCAGAGTTTTCCCTGGTGACAGGAGCAGACATGACACAAGGAGAAAAAAAATTCCAATTTGCTTCCATGGACCCACCTCGTTCCTTTCAGGCTCTGATCGCCTATGAAGTATTTGCCCATCTTGCAGGGCTTTCACTTACTGCTCATTGCCCTGGGTCACTCAGGACTTGCTGCCTTTATCAAGAGCCTGCAGTTCAGAGGGTAAGAGGACTCCTATAACCCCAACCAAGCCTCAGGCAGGCTAACCGGGAGGCAGCCAAAAGTCAGAAGGTGAAGGCAGGGAAGAACTCATCCCTGCGTGAGGCTCGCTCAAGTGCCTGGTTCCGAGGTCCCATCCCAACAATGACAGCTCCCGGCTGCTTCCCTGCCTCACGTACAGACACCTCTGGCCAAACCAGTGTCCCACAAGGTAGTAAAAATCCTTTATTTTTTTTTATTTTAAAGCAATCACTTGAAAGGGTAAAAACCCAGACATCTGACTCTAGACACCGTAGGGCTGTGATACAGTTTTAACACACTCTATGACCTCAGCACTTGCAGCAGATGTGTGATTTCACCTGGAGACCTGTATGGATGCAACCATGACACACGTTAATTCTAAGAGACCTTTCAAAGAAACAATAACAGAGACAAATACGCAGAACACTAAGACCCAAACCAGCGGCCTCTGGATGCCAAGGGGTTTCTCAGCACAGCAGAGCAGAGCACATCTCAGTCTTTGGATGACAGTAAAACGGGTAAATTCACACTTCAGGTGGAAGGCTCAGGGATGACCACTCCACACCTAATAAATCACTGGCAAATTCCCATTCCTGGTACCCAACAGGAGAAATTTAACTCGTTCAAGCTCTCTGCCAGGGCAGGGTGGAACACCCTCTCTATGGTGGTCCATTAGCAGCAGACTGGGCACTTTGGATAGAAAGCAAGGGAGAGAGGTGGCCTTAAACCAATTTGCGCTGAAAGCCAAGAGACTGGAAACGTGGGATCCATTTCAAGGAGCACAAGGAGCAGGACAGCAGCAGAGAAGCAGCACAAGGAGACCGTGCAACTCTAATCCATCCCTGTACCTACAAACACCGAGACCAGCCGCCACCAGTGCTGGATTTGAGAACAGACACAAGTCTGTGCTGGTGGTGCAGGGAGGGATTAGAGAGGGGACAGAGTCTGTTCATCCACCAGGGAATGGCAGAAGCAGGAAAGAGCGAGCCCCACGAATCCATACGCTGATGCAGACGCTTGGACCCGCTGTCTCTCCCCAGGGCAGCATTGACAACTAAAGCCGCGGAGCGGCTCCATGGGCAGCCTGGACCCTTCGCCTGTGGCTGGGCTGAACCCCTTCGCTCCCCAGGCGTCAGAGCAGCTGTGTGCAGGTTGGGGAGGGTTCAGGCATCCAGCTACCCAGACACACTCAGATTTAGGTTTCCTCTCTTCCCCAGTTACTATGGAAACTGGCAGATATAAGTAACTAATGAGATCCTTTGCTTAAAAACACTCATTCCCTCTGTCTCCTCCTCCCACCTCTACTCCTCCTTTACACAACAAACTCATCCAGATCAGGGAAATGGGCAGTGCAGAGCAGTCCCCTGCTCACATGGAGTGCTGCTGGGAGGGACCCACACTGGAGGGACATCACCCACTAGGGATGAAGCCCAAACCCCCACCTCCTTGTGCCCCCCCAGCCAGTGAGAGCAGCCTCCAGGGCTTTGGGAAGGCATGCTGTTCAACACAAGCACCAGCTCAGAGAGCGCATCCGTGTTTGCAAGGGATGTTGGTATTAAATGGGATTTTGTTTGCCCAGTTTTAACAGGCTATGGTTAAACCTCACCAGTCTGAAGCCCCTCTGGACATGTATCCTGGAAGCGGAACTGCTGGCAAGGGTTCGAGACTTTCTCCAGCACTCTTTATACCTGCTGGCAGCAGTCTCCCCCTCTGCCGGGGGATGCTGTCAGAGCAAAGACATTCCCTGGGGAGCGTGGGTGCAGGGTCAGAAGCAAGGCTGGAGGCAGGAAGCTGTAGTTTTGGCAGCTGTGGGGCTGCGCTCCCATCACATGGTGTGACGGCAGAGGAGGGGAGCACTCCTGCTGCCCGGGGAGCTGCGCTTTGGGGGCAGAGCAGGCGAGATGGGGCTGCAGAGCAGCTGCTCTTACACCAAAGCCTTGAACTGTGCAATAGCACCTCTTGCAATTTAAACAGCCACTGCTTCTGCTGGGGGACAGGTTTCTGAGCAGGGAGGTGCTTGTTGGGGGGTATAGGGAGGGAAACTGAGGCAGGGCAACTCCTAGGAAAGCCTGTTTTCTGCCCCCTGTCTGACCTCAGTTACCCTCTGAAGAGTGCAAGAAGCCCTACCAAAACATACCCTGCCTCGGCCAGACACCCAAAGCAATCATGAGTAGGCTGGAGTGCTGATGCTTGGCTTGTCTGCCTTCTCCTGCCCCTCTCTCAGCACAGGTCTGGGGACTGGTGAAACCTACTCCCTCTCCCCCCAGGTAGCAGCTCCCATCCCTCCTGTGCTCCCCAGTGTCAGGATTTTGGAGATCGGGCAGAGTTGCTAAGCAACAGTGCCAGGCTGTGGCTGGCTGAAGGCAGGACCGCTAATGCCATGTGACAGCACAGCCTCTTAAAAAAAAAAAAAATTAAAAAAAGGCAGATATTTGCTGGGAGCAGAGAGCTGAGCCCAGCTCTGAACAGGGCTGCTGGTTTCCGACCGAGAGTGCAGCACCCACCGAAGCCCGGGTTAGTGCCCAGCGCAGGCAGGAGGAGGGCTGAGCCGTGCTGCCTGGGCACGCACCTCCCCGCACACGTGGGGTCTGGTGACTCTGCAAAGTCCTTCTGCAAGACAGCACAGTCTGTATCTGACCTTGCTAAGCAACTTTCTGCAGGGCTTCTTCTTTTGGTTCAATGCTTATTCTCAAAACCCTCTTGAAGCACAATGTAAGGATACAGAAAGATTTCCCCACCACCAAGGCCAGCACCATCAGTCCATCTTTCAGGGTTGGGGGTTTTTTTTGTTGCTGTTGTTTGTGGAGGTTTTTTTGTTTCTTTTCTTTTGTTTTTTAAACAGAATTCTTTACCTCAGTCCAACAACTAAATAGCACACGTGGAAGGACAGGCATGCAAGAAAGAACAGCTGGACAAGGTCTCCTCCCTTGCACTGAAGTAATCCAATTCTTTTCAACAGCACTTCCCTTCTTGGTAAAGCAAAGAACATGCCTAAATCTTCTACCCATACAGCTTAAGAACTTCACTCTAAACTCGAACACCCGAGACAAGCGATTGACAGCAATGGGAGTTTTCACAAAGGACACACACAACTCAGAATCAACATAGAAAATATACCTTTTTTTGAACTTGGACCTTCGTGGCAGTTTGCAACAAGCACCGGGTATCAGGAGGTAAAATTTAATGACTACATTTTATGCTGTGGTAACTGAAAACATCCCCATGCCATTTCTAGCAACACCGGAATGGTTCTGAGCATCCAGCCAAGAACTGCCTTCCAATACCAAACATCTGCAGACTGATCCAGCGGGGAGGCACTTTGGTCAATATTATGACATTCATTTCCAAGACATGTAACATACATGGGTTCTATAATTTATTAAACGATCAGGTTACTAGATTTGCACATACAGGAAAAAAACCAACAACACACTAGGGAAGCTTGCATGTGATTGTCCCCAGGTTGTTCCAGCAAGAAAATCCAATTTCTTTTTGTTCTGCCATTAGCAAATTACTCAGCAGGGAAAAACAAAGTGACCACTGCATACCAATAAAGCCATATCCAACTCCCAACACTAAAGCTGTTGTTTCACACCAGATTGTGGGCCAGTAATAAGCAAGCAAAACCAAAGTTCCTAGAACTGCTGAACAGCACAGCAACTAATTGCCTCCTGTTTAATGGCATTCAATCTCCGTGTGCAAGTCAGCTTGTCTTCTTTCACTCTGTGGGTTTGGGTAAGCAGAATTTAAAAAAAGAAAAACATTTAGCTAATCTGATTTGCATATCTTAGCTTAATGTAGTGGTCCTTTAAAATTTAATCAAAACTTAGCATGTCAAAAAAGTGTGCAAAAGCTCAATTTGCCTTGTTTACATGCTCAGTTGCAGGGGAAACCTCGGTTGGTATAGTTGCACCAACAGCACCCAGATTGAGCTCTAACAGCCTAGGAATCTATTTTCATGCACTAAATTCTTATATTTTCATTAAAAAAACCCAATTCAATTAATTTAGCACTGGATTCATAAGAGATGAGAATGCTGGGGTATAATCATGACCTTGTGTTTTCATTACAAGTTGTATTTCTGAATATGGTTTTCTCCATGGAACAATCATAACCTCTTCCTAAGAGGCAGATGCATAAAATGACTCCAATGAATTTCAAGATGTGCGGTGCATCCTAAGTACACCCTGGCCCCACGACATAACTCCAGAGAGACTCGCTCTTCCACGGCCATACGGCTCTGGCCCTAAAGAACAGCCTCAGGCCGGTGCCAGCTCTCACCGCCGGGAACCTGAGCCCCAAACCTCTCATCCAGAATTAAGCACTCATCTCTCACCAAGTCACTGGGAACTGTGGGAATACCTTCAAGGGTCCAGGATTTGCCTTTTTTGGCATCAGAGTGATCATTTAAGGGTATCTGCTCCTCACCCCACAGCCTGGCACCTTATCCTAGGCTTCAGCTTGCGGTGCTGTGGGCTACCTGCAGCAGCCAAGATTTTCTGATTGTTCTGTGCCCTGTTATAGGGTGAGCTGCCAGGGACGGGAGCTTTTTCTGCCGTCCCCCTTGCACACCTTCAAAGCTGAGTCAATCCTATTTGGCTTGCCTCATGGGCACAGGATGCATCTTTTACCTATGAAGGCCTGGGAGCACAGACTCACATAAAAGCATCTCCACTAATGGACTGTGTTTATCTCCTTTTTGTTTGAAAGAACAAAAGAAATAACCCAGGGAAAAGCCTGCCGTTTATGCAGGAGGTGCTGTAAGGTGACTGTTGCACAGTGACAGACAGACAGCCCTGGAAGTACAAGAAATGCACAAGCTGCTTTCTTGACAGATAAAATCCCAGCCTCCTAAAAATCCCTGTACCAAGTCCATTTCACTTCGGTTTAAAGAAAAAGAAATTCAAACTCCAGTTTCTCCATTGAAGAAAATCGGCATCCCTTGTTTAGCTGCTCGGTAGGGCCTCCTGCATGCCTGCACATGACTTCACCCCCACTTCTGACACGGTGCAGAAACAGTGCAGATCTGAGCGCTCAGGAAAGCAAAGGCTCTTTCCAGCTAGAAGAAAATCCAGGCACTGAGGGTGCAGGGACCACACTTCTGATCAGCCCTCTGCCCAGCAGCAGCCACACGCCATTCGGCATGCTCTGCTCCATCTGTCTGATGCCTGCTGCAGCCACACGGCTCTATTTAAGTGGCTGGTAGTGCTGCGATTAGGGCACATCAGCTGGGAGCAGAGGTATTTTTAGCTCACAGCTAAATTTGCATCACTGGGCTGGAATCGGTTAGACCAAAGCATGAATGGTGTGGTGCGTCCCTGAGCCTCAACGGCAACTCGCCACCAAGTGGGTGGCTCACGCTAGGCACGAATTACTTATCTGAGCAGATGCGAGAGGAGGGATAACGATTCCCACGGCGGCCGCACACCTCTGCGGAGCTGGTGGCACTTAGAAGCTTTTCGCCTGTGCTGAAGGGTTGCAAAACCCCAGCACCTCCTAAATTTTAGTTAGGAGCAGTTGAAATCTGCAGACTTTGCTCTGCACAGCTCTGCCATGGCAGTATTTCATCGGTGAACAATAGAATCGCCAACAGCCCAAGTTGAGAGCTTTATTCCGGTTAGGCATCTCCTACAAGAGAGTCTTTTGAAAACAAACCAGTCTTTCTTCCATAAGAACCAAGTTCCTAAAGATTTTATACCCAGAGCTGCTTTTTTTGGAGGAAAGGAGGTGTCTTAAAACGAGGCTATTTTCACTGGACTTAAATGATCAAGACTCTGAATCCTGAAAGACTCTCACCCTACTGCAGCACATGGCCAGACACACACCCTTGCTCTGGTATAAATTAGTAGCAAGATGGATTCAGCCGTCATCAGAGCTCACTCCGTTTATTCTGCCTCTGCCCTAGTGTGCACCACCAGCCACTTGCCACACTGTGAGAAGTCTCCATCCCTGAGGCTGCTGGAAGCCCAGCCTTCCATGGGGTGTGGGGCCCTGCTGATCCTTGTACAGACAGGTTTGATGCTCTTACAATCCTCTGTACTAGAGAAGGCTGCTGCTTAGATGAAATCAAGGTGAGCAGCACACTGAGTCAGGGTTGCATTGTTAGTTAAAATACAAGGGACTAAGACAAGCACACAAAATTTCCCTAGTTTTCTCTCCTGCAAGCTATTGGCCTGCTCCTTGCCAAAGCCCAGGTGGTCACGGAAGGAAATGGCCAGTATAGTTGCGAGAGGGAGGAGGTGTCGGCAGCAGAAATAGAAAAACGGAAGCTTCCGTGGATGGAAGTGTTTGAAATCTGTCTGAGACATGACCCACTTTCTCCCATACTTAAGCCAAAGAAGCTGGCAGGTCCTGCACATGCCTGAGCATCCCAAGTGGCAGATCGTGCTCGGGAGAGGCACTGCTTCCAGGGCTCTTGCTAAACCACCGAGAGAAGCCTCTTCTCATTTGAGCCCTGGCAATGGCTGTGGATACCACTTCAGAGAAACCGCCCGGCATTCCCATGCTCTCCCTGCGAGCTAGTAACATGTTCACTGAGCACCACCAGTTCGGGCAGGCCTGGGCAAGCAGCCTGGTGCAGGATAGCAAACCACTCCTGAATGAGGAGCATTGCCTGCCCACTTCTCGTTCTGGAGGAAGCAGGGAGCACAGGCCAGTCTGCAGGGTCGCCAGTGCTCATCTTCCCAGCCACGCACACCCCCTCTCTCCCTCCCGACTACATCCTCTGCTAACCAGCGCCACAACACCCCAGTGCCAAACAGGAGAGCTTACCAACATTTCTGATTTGAGATGGAAAGAGCTCTGGACAGCGTGGTTAGGGCACGGCCAGGGCAGGCGGCTTTACTGGCAGCAGCACTGCAGTGCAGGGGGAGAGGCTATGCCAAGCTCGGTCGGGAGCAGAGGGAGGACTGGGGGAGGCGCAGAGGTTGTTCTCGTTTGAAACCCCAGAGCGAAATCGAGTCATAAGGCCCAACAGCTGCTATTTTTTCCCCTCTTGCGTGCTCCATCTTTTATATTCCAAAATAGTAATAATTACGAGTACAAAGAGACCCATGGTTTCTGTCAGCAATTGAAGCAAGAGGGTGTTCATTGTGTAAGAGCAGACATGAAAGAATAAAAAGGTTACAAGGTTTGTAATCGATAGGAACACTTTTTTCCTCTAAGAAACATAGCAGCTTTCAGTAGAATCACTTGGCTCCTGCCCAGAACCTCTTGAACAGGAGCAAAGCTGCTACGCTGGCCCCATTCCACTTTTTTTGCACTCCCTTATCCTTCAGCAGTAGTAAGGTCATATGTACAAGTAGGATGTTTACAGAGGCAACTAGACGGCTAAACACAGAGCTGAGCAGGACAGAGTATGATCAAAATGCATCAATATAGCACTAACAACAGCAGTCCAAAACTCCTCTCACATGGCCTGTCTTCCATAGATGTCAAAACATTTTATAGTGGTGTGTAGGGTTACTCTTTCACAACAGAAAAAAAGAAAGCAGATGCTGAAAGGTGAAGTGACTGGCCCAGGATTACGTGGTAGGTTAAAGTCAAGGCTGGAACACCTTGCCTTAAACACACAGTAGCAGGATAGGATTGCTGAACAGCCCCAACACTGATCTCACCTCCACTTAAAAGAGCAGCTTTGCAGAGTAGCAAAGCATAAAAGAGAAAACAAGAATACAAGGTCCAGAATGAAAGGAAGAAACAGATAGGTAGAATCTAAGATCTAGGATTTTAGATGGGGACCCAGCTAAAGTGTTTGACTGAAGGAAGGCCTAGGATCCGAGGCTGTTCTGTTCATAAGCGCAATACCCATCTACCCACTAGCCATAGATAATACTATTACCAAGGTGATGCCTAGTGACCATACATCAGAAGTGGTCTCAGCATGGTAGAATTAAGCTACTCACCAGCATTCAGGTGACAGTCTTTAATCTGGAACTGAAGCTCATTTTCGTTTGGAATATCCTTCCATGTTGCAAGGAAGACCTGGCGCTCTAGAAACAAGACAGACAATCAGCACTCCTGGGTCCTCGCAGGACTGTAGCATTAATTAATTCACCGCAGAATGTGGCAAGGTAGACACACAAAACATCTTTTGGTCACATTTTGCCCTGCCGTGGACAGATCCAGGATTTGCTCCTATCACAACCTCAGTCTCGCTGTAAAAGCAGCAAAGCTTTGATGGATTCTGGAGCCCCCAAACCAGAGAGAGTCTTTACCGTATGAGCTGTTTATAAACCAAGAACAGGTGGGATTTGACAAAAAGGAAGGAGATCGACACATTTAGCATTACGTTAGTGAAAGCTGCTTTTCAAGCAACTTCCCAGACAATTCAAACAAAAACTTACGAAACATGACCAGGAATAAACAAATTACAGTAAGTGGTATGGGGGCAAATCCTAGACCCATTTGAGTGAACCAAACCCTCCAAAAACCCACCCCAAAATCAGCTTCAGAGAAAACAGATCCACCCCTTGTCTGGCAGCATGAATCAGAGCAGAATACTTGGGTTCTGGTAACTATTGGAGTTGCAGGACAACAGGGACAGACTACCAAACCACTACAGGTCAATTCAGGCTGCTGAGATGCACTGGCACGAAGATCGTGGCCAAACCCACGTGAATCTCAGCCGTGGCACAAATGCACCCAGCTGGGCGCTGTGAGCACAGGCAAGCTGAGGAAGGCTGACCACAGACCTAAAAGCACTCACCCATTTTGCCATCCTCTACGAAAAGCACGTTGAGAGGAATTAGGCAGCTGAAGTAAAAGACATCAATGTTGTTTTTCACAGCCACCTGTTACAGAAGAAACAGGGGTGGTTAAACTTTCTCTATGAGCTGGAAGTCCAGAGGGATCCCAAGACTTTGCAGTCTCTTTACCTGCCCGCACACCCTGGAGTGCTCTCTCTGAGAGAGGCCAGCTCTGAACATGAGACTACCTGGAGAGATGCTGCTGAGCTTCTAGGTGGTTTCAGGCAAGGATCAGTCCCACCCCTCTGTGCTCACTCCATTTTTCACTAAAAGCTGCTCAATCTTCTCCTATAAGCATTTTGCCATGCTGCTTCGGAGCCAGCGTCCTTGCTCTGTTCTGCTCTCATTCAGCCTCTCTCTCTTGTCACTTCTTCCACCTCCAATGCACATTCAACCCTCTTGGCTGTGCACAGCTACTGTCACATCTGTCCTATTGCACATGAACTTCTTCATTCGCCCTCTTTACCATCTCGCTCTTATAATTCCCCACCTCCAAACCCCTGTGTATTCTTTATTTTCATTCCCCGCTCTCAGTCACATCTGAACACAGACTCCTTGAGTAGTCATATCTCATCCCAGATACTTTCTAGAAAGCCTGAAGCTGGTCCACTGCCTGCACCTTCCTTGCAGCTTCTCCCAACTTTCCTGCCTTTACCTCTGTGAAAGCTAAATAGTGAACATGTGCCGGGTGTTGGTTCCTGGAAGAACAAAGCCCTGGTACACAGCAATCAGGGCAGGTATAAAAGAAGATCACTTGACAAGAGACTTAATTCTCAGTGTCATTAAACTCTGCCAGCCAGCACTGGATTGCCTTTTATCACACACACTTGCCACACTACCAGCTAATCTGTGCTAACAGTCAGCAATGTTGCCTTCAGGTTTCCCCAGGCTGAGAGCTGATGGTACAGCAGGAGAAAACTGGAGGTCTGAGAAAGTGCACTGTCATAATATAGCCCAGAAAAAGGTAGCTCTGGGCTTTATTGCTTTATTTCTATGCCTCTCATGCTTTCCTCGTATCATCCCAAATAGCAATAGCCTGTCATGGGAGTACAGTTCAGACGACGCCTGCCATTGCTTGCAATGAAGAAAACTTAGCCTGTAAGAGAGACCTAGAATTGAGGTCGTGTGGGGAACCCTGAATTTCAGATCTGTTTGAGCTCCTACTTCCTTTGAAAAATCCCAGGAGTCCTCCAATTTGTCACCCAGCTGAAACACAAACCAGACGATGCTAAATGCTGAGCCAAAGAAATAAATTTGCTGCTACAAAGATTTATGCCAAGACAAACTCCATTCACATTAATAATTACATACATTAAGTGTTCCACTGAGAAAATCTATTGTCCCATAGCGGCAGGTTTAGAAAGACACCCCCAAATGTCAGTAAAAACAGCTGCGGATAGACAAGGGAGGGGAATAAACCAGGGAATTCAAACGTAAGTCAGCTGATTAGACATGCAGGCAAGCCAGAGGACAAGTGGTAGGAGATCAAGCTCCCAAATGAACTCTTCTAACAATTGGGAAGAAATGCACTGAACAGCAGAAAGGTAGATGTGACAGCCTGTGGGGTTTCTATTTTCAGCCATCACTAAAAGGTAGCAGCTTATATTTAATTCCCACAGTGCAAACCAGCTTAAGAAGGGATTAGTTCAAAGCTCACTAAAACCATGCAAATGATGGTGCAACCTAGAAAAAAGATGGAAATGGTCCTCTGTAATAGGGGGCTGTCACATGCTTCTATTGCCAGCGTCATACTCGGGAGTTGGGGGTGTCTAGCATTTCAGCTGGAGGCACCAAAGCCAGAGGAGCAAAAGCAGATTAGTGGATGGACTTAAGTGATGCACGTCTGCAAAATCTGGTTGAACAGACAGTGTGAGCAGCCAAAAATGTACCTCTGAATCTGGGAGGGCTGGGGAAAGGACAGCAGTGTAGCCATTCCAGATGCTACGCTTGGATGTAAGTCATGGAAATGAGCCAAAAGAGGGAAAATTTAGGCTAAACAGGAATACTTGATAGTAAGAATTACTAAGCAGCACAAAATTCTCCTGAGGAAGAGAGAAGCTCCAGTGCTTGGAGTACTTAAAATCAGCCTTGACAGTGCTCTCAATAAGAGGGACTGTAGCAAAACAACAAAGCATAGCAGGGACTACTCTATGTGACCTAAGATCTTTCCCAACTCTGATTTAATGATTAATTGCCTTGCCTTAGAACAACAGAGATTACTTAGCTTTTGTAGCTAATTGTTGTTGCCATACAACGGCAGTTTCTTACAAGAGGGGCTGGAAAGCAGCGCCTTTTCTCCAGTCACGGTTCTAGAGGCACGCTCCAAATTAATATGCTAACCCTGTCCCCGCAGTTATAAGAATGCTATAAAAAGGTACCTGCTGACCTGCTTCTCAACTCTGCAGAAACATACTGAGTAAGCTGCTTTGGCTATACTCTGGAGATCTACCCAATTAAGATGCTCTGAAGTGCAATTTCTTCCCAGCAAAGAAAAAAGCAAGCCACATGCCAGCCTTCCTCCTGAACTGCATCACGGGGTTCAGTAATGACATCATGTGTCACCCTGCAAGAATCTGTAATGACGCAGAAACCAGCTGTTACAAATAACTTTTGCAAACAGGAAAGGAAAAAGCTACAGTCTCCTTAAACCTATAGCAATAGGACAAGACTGGTAAGCTTTTCAAGAGTAGATTCCATCGTTCAACACCACAAACTTGCCCCGAACAGCCAGGCGTGCACTGTTAGTGCTACGGTCCCCAAGATCTGGTCCATGAAAAGGCACCTGCAGATACCTAGATGGGGAAACTCACACCAAGAAGAGGCTGAAGCTGTACCAGTTGATAACAGCTTTCCAAGGTCACGCTTCAACCTTTACACTGCCACACCAGGAGCATCCAATGCCATCTGACAGGCTACAAAAGCCACCACAGGCAGAAAGCAGATCCACAGCAGCACCTGTGAGAAGCTGAGCAGCTAATAACAGCGACTTGTGAAAAAAATCCAGTGCTCCTCAGGTGGGAACATCAGCCTGAGACAATCAATGACATCTAAAGGGATATCAGTAGCTGAGAAGTCTCTCCAGGTTTGACATGCTTGAAAGACACCTCCACTTGCATTCAGTAAATCCTCCACTCCAGACTAACTTTGCCTGTGGCTCTGCAGCTTTAACCTGCTGACCTGGACATGAACTATTACATCTTTAACAAGACCTTCAGCTTCAGACATTTGAGAGTTGAAACAGAAGCATTTTAAATAAAAATGGCTTTCCATCTATGACCTTTTTGAAAGGAGGAAAAAAAAAATATTACTACCATGTGAATTTAGTCAAGCAGACTACAAAGCTTCTGAGGGATAAAAGTCAAAATGTGCCAGATTTTCATGTGATGCTTCACTACTGAAAAGGTGTGAGCCCACTAAATATTGGCACAGGGTTCCCAATCACATCTTGTTCATGATCTGACTAGCAGAAGCAGCACCTCTAGCAATAACCCCTTGCAGCATGAGCGCCCTTCTGACATCCCTTCTTGCAGTGCAACCCTCTGATAGCCAACACATGGTATTTGGGGGAAGAGACACCGCATAAGAGCAATGCTAAGTTATTTTCTTGAATAGTGTAGATTTCTGATGCTTTAAATCCCAGACTTGAGCATAAGAACCGACTTTCAAAGTCAAGTCTGAAAGCAACACAGATGCTTTCCATCAGCAGCAAGTACACAACATACCCACTTGGAATCCCATTAGCACCTACACTAAATTAAGGATTTACTTCAAGTTGGGTTTTGCTTTAGAGCCTGGTAACAGCCAAACTGTTAAGGAGAGAACTCTCCTCTGCAGAGTCTTTTTTACCTCTGCCAGCACAAGGTCACGGTTTATTCTGTGACAGTCTGCTGCTCTGGCTGTCAGATGCCCTCAGGGAGCGCCAGCTACTTCACTTCATTTTGTTTGACAGGTAGGGTTCTCAGGATCCTACGGGCGCTTGGCAGCCGCCGCCAGCCGGATGCTCTACCTACAGGCACAAGCCTCGAGCCCGGGCAGCGGAGCTGTGTGCAGACAGCGAGGCTGGGTGCTGCGCCCCTGGCTGCGGCTGTCATCTCCAGGCACGCCACTTACGTCAATGGTCAGGGAACAGCGAGTTACTGGGAGGGTTATGCTCCCATGTGCGCCTGGCTGTACTTGAAGTTCAAAATGTACATTTTATCAAATGTGCTGTACCATGTGGCAGACCTGCCCTTAATCAGCACGCCAACAGCTATCCGCAGCTGAGCTAGGAACCGGTCACAGATGCCAAGCTGTGATCTGAGTCCTTAATTCAGGCAGCTCCCAGGAGGGTTCTCTGCTAGAATAAGACCCTCACTAATAGATGCTGTTAAAAAAAATAACCTAGGCAACCGACCTGAGAAATCACCTTCTACATCTAGCCATGCAAGGCTGTTCTGTGGTGGCTGGTCCAGTAATTTTGACGCAGCTCACATGCAGGCAGATATGGTGCCCTTTATCAAGCAGGCTCTGAAGGGAGAACATCTGCTGGCTGGTCTTGCTGCTCACGTCGATTCTCAGCCTTGTTTTTATGGAGGGGTGAACGTGTGAAATCTGTTTCCAAGTACCAAGAGCTCTGCATTTGTGACCCGAGATATATTAACACTTCTGATGAGCAAGAGCTCCAGTAGTTCTGCATTGCAAGCAAGACACTGAAGAGTAGAGGAGCGTAGGTGATGAGTTACAGCAGAACTGAGCATGAAAGGGTAAGCATGATCTAGTGCATTAGCAAGACCGATGTTCTCTCAATGAAGCTGCACCTTCATCTGCCTTTACAGAAATGTTTTGCCAAACTCATTGGAAGAAACAGAAATGTTCTGCACCTCACGCTGCTTAGCAGCAAGGGAGAGGTCGGTGTTTCCAAGTGTCACTTTTCAGAAGAAATGCAGCTGGCAGATCCTTCCCTTTCAATACTCGCCAGATCATTTTACAGGCGTTTTTGAAAACTGAAGCTATGCTTCTTTCAGTTGCACGCTCAGTATCTGCAACAAACAGCCCTGGCAGTCGACAGCAGGTAATGCTGGGGAATGCAAGACACTGATTGTCAATTTTGAATGTGGATCCCAAGAGAATGGCAACGCTCCACACTCAGGCAGACTCGCTATTGCTCCGGGAGTCCCTGCAGCTTGTTTTTGATTGTATTGTCACCGGTAAGTGGTTACCATCTCACAGAGGAGATTACCGTATTCATGTCATGACATGCCAGGCCTGAGCTCAAACTCTTGAAGCAGGCTGGATCCACTTCACCTGTTTCCAGGGTTAGGGGAGCAATTCTCACGTATCCAAACAAAAAAAATCTAGTATTCTGATTTCACAGCATTTCAAGCCTTTGAAAGGCCATTTATTAGGAAGAATGGGTCTTTCTAGCACAGAAGGGCTCTCAGCTCAGGCATTTTCTTATTCCAAATTTGACTTGAAGCCACAGAAGTGTCTGGAAAGATCATTCCCCACCATTGCAAATCCTTATTTCAGAACCTATTTTCCTCTTTGAGAGCTCAAGGTCTCACATGTGGTGGCAAAGATACCCCATCCACTCAAGCTCTTTTAGCAGATACGACTCTGACAGCCTACATGTCATCAGAGGGGTTTCACTGCTTTGACTGTGAAAAGGTAACTACAGGACCCAAACAAGCCACCTCCCTGGTTGGCAAACGAGCCATGGCTATCAAATACTTGTGAAGCTCAATGCAGCCTCTCACGCACCTTTGGCCAAGAGCCTGTGATGGCTTCGGAGTGCCGTGCTCTGCAGAGGCAGCTCTGCGCAGGGGAACCACAGCGCCCACAAGGGCCAGGTAGCCTCTGAAAAGCTGACAAGGCACTGCAAGACTGTCCCCCAGCAGAAGTTAGCAGCGCACAAGTACCCAAGTCAGATTTTCTTTAGCAACAGGCACACTCCAAAGACATCCTGACAGCAGCTTTTTAATCTTTAAGAAGTAAAAAAGATGAAGCAGAGAGCAGGGATTGGAGTCTGTTCAGCCCTACAGTGCCCATCCTAACTTTGGCTTTATCCTTTGAATAAATCACTGCTTGACCGGGGGTTGAATCCGAGTCAACAGGTCAAGAAAATTATCATCACTACTTTGGGACGGGATGGAGAAGCCTGTTATTCATTAACACAAGATGCAAGGTGACTGGCAAACAGAAGGCTGCAGTTGGGAACTATAGTTATATTTTACTTAAGTAAGCCTCTGAAAATATTTCAGTCTTCCTCACCTTCCTGTAAAAATGGCTTTTTTGTTAACCTGTCAATATTTTCATTTCTTTCCATGATTACAAATGTTAAGATTAAACCAGCTGTATTGGGCGAAAGATTAGAAACGGTAATAAAAAATAACCTGAACAAGACTTAATTCATTACTTCTGAAATAGTTGCCTCAGGAATGTACAACTGGTCTTTGAAGTTTCTAATTAACAAGACAAAAAGTTGAAAGCTACCAGTTTGGTTACTTCAGGACCTATTTTTCTTATTACTAAAACAAAAAACCCCCACCAGAATAGATGAACACAAGGTCCTCAGGTTCAAACCAGCTCTGCATCTACTTCAATGTTCCCCAGCTCAGAAAAACCGCATTAAGCAAATTCAACTTGATGAGTGTTTTGGTTCTTCAATGAATACAGGAACATTTGTATTCTCTACTCCTATATTGTGCTATAAATTTCTCCCTAAGTAGGTCACCAAAACGATTTCTGAATGTTTCAAGACAGATAATTTCTACATGAACTCACAAAACAAAACCAGAGCCTTGGCTGTCAGGGCAATGACAGATCTCCATCAAACCCACTGCTGTCAAAAAAGTAAGGGGAGTGCTCTTTTTAACTTGGCATCTGCTATCATGATTCAACTCTTTGCAGAGAAATATACTATTACTCCATATGGCAGCTTCCCCAATTGTAAAAGGGCAGCCAACTTCTATGGCAATGAGAGAGCTAGCAAATTAGCAGCTAAGTCTGGCACTAATGAATGCTCCGCTGTCTCAGTATAAGGTAGCTGGAGGTTTCCTCGCATGTTTTCTCTTTGCTTTGTTCTAGCAGAAGATGCTATACGAAACAAACTGTGTTCCGATTCCTTTAGAGATTTAATAACCCAAATACTTCAGTTCCTTCCTGATCAAAGGAAGCAGCTACTTGAGGACGCCTCATTGAGAGAGTCCCCAGTGTTACGGAGGCAGATCAGGACTGTCACCTCCGAGGGGCTTCCACATTTGCTTCAGAGCAGGAGGTAGCTTTTACCAGAGCTGACCCAAACGCAGTGATGCAACCACATCCTTGTGACCTGGATGCAGAGGGAATCCAGCTTTTCCTAAACTGGAAGGGCCCTCTGTGGAAGACAGGCACATGTAATTCATTCACTGTCCACATGCTCCCCCATCGCATGACTGAGCTCAGAGCTGGAGTGTAGGACTGCTCGTTTGAGCGCCAGAGAAGCTATTTCAAGCTGTTTGCCCAAAGACTCATCAATAAGTCATAAGCCCCAGAATGGAAGTCAAAAGAAGGGAAAAAACAGTTGCTCAGGCAGAATAAATAGTAACTTTCATTGCATTCTCTTAATCCAAAAAGAGAATGAGCTGCTTTAAAATATTCCCTCTATGGGCTGCTACGCTACAGGAACCCAACCTAGTTCTATCTCCTGGAGACTTGAGGAAAGTGAGACATGCTACAGTACAAGTTAACTGCACTTTTGGGATACTGGGTAAACCACCCTGGAGGACCCAGCTACACAGAACAGAGAGGGGTCACTCACCGAGCTGCGCTCCACAGGGTAGCTGCACATGGCAGCAATAGGGTAGAGCCTCCTTCCAGAGAGAACTCTGTGCCTGATGAGCACTTCAAGACCAACGCCCCTCAGGCATGCCACGACTGATGGAGACAGTCTCTGGTCCAAACCATAGGGGAACGTCTGCCCAGCGCTGTCGTGCCTTTATCAGATTGGCAGCTTGATCTGATAAAAAGCCTTTTCTAGGGAGTGCTGTTCCCGACACGCACCAACAGCCTCGTTAAAGAAACATTGGCTACTTACGTCACTTCTCCCCTGCCTTTCCTGGAACACATCATCTTTGCGTTGGATTAAGCTATCTGGGACAGGGGTGTGACAATGCCTTTGTAAAGCACCCTGGAAGTTGAGAGCTCTAGAGAAATATTAATCACTCAGCAATTGCCATCTTTCCTGCAATTCCTTTAATTGTCTCAATTCTTGCTGACAGCTCTTGCTGCCTGCTCCACCACAGGCGTGCACTTTCTCTGTTCAGACCAGCTCCAGTTCATAAGCCCAACCAAACCTCGAGCCGAGCTTACAGAAGAGTGTTACTGGAGCAAAGACCTTAATCTACACAGATGCAAGCAGTGGGTTTGAGGTGTTTGAAAAGGCAAACTTACAAAATTCAAGAAATGTCTGCTTCAGTCCTCCTGGAAGAGACTAGAAAAGGGAATAGGAAGTGTTGGCCAGACTCATGGCCCACATCCATGAAGTCTGCCTGCTTACCCTATACACACGGTATTGTCTTAGAATCATAGAATCATTAAGGTTGGAAAAGACTTCTAGGATCATGAAGTCCAACCATCAACTTACTGGAGTCTTACCACATTGTGCTGAGCCAACCAAACCGGGCTGAGCACCTGCTGATTTCCCTGCTGCCCAGAACAAGACCATCGTTACCTGAAGGTTGTTCAGAGGCTCCATTTTCATGACTGGTCCCAGAGTGTTGAGGGGCAGGGAGACATCGATACTTTGGTTTGGCATCAGAGGCGTGTGAATGGCCAGTGGGGTGCTCGGGATGACCCCAAAGCTGGGCAAGAGAAAAACAGAGGTGATGAGAGCACCACTGCATTGCCCAACACCTGTTCCCTTTTTGCCCAGCGTGAGCTGGCTCATCTTCCCATTACTCCCAGCCTGCCCCTTCTGTTACTCTAGGGGAGGAACACCGCTCAAAACGTGCACCATGGCAAAGACTCAGGGCAGGACAGGGCACAGGAAGCTATCACGTTGGTCTCCCTGACAACATGCACTACCCTGCCCAGGGGACCAGCATCTGGGAACTCTTCCGTTACCTGCACGGCACTGGTCTACAATGCTGAGCAGCAGCCTGTCCAGTGAGAAGGGGCACCTGGACTCAGACTCAGGCCTGTGGGCTCTCTCTTACAGAGCTGCAGAGCACTAGGAGTATGTCGCACACTGTGTGGCTGTTATATCATTGAGGGCCATGGAAGAAGGAAGTGGAGCCAACACAGAACAAATACATAGCCAAGGAGGAGTACATGGTTTGCAACAGAGCACTGCAGAACAAATGAATCAACGCAGCCAGCTGTCTGGTCCCGAATGACAGCGTCTGGCTTTGTTCCTTGGTTTGAGGCTTCTTCAGCTGGGGACGTATACCACCACAGCAAAGCAAATGTTTACTTGCCCCTTCAGTCCAAGAGGCATTCAATTCCACAGGCACCTCTACTTAATGTGGAGAAGAGGAAAAGCAGCTAACATGTAACATAACACTTCTGTACTATGCACCAGCTTCTTTTTGAAAGCAGGTGGAAGTTCAGATGCATAAGATAGTTTTGGTGTCTACTTGTGACTGCATTTCTCTTTAGTGCAATTCACATTAGCTCAGAGGTGATAGAACACTTAGAGAAACAGGGATGTATGGTGTGTATTTTTATTTTATGCACTAAAAACCTGATACTGTCTCTGTACAGAGTCAGCCACGTGTACTGGGTATGTCACTCTTTCAGAAACCAGCAGATGCCCCATTCTTTGTTCTCCATAGTTTTCAGCTCTAGGGAACTGAACTAAGCATATTCTCAGCAAGGACCTAGCCATGTGATTTGCCTTCTGCAGCCATTTCACCTTGGGGAACATAAGCTGTAGTGTTTTCCCTTAGACTCATAGGGAAAAGAAAGTTGCATTTTGCTACTAAGTGGCTGTGGTATTACAGCACGCTAGAGCCCTAGCTTTCTTTTATTTTTTTTTTTTAATGCTTTATCCCAAAACTGCAGTGAATGAGATCAGTAGCAGCTGGAGAGGGGAGAAAGCAATAGAAACTTCCCAGTCACAAGCCTTAATATTTAAAGCTAAAGAGCCAGCCCAGTGCAGCTCTTTCCAATGCACCAGCTACAGTGGAAAGTGGTGACAGGAGAACAGTATTTGTACAAGAGTAAATAATAGTAGATTGAATATGGAGCACATGCTGACACGCTGCAAAAGGAGAAACTGCTGTTCTGCTGTACAGTATTTAAACTTCTTACATCCTTGAGAAGTACCATGTAGGTTTGGCCTAAACACAGCTTGATGTATGGGGGGAAAAAGCACATGCAAAACAGTTTTTTTCAGGCCAATTTGCATGAAAAATTTGCATACAGCAGCTTAGCAAGACTCTCCAGAAAGTATAACAGTCCAGAGAGAACATTTAAGACTTACTTAGCATAACGTTTTTTTGTAAGTAAATATTATTTGTCCCAAGAAATCCCAAATTTGCAAGGATAACAGTGATATTAAAGAGATGGTTTCAGTAGATCTTTAGTATAGAGAATCCTTTTCCAGTGAAAGGATATTAAGAATACGGGGAACATTTCAGTCACAAGATATTATTTACAGTCTTGATAAAAACTAGCCCATTCCTTACTCAAGATAACACACAGCAAACCACACGATAAGCTCTCTGAGAAGGGTATTTGTAGGAAGGCACTGTGGCTGTACTGCCATGTCATGACTTCTGGCTGAGATGGGTTTCTAAGAACAACCTGCATGCTCTACATTCAAGTGGCCGCTCCTTCTGACAGAATTGTTCTGCTGCCAATTACAGGGAAAACATATGCCATAGGCTCTTACCTTGCAACTTCTTCACTGACAAATAGCTTTATTAATGAGACCCATACTTCCAGACAGTCTGAGGGGCAGCACAGCAATTAAGTCAGAAGGTAGAGGCATTACAGATTGATACTTGGGAAGCTCAAATGCTTGCCTGTTTATGCTCTTGCTTTCCTCAGGGCACTCACTGGCTATAAAACTACTAACCTGCCTAACAACTCATGTGGCTGCTTTAAAACTCTGCAGAGATGAAATGGGGCAGATGCTGTTTCAGAGCTAGGAGAACAACAGGACTGTCTGCTGCCTGTTTCCTCACAGATTTATCAGTCTGTATTTTCAACCCTTTCACATAACTGGGGTGTGATGGAGAATTCAGGCTGTATCATCCAGCTGTTTCCATGACTGCATTATATACCTACGTAAAAGTCCTCCCTATAGCTAGCAGTGTAGACAGACTCCTTTCATAAGAGCACACAATCTTTTTAACATGGTGGACAAAGTGTATTGATTTCTCACCTGTTCTTATTGAACTGAATGGCAAAGTCGGTCATGTGCTGCAAAGCCTTATTGGTAAAGTTCATCTCCATGTAGATGTGTCCCTGTCTGTGACTGAATGTGCCCGAGATCTCCAATCCTTTAGCCTTCACTGCAGGCAACCAAACCTTGAACACAAGAGATGTCATTCAGCATGAGAAATCTGGCCTGAAGATAACAAAAAAGCGCAGTTGTCCAAACAACAGGAAAGTCTTGAGTTTGGAAACCCAGCTACATTGGCACATTAAGCCCACAAACACGAAAGAAATGCTAGAGGGAAGATACAACATGGGATGTGGAAAGGATCAAGCTCACCAATGAGAAATAAGCTTGCTGCTCCTAATCCATATTTGCTCACAGCACTCACATAAGAATTCAAATATATGATAACATTAGTGTGCGCAAGAAACAGTGAAACCTCGTGTCCACCACACTAATGCGAAACTTACCAAATCTGCTGATGGAAAGGCTTCTCCAGGGATCTGTTGGGCTATTAGAGGCAGGACAATACTAAAGTTTGAACCAAATAAAATCACAGGGCTGATACTATTAGCTGTTTGGGTTCTGGATTCCCAAATCATCTTTGTGGGAAAAACCAAGACTCAAATTTGAGGGGTGCAAAATGAAGTACTTGGCTCAGAATTACTGGGTTCTTTTGTACTTGGTCTTATGCATGGTGTAATACTTGCAAGCAGCTAAGGACCAAAAGCTGTGAGTATGCTCTGCAGTACCTTGAGATCCTAGATTTCATAGGATGACTTTAGTTTATTCATCCCTTGACTATTTAACAAGAGTGGTAATTTTTGTTTATTCCCTTTTGGGCAAGAAAAACTAACCCTTAGCTCCCTGTGGCTGGTCCACAGCCTGTTACCAGACCCATGTGCTGCATCTCAAGAACCCTTCAGACTAAGCATGTTTCAGTCAGTGCTGTGATCTGTCACTAACAGAGCATTTATCCGCATTACGCTGCGGCATGCTCATCCCAATCAAGTGATTTTGTCTTCACTGTCACGTTTGATTCCTCCAAATACATGAATCTTCTATGAAAGTTGTAGCAAATTGTATCCTGCCCTCAGTTTCCTGGGGAAACTTGCTAAGAAACAGGTCTCCAGGAAAGCTGCTCTGACAAAATTGAATATCTCACCTCTTATATAAGCCATTCTTTAGAGTAATACTCTTACAGGCAAAATGAGGGAACTGCTAAAAAACCAGAAGTCTGTAACTAACAGCTGACGTGGTCTCCAACACACTGTTACTCTGCCTGAGAAAAACCCAGAACATCCCTAATGGGACTAAGTTGAATTAAGGTGCCCTGATAGCTCCAGAGCCCAGCAATAAAGGGGACAAGTGAGCAATCTCAGACTTCTGTAGCCTAAGGTAAGGCAACATGTTGAGGACGTTCTTTTTCCTTACGTACAGACTTCGGAGCCACATATCCTCCAGGA